>NC_080423.1:25197881-25855738 GCF_029873635.1 Malania oleifera
AAATACTTTTCTGGAAGAAGTACTTATCTAAAAGTAGTCTGATTACTTCTTAAAAAATAATTATTATCCTAAAGAAAAGTAGTTTGGAAAGTACGTTTTGAAATAAGTACTTATTTTAAGTATAAACCAAACATTACTTATTGATGCAAGTACTTAATTTAAGTACTTTTCATAATAATACCTATTTTTGAGGCATTCCAAATGGGGCCTTATATCATTGTCGATGAATATATGGTATTTAATATATCATTAGATGTGATAAGTTAACTAAATGTGCAAGAAAAATAATCTCGAAAATAAAATGTAGAAAATGCCATAATGGATTACTAAAAGTATTTGAATGCATAAAGTAAAATTCAATGTTTGTAAAAGTAAGAATTTTTCTGATTATATTAATAAAAATAAAATATTCAAAGCAAGAGCAGCTCTACAGTATCTTTAGAAATGTCTAAATAAATATTGGTATTTTAAATTAATGTATGTTATATTATATTTTAGGTTGCATTCTACACTCATAAGCATATTTATTTTTCTTGTATAAAAACTTAAAGAATCTTAATTCAACTTAAAAAATTGTTTTACTTGTGCATGTTTATCTCATATTTATTTATTTTTCCATGTCATATATATGTAAAATTAATGTAAATATCTTTATACATATGTTTACGTACCTTATATTGTTTTCTTTATTTGCACGTCTTTTATCCTATCATCTATTTCTGTTTACTAAATAGGTTAAATCACTAAATTTTAAAAATAAATGTATTATAATGGGTAGCTTATATTGTGATATGGACAGATGGCGCCCTAGCCCCAAGCTAAGGCAGGCCAGGTCATAAAACAACTCATATAGAATAAGAAGCAAGCATAATTAAAGATGGTTCAAATTCAAATTAGCAGAGGGGGACTCATTCATGAAAAGCTAATATAAACCTAGGCAGTCATAAGTAATGAATGATTAATTTGATTTAATCGCAAGGCATGTTACTTCATTACTTCGTTACTTGTCAACTAATAGGTTAAGTGTTCACGTCTTTGCAACTACATTTCTTGTATGATTAAAAATTAAAGCTGTCACAGCATAATGATGTGGCAAACTCATGGCTTAACAATGTGCTTTCATGTCATGCTCTGGAGCAATATGGAGCACTTGTATGCTTTTACATATAGGTGGAGGTGGGCAATGTAAGAAATGAGATTGATGTGGTCAAACATAGGTAGAGCACTTGCCAGGTTGCCTTGTGGCCATGGTGGGCCTCGTGACAGATATGGCCATGACAATGCTTGACAGCAATCCTAGAGAGATGGTGATTGCAGTGCTATTGTTCACCAAAGAAAGATGCCGGAGCTTGGGATTGTATGCATGTATATAAATTAGAATTTTTTACCTTTTCAACAGGGGTGTCCATGAACAGATGAAAGTTGCTGAACAAGTTCAATGAATAGCATAATTTTGCCATGTGCTTTAGAGTTGCAGAAAGTCTTTCCAAATTCCCTAGTCACACAAATCAACCATCGACTTTCTCAGCTCAAAATTAGATGACTTCTTTGAATTAAAATTGACACTTGGTTTAGGTTGCCAAGCGTAACAACCACCCCCATAGTGAAATGGACACATGGCAAAAATTGGAGAGATACTTCTCCTTTTATAATAAAGTTGTGATAAGATATGTACATTATTATCTTCTGCCTTCAGAAATTTATGTTTTTGCTGGTTTGTTCTTTGTAGTTCATCAAAGATATAAATGACCTGATGGTGAGCAAGTTGTACAAGTTGTAAGTTTCTATTGGTGGTGATTCTTTCCATGTTGTATTTTTTTCTTTTTGCTTTTTTTTTTTCTTGTTTCTTCACCAGAAAGGGTTGTAAATTTACTTAAGATTTGGGTCCACATTTTATGTGATACTATTGGCTTCAAGCCCTTTATGTAGGAAAAAGGGTTCGTTATCTGCTAATAACACAACGGGACATATAATGCTTGAAAAGAATGGGAAAACTCTTGATTTCTTCCCTGGGGAAGTGTCAACAAATCGCATTACTGCTATTCAGGTCCTTTTTACCATCATCTTGAATTTTTTGTCTTTCCTCATTTGCTTCAGGATTTATAATATACGTGCTGATTATGAACAGGAAGCCTACTTGAGTATGGCATCTGCTCTTTCAGAAGCTGATGGAATCGATTATACTGATCCGGAAGAGGTTTGAATCTAATGCATATAAGTTCTCAGTTCTGTTGAAGCCATTACAATAGTTACAGTTTCAGCTTCTGTTTATTTACCCTCTCTTTTCTTTCTGGATTAGCTGGAGTTGTTGGTGGCTGCACTTATAGATCTTGACGCAATGGATGGTAAAAGTAGTGTATCATTATTAGCAGAATGTTCTAGTTCTCCAGATGTCAATATGAGGTATGGTTTCTCCCAATGCACTTGGCGTGGATGGATGTGTAACTGTAGGTCCATATTTTTTAATATGCCCAAACATTTATTCTCATGGACATGATTTGACATGAAGCATGATACATATTCTTCATGTAATGTAACATGAAACAGGATTTTGAGAATACACGTATAGTTTCTTTGCAATTCTTTTTGTCACGTCCCTATTTTTTTTTTTGGCACGTGACTGGCCATGACTCCCTCCAAAATCCCATGGAAGCACCAAGCCTACGGAAGTATTTGTTCTGCAAAACCATCATTTGAATGCAACTAATAAGCTAGGTAAGACAGAGCATTCATTAGAACACAAGATATATGTGCATATTTAATAATGCAACAAAGAAATCTTTACTTTCATTGGCAAGATCTTTGCATTGAGATATAAAATACATACAATATTTTTCACACTTCCTAGACTACGTACATGTTTGCCAACCAAACTCATGGTTAATATCTTTACTATCTTCTTGCCAACCTGTAGTACATGTGAAAAATGGTAGTCCCTTGGAAAACTTAACAAATAGGCTTTCCTGCAGTTTGACCTTGAAATTATAAAGTAGGATAAGCAACCATAAGCTCAGTGGACATTCTTAATTCCCCCTGTCATGACATTCCCGGACGCGAACTTGGGACGACTCAAAATTATAATGATGTGAAGTGTGTGGGTTTTGAAAATGTGATTTTCGTGAAAAATAATGTGTAATGGAGTCGCCACTAATCTTTTGAAGTGTGGTTAGAACACTTGATTACTACCCAGCTAAGGGTAGAATCGGTTTGCGCTACTAGAGTCAAGTTCAGGAGTTCGGTTACGCGAGGGGAAGGTATTAGCACCCCCTACGCGCCCGTTGTTAAAAATGGTACCTAATTAATAAAAACTATCCCAAAATAAATTTAATAAGCCTTCTTATTTTACTCCCTTTCAAAAAGTGTGAAGAAAATGTACAAAATAAAATACTATATAAGTATTCCCTCAAAACTGGGGCATATTGTGGTCTGAAGAGCTCATGCCTCCTTTTTAAATCATCGGGATCGGAAAATCGAGAAAATAGTACGAAAATACACTCCTGGGATTTTGAAATTTTGTAGAGTTTTTCTAAGTAGGAAAATACTATTCCGAGAGGTTTTTGGACTTATTCGGGATGAAAACAATTTTCTGGACCTCAAAAACATGTTTTCTAATTTTTTCTGGATTTTTGGTGATTTTTTATATTTTTTCACATTTTCCCGAACTTTTAAGATAACAAAAAGACAATTAAGCAAAAATAATAAAAATCAAGTCCCAAAAATAATTTTGAAATTTTCTCTTGAGTTTTCTGAAATTTTTATGGGTTTTCAAAAGTTTAAATATAAAATAAAATAAAATGCTAAATTGGTTTCTTCCCGGTTCAGAGGACCCAACTGGTTCGGGGAGAAAACCGGTCAAAGGGGAAGGGTCAACCTATTTAAGGTCTGGTCAAGACCATTGGGTTTAAAATGTGTAAGAGAGTGTGCATGAGTGTGTTGCTTGTGCGAGCAAACTCATAAGTTACATAACCAGCATCCACAAGTCATTTCTCATACATTCCTGCAAGTTCTTCATTGCTCAACCAAAACTCTCTCGCTTCTCCCACTACTCAAACGCTTGTAAATTAGAGCAAGGATTTTGAAAGTAGTACATGATGCACAACCCGAGCAATTAGAAACAATCATACGTTCTCTATGATTGACTGACTTTCCATTTATTCAATCATTCACGTGAGGCAACCCAAAAACCCAGTATTAACCCTGTAATTATCTATGAAAAATTCTAAGGCAACTCATGTCGAACAGTTGACGAGGGTGATCAGAAGTGGCCATCAGATGGTGGGTGCGGAGTATGAGCAAATGGGGGTATGTGGGATTTGGAGTAGATCAAATAGAAAATGAAGACAAAAGGGGGTTTGTCAACAAAGAATTGAAGAACAGAAGAGGACAGTGAAGCAGTGTGGATCCATGTGTGATAGAATAAAGCTAAACAAACAGTGGGGGGAGGAAGGCCAACAACCTTTGACTTTCACACAGAATGGAGTGGCTGGTACTATATAAACCTATAGATACAGCAATATATAAAATGAAAATAGAAATAAAAATGATGTGAACATGGTAATAGACATTATAAAACAAAAAACTACAACATCACAAACAAAATCATGTTGGCAATATTTACAGTAAATAAATCAGTTCGGAAGGGCCATACCGGCGAGTCGGGAAAAGATCCAATCTCTGTGACGGACCAAAACGAACCTGCGATTCAATGATCCTGCTGTAAGGACTGAAGCCAGGGGTGCTGTGAGAAGGAGATGCTGCTGTGGACAGATTGAGCAGAGACGAGATGCCGGAGTTGGAGATGCTTGCCGTTGATGAGGAACTGGCTGGATCAGAGGGAGAGCCGAAGAGTGAGCTGGGAGGTCCGAGAGGTTCAGCCACCATCCACTGCATGCGGTTTTCACGCCGTTGGGAGCAGGTTTGGCTCGTGGGACTCTTTCCCGAAGGTGATGATCGCTGTCGGTAACCTTCCCGAATGGTAAGTGGGTCACTGTGGCCGTGAGGAATGGCCGAATGCTCTGCAGCAGTGTTGCAGGGATGTAGGGAGGTTGGTTCAGGTGGTTGTACATGCTGGGTGGTTGTGCCCCTTCGGCCGCACGTAGCTGTGCGTGAACAATGATGGAGATATGGGAGAGTGAGGCACTGGTGGAGATTCAATGAGGATGGGGGTGCTGGTTTGGGAGAGACGGATCTGGGGAGTGTGTTGGACGTTCACGGCCGGGGAATGGAGGCGATGCTGCGGGTGGTGGATCTGGAGGATGGCCGGCAACAGAGATGGCATGAGAGCTACTGGTGGACTGCAAGGATGGAGGTGGATGTGGCTGAGAAGGTGGAGACCTGTGGAGGAAGGTATGGAGGCTGTAAGATGGGGATGAGTCCATGTATGGATGAGCGAACTATGATCGCTGGAATGGTGGTGAAGATGGTGGGATGGAGGTGGCTGTTGCCGTGGAGAGGGGCCCGGCAGTGTCTCGGCTGCCACGGGTGTGAGACTGGGAAGAACTCTGGGTGAGCTGCGAGTGAGGGAGGAAGAAAAAGAGAGACTTAGAAGGATCTCAGCGCTGTTGTGAGGATGCGTGAGAGTGAGGGAGAAGGGCAGCAGTGGATGGTGGTCGTGAGATGGCTATTGGGCGGAGATGGGGTGAGTGAGCTGGGAGCTATGGAGGTTGAGAGGATGATGGCAGGGATGATGCCGAGAGTGGAGAGAGAGAGGTTGATGGATGAGTGTCTGCCAGAGAGAGGAGAGGATGGAGAGCTGGGTGAGGTGGTGCGTGAATAGTGAAGAAAAGGACCCCTTGTGCGTGAACAATGAATCAATGAAGACCTCCTTGCGTGCGTGAACAGTGATATGGAAAATGGAGAACCCCCTCTGAAGGTGATGAGTGAACAGTGGCCTCCCTTCTGTGTGCGCCTAGACTCTCTCTTTATAGAGTCTAGCAATAATTGACCCCAAAAAAAGTTGCAACAGAAGCATCTTTTCCAATTGGCCCCAAAGATCGTCCCAACAGAAGCATCTTTTTCCTGCATGGTTCTGTTTGGCGCTCTTGAGAAAATATCTCTCTCACAAGTGCTTCCCCTTTTTTATTGATTTTTTATATTTATTATTTTTTGTTGCCCTATTTTGTTTTCCAAAAATGAGAAACCCAATTTAATAACATTTGATTCCCGGAAATTGGAAGGACCCGGACTCGGAAAGACGACTTGATAAAAATGTTCAAAAAAGTTCAATTTTAAAAATTAAACGACTCAACTCCAAAAAATTTGAAAATTTAGAAAAACTCAATTTAAAAATTAAAAATGCTCAAATTGAAAGATCAATTTTAAAACAAAAGAGACTTATTTTTGAAAATACCGGGACTCAACTTAAAAATACTATGACTAATTTTTTTGAATTTTTATTATTATTATTTTCTTTTGAAAAATAACCTAGACTCGTTTTTTGAAAATAACCGAGACGGGACTCAATTTTTTAAAAAAGGATCCTCCAATTTCCGGGAATTGAAGTCAAATTTTATTACGCCAGGTCTCCTCAGGGTTGTTTGGTTAATGGTGTCTACGCCCCCTTCTTCATATTAGGGTTTCAATACTTTAAGATATGATTTCTTATATGCATGTTTAATCACATCGTGCATGAACACAGACTATTCTAAGCAATCTCTTCATCTTGTTTACCATCACAAAACATTCCAAATAGCATGCATTTCAACATTTTTTTCAACATAATAGCGCTGTTTCAAACAAGTGAAATTTTTTTCTCAACAAGCGCCAATATCTAGCTTGGCCAACCATAGCTTACTGCAGAAATACCCTGTGGAGGTTTAGGGCCTTTCACCCAAGGGAGACACAATCCCTACTTGCTCAAACTCATAATTCACCGCCACAAACAACATACAGTGCCAGGTATTTCACGTAATATCAATTCAATATATACACACAAGTTATGTCATGGCAAAACTATCATCCTTACGAGATCAATATCTATCAGGAGAAAATTTCCCAACTAAAAAAACATATCCAGCTGTGATAGCATATGTGCAACCATATCTAATAAACAGAAATAACAAGCTTAAATCTTTCCTTGTTAGGATTCAATTTCATGCAAGTTCCTACCCTTTTTCCTTAGAGAACTCCATTATTACCCAAAATCACTAGGTGAATAAACGAAACTTAGGAAAACCTACCTCGACTTTCAGATTCTCCAATTTTTTTTTAAGTTTCCTATGGTCTTTCCATATTTCCTCCTGATTTTCCCTGAATTTTCTTGATGTTGATGCAAGATTCTCTCTCTCTCTCTCACACACACACAGACACACACACACACACAAAGGCTTACAGGAATTGGTAAGGTGTATTTTGTTCTTGCTGGTATTCCCAAGGCTAGAAATGGATTAGGACAGCAGTTCCTACAGTGCTGCCAGCTGTTTGCTAGGTCTGCTGCTGCTGCCAGGTCCCACACCTGGTTTAGCATGCCTCTGCTTCATTTTTTTTTTTCCCTTTTCTCCTGCCCCAACTCTTATGTTATCTATGTTTTAGCATGGTCCTCATAAATTCCCTTCATTAAGGCCCTCCTACTGCTAAGAAATTGAATAAAATTTCCAATGTCATTTAACATAACTTAATTAATCCGCAATATGACTAGTATCAATGTTTTAAAAGGCTCAATTGAGGCTTGCCTCAAGGCAAGGCATGCCTAAAGTTCCTTGAGGTAACCTAGACTACCAAATTCCAAAAAGGCTAATGCATCAAAAGCTAAGGCTTATACATTTGTACAAGAGGCATGCCTTTTGCGCCTTTTTAATTGAGGCTTGCGTATTTTGGGTGTGTGATTCTCAAGTTAGATTTGGCTAGAAAATTTTAACTACATGTTTATATAAAAGGAATGTCATAATATGAATTGATTTCTAAAGCTATTGAACCTCAACCTTTCCAAAATAACTGAGAGTTGTATCTTGGATTATGTAAATAATTTGAACTTTGTGATAGTATAGCTATCTCTTGTGGTGATTTACATTAGGAATTCAAGTTAGCAAATTTTTCTATATTTTTGAAATATATGTAATTTATATACAGATTTTTGTCTTAAAAAATAATTCTGAAAAGGCTTACACCCCAGCGCGTTAAGGCTTACGCCTTGCCTATAAAGAGTTAAAAAGCCTCACCTTATGCTCTTTCGCATTTTAAAAAATTAGCTAGTATTGACATGTTCAATACAAAAACAATCCATCAGCCATGCAAAATTATCAAAGTAATTTATCTTTACCTTGGCGGCTTGGCCTAAAGGGTATGGATATCACATATTTTGTTCTGGAATACTTGCATTAGAGGATTGATGACCGGTACAATGTGTCAAGAAATGCATTGAAATTGTTTAGAATATACCGCCCAAATGGAGTGGGAATGATGATGTTTCAAATAAATAAAAAAACAAGATTTATGAGACATCTAATGTACCCAATAATAGCAACTATAATTTGTCCTCTCAAAAATACCAATTATATTATCAATAAAAGAAACATAATAAATAGAAGTATATAACCACTTCTTGTAGGAATTGGAGATCTAGCCATTTATCAGCATGAGCAAGAACGAATGGAGGCATAAAAATGGAAATACTTTTATTAAATTGTAAAGCAATCATTTTTCCATATTTACATCCGCTACAAGAAGAGACTAAATATGTTACTCTCAAATTCCCCAAAACACCAGGAGAAACCACCTCTCAAATGCTCACTAGAAAAATGACCTAACTTAGAATCACATAGAACTGATAACTTATATTTTTTTCCCAGAAGGAGGACAATAATTCTTGTCACAACATGTGAAAGTCCAACATGATGCCTCAAACTGAGCAAGGAAAATTGAAATATTCCATTTTATGACTTAATAAAGTTCAATGGAGTCACCAGTAATATGGTATTTGTCCAAGGTGGGGTTATTACCATTTTAATTCAAATCTAAGTTTAGGTTAGAAGCTAGGCCTTGATCTGGGCAATCTCAGCTAAGTTTGGGAGTATAGTTATGTTGGGGAGATACACACATGATAGATAAATAACACCCATTAGAGGGAATACAATAACTTTTTAAACACTACACAATAAGTGTGGACAACAAGACTAGAACCTAGAAACTCTTGGTAGCCAGCTCTGATGTTGTGTTAGATTACAACTTTACCTAAAAACTTAAGCTGTTAGGTTGTGGGCCAACAATGTATATCAAGCTTTAACAAACATATTATAATCCTTCCCAAGATTTCCAATCTTGATAAAGTTGATAGGTGGAAAAGTATCACACTTTGGAAGATGATCAAAGAATGGGGCCTATGTGTCATCATTTACTTTCTTTAAAATGGGCTCTTTTAACTTCTAATGTGCAAAAAAATAATACTACCATCAACCATGGTCTTAAATTTCCATGAAATTGTCAAAATTTTCTTGAATTTTCTGATTTCCGTCACCCTCAAAATCAAAATGGCAGTCAATTTCCGTCGAAATCTCAACAAATCATCCGAAATTTTAGCGAAACTTGTCGAAATTTGAACTCTATAATGAAATTTCCTCGAAATTCAAATGAGGGATTTAGGAGTGAAATGAAATTTCTCTTTTTATTTATTTTTATCGAAACAAATGATTATTACAAGTGCTTTTGAAATTATATGAAAAAATAAACTTACAACATTTCATTTAACCTTTCATTTCTAAATTATCATTATTTGTATAATAAATAATATTTAAATGATTTATGAATTTCATTTGTATTAATTGATTCACTAAATATGTTTAATGTACATTATCTTACAAATATGTTTGACGCACATATCATATTACAACTTCTCCACCTTGTACACAGCATCAATGTATTTACTTATAATATATAAGTCCTACAACTTACATTATTGTGTCTATTAATCATTTCTAAAGCTTCATAAAAGAATTCCATGTTCTACTATTGGTTTCCATTATTTTTTCAAATCGAAATTGAAATTGGCATCAAAATCAAAATTTCCGTACTTTTGGAGCTTTGAAATTTGAGTCGAAATCAATATTTAAAGACCTTGCCATCAACTATATTGGAAGCTTCTTTATCAGCACTACATCCACCATTAGCATGAGACTAAAAAAAATAAAGTTGATTGGCATGATATGGAATACAGTGATCTCGTAAATGGAATGCTTCCACTTTCAGAAATAAGCCAATCAATATTTTCTTACCTCCTCGCCATTGATTATATGAAAAAGTTGTGGACCTTGTTTTCTACAGTATTATTGTACTCTATCCCATCACTCAACCGCATAGCGCACAAGCTTATAAGATGCAAATCTTTCCCTCCTTGTTTGCAGTCTCATTTTATTCAAAATAAATAGCAAGACAAAACAGCCAGTCTCTGAATTCTTTCTCTCCTTGTTTCCCTGTGTTGTTTTACGTCAATTGATATCAGAGCATACTATGTTCTAGCCACAAATCCCTTTGTGGCCACCACTATAGTAGCCCCACTTTATCATCTAGCTCATCTCCATCCAGGGCCTTTTCATCTACTAGTTCAAGCTCCTCAGATCCAACCGTTTTCCTTTTAGCTAAAAAGCCCCCCAAAAAGAACAACCGTACCCCTTTTCCCTTGAAAAAAAAAAAACCCCCTAGAAAAATAACCTCAAGTTATTGAAAGTTACTGGAATAAACAAATACCCTTAAAACTGATATAAAATTCCTAATTTTTGAATCTTCATCGAAATATGATCGCCAAGAATTATCTACAAGAGATCCTCCACTGTTCTCCCTAGTTGTTACGGGAAGAAGGTTTAAGAAGTTCAACAAGCAGCCAAAAAAACTCAAAATTTGGTCGCCTAGTCCATTTCCTTATATGGACAACAAAGCAGTACCATAGAGGTATGCATGTGGTTGAATAGTTGGGTAAAATGAAAGACCTAAACTCAATGATAGGTCTCTCCCTCTATGTATAATATATGTCATGTACAATGGGAATGACCCTAACACTTTTACTAACTCACACTTATAACTAACAAAACTCAAACACATAATAATAATACTAAATGGCTAAATAACCATTAGCACTCCCCCTCAAGCTAGAGCATATATATAATGTGCTTTTAGCTTGTTACAAATGAATTTCACATGAGCACCTTCCAAGACTTTAGCGAACAAATCAACAAGCTGAAACTCATATTTCACATAAGTGGTTGTAAGAAGGTTTTTTTTTTCCATAAAAAAGGGCGTCACCTCCTTTCTTTATTAGAAAACCCCTCACTTATGGCGGAGGAATACCGTGGTTTCAGCAAAGCAAGCTACAAACAGATAAAAACGGAATGTAACGAAAACTAAACGAAGACAAAACGACACATTAGACTTTTAAATTAGGAAGACCAATTTTGCCAAGTCGTATCAAGCCTCTAACTAGACAAGGTAAAGAAGCAAACTATAGATATCTCATAGTGGTGCCTTCCTCTCCCTAATGTGCCAAGAAGTCTGCAACCTTATTTCCTTCTTTGAATTGGGGAGCAATGGTAAAATTAATCATGGAAAGAGCCTCAAGCAATTTTAATGAGCTTCTATACAAGTTTCTCATGAATAAAGTGGCAATGAATTTCAATGTGTTTTGTCTGCTCATGGAAGACCGGGTTGGAGGCAATATGAATAAATGCTCAATTATCACGCATCTACTCCATAGGTTGAGAATGTCTAAAACCTAGTTATTTCAACATATTCTTCAACCAAACAAGTTCGCATGTAGTGTGCGTCATAGTCTAACTCAACACTCAACCTGGCCACCACAATTTGTTTCTTACTTTTCCAAGACACCAAATTACTACCGAAAAAGGTACAAGACCCAGTTGTGGATCTTTTATCAGAAGGTGATCCAACCCAATCTGAATATTAGTGTGACATTGATCTTGATATAAGAGACCTCTCCCAGGTGCACCTTTGAGATATCTCAAGATGCAAATTATTGTACCCTGATGACTTGTTCTCGAAGAATCAAGAAACTGCCTCACAAAACTTGTTGCGAAAGATACATTCGGCCGAGTGACTATGAGATAATTCAACTTTCCAACAAGTCTTTGATATCGTCTTGGGTTGGGCAACAAATCACCTATATTTGGCACTAGCTTGCTATTAGGATCCGTAGGTGTATCAATGGGTTCGGTTCCCAACGGTCCAATCTCATCTAAAATATCAAGAACATACTTCCTTTGTGACAAGACGGTTCCAGCACGAGATCTCGATACTTCTATACTCAAGAACTACTTCAATGGTCCCAATCCTTTGATTGAGACTTAGTTTGCAGGAAATGCTTTAGGCTATGAATACCTTGATCATTAGCACCAGTAATCACAATATCATCCACATACACACTAAGCAGAATCCTTTCGAATGGAGTATGACGATAAAATACAGAATGATCTAAAATACAGAATGATCTACTACACACTGTTGAAGGCCAAATTCAAGTACTACAACAATAAAGCAACCAAATCATGCCCTCATAGACTGTTTTAAACCATATAGTGACTTCTTGAGTTGAAACACTAAGCCTGACTCCCCCTGAGCAACAAATATAGACCTCCTCCTGAAGATCACCATGTAGGAAAGCATTCTTCGCATCTAACTAGTGTAGATGCCAGTAATAGGTGGTGGCTAAGGAGATGAAAAAATGTACGGAGTCAAGTTTGGCTACAAGGGAGAACGTGTCTGAATAGTCTAGGGCACACACCGAAGTATATCCTTGGAAACAAGGCGGGCTTTCAATCGATCCAGGGAACCATCTAGATTAACCTTCATAGTATACACCCATGACAACCAACCACAGACTTATCATAAGGAAGACGTACCAAGTACCTATCATTATTTTGTAGAGCATGCATCTCTTCTATTATTGCATTCCTCCACTCAGAATGGGATAGGGCTTCAGAAATAGTCTTCTGAAGAACAATAGAAGATAGGGTGCTAACAAAAAAGTAGTATGAGGGTGACAAGAAATCATAATAAACAAAAATAGGCATTGGATGTTGGGTACGAGTGTATTTACCCTTTTGAATAGCAATAGGTGGATCAACCACTTGGGGAAGAGGATCATCTAATGAGGAAATTGGAGGCGTAGGAGTAGAAGCTAGAGTACGCTCTCCTCCATTGAGTCGTTGTGTGTGCACTTGCAGATTGGGAAGATCCAAGTGATGAGAAGGACTTAAATTAGATGAGGATGCAGGAGGACTAGATGAAGGAAATAAGTTAGGATCAGGTTGGCTAGGCAGAGGAAAAGACACATCAAGGTCAACTGAACTCAAGGAATCAGAATAGTACGGTGTAGACTCAAAAAAGGTGACATCAGCAGAGACAAAGAATCGATATAAAGTGGGACTGTAACACCAATATCCTTTTTGAGTATAGGAATAACCTAGAAAAATACATTTTCTAGCATGAGGATCCGATTTATCCCTTCGTGGATTTAACTGATGAACGAAGGACACACAACCAAATATACGAGGAGGAAGGGGGAGAACAAGGGAGCCTCAGGGAAGATAATTGAATATGGGATTTTACCACCAAGGACAGGAATTGGCATTTTATTGATGAGAGAGCCAACAGTGAGAACAACATCACTCCAAAAAACTTTGGAAACATTCATTTGATACGAAAGGGTTCGAGTGACTTCAAGAATATGTCTATTTTTTCTCTTCACTACTCCATTTTGTTCCGAAGTGTGGGCATAAGATGACTAATGGATCATGCTAGAGTTTGTCATATGGATAATGAATTGAGTACTGAAGTAATTTTTAGCATTATCACTACGAAGTATTCGAACTAGCATATCAAACTAAGTTCTTATTTGAGAACAAAAGGCACAAAAGATATTAAACAACTTGGAGTGATCTTTCATCAAATACAATCGAGTCATTTTGGAATAGTCATCGATAAAAGTGACAAAGTATCGAAATCCCAACTTTAATGTGATATGACTAGGACCCCAAAGATCTTAATGGACTAACATAAAAGGGCTAACGACTCTTTTATTGGCTCGAGAGGCAAAGGGAACATGATGATGCTTTCCTAATTGACAGGACTCATAATCGACACTAGACACGGTACTTAGAGTAGGAACTAGTTGTTTTAACTTGTCCAATAATGGATGGCCAAGGCGACAATGGACTTGATATGGTGTGACAGCAACACCACTGGCAATAGGTGAAGAAAGTGACTCAAAGTAGTAATGTCCATCAGCCTCACGTCCTATGCCAATCGTCTTCCTCGTCTTTAGATCCTGAATAACAATAGAATTAGGAAACAAGGTTACAGAGCAATTTTGTACTTTTTAAATTTTACTAACAAACATAAGATTAAAGGGAGATTTAGGAATGTAGAGAGCAAAAGAAAGAGAGATGGAGGGAGTAGGATTTACTGTTCCTATTCCCTTTGCAGCAGTAGTGGACCCATCAGCAAGGGTTACTCGAGGTAGATTTGTAGAATACTAGAGAGTAGAAAAGAAGTTGGTGACACCTGTCATATGGTCAGTAGCAGCAGAGTTGATAACCCAAGGACTAGTGGAAAGATACTAGATGACATATAGATAATATGGTTACTTTTCTAAGCAAGAGATGCAATGTGATGAGATTCTTGTTGGGATGCTTGATATTGCAGGAACTTTAAATACTCAGCTATAGTACGCTGTTCACTTAAACAAGTAACTGACGAGGGAGACTCACTTTTGGGATTTGGGAACTCCATCCCAACACAAATACAACCTAGATAGAGCAGCAAATCAAAAACACACAGTGGGCACCATGTTTTTCAAATTCACCAGCTCCATCCCAACATAAATAACCTTCGACAACTGATGCAAACCACGAGTCCACAACATACCAATCAAAAAACACTGCAAATACCCCTTTCAGGCTCAATAAACATTGACAAACATGTTCGAGAAGCACCAAACAACCATTTCTTGGATGTCGTAAATCAGCTATTAACAAAGGTAATATCTTTGAACAAAAAACATCACAAAGGACTTCAATAATATGTTTTTAGAGGGATTCGAGCCCTGCTGAAAGAATTCAGGTCAGAAACATGCCTGAAATTTGCTTCACATGCCAGTGTGTGAGGTCAGCCCTGGCAGCCTTCGACCGGAGCATGAGGCCGCATGCAGAAGCTCTCCCAGGAATTTTCCTGCGAATTCTCTGGCTTCCGGAAGCTGCTGGCCTTTTTTAGGGCTATAGTGTTGCTGGAAGTTCTTCTACAATGGTAGAAATGCAGCAAATTTAGGGTTCTGGGCTTCCATTTGATGGTGGCTGTGACAATTAGGGCTTAGGTCTCAGAATCTTGCTCTAATACCATTTTGAATTATTGGGTGAAATGGGAGACCTAAACTCAATTATAGGTCTCTCGCTCTATTTATAATATATGTCAAGTACAAAGGGAATGACCACAATACCCTTACTAATCACACTTATTAGTTATTACTAACAAAACTCTAATACATAATAATAATAATAATAATAATAATAATACTAAATGACTAAAACATGTGATGCTGTAAAGCTTGTATGACCATGGCAAGACAGACAATATTGAAGTTTCCAATAGCATAACAAGAATAGGGGGCATGATGCACAATGGTGTTTTTATACTCCTAAACTATTGGAAAGACTTCAAAAGTGGAAAGGTCAAGAATGTGAGGAAGTTCAAACTCAAAGGAAGCTAGGCAAGAAGGTGAAATCGATAAAGAACTAGTTTGCAATGTTACAGAACTTATTATTCAAAATATGTTTATGAGTTTCTAAAGATAATCAAGAAAAATGACTATATTGTAGTTGAGCAATACAACCAACTCCTAGGTCAAGTCTTCCTCCTTCCCAACTTAGAACCATAGAGGGAGGCTTTGATGAGGGTTTTGAACCAAGCCCATGTGTTCAACATTAGCATCGAAAACTTAGATTACATTGCAGGGAACAACTCTTCTTCCAATTATGTGCCATTCACTAATAATGAGGTGGAGGGTAGGGATTATATCGAGGTTTTTCACATATTGACTAGGAATAAAGATGTTGTGGCAAGAGTTGTGAATTGATAATGATTCTTATTTTAATGTGATTCCTATATCAAATTTACAAAAGTTGCCTATAGATGCATCCTACATACAGCAAAGCAAACAGTAGTTCAATCTTTTGATAAGACTCTGAGGGAGGTTTCATGAGTTATTAAGTCACAATTTGCATTGGCCTTATTGTGTTCAATCTAACATTTGAAGTACTGGTATCTTATCCTCTAATAGCCAGGCTGATGGATCTATATGGTTAGGGTAGTTTCTTTATCTCTGCACCATAAAATTATTAAGCGTTAAACCGAGGGGAACTCCTTATGGGCAGGCTTTATGTATTTGGGTGAGCACCAGCATGACCTAAAAGCTTTAGTCATTATGTCTTGGGCCCAACCCCAACCATATAAGCAACTATCATCCGACTTTTCCAATGTGAGACAAACTCACTAATGAAATTCTCAACAATCTCCCTCTCACTTATGAGTTTCAACCACTTCCCCCTTGAGCTTAAGCCATTTTTTATCACTCCATGTCATGCAACCAACAAGGAGCCACAACTCAACCATGGGAAAGGGCACGAAAACTGTAGGAGTACTCATTAACGGGATTAACATCCATAAGATCACCACTATTCTTCTACGGGATCAACATCTGTACGAACAATGCATGAACACTCAAGCCCAAATTTGGACTGTTGGTTTTGATACCACTTGTTAGATGGGAGTCTTTGCACTGGCTTGATGGGTGAACACCAACTTTGACCCAAAAGCTTAAGCCATTAAGTATTGGGCTCAACCATGAATATATGTACTTATCCTCCACACATTTTTTTTCAATGTTGGACAAACTCACAAATGAATTTCTCAATAATCTCCCCCTCTAGTCACATATGGATGACAATTTTCTTCTTTCATCTTCTCCATTGTATGTCCCCATGGGCATATTTCACAAACTGCAAAGTCCAATCAAGTCCAAGCATTGCTTGAACTTAGCTAATGCTTGGTACTCTATCAACATATCTGCAGACATGGTCCTAAATTTCCATGAAATTGTCGAAATTTTCATCGAAATTTTCAATTTCCGTCACCCTCAAAATCAAAATGGCAAGCAATTTTCGTTTTTCATAATTTCCATCAAAATTTCAACAAGTCATCCAAAAGTTATCAAAATCTAGAAAATTTAGCAAAACTTTTCGAAATTTTAAATATAGAACGAAATTTCCTCAGAATTAAAATGAGGGATTTAGGAGTGAAGTGA
Source organism: Malania oleifera (assembly GCF_029873635.1). Taxonomy (NCBI): domain Eukaryota; kingdom Viridiplantae; phylum Streptophyta; class Magnoliopsida; order Santalales; family Ximeniaceae; genus Malania; species Malania oleifera. The sequence goes on from NC_080423.1 coordinate 25,215,178, forward strand.
AATTTCTTTCTTAATTTTTTTTTTATTGAAACAAAAATATTATTACATAGGCTTTTGAAATTATATGAAAAAATAAACATTTTTAATCTAACCATTCATGTCTAAATTAACCTTATTTGTACAATAAATAATATTTAAATGATTTGGGAATTTGATTTGTATTAATTGAATATGTTTAATGCACATTATATTACAAATATGTTTGATACGCAAATTATATTACAACTTTTTGTCCTCATACATAACATAGATGTATTTAACTTGTAATATATTAGTCCTAAAACACATATGGTTACATCTATTATCCATTTCTAAATTTTCATAAAAAAATTCCACGCTTTACTATTGATTTCCATTATTTTTTTAAATCAAAATTGACATCGAAATTGAAATTTCTGTTGAAATTTCCATACTTTAGGAGCTTCGAAATTTGAGTCGAAATTGAAATTTAAGATTTTGTTTGCATGATTATTAGTAGTACCAATTTTCTTTACGATAATTTTCCCTTGTAAAATAATTTCACAAACAAAATGATACTTGACATCAATATGTTTAGTTCTTTTATGAGACATTTGATCCTTAGTCAAATGAATAGCACTCTAGTTGTCATAAAGAACTATAATATGTAAGTCAAGGTGTGATCCCAAGAGTGGGGGTGAATTGGTTATTTAAAAATTTATGCGGAAGCTTACCCAATGTTTAATTTGATTCTCACAAGTGATCCAACAATCTCAATAACAGCAGTATTTTCTGCAAATTAATATCAATGTAGATATCCTTAAATACACAAGAGTTGTTGCTATATTATTCACAGCAGATAAATCACAATATTCTCAGCAGATAAATCACAATATTTACAGCAGATAAATATCAATATGCTTAGCTGTAAAATATTCAAGTATTTAATCAACACAATGACTATAAAATTCACAGCATTCACAGCAGATAGATAACAATATAAATATACTCAAATATGAAAGAGATGGAGAAGAGAGTGACACCAGATTTTTTACAAGGTTTGGCGACCGTGCTTACGTCCTTGCCTCAAGCAACCTGCTGTGAGGATTCACTATACCTCCTTCAATAGGTGGAGAAGTCTCTCTCTTTTAGTAAGCGGAGATGCCTTTTACAAACCTCCTTCAATAGGCGGAGTCGCCTCTCTCCTTTACTTAGGTGGAGTTACCTCTCTCCTTTGCTTGGGCGGAGTACCCCACTCCTTCATTAGGTAGAGTCGCCTCTCTACTTAGGTGGAGTTACCTCTCAAGCGAAAACACCCTTTCGCTTGTTCAACGATTCAATACTAGAATTGTCAGTTTACAAAGAAGTTATAACAACTGAGTTTGTACAAATAGAAGCTCTCTGAATAGAGTAGATGTACACAATCAAAGCTAATGCATTCTCAGAATGATATTGCTATGAAGCTCGAAGAGATTAAGCTAGGTTTTATGGTTTTGAAAAGCTATAAGCTTGAAGAACAAACTCAGATGAAGGTTTTCTCAGCAAGATGGCGCAAAACACACATGATATTCAACAATATGTGTAATCTCTTGTCTAAAACACGTTTAGGGTTAGCTATTTATATGTAGGTTTGAATTATAGCTGTTGTACATGTTTTGGTCACATAATATTTGAGAATCGCAAAGATTTTTTGCCGTTTGCGAAACTTATCGCAGCACTTTGATCGACTGAATTGAAAGTTTGGTCACCCGAACCAATTAAAATTAGGAATTTCAAAACTAGTAGTAGCCATTCGGTCGATTGAACTCTACGTTCGGTCGCCCGAACCCATTCGGTCAGCTAAACTAGAGGTTCGGTTGCCTGAACTAACTGTGCCTGGAACTTGACAATGGCAGGAGTCATTTGATCGACTGAACTTGAGGTTCGATCGCCCAAACTCTATGATGCCAGACCAGTTTGTTCAGACTTCTGCATTCGGTCGACTAAGGATGATGCCTCAGGCGCCCGAACATCCTGAAATTCAAATTCCCTTATATTTTTTATTCCAAAAATAATTTTAATCTTTTGAAGTAACATTTGGACTTTGTAAAAAATATTTTCCAAGACTTTAAAAGGTATCTAGGGTCCAAATAAATAACTTAAGAGCTTCGTAACAAAAGCCAACATGAGATGTACTTGCATGAATTCCTATTGTATGATACATATAACAACCTATCTAGGTCTTCATGTCCTTAAGCTTGGTCTTCATCCAAGCTTCATGTCAATAGCCATTTTTCATTTACTTGTGTGCTTTGTTGCGTTCCATTTTGCATCTTTCATTGTGTTTTTATATTGTAATACATGTATACATACTTAATAGCATAATTAGATGTCTTGGTTTGTCATTATCAAAATGAGATTAAGCCTTGTTAGGCCAACATAATCTTGTCCTAATGAGATGTAAGCTCACCAATCATACCCCTTAACCAAATATCTTCTTTGACTAGCTCTGCTATTACCATGTATTCTGCCTTGGTAGTGGATAACACAACAACATGTTGTAGGCTTATGGCACATTCTTGAAGAGTGGACACATATCCAATAATGGATCTTTTGTTATTGAGATCCCCAAAAAAATCTAAATCAACATAACCAATAGCATTGGACCTATGTCTCCCAAATTCTAAACAAGCAATAGGAGTACCTTTTAGATATTGAAGTATCCATTTTATCATTTTCCAATGCTTTTTGCCTAGATTAGCCTTATACTTGCTTACAACACTAATTGCATGTGCAATATTTGGATAGGTACAAATCAAGCATACATTTGACTACGAATAGCACTAGAATAAGGAATATGGGACATGTAATCACATTCATTATTTGATTGTTGAGACAAAATAGCTGAAAGTAGAAAATGAGCAACAAGTGGAGTGCTAATTGGTTTGGCATTTGTCATGCAAAAACATTCTAGAAGTTTTTTCAGTACATTTATTTTTCAATGCCTATGAATTTCCGTGCCAAGAATCTCCTTCACTTCTAAATCTTTCATTTCAAATTCTCCGGAAAGCTTGCTTTTGACTTCTTGATGTTAGAATTGTCTTTAGAAGCAAAAAGCATATCATCAACATATAATAGCAAGTAAATAAAAAAATCATTTTATGTTTCTTGAAGTACATGCAACTATCACACTTGCTCCTTAAATAACTATAGTACAAAAAAACAAGTTGAACCTTCTATACTACTAATGAGGAGTTTGCTTCAATCTATATAATATTTTCTTTCATAAAAAAGCATGGTCTTCTTTGCCATCATAATAAAACATTTAGGTTGACGCATGAAAATCTTTTTCTCAAGTCTACCATACAGAAAAGCTATTTTAACATCTAGTTGTTCCAATTTTTAATCACACACAACGAGAAGAGATAATAATACACCTATAGAGATATGTTTAACGACTAGAAAGAAAACATTATTAAAATCTACTATGCAATTTGACTATAACCTTTAGCAAGTAATTGTGCCTTATATCTTGTGTCCTCAACTCATGGAATACCTTCTTTCTTCTTGAAGATCCATTTGCAACCTATGATCTTCTTTCCCTTGGGAGACTTTACTAATTCCCGAATGTGATTCTTGTCTAAAGACTCAATCTCCTCTTGCATAGCTACTAACCACTTAGTGGAATCAACATAAGAAATTGCTTCTAAATATGAAATGAGTTATCTAGTTTCATTGGTTTCTTGTGCAACTACCAAACCATAACCAATAGGATTAGAATGACAAAATTGTACGACATTACTATACCTTGATGGTATTTTGATCTCTTTTCTAGTCCTGTGTTTGACAATGTTGTATGATTCCTTTTGTGGCATCTCTTGTACTTCACTAGTGTTCTCAACTAAGCCAAGCTGACTTGGAGGAGTCTCTTGCAAAGGGGTAGAGCCAAGCTAACTATCTCAACCTTTTTTATGTTATTTTTGACTTGGTTAATTTTTTTAATGGCATCGTTCTCTGTCTTTGGATTAAGCATGCCAACTCATCAAAAATAACATCTCTATTGATAATAAACTTGGGTGGCTTGGGATCCGGACAACAAAGTCTATATCCCTTCACCTAGATGCATAACCGAGAAAATACATTTCTGGCTCTTGGCTCAAATTTTGCTTACTAATATAGGCAGGACACCTGAACATATTTTGAGTAGAATTGAAATAAATTTATTGTACCTTACCTCTTCTAAGGTCTTGAACTCTAAAGTTGAGGTTGGAGAACAATCTATTAAATAGCAGGCAATAGAAATTGCCTCTGGCCAAAAATATCTAAACAAATCAGTGTTTGAGGGCATATGACGAGCACTTTCCAAGAGGGTTCTGTTCACGCACTCAGCTACCCCATTCTGTTGTGGCGGATGTCTGACAGTCATATGCTTGACAATGCCTTCACTTTTGCAAAATTCTTCAAACTCGAATGAACAAAAGTAATCCTCTCTTGATTCCTTGCGGCCGGGTCGGCTTAGCCAAGTACCCATCATGAAGGCATCACAACTAGACAACTACACTTATGATAACAAAAGTAATCCTCTCTTTATTCTTATGCTTCAAAAAAAAAAAAAACACTCAGGTCTTTCTTGAGTGATCATTGATGAAGGTAAGTATGTATCGAGTGGCACTTTTAGAAGGAACATGAGAAGGTCCCCAAAGGTCAAAATGAATATAATCTAGACTATCTTTCGTTCTCTGGATGCTGGTGTTGAAAGTGACTATCTTCTACTTTCTAGGCACACAAAGTTCACATAATTCCATCTTTCCTGCACATTGGCCACAAAGACAACCTCTTTTGCGCTGTAGCATTAGCCCTTTCTCACTCATATGTCCCAACCTCATATGCCATAATTTAGTAGTATGAGAATCTGACATAGGATTGACACAGCAGTAGCACCTAAAACTATAGAACGTAGCAAGATATATAAATTAGGAGGTAATTTTTCTTTGTCTTTAGAATAACAAATGCACCTTTGTTGACTTCCATAACTCCACCTTTAGTGGAGTACTTGTACCCTTTGGCATCAAGGGCTCCAATAGAAACAAGATTCTTCTTCAAATCTATGCCGAACTTTGATGAGGGTTCCACAACACCATTTTGCATTTTGATTCATATGGTTCCAATCCCAACAATTTTACAAGTTTTATTGTTGCTCATCAATACAATACCACTAGAGACTAATTCATATAAAGAAAAATAATCCCTATTAGGATACATGTGAAAAGAGCATGTTGAATCCATGACCCAATGATTTTTAAAGCATACATCACTGGTCGTGGAAAGAACAAATCAGCGCCTTCATATTTGTTGTAAGCAACATTTGCTTCAACCTCTTTCTCATTCTTTCTTTGATTTTGGCCTTGTTTGTTCCCTTTGTTCTTGTTCTTCAACTTGTAATAGTCAACCTTGATATGCCCTTTCTTCTTGCAGTAATTGCAAAATTTACTCACATCTCTTGATATTGATCTAAATTGTTGATTTGAATTTCTTTCCATATCCCTCCCCTTGGCTATCAAAACATCCCCCTATCCCTCACTATTATTTCCTGGAATATGCTTTTCAAGCAATTATTTAAAGAATAATGAAGTTGTAACATCCTCTAAAGAAATAATCTCTCTACCAAATAGGCAAGTTTCTCTAAAATTCTCGTAGGAATGGGGTTAGGAGCATAACAATAAAAGGGCTTAATTTTTTTCTTTAATTTTGACATCAATTGAATTCATCAATGTGGGTTTTCTTGGACATACCTTCCACCATCCGTGGCATAAACAAGCAGTGCTTCTACTATATTTTGTTGGTGAGGGACTTTGTCATGTAAATCGACTCCAATTTAAGCCATAAACTGGAAGTAGTCTTTTATGAGAGGACTTATCTCAAAATAGTGTTTGAAAGGCATTACTGGATTGTTGTCAAAACGTTTTTTTATCCATCTCGCCCTTCTGATCATCTGTCAAAGTACTTAGCAATTTTCTCTTCTCCCAGCGATGCTTTCACCAAACCCTTTGTGGATCAAGATGGAACACATTATTACTTGCCAAAGATTAAAGATTCTAGAACCATCAAATTTCTCAATGTTGTACATTGTTGAAGCCATCGGTTTGTTGTCAAAGCTTTTTCATCCATTTTGTCCTTTTGATCATCTATCAAAGTGCTTGAAATTAGAACTCTAGCAGCTGATTTTTGTCTTGGGAGAAGAAGCATGCTTGTAATGAAAACCTTCATCTCTCCTGATATAGAAGCCGATGAAGAACCTTTGGAGTGTGCTTTTCACTCATTCAAAGTGATGAACACCACTCATTAAACAGGTTGAGCACCAATTCCAGAACCAAGAACCTTTTAAGGAATTTGAAATGTTGATGTGGATAAAGATTAAAATCAAGTTTACCTCTGGAAAGGGGTTGGGAGAAGCCTGCAAGAAATTGCTGCAGTTGCTCAAAGCAAAGTCAAGGCTGACCTAGGGTACATCTTGATTCAAGCAAAGAAGAAATTGATTGGTCAAGAAAGAGGGAAAGCTATCTAAGTAGATCTGGCAGCCGAAGATCTGGTAGCTAATGCTGCAATTGGTAGATTGTTGTGATGGTTTTGGAGGACAGAGATCCTACAATAGTGTTGGCCATGGAAGATGTTGGGCTAGGGTTTTGTGATGCCCTTTCTCTTATGGTGAGGAGAAAGAGGAAGAAGCAGCTTCAAGCATCCGTCTGTGTTTAAAGGAGTTGACTGGTCACTCTTTGATGTCAGCGTCCTAGTGCGGTATGTTCAAGTTGGGTTGACCAGCTGTTTACCACCTCGTTTCCTTTTTGAATTTTCTTTTGAGAAAAAAAAATTTTAAAAGCAGAATATTTAAAAAAAAAAAATGTAGAAAATTCAGAAAATAACCCAAAAAAAAAAAAAAAAACACAGGTAAATTCCCAATTCAGAAAGGACTAAAATTTTCTAGGAAATTCATAGAAGTCCCTAAATTGTGGAACTCTCATAAAAGTGCAAAAAATCTCAAAAATTCTCAAATAAGTTCAAAAAATTGTAAAAATCTAGGAACACAAAGGAGCTATTGCGGACCTTTATTCATGTACTTCAATTCATGCTCTATTCTCATGTTATTATTGCATGCTCTTTATGCATCTCTTACGTTCTGCACGTGTAACCCCCATGATGGAGGATGTGGGGCGGGTAATGATGTCACCCTTGATTATTTAAGGGGCAAATTGTCTAAGGAAATCCTCTAGGCTTGCCTTGGAGGTCTCATTAGACTCTTTGATTCTTGCATTTACTATCATTTTATATATCTTGTAAATCAACTTGACCCTGAAGTTTGTGTACTTCCCAGACTTCCTGAGGTGACATGAATCTGATGTGCTTGAGCAGAATTTTAGATGGTCTTGAGGAATTCAATATTTGAAGGATGAGTAATTTGAATGAATTTGGAAAAAATGTTAAATGAGAATCATGAGATGAATTCCATGTGGCCATGTGGGGACTCAATATTAAAAAGGGGTAATTTAACGAGGAGTAAATTGAATATGGTTCTTGGTTCAACTTGAGAATCTTAAGTTAATTAGGTATCATTCGTGGAAGGGTGTATAAAGGCGGTGCTAATACCTTTTCCTAGCATAACTATACTCATCTCTAATTTTCTAAACCTAGGTTTGGCTTCATTTTCATATAAAATGGCAGTAATTAGGCAATGAAACTGCAGGATCAATAACAGATAGTAGTGACTCTATTTATTACATTGACACATATGTCACCCTTATTTTCTATTTTCTTTAATTACCACCTAGTCAAGGCGCCAAGCCCCTTGGTTTGCAAGATGTGAAAATGCTGAAGGTAAAGAAGTACTATCCTCCCTCAAGGTTTGGCAAAAAGACATGGACCTTGAGGTTTTAAAAATTCCACAAACCTCCCTTGAGACTTGGTAGAATGGCATAGGTTCCTTGTTTCAAAATTTCCACAGACCTTCCATGAGGTTTGGCAAAATGAAGCAGACCTTGCTTGATAATTACGGAAAAACAAGTCCAGTGAGGGATTATAACTGTCTCAAAAATCAAATTTCAGGGTCTCTTTGAAACCTCAAGGAGGTCAGCATCTTTTTGCCAGAACTCTAGGGAGGTCCATGAAATTTTTTGAACCTGTGCAGGTGCATTTTTTTGTCAAACCTTAAGATGTTAATTGTCTTTAAGTGCCAAACACCCTTGGAATGTGTAAACTCTCCAAAATATAAAGATCGCCAACCCTATGCAGAATACCAATCTGCTGGACTTCAGGTCATGAACAACAATAAAACCAGAGGAAGAAAATCAGCATCAAATCCTGACTCAGAAAGTTGGCTGATAGGTAACAGGGTAAGAGGTAAATGTAATGCATAGAAGACATGAAAGATAGATAATGTGAATGATGACGAGGGAAGGACTGTGCCAACAGGTATTATATGCAGAGGAGAGTCATTAGCAGTGACAATGGCAACTGGAGAAAGACGGTGATATAATTTACTGAGGGAAGACAGGTTAGGTGTCATATGATTAGAATTGAAATCAAATATCCAGGCATTAGGAAATTAACTGAGTTGTGGAAGCAACTCAAAACCTGAATGAATAGTTAGGGCAAAGCAAGGGACTGATCCACGACAGGAGCATCTACCATAGTCTGTAATTGTGTAATCGTTGACTAAAATGTCTCTAGTTGGAGAGATGTTAGCAATGTCAAATCTAGGATTTAGGTGCTGCTGGAATGCTTTATGATGTTTGAATAGATGTTCAGTGAGGAGAACTCTTAGAAGAAAGTGGTTGCTGGCCAATCAAAAAAGATGCGCGCCTTTTTGGAGATTGACTTTGGAGAAGATAAATGGTGTCCTTAGTGCCAACGAAAACTACATTCATCAATATGTACTCATCATTTCAGCTTCCTGGGAGGCATAAGCCGAAATAGAGGCTGGCTAATTTGAAGCGCATCTACTCCGCAACGAGTTCACAAACCACATCATCAACGGTAGGTAGGGGTAATATAATCAAAGACTACTAAAAGGTTTTCCAGTCTTGCCTCCCTGTAACACACAACTATCTAATTGATAATAGAAAATGAGATTCCTTAAGAGCGAGTTGATCCCAATAAGTTATCATTTGACTAAACTCCTAGATAAACTTATCTTCTTGCTTCGCACGTCTAATTTCCATCTTCAACTGATATTGCTTTGCAAAAATTGATTTTGAGTAGATTCCTTGCAAGTAGCTCTATACTTCCTTTGCAGTAACAAACGTGGAGAAATTCATACCTGTGCCTGATGCGGCAAAATTGTGCAACCAAGTAAGCACTAAAGTAGTCTCCAAATCCCTTTGAACAACTAATTTTTGTCAAAATCTTGTTCATTTATGTCACCAGTGGCCTAGCTTCAGTCTGATAACAGCCCCGTCTTCCCTTTCCAAGCAAAGAAATTTCCATTGCATCTGACCAGTGAGTGTAATTTCTCCACTCAATGTTAGGACCGGAGGAGCCCATGGACGGGCTTGATACACATGGGTGAACACCAATTTGACCCAAAAGCTCAAGCTAATTGGGTCTTGAGTCCATCCATGTATATAAGCACCCATTATCCACTTTAATTTTCCAATGTGGGACAAACTTACTAGTGGAATTCTCAACAATCTCCCCCTCACTTGTGAGTTCCTGCTCCCCCTTGAACGGAAACCGCCTCCCTTCTGGGACAATTCTCCAACAGTTGCTCAAGTGAGCCTTACCACTGGCGTCTTACGTGCCTCAGATTGCATTCCACGTGCCTCCAAACCAATCCTACCTCCCACGTCTTGACCCTATTTGGATCCATTTGCAGCCTAGATGATCCTTGTTGGCCTCAGTCACACACTTGGTCCTCCTACTGTTAGCACGTCAAGGGAATTAGTTTCCCGTCTCGACTTTTACGATGTCACTCACCCAGAGTTACGAACCGTTGGCTCTGATTCCACTTGTTAGGACCGGAGGAGCCCATGGGTGGGCTTTATACACATAGGTGAACACCAATTTGACCCAAAAGCTCAAGCTAATTGGGTCTTGGGTCCATCCATGTATATAAGCACCTATTATCCACTTTAATTTTCCAATGTGGGACAAGCTCACAAGTGGAATTCTCAACACTCAAACTCACACCAATAATTTAAATATTGTTACTGGAAAATCAGTCGTTGCCAATTCCAAACTTAGTAAGACAGATTCTACAATTACTAATAGGAGAAGACAAAACTGGGAAGAAACTGCAAGGCTGAGAATCAAAAAGTTGAAAGCAAAGGCAATACGTTTTGTGTTCTGAAACAGTACAGAAATATAGGAAACAACAAATATGCTGTGACAAACTGAAGGAAAAAAGGGAGCACTAAAATCCGATCATGAATGCAATTATGTGAATTAGAAAGGAGGAGAAGAAAAAAACTCGCAGTAGGTTAACAGATCCTGCTATATACTGGTGAGGGCTATAAATTTGCTGGATTTGGTTGTGTAACAAGGTGTGATATGGCTATGGAGTTACCGCTATGTTAATTTTCCTGTAAAGAGCATTATGTTGAACTGAACTACGCTGCTGTAGAATTTAAGCAGGTGAAGTGTCTCACAGAAAAATACGAAATAGTATGCAACTCAAAGCCATGTGGTTGTACAATAAAAAAAGTCAATGATATACCACTATGTGGCTGCAATAGTGATGTGATTCTGAGAGAAGTGGATGAAAGAGGGATCTGATACCATAAGACTTTACAGAAGAAAATACACACTGTTAGACCTAGTGGCTAAGGGCTTTCATTCTAGTCTTGTTTTGATGACAACAACCCAAGGTTACTGACAGTTTTCCTCTAGTCCAGTCTAGATACACAGGACAGTTCCAAAGCAAGCATAAAGGTTAAACAAGTCTCAAACCAGCAAAGAGCAAATGACCATCAACAAAGTCCAACATATGACATATCTGGAACTTAGCCACTCAACCAAAGCATTTATGAATCCCACATAGCGAGCACAAGCTTTGGGTTGTGTGTGTGTAAGGAGGGTTGATATTGTAATCCCTTGTGTATGGTGCTGTTCAAAAGTAACTAGAAAGAGATGGACAAATTGCATACGCATTTAGATCACGATAGAATAGAACACAGGCACTAGTCTCACACATACATATCAAGTCAAGTAAGCTGCATAAGATGTCTATAACTTTCAAACATATTTCATTAAACCCAAGACATCTTAAAATAGATTAAACATTATTTCTAAAACAAGATGAAACCTTTACTTTAACATAAACCAAAGTTTGAACCATTTTAAAATGATAAGTAAAGGGTTCGTCAACGAATACAGCGGATTCGTCAACGAGCACAACACAGCACCTCGTCGACGTACACAGGGTACTTGTCGACGAAAATATACCAAGACCACCTAAAAGTTCATAGCATCTTCGTCTACGAATATAGGGGATTCAGTGACGAAGGCAATGCAGTGGTTCGTCGACGTACACAGGTACTCGTCGACGAAAAGATACCGAGACATCTAAAAGTTCAGAGCATCTTCGTTGACGAATACAGGAGATTCGGCGACGAAGGCAATGCAGTGGTTCATCGACGTGCACAGGGAACTCATCTACGAAAAGAAACAGAGACCCATTTAAATTCAGAACCAATGGTTCGTGGATGAACACAGAGCTTCGTCGACGAAGGTACACATGGGACTTGTCGAGGAAGTCATGATCTCATCGACGAATGTTGGGCTGCAAACTGCATTAAATGTGCCAAAATGGCTAATTTTCAATCTGTCTTATGTCAATTAATGCCCAATGGCTCTCCAGCGCTCAGATCGTCCCTTTGGCCTTTAAAATGAGTCTTGTGCATTTATTTCAAATAAGTTAAGCATATTGGTTGTGGAGAACAATTATTATGCATTCATACTAGGGTTTCACTTTGTGCTATCTTGCCCTCTTGCGCTTTACTCTTGTTCTACACACCATTTAGAAAGAGAGAACAATGTGAGGCTTGTATTGGGATATTCAACTCAAAGAGGAGCATTCTACATTGTATCTACTTGCTTTCAAATTCTTTGTATTGGACAGCTCTTTGTGAGTTATTATCAGGTGACTCTAGGTGAGCACCATTGTTAAAGCTCGTTGTGAGCAGCTGGGTTGTAAAGGCTTCTCCGCCGGGAAGGAGGGTTATATAGTGGATTTGGGGAATCCTTGACTTGGTCTCAAGGCGTGGACGTAGGCTCGGTGCCGAACCACGTTAACATCGCTGCGTTAAGCTTCTTTTATCCCTTCTCTCTTGTGTTGCTCATTTATTGCTATTTGCTTTACATATACTGTGATATAATACCCTTGCTCTTGTCAAGAAAACTTTGTGATTGTATAAAAAGTTGTATATCCGCGAAAGACGTTTATTCACCCCCCCTTTAGACGCATATCCGAGCCAACACATACACTGTCATTCTCCAGTCATCGCATTTTACTGTCCCAGAAAACAAACATTTATACCAATATAAACCTAAAACTACACTAAAATACATCAAAATAATAATTACAATGCCATAATCTCAAAAAACTTTCTATTCCATATTATTGTAAATATTAACCCAAAACTAAAAGTACCTATTCTGTTGTTTTATCACCTAAAAACTAAAAAGTAAAAATGCCCTACTTCTGTTGAATTTTTCCTAGAGGACAATATTTTTAGCAAAAACAAGCGCATCCACACAATACTACTTTTAGGTCTCCATAATTCTAATCCTATTTCACTGTTGTTTTTCTCCTCTCCCCATATTTAACGTCTCCTCTATCCTTTTAAGGCATTTTAGCATTCTTTGTACGTTCAACTTGTTATGGTATTACTGTTGCATAAACTATAACAAACTTATGCAGCATATCTAAATAATTGAAAGTGTGAGTGGGCTTGTGTGCCCATATGCGTTAATATTTGATACGCAAACTGAAAGCAAACACTGACGCCGCATTTGGGAGCATGGATTTCGGACTTTGGATTTGGATAGATTTTGGTATAATTTGATATTACATCTTATTCAAATTCAATACAAATCCAGATCTAAGGTCTCTCCAAACATAGGGTGAGGATAGAAAGCACAAAAGTAGAAATTATGGGGAAATGGTATCAACAAAATCAATGATAGCCTATATATTGACAATTGCTGCCCCATCGAACAAAAAAAGTAAAATTTACAAATATTAAGAGAATTTTATGCTCTCTCAAATGTTTTATGATTTCTTTCCCTTCAAATCATCCAAAAAATATTTAATTAGTTCTAAAATCTTCTTTAAAATAATTGAAAATTCAACTGTTTCTTTCTGTCATTCCTTAATTCTAAAAAAGAAATTCACTTACATGGGTTCTTTCATTGTTTGTTCAATTCTTTTTCTACATGGCACAGACGAGCATTAGCCAATGCATTGGCAGCAGCCCCTTCCATGTGGGCTCTGGGAAATGCAGGCATGGGTGCATTACAGGTTGCTAAATTTTCTTAAATGCTTTCTAAAATGAAGAGAATTGTGAGATTTTCTTCTTCATGTCAAATATCAATATTTTGGTGGAACTGGCAGAGACTAGCAGAAGATAGCAACCCAACTATTGCTGCCGCCGCATCCAAAGCCATCCGTGAACTGAAGAAACAGTGGGAAATAGAGGAAGGAGATAGTTGGAGGTTCATGATGGATCAAAAGCCAATGGAAGATGTAGATAGCGAGGAAGACAACAACAATGCAGAATTGAATTAGAAGCATCCACACACAATTATACATAGCAATTAACAAATCAGTGTAGATGTCTAAATCAAGGAGCAAGGAACAATTAGGATAATTCACCACATGAAAAGAAGGGTAACAAATTGTTAGATGGATGGTGTTCATTGTGGAGGCTTGGTCCTCCCGTGCGCACAGTGTGGAGGGGTGGGATGGGCTGTGATCATCGTGCAAGGGACAACCATATTTTGAGATTTTATTTGATTTTGATTTATTTTATAATTGGTTATGCTAAAATTTCTTTATAGCAAATTAGGAAAGCATATCTTTTAGAATTTAGGGAACTAGAACTTTGGAAACTAATTACTTATATTAGAAGGTTATATGCCTTTGAAGGCAGTCTTTGATTATTGAAATTGATTTGGGCTTGTGGTTAGGTTTTTGGCCTTGCGTGCGTTCAGTGACTTTTTTGCCTTGCAAGTTCTGGCGCGCACACTGGGTAGAAAAACACTAACCCAAGGGCAAATGTATTGGTAATCAAGTGGCCCTCATATAAATTAGTAGTCTCCTAATTTCCCTAATTTGTTATATGAAGGTATTCATAACCAAATCATAAAATAGAATCAAAATTGGATAAAACTCAAAATTTGGTTCTTTTCTTGAACAATGTGCAAACCTACACGATAAATGCTCATTGTTGTCATCCATGCTGATCTAATAGAAATGATTTTTCACGTGTTCATGTTTGAATTCGCATTTGTTTTCATTTGTTCATTTCCCTGTATTCCATTATTTAGAAAGGTTTTTCCATTTTTGTTTTTTAGAATCTATTTGGATTAAGAAATTTTACAATGAAAGAAAAATAAGGAGGAAATTTATTTTTCATTGTATTTTTTTATATTAAATTTTATTGAAAATAAAAGTTTATTTTAGATAATGAAAAATTAAGAAAAATTAACTATTAATCATGTGTAAAATTAAAATTTTGTTCATAAATTTGGTTTTTTTTTTTTTTTTCCATTTTTTTTTACTCTCTTTCGATAATTAAACATGAGAATGTGAATTTCTTTACAATTTCCTTTTTTTTTAAAAATATTTTTTGAGTTTCGAAGAAGATAAAAAATGCTAGGTAAATGTTTGAAGGTATAGCCATCCTAAACACCGGATTTCCTTGCCCACTATTGAATGAGTGAATACAGAAAAATTTCAAGAGAGAGGAGAACGAGGATGTTATTAGGTGCTTGGTTTGGGGTGTCAAAATATTGAAAATCATGTTTTTGGAAATAGAATGATCTTCCCAAATTATCAAAAAATGGAATGGGCATATTTTGGGGATGCCATGTTTCTTAGGAAATTTTCAATGCTTGTTACCCAAGATGATTTCTAAAATGGACTAACTGCAGATTCTCAAACTACAAACTCGAAAGCGAGGGCATCGAGTATATAGAAATTGAATTAAATTAGCCAGAACGGCATTATAATCTGAACTTGAGCTTTTCATATTTTTGGTCAATTATATTTTATTTCATTTTACAAATGTTTAAGGACTTTGTAATCATATTCCTTGCTGATGTGCACTCAATTTAGGGTTCTGAAAGGACCCATTTTCCCAATTTCCCAGTCCTGGGTGGCCACTGCAACAAAATAGACAAACAAATAAAGAGTAGAGGAAGAAGAAGAAGCAAAATCCAAAAATAACAAAAGCAAAGAACAGCTGGGGAATCTACTTTCCCAGGGGTCAGGTAAGAAAGGGGTTAGGCCAGTGAGGCATCTAAATAGGCATTTAGGCAAAGCAACAAAGGTGAGGAGTGCAAGCTTTAAGTGGGAATCTAATCTTCATGATTCCATTGACGCTAAAGTAAGAGAGACAGCCCACAGCCACAGGTGTGATGCAGACCAGAGCGTGGGAAGGGAGAAATGACTCTCTCTCTCTCTCTCTCTCTCTCTCTCTCTCTCTCTCGTGCGGCTGCTCGTATGATTGCACCTGTACGGCAGCACAATGCACATGCTCGCATCTCATCTCCACATCATGAGTGTGTTTGGCTTTGTAGAATATCAGTCCTTGCGGCAGCCCCACTCTGATCCTCCACCACCCCATCTATGCCTATCTGGTTGGATTTGGGTCCATCAAATTAAAGAGGAAGACGCATTATGAAGACCATTAACACTGGTTCATCTGTCGGGGACACACTCCCTGCGCGTGAGGCCCTGTCCCATACATCATAGATTTCATTGTTCTGGTTCCAAACAAGCTTACTATATTCGCCGAGGGTTTATTGTGTTTTCTTTTCTCGGTCATAAGAAAGCCCTTCTCATCAAGATTTCTCATGTAAATAAGGCTCATTCATATCATGATTTCTTCTCCCAACTTGGTGCATTTGGGACTAGGTACCAAATATGGTGATCACTTATAATAAAACCCTTTAATATAATGTTCGCCAAACATGCGACAGGTTGTTTAATTCTGGTTTTGTAAAAATTTCCTATGCAAGTCTATAAAAATTTAACAATCTTTCACTTGTATTACATATTTAAAGTTTTATAAAAAGAATAAATTTTTAAAAAATTCTCAACTAAATCGCACAACATATGACCACAATAAAAAATACCTAATATAAATCCAATCACAAAACTTATAAAATGAGACTATGGATATCTAACTTTATAGAAGGTCGTATCTAATAGGGATGCAAATATTATAGAGGTCCAATTGCACATAACCTCATGACCATACACATAGGTTCTGAATGAAATCATATGTATCTAACATTATAAGTGTTTGTGTAATCTTTGTGTACTGTACCCCTTTGGAGCATTGTGATTAATGCAATACCAAGGTCGTTGCCCAAGAAATCACATGGAGACCGCTCAAGCATGAGACACATGACAAAAATCATCTGGGCATAAGGTAACCTCACTTAAGTGAACATTGTTTGGGCATTAGACAAACTATTTTTGAGGTGACACAAACCATTCATCATCCAACCATTTGCAATTTACTAGGAAAACCATCGAAGGTGTATCACTCTCCTAGAGAGTTTAGATGGGATCACCTGGGATAAATAACTTGAGGAAATTTTCTAGTTGGGTCAAGTAATGAGTTGAAGCAAATATTGCACTAACAATTTGGCCGACAACCTAATTAGTCAAATGAGGCAACAAAGAGACATATTGTAGTGACTCGAAGAATAATAACATTTTAATAATAATGAGGGAGAGAAATAGAAACAGAAACAGAAGGAGGCCGTAGACCACGTTCATCGACGACATTGCATTTTGGAGAATAAAATAATTTTAAGGAAACTGCCAAACTTCATCGACGAACATAGGGTTTCGTCGACGAAGGTCTAAAGAATTTTGTCGACGAATACAGGGCTTCATTGACGAGAAAATACCGAGAGACGGTTTTGGCTACTCTGAATTTCGTCGACGAACACAAGGTATCGTCGATGAATTTAATGAAGGACTCATCGACGAATTCCGCCCTATAAATAGATAAAAACTAGATTTTTACTCATTTCCCGCACCGCTCTCTCTCTCCTCTCTCTCACCTACAAACCCTCTCCCTTCTCTCTTTGTTTCCGGCCCTGCCAGATGCCGGATTGACGATCCGAAGCCACCACGACGTTCCTGGCGGAGTTCTCTTCAAGTTTGCTAGGACGGATCGTTGGTGGGATCGAGTTGAATTTCATCCCAAATTCATGGTAAGATCTTTTAGCCTATTTTTGGTCTTATGGTAGTTATAAGAAATGATGTAGGCGATGAAATACTGAAATTTAGTTCTGGCAAATATTGTTTTCAGGGTGTTTTGTAGGAGGCGCTGTGGGTGTTAGGCTAATATTTCATAGGGGCTTTCCAGTAGTCAGGTAAGGGAATATGCTATGTTAGGTTTTTTTAAAATATTATACGGTTTATTTAATGATGAAAATTACATATTACAGTATTGTGTGGCTTTTGAATATGAATATAGTACGAATATATGTTTTACAATATTTCAGTATTCTGATTGTACAATATTTTAGTACCATGATTTTTATGAATATTAGTACTATGATTACACGAATATCAGTATTGTGATTATGCAATTTCAGTATTATGATTATGCAGTTTCAGTGTTATGATTATACAGTTCTCAATATTATGATATATGAATTACAGTGCAGTATGCAGTATCATGGTTAATTCAGTACTTCAGAATCATGGTAAATCAGATAGATATATATATAGAAATATATTATATGATATCAGACCCTACTGGAGTTGCAGCTACAGAGTACGGTACCGTTGCTACAGATACTATGTTACTTTATGAGTGTAATCACCTATTTAGATAATACGTGGTAAGGTCGTTCACCTAGGCCCTTGAAGAGGTTAGGCTCCCCATCCAAATATGAGTTGAGGTGGGCAGATCGCCCTATGGAGTATAGTGATTTATTCCTGGTTGGCCAGTCAGGGTAAATCCAGCCTACGAGCTGCACAACCCTGTCATGAGGGGGTAAGTCATGACACACAGATAGCCACAAGGAATATTTTCAGTTATTATTACGTATGTATAGATTTGCAGAAATAGGGAACATATTTACTTATATTAGAAGTATTTTGAATAATAAACTCCAACATTATCATGTTAAGCAATAGGGACAGGGGTGGTGGATTTTATCACTCATACTTCGGTATATATTCAATTATACATGTTTATTTGAAAATAAATTTTCATGATATAATAGCTCACTTGCCACACACTAGTAATAGCATATTTCTTCTTATTGAGCATTGGCTCATTCCAGTGTTGAATTATTTTTCAGGTAATCTAGGTAGGCGAGCAGACTAGGCTCACAGATAGAGACGTTTTTGTAGTGCCCTATCAGAGAGTGAATACATTTTTGGGAATGATTTTGTATACCCTAACTAGTAGAGGGTATTTTGGGGAACAGACGTATGTATATATTTTGGAAAACATGTAGTACTCTGGTATTGTGTGGTATGGTATTGTATACATTTACATATGGTTATGTCTATGTGAATTATGCTTCTCGCTGCTTAGGTTATTGATTGGGTTTACTTCCAGTATGGTATTAAATCATGTAGAATGTTATAGTATAAAAAAAAAATCAATTAATTAAGCAAGTCGTTACACATATAGCCAAATAGAATATTTTCATTTAGTCTACTCAAGGTTACAAAAATAATTTGGTCAATGCTTGGGACTTCGCCTAAAAATTCTATACATCTTAGGTTAAAAAATAGTTCTCTCAAAAACTGGGCTAGGATAGACAAGTCGTGTAGCTAGTGAATGGAGTCCATATCTTCAGTCATTTTCACCTTCACCTATAAAACCTCAAAACACAAAGCTCGGAGGTGATCCTAGATCTTTAAATGTCTCAAATTCTTCTTTTGTGCAACATTGAAGAGTTGAGTTATGAGTAAAGATAGAGAAGTCATCCTGTCACAAGCAACCTTAAGCTCAACTTCTAGTCTTGCCACTTCTTGAGCCTTTTTATAGTGTTGGTCACATAGTTGAAAGTATTGGTATCAATGTGTAACCTCGTGAGCAAAGAGCTCCAAACAAGCTTTATGCTTCCTAGAAACTGTACGGAGGAAGGTTAGGAGCTTGACCATCCACCTTCTAACCACTAGGAAGATGGTGGTTATTGTTTCAATCTTGCTAACTCTAGCAATGAGGGATTTTTTCCTTATCAACCAAAAGTGGAACTCCCTCAAAGAGTGATGAGAATGCCAATGTTGCCTTTGGAGGAGCAGTCGATGATTAAGGGATGACCTTTCCCTCTGAATACTAGGAGAGGGGATTAAAGAATGTCTACATAAACCCCTCGACTTGCATTTAGGAATAATAGAGCTATATAAAAAAATAAAAAAAATAAAAAGGAAGAAAAATGTGTTTAAATAGAGCTATGAGCTAAAAATCCTAGAAATTTAAACCCTCGAGTTATGAAGAATGCAACACATAAGCACATCATATAATGGGAGATTGTAAAGACAAAAAAGGATTAGGTGACTAAAAGTCAGTTTATCCTCGCCACGCTAGAAGTTCATTTGCCCAAGCCACACTCACCTATGAAGATTCACCTCCACTCATGAACTGTATAAAAGTGAATACAAGAACAAGGAACTAAGGCAAGTCATAAACTTCTTAGTGTAAAGTATCACAAGGTTGTTGTTGTTTATGGTGTGGCTTTTATACTTCGGGGGTTTATAAACAAAGGGAGAAAAAACATATAGATGCGTTCTTGGTGCAGGGCAACAACAAAGACTCGTCGACGAGTGGATAGACTAGTCGACGAGGGGTCTTCTCCATCTCGTCGAGGAGTTCTTTGTTCTCGTTGACGAGTACTTCAGGGCTGTAAAAAAATATTTGAATTTTGAATGTAAACGTTGTGACGATTGGGGATTCGGAGGGAAGCCTCCGAGGGCTTGTTATATATGTTCTTCTAGGCATATTTTGAAATGTAAGAGAGTAAGAGAGGGGTGAGAGAAGAAGAGAAGATCATTGAGTGTGTATCTTTGATTTTCATAGTGAAATCTCCTACCGATTGCTCCCGTGGATGTAGGCTTTGCCAAATCATGTAATCCCTTATATTGTTGCTCTTATCTTTACTTTCTTTATATTGTTATGGTTGTGGAATAATTTTGTGTTCACTATTTGCATTATATGCAATTGTATGATATATCCTTTTACAACAATATCGTTATTCTGCTTTGCATTTTGGAAAGAGGCGTTATTTTTACAACAATTGGTATCAGAACGTGTGTTGTATGACTTCTGAATTGAAAGATCTCCTAGTGCAACAAGGTTTGGTGAAAGGTTTATACAAAATTTCAATCGGATAACATGGATGCAATGACTTGGAATGAATTGGGAGCAATCATTCGTTTTTGTTTGGTTAAGGACGTATTGTATCACGTCATGGATGAGAATTCTCCGCCATTAGTTTGGAGAAAATAGGACTGCCGATATATGTCTAAGGGTTCATCAAAATCTGCAAGTGTAGTGGAGGAAGATTCATAATGTAGTGATAAAGATATGCTACGTGTTTCATTGGGTTCGGAGTGCCTCACGAGTGATTCTTGAATCTTAGATACTGGATGCTTTTATTCTAGAAAATGGTTTGACATCTACAGGTCAGTTTATATTGGTTGTATTTTGATGGAAAATGATATTTCGTGCAAAATGTTTGTTATTGGAAATGTCAAAATCAAAATGTATAATGATGTTGTAAGAACCATATGTGATATAAAACATGAATTGGGTTTAAGGAAGAATGACATTTCATTGGGGACTTTAAACCATAATGGGTATTGTTACGAGTCTAAATGTGGAGAAATGAAAATGTGTGAAGATAACTTGATAGTGATGAAAGGGGAAAAAGTAGAGGGAAATTTCTGTGCAGTGCATAGTGTTACGGTTGTAGGTGGAGTTGCAACTGTTGAATCTGAGTGAGGTATCCTGTGGCATATGTGGTTAAAGCATATTGGTGACTACATTTTTTCAGATGTTTGGGAATTGATGATGATACCATCAGGGAATAGACTTATTTATTTCGTGTGTTTATCACGAAGAGTCTTGGTATACTTCATGCAATGGTTGAGGTGGAGAACCAAATTGGGAGAGAGATTCTCAAGTCAAACATTGGGGTTGAGTACGTTGGTTTTGTTCATGAAGTTTTGTCAGCATGGCAAGTTATATATAGGGCTTCCAGAGTATTTCTTGGTAAATTTAGTGAGTATGGCGCGTTTCTCGTGTGACCGATCGCCAAAGGTATCACTAGATGAGAAAGTTGCAAGTGAATTATAGGCAGGTTTTGCGGTAGACTACTCGATTGCAAGTGGATGTTTATTGGTACACTATTCTAGTTATGACGGATCTAGGCTTGGTGTTATGTTTGAATGGTACATTTTTTTTGGGGTATGAGAAAGGTGGGTGTAAGTTGGGTGATCGTATAGCAAACAAAGGGGTGATTGAAGACATAACTTTTGGTGATAGAGTCATGAGACAACATACTTAGGTAAAGGAAGAGAAACAAATGTTAGAAAGCTGCGGCAACAACAATCATGTTACTCAAGGGGAGTTAGGGACTCAGGGAAGAAATGCAAGGATTTCTATCTCGGGTCAATGGAATCATAGTATGAATGGGCATGTGATGCAGGTGGAGCAACAGACTCAGGGCAGAGATAACATAGTTCATATTGCAAGGAATTTTAGCTCGGAAGACTAGTAGAATCACGGTGGGCCCATCTGTACCATCAGACCACTATTCAGGTGTGTGAGTTGATGAGGCTTCCAACTTGGAAGAGGGTGATAGGATGTCGTAGAGTGATGTATATGTTGTGTGTGAATAACATGTTATTAGATGGAAAGGCTTTGATTGAGGCTAATCAGTTGGAAACTCTGCTGAAAGGTTTTGACATGAATGTGTTGGGTATGACCAAGATGGGTCTTGATTTGCTGAGTAGCATGGACAAAATTGCAGGGAGATTGGTGTTATCTCAGGATGACTTTATGGATGGAACCGCAGGAGACTTTGTTTGTTGTCTCAAGGGAATTCTATGGAGAATTAATATGGAATTTCTACCGTATGGTACCCAAGGACGGATTGTGATGTCCGGGATATGTCAAAGGTCACCCATGATTGTATAATGGGGCGTTTCAACAAGCAACAGAGTGAGCCGTCAGTTTTGAGATTTGTTGAAGACTATATAAGGAGCTTTGGTGATAGAAGACTTGCAGCAGTGTTTGTGTTTTCTGTTGTGGAAAGGTCTTGTTGGAAGCCTAAGGTGAAGTCTTCGGATATTGCATCTACAACTATATCGGGGTTGATGGTAGAAGCTAAAACTGCCATCGGCAAGTTCAAGCGGTGTTTCTTAGACTTGGTGCATTTCTCTAAATACTAGAAGGAAGACGGTCCCAACCAAGCGTTTTGGGTTCAAGGTGGAGCAGTCAGATATATTTTTTGGGTTCTCCTAAGGGGCGTATAATTGCCAAGGTGAATATTGTTGTTTATCGTGTGACTTTTATACTTCGGGGGTTTATAAACAAAGGAAAAAAAACATATGGATGTGTTCTTAGTGTAGTGCAGAAGATACCGAGAGTCAGAAAATCTCAGAGTTTAAAGACTCATCGATGAGTGGATAGACTAGTCGACGAGGGGTCTTCTTTGTCTCGTCAACGAGTGCCTTGTTCTCGTCAATGAGTGCTTCGAGGCTGTGAGAAAATATTTGAATTTTGAATGTAAACATTGTGACAGTTGGGGATTTAGAGGGAAGCCTCCGAGGGCTTGTTATATATGTTATTTTTGCCATATTTTGAAATGTAAGAGAGTAAGGGAGGGGTAAGAGAAGGAGAGAAGATCATTCAGTGTGTATCTTTGATTTTCATAGTGAAATCTCTTGGCGATTGCTCCCGTGGATGTAAGCTTCCCCAAACCACCTAATCCCTGGTGTCGTTGCTCTTATCTTTACTTTCTTTATATTGCTATAGCTGTGGAATAATTTTGTATTCACCATTTACATTGTATGCAAGTGTATGATTGATCTTTTTACAACAATATCGTTATTCCACTATACATTGTTGGAAGAGATGTTATTTTCACAACAGTTGCCTACAAAATTGACCTCGAGAGCCTTTCAAATAGATATCACTTGAAAAAAAGAAAAAGAAAAAGAGAAATGAGTTTAGGTCAATTGCAATAAAGTACTAACATTGAAGAATATCTGTGAATTATTATTCAAATTAAGGTTAGTTATGTTTTGGGCATGATTTAGAAATAATTGTAACTCCAAGTTTGACTTTGAATGAGTATAAAAGTAGGTCAACAATCTATTTTGTAAGGGACTTTTTCAACCAAGTTCATACAACAGTACCATATTCAAGTGCTAAAACATGTCCATCATGGGCTCCTTATACAAACAAGGCTCACGCACATCATTAATTTTCATAACTTGGTGCATTTGACATTAGTACCAAATATGGAAATCATTTATCATAGCCCCACAAAGGACTGAACTACTAGCCAGTCTTGCATTTTTGTTTTTTTTTCTCCTTGGATTTGCACTCTGATTTTTCTCACTTACTTTCACTTTCGTCTAATGGTTTGGTATCCATCTTTGATTTTCTCCCTACTAGTGGGGCAGGAGGCATGCTTTATCTTTTTCTATCAAATCCAGATAAGAGCTTGAGAGAGAGAGAGAGAGAGAGAGAGAGAGAGAGAGAGAGAGAGAGAGAGATTTTGATGCCACATGGGCACCACATTATTGCAGCTTTATATGATAAAGGCTCCAAGGTCACCATCACAGTCCCCCCAAAGTTGGTTCATTGTCTAAATTTTCATTTCCCTTTTCCCACTTTCCAATTGGCTTTTCTTTTTTTCCTTTTTCTATTTTCATTCTTAGCCATTCCACAATACCCGGCGTTATTGACAGCTATGTTTCATCATTCTCTTTTCAAATTTAAAAATAGAATCCCAAGTTATGGCAATGACTTTTGAATGAGCACTGTCCTGTATTCAGATTTCTCAGAATTTTTTGGAGGGATGGAGCGTTTGCTTTTTAAGTTTCCTAATCCTAACACACCTTATTAGTACTTTCTCAATATTCTTTATTAATTTGCTCCATTCTTATGATGTAATCTATATATTTAATATACTTTGCTTTACTAATAAAATCTAATGGACTTCATCATTTCAAACTTCTTTTATTATATTTCGAGTTAACCTCAAACTCAAAAGATGAAGTTAAATTTTAATTAAGCTTGACCCTACGTTTGGAAAGATTTTGAATTTAGATTTGTATTGGATTATGATAATATGTAGCATAAAATTATATTAAATTTGGTCCAAATTAATCCAAATTCAAATTTTAAATTTGAAATTCATGCTTTCAAACGGCGCGTGAATGTAATTGTTAAAACTTGTTCAAAATTGACCCAAACTTTACAATTGTTTAGTAAAACTATGGACATTTGAGTAGTTGAGTTAAATCAAGCTTAAATATACCTATTTAAACTTGTTAACTGAAGTTTAGCTAAGTTTAAGTATAACACTAGTTTGATGTCAAGGCTTGATTAATTTTAAATGAGAAGTAAATGTTAAATAAATTGAAAAAACATATATAAACATAAAAATGCAGCCGTGTGTTAGCGATGTGCATTAATGTTCTATTTTCTATTTTACTACCAGCAATAGCAACTTCGGCCTCTCTAACTCTTTGTACCAAGTGGAGAATTACGCTAATTTGTCAAAGTAAAAATTTTAGGATTGGGAAAAGAGTGACAATGAAGATAAGAAAAATCAAATTAATTGGACTGTAAATTGACATTTTTTTGTCACTCCTTTTTGGACCTTTAAAAGAGAGAGCTTCTAAAGTAACACATCCAAAGCTTGCAAACAAGCCCAAACAAACCTATAAATGGGTTATCCAAAAGCCTAACTAAACAAATCGAGTTCAACCATGTTCAGGATCGATTTGTTTATGAAATCAGAATGAATAATTTATGTATTTCTTGAATAATTTTGTACAAGCCAATACAAACTACTTATAATACGATCTCTGCTCTAAATATGGAAATAATCTCCTAAAAGAATCTAACTCAATAATATACAATAAATATCTCCTAAATCTCTCCAATATACACGGGATCTCCCCAATATACACCAGAATTCTACACTCCCCTCAAGTTGGATCATAGATATTGATCATGTCCAACTTGCAGATGAAATCATCAAAACTCTGTCGGGCTAACCCTTTAGTAAAGATGTATGCGGTTTGTTCCTTGGTAGGTACATATGTCATACAAATGGTTCCTTCTTCAACCTTTTCTTTGATAAAGTATCGGTCCACTTCTACATGCTTAGTCACGTCATGTTGAACTAGATTGAGAGAGATACTAATGGGTGCTTTGTTGTCGCAATAGAGTTTGATATGAAATTTCACCGGGAACTGTAATTATTCCAAGAGTTTCCATAATCACAGTCCTTCACATATGCCTTGTGCAACTACTCTGAATTCAGCCTCAGCACTACTTCGAGCCACTACATTATGTTTTTTACTCCTCCAAGTCACCAAATTTCCCCATACAAAGGTGCAATATCCGATGGTAGACCTTATATCTTCTGTTGATCCTGCCTAATCTGCATCTGTGAAAACTTCTACCTCCTTACTTTCACACTTCTTGAAGAAGAGTCCTTTGCCTGGAGAGCCCTTGAGATACCCAAGGATCTTGTATATGACATCTAGGTGAGTCTTTTTGGGTGAATGCATGTGTTGGCTTACCACGCTAACTACAAATGCAATGTCGGGTCTGGTATGTTATAGATAGATGAGTTTATCAACTGAGTTTACCAACCAATCCCTGATACCTCTCCTTTTCAGTTGATATTTTACAGTCTTCAACTCTCTTTACTGCTTCAATGTGGGTTTCACTAGGTTTGCATCCAAGCATGCCAGTATCTGTTAGGAGATCAAGGATATACTTTCGCTGAGAGACACTAATACCCTTTTTTGATCTAGCAACTTCCATTCCTAAGAAGTATCACATTTGTTCCAGGTCTTTAACTTCAAACTCAGCAGTTAGGATTTTCTTCAATCTTTCCATCTCCACTGTATTATCTCCAGTTATGATTATATCATCAACACACACAATTAGAATTGTTTTCTTACCACTTTCAGATTGATGAAAAAACATAGTGTGATCTGATTGCTCTTATTAGTGTCCTTGGTTTTTTTTATCACCTTCACAAATCTATCGAACCATGCTCTAGGAGATTGCTTGAGTCCATACAGGGACTTCTTGAGTTTATATACCCTGTTTTCTTCACCTCTCTTATTGAAACCTAGAGGTATTGTCATGTAGACTTATTCTTCTAATTCGCCATTTAGAAACGCATTCTTAATGTCAAGTTTTTGCAATGGCCAATCCAAGTTGGCTGCCAAGGACAAGAGGACCCAAATTGTATTCAATTTTGCCACTAGTACAAATGTCTCCATGTAGTCAATGCCATAGGTTTGTGTAAACCCTTTCGCAACAAGTCGGGCTTTATACTGTTCAATTGTCCCATCAACTCTATATTTCACTATGAAGACCTATTTACAACCAACTAGCTTCTTCCCTCTCGGCAAATTCATAACGTCCCAAGTTCCATTCTTTTCCAGAGCTCACATTTCCTCCATTACAGCTTCTTTCCCTTCAAGAGTCTTCAAGGCTTCCTTTATATTCTTTGGAATTTTTATCTTGTCAAGGTTAGAAGTAAAAGCACGATATTCTGTAGGAAGACTTTTATATGACATGTATTTTGACTATGGATATTAGGTACATGACTTGGTTTGTTTTCTGACTGTAATGGGTAAATTGATGTCATACGGTATAGGTTTATCAAAAGGGAACTCATGACCATCAATTACCTGATCGGAATTGGGCGTGGACTTATGATTGCTCGTAGTTATCACCATTTCCAACTCTATTGGTGCCTCAGGTATGAGATTCTCCCTATTCTCTGTGTTTGTTTGGCTTTCTTGAGTAAACAAGTATTTCTATGTTGCTTTGTTTTTCTGCATCTCCCCCTAAGTTTAAGTGGTCTTTTGTACATGACAGGTTAGGAAATGATGCAATGGTAGACTAAGTGTATGACATAGATTCATCAACACAGAAATCAAAGAATCGATCTTCACTCCATTTCTCTCCCTGAAGAGAGGGTTTTGGGAAATAAGGAGTGGTTTCAAAGAATGTGACATTAAGGATAACAAACAATTTTTTTTTTATGATAGGATCATAATATTTGCAGCCTTTCTGAGTAGGAGAGTAATCAATAAAAACACACTTAATGGCATGAGGTTCCAATTTATCTCGATTGTGAGCATGAACATGAACAAATATAGTACATCCAAAGATTTTCAGAAAGAGATTAGAGTAGAGTCGAGAGTTTGGAAAACATTCATTGAATTTTGGAGAGGAGTGGCAAAAGAAAGAACTCGACTAGGCATTCGATTAATGAGATGTGTAGCTGTTAAAATGGCATTGCTCCAAAAATATTTTTTCATATTTGTAGTGAATATTAATGCCCAAGCTACTTCAAGAATATGCCTATTTTTATGTTCAGCAACCCCATTTTGTTGAGGCGTATCCACATAAGAACTTTGATGAATAATTTCATTTTCTTTAAGATAATGTCCGAAGATATCATTGAAATATTCTGTACCATTATCAGTACGTAAAATTTGAACATGAGTTTGGATTTGTGTTTGAATCATAGAGTGGAAACTGACAATAAATAGAACTGACTTCAATTTTTTCTTTCAACAAGTAAACCCAACAAATGCGAGCATGATCATCAATAAAAGTAACAAACCATTTCGTGTGAGTGCGATTAAGAAAGCGTGAGGGCTCCTATAAATCACTGTGAATTATGGTAAAGGGTCTAGATGGTTTGTATGTAGATTTTGGAAAGGAATTATGCTGGTGTTTTGCAAGTTCACAAATCTCACATTGAAATTCAGAAGACGTTTTATTTGAACAAATGGAATGAAATAAAAGTCTTAGATATTGAAAATTTGGATGACCTATCTTAAAATGACATAACAAAATTTCAATATCCCTAAAAACATATGCAAAATCACAAATAGCAGTTTTACATTGTTCACTCACATTCGCCTCCTTAAAGTAGTAGAGTCCCTCACACTCCTTAACACTGCCAATCGTCTTCCCTGATGATAGGTCCTGAAAAACACAATGAGAGGGAAGAAATTTAGCAGAACAATTGGAATTCTTAGTCAACTGGCTAACAGATAGTAACTTGCAAGATAAATTAGGAATATGAAGAACAGACTCTAGTGTGATGGAGTCAGAGAGTTGGATATTCCCTTTTCCTGCGACAGATGAGAGTGATCCATCTGCAATTTTAACCTTCAAATTTCCAACACAGGGTGAATATGATGAGAAAAGATGATAGACATCAATCATGTGATCAAAAGCACCAGAATCAATAATCCAAGGAGTTTTGGATTTAGAGGTTATATTCAAGGCTTGCAAAAAATTACCTCTTTGGGCTAAAGAACCTGAAGAAATATTTGTGGAATTTGAGATAACCTTTTCATCTTGTGTGTAAAGGCAATCTAACAAAGGTGCACGATCATCAGTATGTGGGGCTTGCTTAAGCAGAATATGAATAGAGTTGGCACTTGGAAGTTTTGTGTAAGGTGAAGAATCTTGTTTCTCATGGCTTGTGTTGTTACCATTATTCAGTAAATTTAAGCTTTCAAGTTTCTCACCCATAGTTGGCTCGCTCAAATCATAGTCAATGTGTTCTTCATTGGTAACCTCCATATGATCTGGTTCGGTGGTTCGTGGAGAATGTAACTATGAGCGATTCGAGCGAGCGATGCGTGAACAACTAACTGGCAAATAGGCGAAGGTAAGGCGACACTGGGAGGTGAGGGTTGTCACTGACTCACAAGGCTCCGCGAGCGAGTAATGGGCTATAGTCGACGACTGTGATGAAAAATGAAAGTATGAAACCCTAACTCGAGAGGTCTTCCCCTTGATGCGGAGACGGGGCGAATCGCAGACTGAAACTCTGTTGGAGGACCTCATGAGATTCAGAGGTCATCAAACGTCAACTTTGGCCGACGATTTCTGCCATTGATAACTAGGTTTAATCTTCTAGCTTTGATACCAAGAAATCAGAATAAATAATTCCTATATTTCTTGAATAATTTTGTACAAGCCAATACAAACTACTTATAATACAATCTCTACTCTAAATATGGAAACAATCACCTAAAAGAATCTCACTCAATGATATACAATAAATACCCCCTAAATCTCTCTAATATACACAGGATCTCTCCAATATACACGAGATTTCTACAGTTTAGTAAACGGGGCTCAAGAAAAATGTTTGGGAATTACTTATTTATGCAAGGAATAATCCCTTGCCCGACCTAGCAATTGAATTGCTCACAAATGAGGAATTGTTTCTAACCCTAGTCCATAAGATATTTAAATATATTAATTTTGAATTGTATAAAACTTGACAAATTCTAATACTAAATTCCGTTAAATTTTGCCACATTTCTAGCAACTTAAAGATTAAACTGTATGCTCTCAAACATATCAAAGGAGAGAATGAATTACAATTCTTAGTAACTAAGAAAAAAAAAAGATTTATGAATATTTGAATAATGTTTGCATGATGGTTACCAGGTTCTCCAAATTTTCTTTTTGAGTTCAAAAATATACATTTTCTATTCATACATAAGACTAGAAGTTAAAAAAAAAAAAAAAATGACACTACATGGATCTTAGATTATAGTGTGTTTACTCTTTAGAATGAAAAAATAAAATAATCCCCAAATGTATTAAAAAAAAGAAAAAAAGAAAAAAAGAAAAAAGGTATGATAGCTGTCTACGGATCCCCCCACAAGTGGGCCAGACTGCACCTCAAATAAAGGATGTTTTTGGGTAGGGCATTAATTCATAAATAATATTTTTTATCAGACTTTACAGAGAGAGAGAGAGAGAGAGAGAGAGAGAGAGTCCCATACTCTCTAAAGTAGATACAAAAACTTCACTAAGCTTGTAATTGTGCGAACATAACTCCCACACCCTTTTAACGAAGAAAGAGCCAAATTAGATTGATACAAACAAGGAAACAAGGAAAGAGTTTAGAATGTGTTTGGTAAGAAGGAAATAGAATCGAAAGGGAAGAAGAGAGAGAGAGAGAGGCGCAGTGAGGGAAAGTCTGCCTTCCTTTTCCTTCCCTTCCCAAAGGAAAGAAAATGAAAGAAACATAAGTGTTCATACAATACTTTTTTCATCCATTTCTCTCCCATTTCCAGAGGATTCATTTGGAAAGGAAGAGGGAAAATGCTGTCCTCAGTCATACAAATTAAGCCCTGTTTGGAACTTAAAAACATCAAAATATAAAATATTAAGGAATTTATTTTTCATGTTTGATTATATATATATATATATGCAACAAAGTTAGAACCAATAAACAATTTTAATTTTACACACCAATAGTATTTTATTTTAAAATTTTAATTCTATTAAAATAAATTTCTATTTTTAAGAATGCTTCATATAAATAAATATAATAAAAAATAAATTTATTTCTTATTTTCTTTCTTTTCTTTTACTTTCCTCAAACAAAGTCCTTGATGCACAGGGAGACTAGAAGGAAACATACCTTTCTGCCACTTCTCTCCCTCTTTTCTTCCTGCCAAAGTTTGAGAGCCAGGCTGAGTGAAGAAAAAACAATACAATTACTGTCTTTTAAATTTTTATCCACAATTAGAAGATCTGACTTGAAATTCAGCCGTCGTACATTTGGATCAACATTACTATTATATTGCTTGTACTATTGATCATAATGGTCACTACAATTTTATCATTAGAACATCCCACTTTCTAACAAAAACATATCTTAAACTTAAACACCTGCCCATTGAAAAAATAAAAATGAATTCCGAGAAGAATCTTTGCAGGGATCTGGTCGCCCAGTAGGTGTAGCTTTCTCTAACCTTCAAACACATTCTTCCTTTCCTCTGATATTCCCTTTCCTACATTTTTTCTACTGCCTCTTCCTTCCAGACCACCTTGTTAAGGAACTCTCTCTCTCTCTAAAAATTGCAGCAGCTATGTCCGCCAACAAATTTGCAACCATGTTGCATAGAAACACCAACAGAATCACTGTAATTCTAGTCTATGTAGTCCTTGAATGGGTTCTGATAATTCTTCTCCTCCTCAACTCTCTGTTTTCTTATCTCATCAGAAAGTTTGCCAATTACGTCGGCCTCAAACCGCCATGCCTGTGGTGCTGCAGAGTTGATCATATGTTAGAGCCGGGAGAGAGTAAAAACTCCTATAGAGACCTTGTCTGTGAAAGCCATGCCACTGAACTGATAAAATTGGGTTACTACTCAAATCACTGCAAGTTGGCCGGCTCACAAAATATGTGCCAGGATTGCCTGTCCTCTCTACCAAGTGGCAATGGGAAGTCTATGGAGGAGATCACTTTCTTTTCATGGGTGAGCGAGAACAGAATTGATCATGGTAAGAATTATAGATGTTCTTGCTGTAATGAGCGCTTAAGCAGTAAGCTTTACCCTTGTTTGCTGTTTAATCCGTCTTGGGGCTATTTGAATTATAATACCCAGAAAGGAAATTTGATTTTAGAACTAGTAGATGATGACAGCAATGGAAGTGATGACTCAAATCTATGCAACTCCAGCAGCATGACAGATGACTGCAAATTTTATAGCAGAGAAGAAGAAGATAACGCTAAAGGAGCTGGTATGGAGCATCACATCCTTAATGATATTGCAAATTTTAGCTTTAAAAACTTGGCAGAAGAGGATTGTTTGAAAGCTCTATCAAAATGCCAATCCGATGAGAAGGGAAATGAAGACAAAATAGGCACTTCTGAACTTTCACAACAGTTTCACGGGGACATTGGCCGTACCCATCATTCTTCTAATGAGAACAGGTTTCAAATTTGTAATAGCCAGGATGAATCTCTCGACATTATCAGTGGGTGCTCAAAGAATTACAATGATCATGATCTCGACCGCTTAATCCCTGTTGAATTGATTGATTATTCAACTATAGCAAGCCTAAGATCCTGCAAATCTTCAAAGAAAAATTCAGTAAAGCAAGAAAGACATATCAACTCAGCTGATATGTGTCTCTCAGCGGAGGCACCCATCAACTCATTTGCAGACCATATGTGTGTTTCAGGGGAGGCAGCATTACATAAAATGGATGAGATTCTAGAAAAAACAAAAGCTGCCGAGAAAGATGGAGCTATTGAATCAGAGAGAGAAACACAGATCAACTCAGATGCAGAGCATATGCGCGTCTCAAGGGCAACAGTACAACATATAGCAGAGGATAATGAAGAAGAAACAATGTCGATCGACCACAAAAGTGTGAAGATGGCCGAGCCAGCAAATTGTTCAGCAATAAATGAAGCAGGGAGGGTGGATGTGGCTGATGCAGAGAATTGTTCAGGACCAAATGCAGAAGCAGGGAAGGCATGTGAACAAGTTACTCCTAGTCAGGCAGCCCAAACCCTCACTGCTGACAGCAATGTAAAAGTTGCAACCATTGAAGAACTAAATGATCCTCCAGGTACAGAGAATTTGTTATATGCACTTGTGTGCATGGATGCATTAAAAGATCACTCAATTTTTTCTCACATCCTTATATCCATGTTAAATTCAATCTACAAGTATTGATAAAAAATTTACAAACAGCATCTGAAGAAGAAATTGACTTCAAATCAGTGGAAGATGAAACCAAATCCCAGGTCCTGGTCGGCGCAGAAGTATTTAACCACGGGCTGGCAGATCAGATCCAAGCTCAAGAACCACTTGTGTCATTGGCAAACCCACAAGAAGATCAACCTTCAATGTGTAAAAATAGCAATGAGATATGCAACAGCCCTGATGAACATGTGGCCAAGAATGACCATGGTAAGACTTGAATTTACATTTTAACCTTTTCCACTCATGCATTACTTGGCACATTGCATGAGCACTTAGACCACATAAGACAGTTCTAACATCAATCTTTGACCTTAGATTCAAATATCAAAGCTACTGGACAAGAGGAAACGATTCCAGCTAACAAGAATCCAGAAGGGATAAACCACTTATCCATGCATACAGATGCAAATGAGGCTGGGGAAGAGAAATTTCCTGAAACGCCGACTTCCACGGATGGTCTCCACCACCTACATAAGAAGTTAATGCCATTCGAGAAGAAAGAATGGGGAACAGATGAGTCCTTGGATGGGAGTGTTGCAAGTGAGATGGAAGGTGGTGCTGGTTGTGGTGGTGATGGTGGTCTGACCACTGAACAGCTGAAATTGGCATTGAAAGCCAAACGAAAGGCTCTGAATGCTTTATATCTCGAGCTAGAAGAAGAAAGAAGTGCCGCTGCTATAGCTGCCAACCAGACCATGGCTATGATAACCAGGCTTCAGGAAGAAAAGGCAGCAATGCAGATGGAAGCGTTGCAATACCAGAGGATGATGGAAGAACAATCTGAGTATGACCAGGAAGCCTTGCAGCTTCTGAATGAGCTCATGATCAAGAGAGAGAAGGAGAAACAAGAACTGGAGAGAGAGTTGGAGATGTACCGTGAAAGGGTTTTGGATTATGAGGCAAAAGAGAAGATTGTGGCAAGAAGAAAATATGCAAGTGGAAGTAGGAACTCTTCTGCTTCTTGCAGCAATGCAGATGACAGCGATAAACTATCCATCGATATTAATATTGAAGCAAGGGATGAGGATAATGGCTTTTTCAATTACCAAGAAATCAGTGATAAAAGCACTCCTATAGATGAAGTCTTAAATTTAGACAAAATGGGACTTGATTGTGTGAAGCACTTGGGAGCAATTGATGAATCTCTGGCAGAATATGAACAAGAAAGAATGTCCATTCTAGAGCAGCTCAAGGCACTGGAGGAGAGGTTATTCACACTAGGAGATGATGAACAGTTCTTCGAGGATGTCAAACCCATTGAGAATTTGTCAGAGTATAATGGCAAAGCATTTGATGAAAGGTACAGTTTTAGCAGTCTAGAAGAAAATGAGGTTGTCAATGGGTTCTCTTATGATATGAGAGAAAAGAATCATCCAGAGAGCAAAATAATCAACACCAAGGCAAGGAGGCTTCTTCCCTTATTTGATGCAATTGACATCGAAAACAAAAAAGGTATAGCGACCAAACAACAAATTGATTGTGATTCTAATGGAATGCAGAACTCTTTCATTCCAAATTTTGAACTGGAGAATGAGAAATTTGCTGTTGAAGAAGAGGTGGAGCATATCTATGAAAGATTACAAGCTCTCGAGGCAGATAGAGAGTTTCTAAAACATTGTATTAGTTCCTTGAAGAAAGGAGATAAGGGAATGGATCTCCTCCAAGAAATCTTACAACATCTTCGTGATCTGAGAACTGTTGAACTTCATGTAAGGAAAAAAGGTACTGGCCCTCAAGTGATATTACAGTAAAGTGATGATAAGGTGAGAGGTATTGTCAAACTCCTTCCAGATAGTATAATTCCAGTTAATCTCATGCTAATATAGTAAATTTTTAACATTTTGACTCCATTTATATAAAGAATTTGAAATGTTAACATGGTTAATGCATTTGATAAATGCAGATTGCCTCCTTCAAGACAATTGATGAATATGCATATGTTAGGAGTTTTAAGGACTGGATTCACTTCACCGCAGTAGCCAAAGGCACATAAAATTCTGCACCATCGACAAAGTGACAGGAAAATCTTCTGACGGGGAGATTCCTCAATGATTTGCTCGATTAGAAAGAAGAATGATACGCAGACTTAAAGATTAAAGTCTGCTTCATCTTTTTCACCCTCATTTGATCTTCAGAAAAGCCTATTTTTTTTGCTGGTTCTCCACATTAAAGCCTTTCTCAAGCAAGGGTGAAAGATGAAAAGGCAGGAAGTTGTAGAATATGCATCCACGTGTTATCAGACCACTTAGAATTCATAGAGCTTTTTTTTCTTCTTTTATTATTTTCTTTGTCATTTCTGTATCTGTTTCCCTCATCTTCTCTTCTCTAATATTCTCATTGATTCACCATATGGATTTTGATTATCCAGGAAAATTTGGGATTTACATAATTACATGTAAGCCACATTTCTCTGAATCTTCAAGTATATTGTGGCAGGTATTAATGCTATAAAAAAATTTTTGAGCGAGGATTCACTAAAATCCTTGTTTCAAATTTTGTTATACATTTTTCTCCACTAACATAAAATTTGATTTTAACAAGCTAGAAAATATTTATAAGCATGATACCCTCCGAATAACAGATAACACAGCCCTCATGTTGCGATTGGTAC
Source organism: Malania oleifera (assembly GCF_029873635.1). NCBI lineage: Eukaryota > Viridiplantae > Streptophyta > Magnoliopsida > Santalales > Ximeniaceae > Malania > Malania oleifera. The sequence continues at coordinate 25,250,742 of NC_080423.1, forward strand.
ATAATCTCCCCAGAAGATGTATTTATACACTTCTTGATGCAGGGCCACTGTCCAACATAAAATAATTGTAATTCAATTTTCAAATGAGTACACAGGAGGCCTTCTATAGGCCTACAATGCTTGGAAAATAAGAAACTTAAATTTAGAATCTGAAATAAGCCAAAATGCTACTTCCTGAAACTAATATCCCAGCATCTTAAAGATATTACCCAACAAAAATATCCAAGAATAAAAAAATGAAAATGAAAATTAATTCTCCAGCTATATTTCATCAATCTCTCCCACTTGAACAAAATCTCAACCTATAGTAGGAGATTTATGTACACTAGCTAACATTAACCCTTCATCTTCATCAGTATAAAGGGCATTCACAAAGCAATCATATCAATAGGGCTCTCCCCACTCTTAGCCTGCCTTGTCTTCCTTATCTTGGTCAATCTCTACATATAAACACGAGTCTTCTTAGGGTGATATGAGTTTCCTTTCTGTCAACAGTTAAGCAATCAACCCTCTTTGAATCAAGGAGCTTGGTAGAAGCAGGAGGTGGCTCATGTGGAACTGCTAGTCATTTACAAGTATCCATCCAATATTTAGTTCTGTCTCAGAACTCTTGGCAAAGGTAACGACTTGATCAATGGAGTAAAAGTCTTAGGATTGCAAGTCAAGCGTAATGCATACAAAGTCCTCCAATGTACAGATTCTACAGAATATATGTTGTCCATCTTCATCAAAAGAACATACTTCAACCATTTTGTCAAACACGAGCATATGAGAAACTTCTCTATCAAGTTGAGCCACTAAACACAACTGAAGTACATCAGTTGTTAATAATTGATCAAGATGAATTTCTCTTCCATCATATGCCTAATAAGATTCTACTCAGTGATTGGAGCTTGCCTCTGAAGTCAGTTGATGACCTAGACTGAGCACAAAGTGGACATACAAAACCTGTAAGACAAATACTTGTCAGACCAAACAATATCTTTTGGTCAGACACCTCAATTTCTTTTCCACACTTCAAGTAACACTAAAGAGGTTGAATTCTATGGCAGAGGCTTGAAAGGGGCTCAAAATGTAAGTTATTTGTTGTTTTACGTTCGCAATATATAACAGGAATTAAACCACTCCATTCTACAAGCTTGTGCTTCTAGAGTAATCAAATGCTCTACATTATACCAAAGCAGAAGATTGTGCTTTTGTACCACTAAACCCCCAAAAAACCATTTAAAAACCCATGTGTTTAGCCAACCCTAGGAGTGACATGTGAGGCAGGGTGTAAGAATATGGCCAACCCTAGCAGGGGTGACACGTGATGCAGGGTGTAAGAATGTAGCCAACCCTCGCAGGGGCGAAATGTGCGGAGTCTGCCTGCAGCCTGCCAGTTTGCAAAACAATTTACAGCATGAAAGTATATGTGGGTCTCTATGCCACATTTTAAATGAACAATGAATTAGCTTTCAAAATCTCATCAGTTTAAATAAAGAAACATGACCCCCAAAAAACAACCAACTCAAAAACACCAAGAAAAGAAAATGAAAAAGAGAAGCAAAGAACACAAAACATAATTGTAAACTTTCGTAATAACTCTAAATTAAGCCAATTCTTTCTCATCCTCTACTCTACTGAGAACTCAAACAACATGGCATGCATATATTTCTCACCAGGTTGAACCACAATTGAAGGAAAATTTGGCTGATTAATGGCATTTGGAAATCCCTGTGTTTCTAAACAAAGTCCAGAATGCTTTCCATATACAGCTCCACCTTTACCAGCAACATCATTCACATAGTTTGCTGTGTAAAACTGCATGCCAGGGGCATCTGTCCATAAGTTCAAAACTCTAGAGGTTGATGGATCCTTCACCTTGGCTGCATGTCTCAAGCCTGATTTATCTTCCCCACAGTCAAGCACATAATTATGGTCGTATCCCAAGCCAGGAACATTTTCTATCGAGCTGCCAACTTTTTTCTCTTCAGTGAAATCAAAAACTGTACCTTTAACTGACAAAAATTCACCAGTTGGGATTGAATTTTGATCCGCAGGGGTGATTTGAGAAGCCCATAATTTAACCAAATGCTCAAGGATGTTCCCAGAGCTGTGACCTGCTAGGTTCCAGTAGGTGTGTTGAGCTAAGTTGATTGGAGTTGGCTTATTACTAGGCACAGCTTCCATGTCTAACCTCATTGTCAAACTTGAAGTAAGCGTGTAAGTTGCAGTGACTATAACATCCCCCGGATATCCTGATATAAGAAGCATAGTGGAATCATTCAAAAAAAGTGAAAAGCACAAAAGTGCGCGCGCGCGCACACACACACACACACACACACATATATATATATATATATATAGAGAGAGAGAGAGAGAGAGAACCTTCTTCCCCATCATGACTGTTATACTTCAAGGTAATTGATGGGTGTTCCCCACTTTTATGTTCTGCTACCTCCCAAACTACTTTATCAAAACCTTTGTGCCCACCTGAAAATATGAAAATTTTTTAGACAATAACAAAAAACACAAATAGGAAGCAAAAGAGCATTAAATGATTAACTACACGCCATGAAATATAGAGAAGGCACAAGGGACACGAGACACACCTACATGGGACACAACAGACACTGCAAAACAAGAAAATCTAAAAATGCAGGATTTGACCTACAATAAATGCAAACACAACACCAACTGCAGAAAGCAACCACACCATATCAGGGTCCAATGAGAGCACGATGTAGACAGCCCAAGGTTGTTTTTATCACCTGAACCTCTAACCTTCAAGTTTGAGTGTAACGCCTTTACCAGGTCAAGATATAAATACAACAAGATCAATCAAATGTGAAAATAAGTCACTAATGTCACAACAGTAAAATCAACCACCAAACATCAAAATATCAATAGTTTCTAGTCCCAATTTCAAAATTTACCAAGTAGACAAGCTTCATACCAAGACCCCATTCTACTATGTGATGCTCGGTAAAAGGTAATGGTGAAGGGAAATGAGGAAATTTAAAATCATGATCAAATTTTAGAAAATTTCTGTTTTGGGAATTTTCATAATGCTATAGAGCTTATCGTTTGCCTTGAAGGTTCAATCATTAATTGTCAGTTTCGAAAAATAGGATGGTCATAGATTCAATCATTAATTCTTGCAATTCTATTTCTTTTATGGTTGTGGGGAAATTTCTTTGAGTAATTTGCAGCAGTATTGCAGGGCTGCCCTGATGCCATTTTTCTCTTTCTCAGAGGGCATTTTTTCCTCTTTTTGTTTTCTAGGAGGCTGCCTTATACTACTCTAGTAATTTCTCCTTCCTTAACGAATATTTTTTTTTTTTCCACCTTAAAATAAGGTGATGAGAAACAAAGCATTTAAAGAAGACTTTTGGAAGCACATTTAACTTTGCAGAACAAGCAAATACTTCTCTGATCTTGAAATATTTGGAGGAATAGTTTCCTGAAAAAGTTCTATTCCTCATTTTACACTATTTTTCAGTAAAACCCAATATAATATGAAGTCTCCAGGTCTTCATTACTCTTGCAACTGAAACATATAAGAGAAGTGATTATAAAAATAAAATAAAAAACCTCAAACATCAAATTTACATTACATTGGGGCTCACCCATCTTACATTTACATTTTATAATTTTCATACTTCTACATACATACACATCATTGCAAATCACTACACTTTCAACTACAAAACTGTAGGAAACCACAATCTTCCAACAAATTTCGGCGGGTATTCAAACAATATCTAAAAGAAAACATAACTAGCTTTTTATTTTCTTAATAATCAGGCTATGATTTGATGAGGATTAACTTCCTATTTGGAACTCCATTAGGTTCATATTTTGCTCTCCAAGACAAAAATAAAAGATCACAATGTATTAGGATAATAATAAGAGTTGAATAATGAATAATTGAGTACTTTTGGGGACCTGCTTCCTTGTTATGTATTGCGAGGAACTGGTTAGTCCCCTCTCCACTCTCTCTCTCTCTCCATCTCTTCTTATCTCCTCCCATATATTGCATCAAATTAGCAAGCCTGGATCCTTCCACCTCCTTTCCCGTTCTTTCCTTCACAATGTTTGGATTGGTTTGGAACCACTAAACCACGCAGAATTATTTTTTGGAAAATAAAAGTTTAAAAATAGGTCAACCAACTGCACCAGTGCAGTGATCATTAGTTATGCTTTTCTTTTATAGGAGGCCTAGCTATAGATTATAATAGAAAAATGATTTCCCAAGTTGAAGACATAAAGGGGAGCCTATCTCATTATTAAGCAATAGAAGTCTTACATATAATCATAAGAATTTTCAATTCTCCCATGATAAACATTAAAGTGAATTAAAGCTCCAAAAATTTAGAGATACAGCATCCCATACCATGTAGACTATTCGGGGGATTGTTAATGGCCAAAGAGTAACCAACCCCATTAAGATTAAACTTTCCTTCTTTGATTCTGTTTGCTACCCGGCCCACAATGCAGCCAAAATAAGGTGAAGCGCCTTTCTGCATAAACAGAAATCAACAAAAGGTAAGTTTCATGCAGGTGAGAAAGAGAGCTTAAGCATATGAAAAGTCGGAGTGAATCATTTGCAAACTCACTCTACTTTACAAAGTCTAACTTTAATTATAAGTAAAAGCCAAAAACCTTAATTCTATTTTCTCCATTGGTGTCTTGCTGATTAAACAAAAAATGCCAAAAAGGAGGAGGAAACTCTGAAATCACAACAGAAACAATGGGGCTGGAAAGGCAGTACAAGCTTTTCCAAAATTTTCTTTCCATACGCAAAAATTTTTTCCTTCACAACAACCAAAAGGAGAATGGACTAAAATATAACTATTTCATGAAAGACGGCTCGATAGAACTCACGTGGTATGGTTCGAAGGAGTCGAATCCAAGGACTATATCACCAAGATTTCCTTCAGGCACCCATAAATGAAACGTCAACAACATCTATTATTAATGAGAGAGAGAGAGAGAGAGAGAGAGAGAGAGAGAGAGAGAGAGAGAGAGAGAGAGAGAGAGAGAGAGAGAGAGAAACCATTTTTGTCGGGAACGAAGAGGGAAGTGATAGTGGCCCCAAAGTTCGTGATGTTTACTCGCATAGTTCCATTGTTGAGCTCGAAGAGCTTTACTTTGTGCTGGTCGGCCATTGCTCCTCAACCCTGTTGCAGAATCAGCACGCAAAGCAAAAACAGAGCGAGCGAGAGAGAGAGTGTGTGTAAGGTTGATTTCGTAGAAGCAGCGGAATTCATGGAAAGGACGTTATTCCTCGGCCTAAACAAATTCCTCCAAATCTTCACTCTTTATCTCTCTGTTTCTCCAAATTCAAAACTGCCAACTAAATCACCTTTTTTAGTTTCTTCTCTCTCTCTCTCTCTCTCTCATGAACAAGTTCTATAAATTGATCCTCTAATATGACTAGGTTGTTTCTAAATGCAAATCGATTCATTTTTCCAATATATCTTCTATTTTACATAATTATACTTTTCTTTTTCTTTTTCTTTTTTTCTATTTTCTTAATCTTTTCCTTAATATTATTAGTCTTGGATTGTCAATTGTGGAACAATCTTCATCTCCATCTCATCAATTATCCCAATTAGTTATTAGAATATGTTTTATTTGCAACAACAATCGGATGATGACCTTTCCCAAAACCCTATCCTATCTACAGTATAAGCGTGAGGTTCGGGTTTTAGTGAAAAAGTTTTTAGGATTGCATTTAGAACCTCCCAAGATAAAATCGATAATAAATATCTATTGCATAGCTATAATGATAAAGGTATGAGAATAATTTAGGTAACACGACATTTTAAATGACAAGACCAAAATTTTTGTTTATGGATTTTTTTCCGAGTTTTAATATTTGAAATTATATGTGTGTGTGTGTGAATAAATTTTTCAAAATATTTTCAATTATTTTGCATTAAGGTGCTAGTCAAAATTCCCATCCTTTAATTGTTTGTTAAATTTTCTCAATATGACTTGTAGAGGTAAGATATTTGTCTGTCTTAAAAGTGTTTGCTAAATTTTTCATTTGAAATTAGTGTTTCTCTTAAGTTTTGAGCATGAGTGTAGGCTTTTAAATATATATATATATATATATATTTTTATTCAATTTTTTGATTTTTTTTTTTTTAATCTTTTCGAAGCATTTCCTGTGTGATGATTACATATTTCTTTTTATCTACTATTTGATCTCTTTGTATATTATTTGAGCTATTCAAATTTACTCTTAAGTTTCATAATTTTGTGTGCCTCTGCATATTTAATGTGCACTAGGTTTTTTGTATTTAGTGGCTCTTTTTTTTTTAGTGGCTCAGTATGCTCATATGAAATGAAAAAAAAAGAAAAAAATAGACAAGAGAACCAAAATTTTCTTTATTTTATGGGAAAAAAAAAAACAGTTACACCCCCCCTAAATCATGCAATCGGTTACAAATTGCTCCTTAAATTTTTAAAAATGACACTAATAGCTCTAACACTATCAAAGGGGTAATAAAGTTAACATCTGTTAACTAAAATAATAAAAATAGTTTTATATCTTTTTATTTTAATTTCGCTCTATCTAACTTGGTAACAATTTCTTGATGGTTAGAATCAAACAACCATAAGACTATCTGAATTATTGTGAAGTTTCAAATGCCATTTATATTTGGTATGTATAAAATGTATTAAATTTTATAAATCAATAAAAATTTATTTCATTTATTAAGCTAAATAATTTCTTTAATTAAGCCTTTTCAGACAATGTTGTAAGGCCATGTGAAATTCTACCATGAATAAGTTTTGATACCAAACTGTAAGGCCCCATGAAATTCTACCATAAATAAGTTATGATACCACAACTATGATGACCCATAAAACAATAACAGTATAAAAACGAGCTCATGCCCCGAACACTGTGGGGCCCAGAGTAATATTCTCCATATAATCTCTGATACCACAATATAACAACCAGATACCTAAAGTGGGCACCAGGTACACCTTTCCATAACTCTTCCCACACAACACAGCGGAACATACATGTACAAACTCCAAATATAATACCAGAGTTCTATTGTTACCCAAAATACATACATATTTCCCCACAAGTCCATAAATACATCCCTCAAAACACTAAGTATGCCCATTTACATAACTGTGTCTCACAAAAACTTACCCTGAACAAACTCTAATCAGCCCTGCCTTGGAGCACTCTAGGCTTATTTCTGGGATTTCCTCAAATGTTAGAAATTATAGGAGTGAGACACCTCTCAGTAAGACGGAGTAGATTATTATGAGTGTGTGGCAACATGAGTTTTTGTATTCCAAGACCACATTCATTAAATAATTAACTTTAATTGATAAAACATGTAAATCTGTACTCACACTTATGTATATATTCGAAAACACATGTTTCCTTTTCAAAACATGTTATATCATAATACATTATTATCTACAATATTTGAAACATCATATACATATATACATAACTAATTTTACTTGAATGAATGATTATATCTCATCATGTAATAACCCTATATGATCGGGTTGTGCGGCCTGAAGACGAGACTTAGCCATGGCTGGCCTACCACCAGGCTACGTCAAATTTAATGCGTCTATTGTACGATTTGCCTACCGCAGCCTGGTCCAGACCCAAAAGCGGTCAACATCTTTTCGTAGGCCAAATCGACTTCCATTACTAACACTTTTTTTGAGTAGTGTAGTTGCACTGACTATCATACTAACTACAATACCGTGCTCTCAATACAAACCAGTTCATCAGGATTATACTACCATATAATACATTTCATATAGTCAAATTGTAACATTATCACATTTTCATAAATTTGTATAAAAGATGATATAATCACAATTCTATATAAAATATGTCATTTCACAACTCTTTATAAAACCATTATTTTATAACTTGGCACACAACTATCTATAATCGGCACATAGCCATCTATAATCAGCACACAACCATCTGTAATCGGCACATAACCATCTGGACTCGGCACACAGTCGTTTATAATAATATCATAATTCCATAATTTTTAAAACATTTTCTAAAATTAGTATATACTCATGCCACACAATTTGGGTGATAATTCATAATTTAATAACTGCCTGGAAATATATATATATATATATATATATATATTGCTGAAAATTAAAAGAATCATCATCTTCTATGATTTAATCAACTCAATATACCCATTTTCCCAAAAATATATACCTATAATAATCATAAATTCAAAATCCCCATTTCCATATACCAGAATTGTAACATCCCACACTGAGTCTGTCAGGAAGCACTGTGTCTCTCCTCCTCCACTTGGACCTGACAATAGGGGGCGGGCCTTATCGAACTAATGACTGGTACTACAGACAACACGTGTCCTTTTCAGTGTGTTTTGTCCTCACTCACACACTTCACAAGAAAATTTCCCAAAAGGTCACTCATTCCAAGATTACTCCAAGCCAAGCACCCTTAACCATGGAGTTCTTATGGGAAGACTCTCGAAAGGAAAGGTGTACCTTATTGATATGGGTTGTAACATCTAATTCTTTTAAGCATTTCTTCCACAGGGTATCATATTTTCCCCCACTTACAGAACGCAACGTTTTTATTGCGAACCCACATTTCCAAACTCAGGCGATGTGAATCTCATCACACCTTTGGTTGGGTAATGACTCTGATACCATTTTGTAACGCCCCAACCTAGGTCTGCCAGGGAGCATTGCGTCTCTCCTCCTCCACCTAGACCAGACAATAGGGGGCAGGCCTTATCGGACTAATGACTGGCCCCACATATTAACATGTGTCCTTTTTAATGTGTTTGTTCCTCACTCGCACACTTTCTGAGAAAACTTCCCAAAAGGTCACCTATCCTAAGATTACTCCAAGTCAAGTACGCGTAACCGTGGAGTTTTTATGGGAAGGATCTGTTGGTCTTATTAGGTTTAATATCCTATTTTGATGCTACCAAACAAGTAGAACTTAACATGTTGTGTTAAGTGATGGATTTTCAGGACTCAAGGATAGAGCATTAAAGAATTCATGAAAGCTTGTACTTCAAAGAAGGAATTCAATATGAAGTTAAAAGCATGGATTCAAAAATGGATTCAAAGATAAAAGATTGAAGATCATGAGAGCATGAGGATTAAAGAGAACTTGATAAAAGCTCAAAGAAAGATGAAGCAAGCATGAAGACCTCAAGGAATTCAAGAATTGAAAATTCGAAAGAGTCTAGGAAATTTCATGTAAGTACATCAAGGAATTTCTATATAGATGCATGAAGCTCTTAGGTAAATTTATTGGACCTAGATACCTTTTAAAATACTTGGAAAATATTTTTATAAGGTCAAAAATTGTTTCAAAAAGGTTAGAATCATTTTTGAAATAAAAAATACCAAAAAAAAGGATTTTCCAAATGCTGTCAATTTTTCTACATCCAAATTGAGGTGCATTTTTCTATATCGAAAACTCCTTATTTTAAGAAGTGTTCAACATGAAAGTTGTAAGATTTTCTCTTAGCTTTCATTTGACACCAATAACGTAAAATTTGGAGTTACACAAAAAAGTTATGATCAAACGACTGAAGGGTACTCGAAGTTAACAACTTGACAGACGACTGTCAAGAACTGGACAGTCGACTGCTAGTGCACTTTGAGGCATCTGTGTGGGTTTGGATAGCCGACTACCACCTTTCTGCCCCTTTATTTTAATTGGACAGATGACTGCCAAAAATGGACAGTCATTTATCACGCGACTGTTTTGAATTTTTTTTATAACGGTCAAATTTTTAAATGAGGTTGCTTGGGGCTCAAAATTTGTAAAAACTCGGGGAATACTCCAAGACACTTGGGGATCAAGTTGCATACCTTTTCAAATCTATAAATAAGTCTCAAAGATCATTGAATCAATACACAAAAGAATTTAATTCGGCAAAAATTCAAAATCTCTCTCAATTGCTCTCAAATTCTTGAGGCTCTCTCTTGCTCTCAAGCTCACTTATTGTGCACGAATTTAACTGAGTTTTGCTTATCTTCTTCCACAAGAATTGTACTAAAAATTCTAAATATTTCAATCATTGGAAGAATTAATTGGTGATATACTTCATTGAGCTTCAAGTTAATTTCCATATTGTTGTTTACTTTGAAGTATATTAGTTGTGTTGTAATTGGTGTACTAACCATCTCTTTGAGAAACAAGTTCTTTGTACGCATCTATTTGATTTATTTCTTGTAGATTGACGATTCCAAAGATTGTTTGGATCATTAGCTAAGCAAGGGGATATTGCTTAGAGAGGCGGGCTCTAGCCTAGTTAAGGAGTGACCGGACGAGGGGATATCGTTTGGAGAAGGCGGGCTCTAGCCTTACCCAAGGAGTGTTGTAAAGGTTTGTTCCACCCGTTAAAGGAATAGGTTTAGTGAATCCTTTGGTGGTTTACCAAAGGCGAGAACATAAGCTGAGTATAAGCTGAACCTTGTAAAAATCTCTATCTCACTCTCTCTTTCCCTACTCTTTATTTTCAGTACATATTTAAGTTGCGTGGATGGTTTAAATTGGAAATCATATATACTATGTATATTTGGAAATCAATTAAACTTGAAGTCTGATTTTGATTTGGGTTGCAGAAACCGAAAGGGAGTACGTTGGTTAAACCATATTTTGCGAAAATTATACGAGAGTACGTTACTTGTTTAAACATCCCAAAGATAAATTAACTAAGAGTTTATTTGGATTTTGAATATTGGGAAAAGTGTTGGATTCTATATTGCATATAATATTAAAGAGGCAAATCCATTCATACAGGGCTTTATATCAGCAAGCATAACATTTCATATATACATGGCTTAATTCAATTTTATATCCAAGGTTGATAACATAAGCTATATTATGATTAAATGGTTTAAAGTTTGATATTGAGTGGTTTGTGTTTATATTACAAAGAGTGCTGAATTTTCTATTAATCAAATAGTGCTGCAGTTAACTTATACTTGACAAATCATTTGGTTGTTTGGTTTAAACATTGTGCTTGATTGGTTTGGTTGAATGATTGATTACTTGTTTGGCTAAGCAATAATGTTGTTGATTGGATAAAAGAATTTAAGTTCTATTTTGATTAAAGAGTTAAACAAACAAGTTAAGAATTGGTTAAAAGAAATAAAAGAAGTTTAAGAATTCTCAAAAGGAATTAAAAAAAGTTTTTAAATCCAATTCACCCCCCTCTTGGGACTACACCTTACTTTTCAAGCTCTTAAAAGGAAAGGGGCACCTTGTTGATATGGGTAGTAACATTTAATCCTTTTAAGTCTTTCTTCCACGGGGTATCACAAGAATATCCAGAAAACATATGTATATTTCCTGTAATCTCATATGTTGACCTTATAGGTCATTTCCCATTTTGATTATAACAAATACTCTGGTATTTAATGGTTAATGAGTTTATATGCAGGATCAATTGGAAGCTTCATATGGTGCACACACTTGGACTTGAAAGAAATTGAAGACCCAAAGTGTTTATTTTGTAATTTATATTTCATATTATTTACGTCTGTAATATTAATTATGGTCTGTAATAATTAACACATTGCATGCATGATATGACAGATAAGCTTAATGACCATAGTTTGACCATAGGGAACCACATGACCATTGGGATCACCCTTGGTCGACCAACATCAGATTTTTTGGATTATATGCTCAAAGACCTTAAACTGACCTTAGGTCCAAATATATTGCATGAAAAAGCCCCCATATCTTAGAAGTAATAATCATGTGAATAGGGGTGACTTCAAAAGAAAAATAGGACTTAAATGCACAAATCTTATATGGTTGATCGATCGAACTTAAACCTAAAGAGACTATCGGTCGACCGAACCTCCCTAGGTCAACAGTTGACCATCTAGTTGACCGAACCAAAATGTACTAAGACACTTCAATCGACTGAACTTCCCCAGGATCAATGGTTTGACCATTTTGGTTGACCGTCCTTAAAATAAGCAACAACGCTCTGGTTGACCGAATAAGCACATGGGAAATCCCAACTTTCTGGTCGACCGAACTCTCAGTTGTAAAATGGCCTAGTCGATTGAACATTCAACTTCGATCAATAAAACTTAGCTTGGTCAACCGAACCTCGATGGTTCTGAAATCGCCTCAAATCTAATTGACCATCTTCTCAGTTCAAATTCATCCAGGTCGACCGAACTAGGAAACCCGGTTGAACGAACCATAAAAATGGTCAACCAATCCTCTCAGATTGCTTGGAACAAAGGTTAAAACGCTGTTAATTTTTATTAACCCTATTTAAACTTTTCCAAATATGCTAGATAGGTCCCAAACGGTTATAATTTTAGGGGTGTCTATATATACCTCCTCATTTGTATGGATTAGCAATCAATTAGCAAATATCATTAGAAAATTCTCTCTAAAATTCAAAAACCCTATTTCTCATATTCAAGCTTTGCACTTCCATTCTTACTCATTCCCTTTGCAAAAATCGTTTAGTAAGAGTGCTTTTGTGATTATTCTATAAGACTTACACTCTCATCTGCTCTGTTTGATTAAGATTTATTTTTACTTGAGAGTAAGTTTATAGTTTTTCTTGGAGACTTTGTTAATAAGTCTTCCTTGGGAAAACTCCTTAGAGCTTGTGAGTCTTACACTATCATTGCAATACTCAAGAGCTTGTATTGTATTTTTTTTTTGTGAAACAATTTTTACAAACCGATTTTATATATCTCTTATGTTTATTTTTGGGAAAAATATTTTTGAGATATTTTCTTGTATGCTGAAAATCTTTGTTTTTGCATCTTGTGATTGATATTATTATCTTGACACAAAGATCCTAACACATACACTCTCATATTCTGATTGATATACCAACATTATTTTTGAGAGTAGATAATGAGACTACATTGAGCTTATCATATCCTATCATATTGTAGTGTGTTGATTATACTGGTACAAATCTACTAATCTAAAAGCATAAATTGTATACGCAAATTATATTGTGATTTTGTTGTATTCCAGGTGTGGCCTGAGGGGGCGGTAATCTAGCCTGGAGGATTGGTTGTAAAGGTTGAGGTCAGCCCTGTGTTAATTTGACCTAGTTGTATTAGGTGTTGCTCCACCTATTAAGTCAGTCATAGTGGAATCCTTGTGCTTGTGAGCCAAGGCGGGGAGGTAGGCTATATTGGCCGAACCCTGATAACATATTTTGTGTCGGCTCTCTATTTAATTTTTGCACTTTCAATTCTACACATGTATGCTGTACTTGAACTGTTGTGAATGTTTTAATTGCTTTAAATATTTGCAAACATACTTGCTTGGGGAATTGAGTCTATTTTAGAAAGACCCTAGGTTGTGTTATGCTGTTGCTAGATTAGTTGAACCTAGGGGAGGAATTTTTAAATCTCTAATTCACCCCCATCTTGGGATTGCACCAAAGTCAAAATCATATTACAATTTAATTGGTTAAATATTTAAAAATACCTGACACAATCTATTCCCCTTACCTTAACCCTGGAGTGGTACCTAAGATCCCCAAACAGCAAAACAGCTCTGGTTAAATTGTTAAGAATCGTCACTGGGATCCCGAAATGATGTTTATCAATCGATTCGGGTTGAAATTGGGTGAGAAATTGAGGAGAGAGAGAGAGAGAGAGAGAGAGAGAGAGAGAGAGAGAGAGAGAAGGAGAGCCGCAGTTAGAGAGAGAAATTGAGAGAGTGAATTTTTCCTTAAAAAAAATGAGTTAGAACCTATTTATAGGTTGCTGCCCTAGTGGAAACCGTCAATGGTTTAGTATTTAAAAAAACCTCTTTTTACTGTTTTACCTTAACTGAGCCACGATAACTCAAACCGTTGACGGTTTTCCTGAGCTCCATAAAATCGTCGACAGTTTGGTCTGCACCAAACCAAGTTCCTTCTTTTTATTGCTATTTATTATTATTATTATTATTATTATTATTATTATTATTATTATTATTATTATTATTCCGGGTCTCTACATCCTCTCCTTCTTATAAAAATTTCGTCCTTGAAATTTGCCAACTAGTATTTATTAACATCTGGAAATCATTTGATAGTTTACCTGACCTTAGAAAGAGTCGGTGGCCACCCAAATAACAGCCTCGTCCCAAATTTATTAATAACCCTCACTTGTGGTGGAGAAATATCATGATTACATCGAATGTTTCTGGGAGATTACATTTAATCGCATAAAAAAACTCCCAAAACCATTCATAATTTTAAACCAAAAACACTGAATTATAACGAACTACCCTACACTATACAAGTCAATAGTCAAAATCAATTATTTACCTTTACTTTTATTGGTTTAATGTTGGGCTCCCTGAATAGGTGTGGATATCTTTGACGCATTTTCTCCTTTAGTTCCCATGAAACCCCCTTAACTGTGTGATTACGCTGGAGTATTTTTACCAATGGGATCTTTTTAGTGCGTAGTTCTTGTTCTTTCCGGTCCAAAATCTAAACTGACACTTCTTCATATGATTTGGTATCTTTAAGCTCCAGTGACTCATAACTGATCACATGTGAAGGATCTAGGACGTACTTTCTCAACATTGACACGTGAAACACATCATAGAGCCTAGACAGAGCTGGAGGTAATGCTAACTTGTAGGTAACTTAACTAATTCTTTCTAGTATCTCAAATGGCCCAATATACCTAGGGCTTAGTTTACCCTTCTTTCCAAATCTCATCACTCCTTTCATTGGTGCAATTCTCAAAAATAAATGATCCCCACACCAAACTCCAGCTCTCGATGGCGAGTGTCAGCATAACTTTTCTGTCAACTCTAGGCTGTTTTCATCCGTTCTTGGATGAGTCTGATTTTCTCAGAAGTTTGCTTACAATCTCTAAACCCAAAATTTTCCTTTTACCAACATCATCCCAATACAAAGGAGATCTGACCATATTACACTTCATATGGTGCCATCCTAACAATGACCTGGTAGTTGTTGTTATAAGAAAAATCAACTAGTGGCAAATACTGGATCCAACTCCCTCCAAAGTCTAACACACAAGTTCGCAACATATCCTACAATATCTGAATTATCCCCTTTGTCTGTCCATCAATCTGAGGATCAAATTTTGTACTAAATGTTAGCTGAGAACCCAAGGCTCCTTGCAAACTCTTCCAGAACTGAGATGTGAACCGTGGGTCCCGATCTAATACCATGGATATTGGCATGCCATGCAATCTAAATATCTCTTGTATATACAATTATTCCAATCTACTTATGGAATAGTTAACTATGATTGGAAGAAAATGGGCAGTCTTCATCAATCGGTCAATGACTACCCAGATGGCGTCTTGTCCATGAAGTACCGGTGGTAATCCCGTAACAAAGTCCATAGAAATATACTCACACTTCCACTCTGGAATGAGAAGTGGTTGCAATGGTCCCGCTGGTCTCTGATGCTTAGTCTTCACCTGCTAGTATGTCAAGCACTAATCTACGTATCGAACAATTTCTTTCTTCATATTACTCCACCAAAAAGACTCTCATAGATACCTATACATCTTAGTACTTCCTGGATGCACTATATAAAGGAAATGATGCGTTTCCTAAAGAATAGTTCTTTTAACCTTAGCATTGTCAGGTACACATAATCTAGTATGGAACCTCAACACTCCCTCGTCTGAGACATTAAAATCTGACCTCGGTCTCCGTCGCACTTTATCCACAATTTTCACCAATTTCGCATTTTCATCTGAGCGGCCTTAATCCTTTCCTATAAGGTGAGTTGGATTACCAAATTAGCAATAAAAACCTGGTGATTTCCCTATACTAATTCCACATGAAATATTTC
The DNA here is from genome assembly GCF_029873635.1 of Malania oleifera. Lineage (NCBI taxonomy): Eukaryota > Viridiplantae > Streptophyta > Magnoliopsida > Santalales > Ximeniaceae > Malania > Malania oleifera. The sequence goes on from NC_080423.1 coordinate 25,266,576, forward strand.
TAAATCCATCATGATCTGATGTTGATTTACCATTGCTGATACTGATGCACTTCTTGACTAACAAGTCAACACATCAGCTACCACATTAGCTTTCCCTGGGTGGTAACTGATGGTACAGTCATAATCCTTAATCATCTCAAACCATCTTTTTTATCTCATATTTAGATCCTTCTACGTGAAGAACTACTTATGGATTTTGTGGTCTGTGAAAATTTTGCACCTACCCTTATACAAATAGTGCCTCCAAATTTTTAACGTACAAATCACTTTTTCCAATTCCAAATCATGTGTCGAATAATTATTTTTGTACTCCTTAAGCTTCTGAGAAGAAAAAGCTACAAATTTCCCTTGTTACATCAGCATGCATCCGAGCCCTTTTGAGACGCATCACTGTAGATTACAAAACTCCCCTCTCCTGAAGGGATTATCAGTACTAGTATAGTGATAAGTCGCTGCTTTAACTCCTGAAAGCTTTGTTCACATTCATATGTCCATTCATATCTTACTTTCTTCCTAGTCAACTTTGTTAGAGGGCCTAATAACTTAGAAAAACCCTCTATGAATCGGCGGTAATATTTTGTCAAACCCAAGAAACTCTTAACCTCATCGACATTTTTTGGTCTTACCTAGTCCACTATTGCCTCTATGTTATTTGGGTCCATAGAAATACCACCCGTGGATATCATGTGCCTAAGGAATGTGATTCATTCCAACCAAAACTTACACTTCTTGAATTTGGCATACAACCTCCTTTCTCTTAACACCTGAAGAACTATCCTCAAATAATCCTCGTGCTCCTCGAGACTCTATAAATATACCAGAATGTCATTAATAAATACACTACAAACTGACCCAGATACTAATGGAAGACCCTATTCATTAGGTCCATAAATGTAGTAGGAGCATTAGTCAATCCGAATGACATAACCAGAAATTCATAATGGTCATCCCTTGTTCAAAATGCAGTCTTTAGAACATCCTTTGCCTTGACTTTCACTTGATGGTACCCAGATCGAAGATCAATCTTAAAGAAAACTTGTGTTCCTTGGAATTAGTCAAACAAGTCATCAATATGGGGTAGCGGGTGTTGGCCTTACAAGAATTAACATCTTGTTTTGATGCTAACAAACAAGTAGAACTTAACATGCTTTGTTTAAGTGATGTATTTTCAGGACTCAATGATGAATGCAAGGTTAAAGAATTCATGAAAGCTTATATTTCAAAGAAGGATGATCAACATGAAGCTTAAAGCATGGATTCAAAAACGGATTTAAAGATAAAACTTGAAGAACATGAAAGCATGAGGATTAAAGAGAACTTGATGAAAGTTCAAATAAAGATGAAGCAAACATAAAGACCTCAAGGAATTCAAGAATTGAAAATTTGAAAGAGTATATAAGAAATATCATGTAAGTACTCCAAAGAATTCTAATATGGATGCATGAAGCTCTTAGGTAAATTTATTGACCTAGATACCTTATAACATACTTGAAAAATATTTTTATAAGATCAAAAATTATTTTAAAAAGGTCAGAATCATTTTTGGAATTAAAAGCACCAAAAAGAGGATCTTCCAAATGCTATTAATTTTTCTACATCCTCATTGAGGTGCATTTTTTTTCTATCAAAAACTCCTTATTTAAAAACGTGTTCAACATAAAAGTTATAGTATTTTCTCTTAGCTTTCGTTTGATACCAAGCTCGTCAAATTTAAAGTTATACAGAAAAAGTTATGACTAAAATCTTAAATTGTACTTGAAGCTAACAACAGTGTTAAGTTCCACCAGTAGATTCCCTGAACCATGACAAGAGCCTGGGTGGTCAAGCCAGGTGACTGGCTGTGTCTTGGCAAGAAACTACCACCCTACTACCCATTTAAAAATAACATGGCATGCGATTGCCAGATCATGGCAGGTAACTACCACTCGAACATAATTTAAAAAAACTCAACGGAAACATTTTTTAAATGGTTTGCTTGGGGCTCAAACTTTGTGAAAACTTGGGGAATACTCCAAGTCACTTGGAGGATCAAGTTACATACCTTTTAAAATCTATAAATAAGCCTCAAAGATCATTGAGTGAATGAACCAAGATCCAAGAATCAAATTCAGCTATCAAATTCTCTCAATTGCTCTCAACACTTAAAGACTCTTTCACTCTCATCTTGTCTACGAAATTTGCTGAGGTCTTACTAATTCAATCACCAATCTTGTTCTACAAGTTCTAAATCTTTCAATCATTGAAAGAATCATACAGTGAAAAATTCCTTGAACTTCAAGTTAAATTCCATATTGTTATTTACTTTGAAGTATATTTGTGCTGAAAATTGTTGTACTAATCAGCTCTTTGTGTGAGCAAATTCTTTGTACATAAATATTTGATTTTTATGTTGTAGATTGATGATTCCAAGGATTGTTTGGATCGTTGGCTAAGTAAGGGAATATTGCTAAAAGAGGCAGGCTTTAGCCTAATTAAAGAGTGACCGGATAAGGAGATATCGTTTAAAGAAGGCAGGCTTTGGCCTTAACCAAGGAGTGTTGTAAAGGTATTCTTCCTCCCATTAAAGGAATAGGTTTAGTGAATCTTTTGGTGGTTTGCCAAAGGCAAGGACGTAGGCTGGGTATAAGCTGAACCTCATAAAAATCTTCGTCTCACTCTTTCTTTCCCTTACTTTTTATTTTCAACATATTTAAATTGCGTGGATGATTTAATTGATAATCATATATACTACGTAATGTAAAAATCAAGTAAACTTGAAGTCTAATTTTGATTTGGGTTGCGGAAACCAAAAGGGAGTACATTGGTTATACCATACATTGCGGAAGCCCTATGGGAGTACATTACTTGGTCAGTAGCCCAAGGATAAATAAACTGAGAGTTTAGTTGAGTTCTAAATGTTGAGAAGAGTGTAGATATTGTGTTGATTGGATGTTGTATTGCACAATCATATTGAAGAAGCAAAACAATCAATACAGGGCTTTATATTAGCAAGTACAAATTTTATATATATAGGGCTTATATAAATAAACAAACAAACTATTTTAAGAACTACAGGTAACTTGTGCTTGGCAAATCATTTGGTTGTTTGTTTTCAAATTGTGGATGATTGGCTTGGTTACTTGAATAATTTGTTTGGTTGCTTGGTTGTTTACATAGTTGTGTTAATTGATTGAATTAAAAGAACTAAGTTCTTGAGTGATTAAAGAATTAAACAAACAAGTCAAGAATTAGCTCAAAGAAATAAAAGAAGGTTAAGGATTCTTAAAAGGAATTAAAAGAAATTTTTATAATCCAATTCACCCCCCTTTGGGATTACACCTTGCTTTACAATTGGTATCAGAGCGGGGTTATAGAAAATCTTAATTAGTAGCTATAAAAAGATCTAAATGGCTCAATTAGGCGTAGCTCCCTTTGGAGAGGGACAATCTTCAACTAGGCCACAAATCTTTTGTGGTTTGAACTATACCTTCTGGAAAAAGAGAATGCAAATATATCTTCAAACTATGAATTGAAAAGCATGGGAGGTTGTCATGGAAGGTGACCAAATTCCCACTAAGATAGTTGATGGAAAACAAGTCCCTAAGGAGAAAATTGATATGACAGACTTAGACTATAAGATGTTGCAAGTAAATTCTAGTGTCATGAATGCTCTATATTGTGCTTTAGGTGCCAATGAATTTAATAGAATGATGACTTGCAAATCAGCCAAGGAGATATGAGACAAATTTAAAGTAACATATGAAGGCACTATAGATGTTAGGGATAATAGGATCGATACGCTTACAAGTGAATATGAAGTATTTAAAATGAACCCAAATGAATCCATAACTAATATGTTTACTAGGTTCACTCACATAATCAATTCCCTAAATACACTAAGAAAAACCTACACTACTTATGAGATGATAAGGAAAATTCTTAGAAGGCTGCCACCTAAATGGGAACTAAAAGCCACTGCCATAAAGAAAGGAAGAAATCTGAAAACCACTTCCTTAGATGAGCTTATAGGCTCTTCACTCACATACGAAATGGCAATGAATGAAAAGAGTTGTAAAACCAAAGCCCAAGACACAACTAGTATTCAAAGCCTCAAAAGAGAACTCAAGTAGTGAAGAAGAAATGGATGAAGATGAAGTAGCCTTTATATCTAAAAAGCTAGCAAAAATTCTAAGATGAAAAAATAAATTCAAAAGAAAATCCAAATCTGAATCAGATAATGAAGAAGAAGAAGTTAGCAAGAAATCAAAGAATAAAACTTCTACGTGTTACAATTGCAACAAAGCTTGACATATTAAACCGGAATGTCCACTACTAAAGAAAGAATCTAAGAAGAAAAAGAAAAAGGCCATGAAAGCCACTACTTGGGACATGATGAGTAGTTCAAAGAATGAATCAAGTGACCAAGAGGTTGCTTATACGTGCTTTATGGATTGGGACAATGAGGAAAGCTCCTCATCTAAATCTTTAAATAATTCTTGTAGTGATGAATCCGATGATGAGAGCATGCTATCTTATGAAGAACTTCAAAATGATTTATTCAAAGTTCATAAGATGCTAATTAAAGTAACTAAACAAAATACTTCATTGAAAAATATGAATGAAGGAATAATGAAAGAGTTAGAATTCCTTAAGGCTGCAAAAGAGAAAAAGATTCTAGAATCAAGAAAATAGAAAGTAAGAATGAAGCTATGACAAAGGAGTTAAAAGCTAAAAATCTTGCTGAAAATGAAAAAAATTTAAAAATTAAATAATTAGAAAGCAAGAATGAAAAGATGATAGAAGACATTCGATCCCTATCCTATATAGAATATAAGAAAGATATATATATATATATATATATATATATATATATTTCTAAATTAGAGGATAAGATAAGAAAACTATCTCTAGAATTAGAAAAATCACCAAAGAAGGTTGACAACAAGAAAGAGATGGAGTTAAATGATCTCAAAAATCAGATTAAAGATAAAGAAAAGATCATTTATAACTTTACAAAAGGAAAAACAAACTTTGACAAAATGGTAGGCTCCCAAAGAATGTCTCTAAACAAAGAAGACATTGGATTTAATGGAATTGAAAATAAAAAGAAAAAGAATCTTTATATAGGTTATTTCTCAAAAGCCTCCAAAGATAATGCAAGCACATCCCTTAATGCTTACACTAACACCATATGCTATCAATGTAAGAAAAATGGGCATATAAAGTTTGAATGTCCATTTAAGAGAAAAGGTGTGAAAACTAAACAAATATGGAGAGTTAAAGAAACATCCTTTATGAAACCAATTGGATCCAAGAAAGTATGGGTACCAAGATGATAGATTAGTTCATAAATGAAAAACTCCATGGATTAAGTCATTCCCTTTAAAAATTGAGAAAGTAACTTAATTCATGATCAACAAACAAACTAGTTAAAATAGAAAAACTTAAAGAAGAGTTTAAGATAAGTTTGAGAATGAATGACTATATGAGATGCTATTTACATGCCTATATGATATGCTACATGATATGCTTGACTTATATTGAAAATTTATGGCTCACTATGTTGAAAATTTGAGCATGAGATTATTCAGTATAAACATGAATTTTGATATGAGATTAATTCTTGATCATGCATGCTATTGATGAATTACATGGTTAGACTTACTGCTTTTTATATTGATATCCATGAGCTATGAGAGATATAATGGTTTTATTGGTATCCATGAGCTGTGTATAATGTGATAATGACTTTGGTATCTATAAAGTCTTTGGCATCCATGAATATTTTTGGTATCACATTTTAAAAATTTTAATTGGTATCACAATTTAAAAAAAAAAAAAAAGCTTATTTGGTATCACAATCTAAAAGATCAATTGGTTTTTAAAGCATGACAAGAATAATTATATTTATGAGCATGATATGACATTGATGATATGAGCATAATATTGATATTTGATACATAATGTGAATCAATGTTTTGAAATATAGGATGATGAAAGCAAAATTGATAACAAAACTGAATGTATTGAATTTAGAGGGGGTGTTATGTCATATTGCTTATATTATGATTGTTTCCCTATTAATCAATTCAGAGAATTTTCAATTGGTATCATGAATTAAATTTTCAATTGGTATCATGAATTTTAAATAGATATCATGAATTCAATTTTAAATCGGTATCATAAAATCAACAATTGAAATCTTGAATACTGTCTAAAGGAAAAAGATGTTGGTAATGAAGTTACAACTCATATACTTGAATGTTATAACACACTACAGATGTTATAGTGAAAAAGAATAAATTGAGTGTGTTCATTTGTTTGATAAACATGTTTGATGCTCAACATGTGCTTTTACTTGAACTAAAAAATTTATTTTCCCTTTTTGATGGATGTCAAAAAGGGGAGACTTTTTATAGCAAAAATTAAGCATGAACTTAATATATATCAAATGGAGAAGTATTTGATAGTGATGAGCATGATTGTAAGAGAGGTTTTGAAATCGATATTGATCTTGTAAATATTATTAAGATGATGCTTATTGAAAGAGGGAGTCTTTTTAAGGCTCACTCCAATTTTTGCTTCTTGTTTGTCATCATCAAAAAGGAGGATATTGTTGGCCTTACAAGGCTTAACATCTTGTTTTGATGCTAAAATATGGATGTATGAAACTCTTAGGTAAATTTATTGGACCTAGATACCTTTTAACATACTTGGAAAATATTTTTATAAGGTTAAAAATTATTTCAAAAAGGTTAGAATCATTTTTGGAATGAAAAGCACCAAAAAGAGGATTTTCCAAATGTTGTTAATTTTTCTACATCCGCATTAAGGTGCATTTTTTTCTATCAAAAACTCTTTATTTTAAAAAGTGTTCAACATAAAAGTTGTAGGATTTTCTCTTAGATTTTGTTTGACACCAAGCTCATCAACTTTGGAGTTATACAGAAAACGTTATGACCAAAAGTTGATGGAAATGTTGTGTTCCACCAGTAGATTGCATGAACCATGACAGGCGCCTGGGTGGTCAAGTCAGACGACTGGTTGTGTCCTGGAAAGCGACTACCACCCTACTGCCCCTTTAAAAATAACATGGTAGGCGAATACCAGATCGTGGCAGGCAACTGCCACTTGAACAAAATTTAAAAAAACTCAACAGAAACATTTTTTAAATGGTTTGCTTAGGGCTCAAACTTTGTGAAAACTTGGAGAATACTCCAAGTCACTTAGGGGATCAAGTTACATACCTTTTAAAGTTTATAAATAAGCCTCAAAGATCATTGAATGATTGAACCAAGAGCCAAGAATCAAATTCAGCTATCAAATTCTCTTAATTGCTCTCAACACTCAAAGGCTCTTTCACTCTCATCTTGTTTACGAAATTTGTTGAGGTCTTGCTAATTCAATCACCAATCTTGTGCTACAAATTCTAAATCTTTCAATCATTGAAAGTATCATATGGTGAAAAATTCCTTGAGCTTTAAGTTAAATTCCATATTGCTATTTACTTTGAAGTATATTTGTGCTGAAAATTGTTGTACTAATCAGCTTTTTGTGTGAGCAAATTCTTTGTACACAAGTATTTGATTTTTATCTTGTAGATTGACGATTCCAAGGATTTTTTGGATCGTTGGCTAAGTAAGGGAATATTGCTTAAAGAGGCGGGCTCTAGACTAATTAAAGAGTGACCGGACGAGGCGATATCGTTTGGAGAAGGGGGGCTCTAGCCTTAACCAAAGAGTGTTGTAAAGGTATTGTTCCACCCGTTAAAGGAACAAGTTTAGTGAATCCTTTGGTGGTTTTCCAAAGGTGAGGATGTAGGCTAGATATAATCCGAACCTTATAAAAATCTCCATCTCACTCTTTCTTTCTCTTACTCTTTATTTTCAGCATATTTAAATTGCGTTGATGGTTTAATTGACAATCATATATACTACGTAATATAGAAATCAAGTAAACTTGAAGTCTAATTTTGATTTGAGTTGCAAAAATCGAAAGGGAGTACGTTGGTTATACCATACCTTGCAGAAACCAGATAAGAGTACGTTACTTGGTTAATAGCCCAAGGATGAATTAACTGAGAGTTTAGTTGAGTTCTGAATATTGAGAAGAGAGTAGATATTGTGTTGATTGGATGTTGTATTGCACAATCATATTGAAGAAGCAAAACAATCAATACAGGGCTTTATATCAGCAAGTACAAATTTTATATATACAGGGCTTATATAAACAAACAAACTATTTTAAGTGTTGCAGGTAACCTGTGCTTGGCAAATCATTGGGTTTTTTGTTTTCAAATTGTGGATGATTGGCTTGGTTACTTGAATGATTTGTTTGGTTGCTTGGTTGTTTACATTGTTGTGTTGATTGATTGAATTAAAAGAACTAAGTTCTTGAGTGATTAAAAAATTAAACAAACAAGTCAAGAATTAACTCAAAGAAATAAAAGAAGGTTAAGGATTCTTAAAAGGAATTAAAAGAAATTTTTATAATCCAATTCACCCCCCTCTTGGGACTATAGCTTGCTTTACAATGGGTATTTATTCTTAATCGTCACTTTATTTATTTCTTTGTAGTCAACACACATTCTCATCGACCCATTTTTCCTTTTCAAAAAAATCACTGGTGCTCCTTAAGGTGACACACTAGGTTAGATAAATTCTTTGTCCAGTAATTCGTGCAACTATTATTTTAATTCTTTCAACTCCGTTGGAGTTATTATGAATGGAGCCTTAGAAATTGATGATGTTCCTGAAGATAGGTCGATAGCAAACTCGACTTCACGATCAGGAGGCAACCTCGGAAAATCCTCTGGAAACACTTTAGGAAAATCCCTCACTATAGGAATATCTTCCAACTTTAATTCCCTCTTTGGCGCTTCCTTTACATGAGCCAGGTACCCCTGGCATCCCTCTAGAAGCAGCCTCCTCATCTAAATAACTGATAATATCTATGGTGAGGAGTGCATGCACGTCCCAACAAATCTGTACTCCTAATCCCTTGGAGTTTTGAACACTACCTCTTTCTTATAGCAGTCAATACTGACATAACTGGAAGCTAGTCGTTCCATCCCCAGAATCACCTCAAATCCACGTATGTCGAGGACCACTAAATTGGCAAACAGTGTCCTTCCCTGAATACTATTTGGAAAATATTTAAGTGTTCTCCTACACACCATTACGATTCCTGTCGGTGTAGCCACTGATAAATCAACATCCAATGGCTCAACTTCTATACCATATAATTTGAAAAAATCCCAAGCTATGAATGAATGTGTCACCCCCGAATCAAACAACACAACAACTTTATATGATAAAATTAAAATGGTACCTATCAGCACGTCACTGGCGTCCTCCACATCTCCCGACATAAAAGCATACACTCGCACTTGGGCGATGTTCCTCTAATGTTCGCCTTGGCGTGCCTAATTGTTTCCTTGGAATTGTCTAGGAGTGGGTACATTAATTGGCAGTGCCCAACAAATCTCTCGCAATGTGGTTGGGCCAACTGCACCAAAAGTAGATTATTAATCTGACTCGACCATCCCATGTATGTCTCATGTTACGCCTAGGACAAAGAGGGCATAATGGATTACCCTGTTCAATTCGGTTTCCCATTTCCTGTCCAGGGCTCACATTGTTTCTCCTTCACTAATCCTGACTGGTACTTGCTTGAAAATCATGAGGCATGGGCCTCTTTCTCTAGCTTTGCAACCTTATGCCTCTCTGTCAACTCGTCTCTACCATGATGACTTTATCCACTAGCTCTGAGGAATCCCAAACCTATAAAATCGCCAACTGCTCATATATCTCTTGTCTTAAGCCCCTCTCAAACCTCTGTGCCTTTCTAGACTCATCTGAGATCATATATGGGGCAAAACAAGATAGTTCCATGAACTTGGCTACATACTGTTGCATAGTCAAATGCCCCCTGAGTTAAGTGCAGGAACTCCTCTGCTTTAGCATCCCTAGTAGAGGCGGGGAAGTACTGATCATAGAAGATCTCCTTAAAGTAGTTCTAGGTCAATGCTATGGGTACTGGCCTCTGCTCCTCCAAGAGCTTTACCGCTAACCACCATCACTCGCCTTCACCTGTCAACTTGAATATGGCCTAGAGAACTTTCTGTTCGTCAGTGCAGCACAGTACTACCATAATCTTCTCAATCTTCTTTACCCAATTTTGTGCAATAATTGGGTCGGCACTTCATGGAAAAGTTGGGGGATTCATACGAGTGAATTACTCTATGGTGCAACCTTACTCAGCCGGTAGGCAATCCCATTCCCTAGAATTCCATGCAATTTCTGCCATGACCTGTTGGGCAACGCTATGTAGTACTTAATCTGAATCGCTACCACCTATGCTAGAAGCCCCTACGTGGCTACTACCTTCAGCATTCAAGTTGTTATTCCTAGGATCCATCTTGAAAATAAGACAGAAAGCAATCTTAGAATTCCAATATCTTAATATGAGTGGAACCTTTATCTAACTAAGTAGATAGTTTAACATCCACGCTCTCAATATAAGCCTTAAAACACAACACAGATACAAAATCATCAATGGTTTTTTTGATACCCTTGAAACCGTTGATGGAAAACCTAAGATTCTAAGAGCCTGTTTGAGGAAACTATCGATAGTTTGTACTTACCACACAAAACCATTGACGGTTTGGCCCAAAACCCTTCACTAATCCTTTTTCTTATATACACTTAGCCATCTCAAGGATCAAGTCTCAAATCACCACAAAAATTACAACTTATTCAATCAACTAACGTCTCAAGCTCCAATATCTCTGCTCATAAACAAATTGTCAATGGTTTGCCGTAATTTTCCCAAAATCGTCGCCTCAGGAAAATTAGAGAAGACCGTCAATGGATTTTTTGCCTCTAGGCTGCGAAACCAAAACCCAAGATTCCAATCTGCCCATTTCGTACCCTTATCAGAATTTATTCCTATACTCTGGTATTGTTATCTGCTGAAGTCTACAAAACCTAACAACCTAAGCTCTGATACCAAACTGTAAAGCCTTGTGAAATTCTGCCATAAATAAGCTCTGATACCACAACTGTGATGACCCATAAAACAAAAACAATATAAAAACGAGCTCGCTCCTCAAACACTGTGGAGCCTGGAGTACTAGTCTCCGCACAATCTCTGATACCACAATATAACAACCTGATACCCAAAGTGGGCACTAGGTACACCTGTCCATAACTCTTCATAGCAGAACATACATGTAAAAAACTCCAAATACAATACCAGAGTTCTACTGTTACCCGAAATACATACATATTTCCTTACAAGTCCATAAATACATCCCTCGAAACACTAAGTATACTCATTTACATAACTGTATCTTGCAAAAACTTACTCTGAATAAACTCTAATCAGCTTTGTCCTGGAGCACTCTAGGCTTGATTTATGGGATTTCCTCAAATGTTAGAAATTATAGGAGTGAGACACCTCTCAGTAAGACGGAGTAGATTATTATTAGTCATGAGTTTTTATTCCAAGACCACATCCATTAAATAATTAACTTTAACTGATAAAACATGTAAATCAGTACTCACACTTATGTATATATTTGAAAACAAATATTTCCTTTTCAAAACATGCTATATCATAATACATTATTATTTGCAATAATTGAAACATCATATACACATATACATAAGGAATTTTACTTGAATGGATGATCATATCTCATTATGTAATAACCCCACATGATCGGGTTGTGCGGCCCAAAGATGGGACTTAGCCATGGCTGGCCTACCACCAGGCTAAGTCAAATTTAACGCGTCTATAGTACGATTTGCCTACCGCAGCCTAGTCTGGACCCAGGGGCGGTCAACATCTCTTCGCAAGCCAAATCGACTTCCATTACCAACATTTTTTTTGAGTAGTGTGGTTGCACTGACTATCATACTAGCTACAATACCGTCCTCTCAATCTGAACTAGTCCATCAGGGTTCTACTACTATATAATACATTTCATATAGTCAAACTGTAACATTATCACACTTTTATAAATTTGTAAGAAATCTGATATAATCACAATTTTGTATAAAATCTGTCATTTCATAACTCTTTATAAAACCATTATTTCATAACTTGGCACACAACCATCTATAATCGGCATACAGCCATCTGTAATCGGAACACAGCCATCTGTACTTGGCACACTACCGTCTATAATCACATCATAATTCCATATTTTTGCAACATTTTCTAAAATCAGTATATACTCATGCCACACAATTTGGGTGATAATTCATAATTTAATAACTTCCCAAAAAATATATTTAGAGACCCGAAAAATAGAAATGATAATAAAAATAGAAGAAAAGAGGAAAATGGATTGGTGAGGAAAAAATCAGAGACGGTTTTCTAGAGTGCTAAGAAAATCGTCAACGGTTATATAGTTATCGCAGCTGAGTAAAAGGGTAAATAGTGAAACCGGTAAGGTTAAAGAAAAAACCGGTGACAGTTTTTTGGGAGCCTAATAAAACTGTCGACGGTTTTGCCAAGGATAGAATACTATAAAAGACCTACATGTCATTTTCTTGTAAAAAAATTCAAAACCCTCACTCTCTCTCCTGCAACTGTGAACACGCGCACACACACACACACACACACACACACACACACACACACACTCTATCTCTCTCTCTCTCTCTCTCTCTCTCTCTCTCTCTCTTTCTCTCTTTCTCTCTCTCTCTCTCCCTCCCTCCCTCCCTCCCTCTCTCACTCTCTTCATTTTCTCACCCTAAACTCACTCCATCGACAATCAGACTCCATATTTAAGGTCTAACGGCGATCCTCATCAATTTGACCGAAGCAAAATTATGTTTTGAGGATCCAAGACACCACTCCAAAGTTGAGGTAAGGGTGTTAAATGTTGGTATTTGATTTATTAAATGAAGAATATGGGTTTAGAAATATTTAAATGATTATAATTGTGGGGTTAAAGTTGATTGAACTGGGAATAATGTAAATTTCAGGGTTTTGGTGCGAACGCCGCAGACACAGGTGTAGGGTCCTTGCGGGCGTTTCCTTGGGGAATGAGGTAAGAGTAATAAATAGTTGAATGTTTGATGTTTCATTGATTAAATGGAGTATGTGGGTTTGGGAAAATATGAATGCGATATATTATTTTGGGGAATACATGATTTTAGGATTTTTGAGTTCTGAATGCCGCGGGCGTGAGTATAGAGTTTTAGTAGGTCTCTCGATAATTAGGTAAGAGGAATAAGTTAAGGCAGATAAATTCATAAATTTTATCAATTAAAGTATAACATGTGTTTATGAGATTTTAGCTTGTAATTTACTGAATATTATAGAATATACATTTAAAGTATGAAATTTGGATTCTACATATGTTGTATATTTGTGAAAATTCAGAAATTTGGGTTAGAGGAAGTTTTACAAATGATATGTATTATTTTTATATATAGCAAGGAATACAATTTTTCATGTATAGGTTATAGTATAAGAGTTTCATTTAAAATTGTGTGGCATGAGAAATATCAAATATAGTACAGAGATTTAATACAGAGTTTTAATATAGAGTTTTATAGAAAATATATGTGGTTCTCTATTTATAAATATGGTTTTAACAGTTGAATTATTAAATTAATTATTTTTATATCACAACTCATTATAGTCACACAGTGATAATAATCTAGTCCTTACTTATTGAGAGGTGTCTCATCCCATTATTATTTTACATTTCAGATACTTTAAGGAGCATAGCCGACATCAGAATAGCGTAGCGGAAGCGTGGGTGAGATAGAAGAGTTATTTAGAATAGATATTAAATTAGTTATGTTTTAAATGTTTTAGAATTTTTAGGGATGTTAATTTTGATATTGGAGATATTGTTGTTATAATGAGGTTATTTAGTACTCTGGTATAATGAATTTAAGGTCTTCCATTGCACAAAATTTGGGACGTTATAGTTGGTATCAGAGCAAATTTTTGGGTCGTAACACAGTGCTCCCTGCACCCGAACGTTTAGCCTGTTGCCCCCTAGAAACCCTTGCCTACCAAAGGAAGCACTCAGCCCAAAGGATCACCCGAGAGACAAGCAAAAGCCCAAACAAAGAGGTGCGAAGGGATAAAAAGACCCGAAGGAGTATAAGACCCCAAGTATGTACCTCTTGGCTTACCCTTCCATAAAACATCCTATATCACATGTACTCAGTCAGAAGATGGGTTACCCCCTCCCCCATGTATGCATGCATGTAGGTTTCCATTAAAAACTGGAAAAGCTCGACCTTGAGACGCCCACATCCAAGCAGAAAATCCATGCCCTAAGAAGCCAAAATCCACTTGGTCCTGCTAGGCTGAGCCTAGCCTTAAAATGCCCATGTCAATGTGATTTTAGGTGTAATCTTAAGAGAGGGGCGTGAATTCGATATTTTAAAATTTCTAGGTGAAACTAAAATCAAGATCAGTATTACCCAACCTAGAGTCTTTCTAATCCAAATATTAATCCAGCCGATATATGAATATTTAAATAATTTATACAAGTATCATTGTTCCAGTATTTTCCAATCAATCACAATGTAATGTTTAAGTACTCAAGTAGTTATATCAACAAATAAATATAAGCATGTAAATATAGGAATGTAAAGAGAATAGGGAAAGAGTGACACAAGCTTTTTATCGAGGTTCGGCCAATACTGCCTACGTTTCCGCCTCAAGCCAACCCACTTGAGGATTCCAGTAAATGCTCACTTAACCGGGTGGAGCGATGCCATTTACAACTCTCCTTATGGGACGGAGTCTCCACAACTCAATTATGGGGTTGAGCCACAACCAATTCTCCTTACGAGGCGGAGTCTCCTCAGCTCACCTAACCGGACTAGAACTAAACTGGTACACCTTAGAGGACGGTGTATTCCACGCCCTGAATACAAGGATATGTAAAATAAAGTTTTGTGTACAACACGATGCTTCTCAAAATAAGCTAGTGCGTACAAGATAAAACGCTATAAACACTCTCAAATGATTTACAATTGAAGCTCTATAGAGTATGTAATTTTTCTCTCAAAAGTATTTTTCAAATAAAGACTAAGAGTTTTGGAAGATGCCTTTCCTCAAGATTGACTTTGTATAAAACCAAAATATAAGAGGATTTTCAAGCAAATAATATATGAGTTGATATATTGCACAAGCACTTTTGATTTACTCAAAGATTATCTCCATAAAAAATTTTCAATGACGAAGCGTATAGGAGATTTTGATCTTTGAGGTTGACCATAAAATACAATAAAGACTTTCGAGCTAAGTATATGAAACCTGAATACAAGCTCAAGTCTTTTCAAGAATCCAAAAGAAATTTTCTCCAAGAATGTATTTTTCAAAACAAAGAATTTTGGAGAAAATATTTGCTCTATTGACTTTATGAGTCCAATCCGGTTTTGATAATGACAAATCACTTGGTATTTGATCTGTGCATTAAGTTTGTGAATAGGAACTAAATTAAGCATGCACGAAAAGATAACAAGCCATGGAAGTCATAAAGTAAAGCTGACATATCTTGGCAAGATCCATGGAACTCAAAAAGTACAAGAATCAAGATGCAAGTGGCAAAGTTCAAGAACATCTTGGGAATGGGTATTTAGAACTCATGTACTTACATTTTCATATGATTTAATTTGAGGCTCAACGTAACTTAGAATGGTTTTAGGATTCGTGCATTTCATGTACATCATTAGGGTACTTTCATGGACTTAGAAATACTTTTAAAATCATGCAAATTATGTTTTATAAAAGACCCAAGAAAAAGAGTAAATAAGATTTTTAAATTAGAAAAGGAAAATTGAGAAAAAGGAGACTTCAGTAGCCTGAACTCACCCTCAGTAGCCAAAAGAATTTCTTCAAGAGCCTGAAGATTAAGTTCGGTAGCCTGAAGAATTAATGGGAAAACACAGCAAGTTAGTCGAGGCACCTCGATCGCCTGACCCTAGAACCTCAGGCACCTGAACCACTTCAAGAGCCTAACCCTATCCTTAGGCTCCTGACCCTGTATCCTAAGTTAAATTTTCAAAGGGTTAAGGAACTTCGGTCACCTGGGTATTCACCCTCAGGCGCCTGAACCTGTGAGAAACTTAAAATTGTGATTTTTATTAAACGAACTCGCAAGCCATTTCTTTGATCCAACGGTTGAGATTAATCCTAAGGGTAAGAAACTATATATACTGAATATCTAAACCCTAGAATGAAGCTAAGACACTCAAGAAAGAAAAGAACACATCTTGTTGAAAGAACATTGAAAACTTGCTCCTATTGTTATACGATTGCCTACACTTCAATCTCTAACCATAAAGCTTGGGCAAATCAACTCAGAATCTCAAAGGGAACTTGTTTACCCATCTGAATTCTCATTCTAGAATTGAGGTTTGATCATTCAAGTTATTATCCTCAAGAAATTCTCATCTCATTACTTGTTCTTGATTATCTTTAGAAAAGTTTGATCTTGTGTGTGTTCTTACATATAAAAAAAATTGTTTTTGAAAAGATCATTACTTGAGAAAGTTGTTTAGCTATTAATTGATTGTTTTTTATTCAAGAGTATATATATAGTTTTCATAGAGCATATTATTGAAAAATCTATTTTTGATTAGGTATTAAAAGTTTGATCTTGAAATTGCTTATACATATACATATTTATTTTAAACAAGATCATTACTTGATTAATGTTGTGTTATTGATTTGATGGTTTGATTCAAGTGTACATTCAGTTATAGGATTCATATTTTATATATATTAAAACACTTGAAAATATATCCTTGGTATTCAAAAATATCTATTTTATTAAGGGATATCTTGTTTGGAAAATCTTATACTCAAGATTTTGTTCTTTGAATTACATATCATATACATTTACATATTACAAAGATCGAGTTGTGATTAAATATTTGATAGAAAGCTTGTTGATATAGATTGATAAAATATTCAAGATAAGGCTCTTATTAAGTTCACATTAGATATATGTGTGCATCTTTACAAAGTGAACTAGAACCCTAGTATATTCCAAAGCATTTTAAATATATCATTACGTGGGAGTTTTGATTAAAAAGGGTTTGTCTGTTGAAGCGTATCATACAGAAAATGATTGTATCGTTTTCATACATTCATGAGCTTCAAGTTTAATCACACGTTAATGTGTTAGGAATTTGATTTGTACTCACACGCTTTTGTTAGAAATATTTGTGAGTGTTATTTTTCAAATTCTATTGTATACACGGTTCGGTGTATGAACCGGTGTGTGAGGAGAGAGTTGTATCTCTTGTAAGCAGCGGAGTAGGAAGAAGTTGTGCCTCTTGTAAGCAGCAGATTGTAAGGGAAGTTCCATCCCAATTTTAGGAGCAGGGATTTTGTGAAATCCTTGAGTGGTTGCTTAAGGTGAGGACGTAGGGCAAGTCAGCTGAACCTCGTAAAAACCGTGTTTGTCTTCTCTTTTCCCTTTACTCTTTATTTTCAGCACTGCATTTAAATTGTGTATATTGCATGTATAGGTTGGATAGCCTTACACATAAGTAATTGAGTAACAAGAATTCATTGGTAAATATATAAGAAGGGTTTAAGCGGTAAATAAGTGTCAAAGAATTTTTTAAATACTCAATTCACCCCCCCCCCTCTTGGGATTACACCTAATTCAACATGCTCTTTAAAATCTTAAGAACAAGAAGCTTTCCAAGCAAGATATATAACTTGAATAAATGCTTAAAGCAAACTTGTATAAACCTCAAGATTTCCCAAAAAAAATATTTTTCAAAAAGATAGTATGCGAAAAATAGATTTGATCTTTTGATATGGAGTAGATAATGAAAAAGAATTACAGAATAAGCAATATAACTTTCAATCTACTTTTCTAACATTCAAAAGATGTTTTGGCCAAGTATTTATAGAATTTTTCAAGATATGGCTGTTATATGACCGTTAGGCATTAAAATAATATTCAAATTTGAATTTTTCGACCGTTAAATGCCCAAAATTTTGAACTTTTGCAAGGCTCGGTTGACTGACACTTAGGCAATTTCAAAATTTGCAATAGTCAGTCAGCTGATCAAAAGCGCCGGTTGACCAAGTGAATAGTGTCGGTCAACTGACCCATTTACGTTTTAATAGGGTCGGTCTGCCGAGCTCATTGGAAGTAAAAAATTGACCTTAAGCACTCATCGGTCGACTGAACCAGATACAACTGTAGGGAGGTCGGTCGACTAGCCTTATATGTAAATATCATTTTTGATTTTTAAGGACACATTAGTCGATTGAGCTTGACTGCCGTTCAACAGAGCTTTAACAAAAATGAATTTTGGCCAAGTATTTAATTCCAAAAATAGTTTAAACCTTTTGTGATAGTGTTTAACTTTAAGTAAACTAGGTTTTAGTCCAGTTTAGGGTGCTATGGTCAATCTATGATTTTAGGAGAGCTTCAATAGAAATCAAATGAAATGCATGCACCTCCAAACCCAAACTGAAGACCAAACCCATAAACCACCTTTCTTTTAAAAATAAAAATGGCCCATCGGTCTTTTAAAATAAAACTGGTCCACTATTTTTTCTAAAACCCCTGCCCAACCTTTTTTTAAAAACCTAGAAGCCCATGCCCAAATTGAAAACCTAACCTTTAAACCAAAACTGAAGACCCAAAGCCTCGACCTACCTTTATTTTAAAATATAATTGACCCACTATTTTTTTTTTATACCCTTAGCTCATGTTCCCATCTTTTTATAAAAAAACAAAAGCCCATATCTTTTTTTAACTCCAAGCCTATAACCTAACGACAAACGCAAGCCCAAACATACGAAACAAAACCATCCTAGAGCCCAAGCCATGTCTAGGCCCTAGGTCCAACCTAGGCTAATACAAATCCTTGATCAAGTCAATGACTAACCCAACGGTTTGACTCACTGGGTTCAGGTAGAGTTGACTTTCTGTGAACCCTAGTCGACTCAGATCCCCAACCTAGAACACAAGCCTGAACACAACGCAACTCGTACACAACTCAAAACATCAATCCAAACTCCAACTCAGAACATCAATCCAAACTTATACTCAGAGCACAAACCCAAGAGTAAAAACAAAAGATGGGAACATAAAGAAAGAAAGAAAAAACTCATATTGAGTTCCCGAAATCATACTTGATGGATTTTGAAAGCCCTTTCACTTTGCACACAACAAACTTGCAAAAAAACAAGGAAAGGTGAGTGAGTTTTGTTGGCCTAACAAGGTTTACGAATCTTATTTTGATGATAACAAATCAAGGGAACTTAACACGTTTTAGTTAAGTGATGATGTTTCAGGAATCAAGTATATGAATTCAAGATCAGGTGCTCACAAGCTTTATTGAAAGTTAATACTCCAAAGACAGATGGTCAAATGAAAGCTTAAAGCATATTTAATGCCTGGATTCAAAGATAGAAAAATATTATGAAGCTTAAAGTATATTTAAAGCTTGGATTCAAAGATAGAAAAATCTAATGAAACTTAAAGTATATTGAAGCTTGAAGACAAGATGGACTCAAAGAAAGGCAAGCATGAAGACTTAGTGTTTAGAATGTTTTAAGTCTTAAGAAGTCTTATGTAAGTACTTCATTTAATGTCGATATGCACGCATTGAATCTCTTAGGTTTCATTATTGACTTAAAGACCAAATTTTGAAAACCTTAGAAAATATTTTCAAAAGTCTCAAAGCAATATGGCAAGTATAAAAGTTAACAAAAGTTTTTGGAAAAAAAAATTGTAAAAGCATATGTTGTTGCACGATTAGGCGACTGACCTTTTTATGCTGAAATAAATTGGGAAAATAGAATCGACCCAGTCAACTGACCCTATGAGTTCGGGAGACTGACCCCATTCTGACTTTGAAATTTCACTAGATTTTAAAAGATCAGGCGACTGACTCCGATAGTCTAGTCGACTGAACTCCGTAACGGTGAAATTTAAATAGTGAAGAAAAGTTTCCAAATCTAATTACTTGGACCCCAAATTTTGTAATAACTTAGGAAATACTCAAAACAACTTGGGGAACATGAAATATATTTTTCCATCTATAAATACATGGGAAAACCTAAATATTTCATGCACCAACAATTACAATCAACAATCAAGCTATATTGTCATACTCTTCAAAACCTTATTGCAAATAATCTGTTGAAGTTCTTGCTGATCAAATCACACGGTTCATTGCTCAATTACTAAGAAATTCAAATCTAAGAAAGAACCCAATGATAAATTTCTGAGTTTCAATTCTTTGTATATTGATATTTAATTGAAGTACATTTATTGTGCATTCAATTGTACTAATCAGCTCTTTTGAGAGTCATTGTACACCAAATCATTTCTTATTGATTTTGGACGGTTCATGGGATTGGATCGTTGGACTAGCGAGATGGGATTCTTGCTAGAGAGATTGTAACTTGGGCCTAATAAAAAAGCTGGAAAGGGAAATCCTTACAGCGGTTTGCTTGGGGCAAGGACGTAGGTCTTGGACCGAACCTTGTAAAAATACAGTGTCACTCTCTTTACCCTAATCTCTTTAATTCTCTACATATATTAATTGCGTGGAAACCTACTTAATTGCTAGAAATTAATTTGTCATTGGAAATTGCGAAAACCTTGATTAAAGGGAGTATGTTGATTGATAAATATCAAAGTTCATTAACTTATTGATTGGTTGATTGAATTTTTTATACAGCTTTGAAATCTAAATTGTTTTATTGCTTAGCTGATATAAATCTTAAGAAATTCAGTTCTGTTATAATCTGAAAGAAAAGTTGAATTGTTATAAGCAAATTCCAATATTTGTTCTTTAAGATATATTTCAAGAAATATTATTGTAAAACTAAGATTAATTTTGTGAAAAGATTTTGAGCTTGAAACTGAATATTAAAGTAGAAACTTAGTTATTTGTCAATATGAGAAGAAGTCTTGATCTCATATTTATTCATTGATTCTAAGTTTGAATATTAGAGAAAATCTAAGAATTTTACTAAGCCGATCTTTAATATTGAACTTGGTATAATTTCTGGTTAAAGTTGAAAGGATTCTTGATCATTGTGTTTGTATGTGACAGCTGAAAAGAAAGATAGCTGGGATTCAAAATTAACTAAAGGAACTTATAAAAAGAGTTTGTAAAAAATGTTTTAAATCTCAGTTCACCCTCCTCTTGGGAGTACACCTTATTTTTCAATTGGTATCAAAGCAGGGTTGTAGTAAATCTTAAATTAGAAGCTACATAAAGATATATGTGACACACCTAGGTGTAGCTCCTTTTGCTGAGGGTCAATCCTCATCTAGACCATCTATTTACTGTGGTGTAAACTACTCCTTTTGGAAACAAAGAATGAGAATTTACTTACAAACTATGGATTGGAAAGCATGGAAAGTCGTCACATATGGTGACCTTATCCCCACTAAAATAGTAGATGGTAAAGAAATACCTAAAGAAGAAAAAGAGATAACCGACAATGATCTTAAAATGTTTCAAGTAAATTCGAGTGCTATGAATGCTCTATATTGTGCTCTTGATGTAAATGAATTCAATAGGGTCATGACATGTAAATTAGCCAAAGAAATATGAGATAAATAAGAGGTAACCTATGAAGGAGCGAAAAATGTTAGAGATAGTAGAATCGACATGCTCACAAGCGAGTATGAGGCCTTTAGGATGAATCCAGATGAGACTATCACTAGTATGTACACTAGGTTCACCCATATACTAAAATCCCTCAATGCTTTAGGGAAAAATTAATCAACTTATGAGATGAGTAATTTTTCCCTAAAGTTGTCACACATGGTGACCTTATCCCCACTAAAATAGTAGATGGTAAAGAAATACCTAAAGAAGAAAAAGAGATAACTGACAATGATCTTAAAATGTTACAAGTAAATTCAAGTGCTATGAATGCTCTATATTGTACTCTTGATGTAAATGAATTCAATAGGGTCATGGCATGTAAATTAGCCAAAGAAATATGGGATAAATTAGAGGTAACCTATGAAGGAACAATTGATGTTAGAGATAGTAGAATCGACATGCTCACAAGCGAGTATGAGGCCTTTAGGATGAATCTAGATGAGACTATCACTAGTATGTACACTAGGTTCACCCATATAATAAACTCCCTCAATGCTTTAGGGAAAAATTACTCAACTTATGAGGTGATTTGGAAAAAAAACCTAAGACCACTACAAAAACGAAAGGAAGAAACTTGAAAAAAACCTCCCTTGATGAATTAATTGGATCTCTTCTTACATATGAGATGACTATAAATGAAAGAAATTAAGAGAATAACAAGAGCAAGAAATCAATAGCCCTTAAGGCTACTAAAGAAAGCTCTAATGAAGATGAAGAAGACAATGAATTAAATGATGATGATATAGCCTTTATTACTAGAAGACTTGGAAAGTTTTTCAAAAAGAATAAAAAGTTAACTTGAAAGTTTAAAGGATCAAAAGCAGACAAAGGAGAAACAAGTAAAAAGGAAACTAAGAATAAACCTCCTACTTGTTATAATTGCAAAAAGGTTGGGAATATTAAACTAGATTGTCCACAACTAAAGAAAGAGAAGAAGAAAAAGAAGAAGACAATGAAAGCTACATGGGATGACACGAACTCAAGTGAATCAGAGGATGAATCAAGTGATCAAGAAGTGGCAAACATTTGCTTCATGGCTAGAGATGCTCAGGTAAACTCCTACACTAGTTCATATGAAGGATCTAGTGGTGAATCTTGTAGTGATTAGTGTGATAGCATGTCTTCATATAAAGAAATTCAAGCTGAACTATTTGCCTTACATAATAGATTCATAAAAGTAACTAAAAGAAACATAGCTTTGAAAGAACAAAATGAAAAGCTAAAAAATCAATTAGGCAAGATATCTCAAGACTTGGCAAAGATGAAAGTAAATGATGAGAGCAAGAAAGACCTTGAAATAAGTAACCTTAAAAGTAAAATTGAGGATAAAGATAAGATCATCTACAATTTTACTAGAGGAAAAGAAAATTTTGAAAAAATTGTTGGACATTGTTAATCTAGGTGTAATCCCAAGAGGAGGTGAATTTGGTATTGAAAATTTACTTAAGATTATTTTATCACTTAATCCCTAATTTAGTATTTAACAAAATAATCGCAAGTTAGGGAATACTTAGATTTTAATGTACTATGCTATCTAATAAAATTAATTAAAATTAATATCTTAATAAACTTAGTGATACGCAATCAATTCTTAAGTGCACGTAATATTTAGCAACATACATACATATAAGATTGACAATTAAACACAAGAGGAAATTAAAAGGAGATAAGGGAAGAGAGATGCAGACTCATATTTTTACAAGGTTCGGCCTACTAGGGCCTATGTCCTTGCCTTGAGCAACCCACTCAAGGATTCCACTAATCTGCTCCTTTAACTAGGACATAACTTCCCTTTACAGTCCACTGCTTACAAGAGGCGTAACTTCCTCCTCACCCCGGTTCACAACCCAAACCATCAATACAATAATATGATTACAATTTTCTACAAACTCATATGCTTCTTAACACGCTAATGAGTACAATCAAATCCTAGTACATACTCAAATGATATAACTCGAAGCTCAATGGAGTGTATGTAATATGATCAATGAAATTATTTTTCAATAATAATTTGATAATCTTTGTATAAATATATGTATGACTATTATGCTTCAAAGATTAAATCCAACTATATGATCTTTATAAAAAATATGTAAAACAATTTTACTCCGAAGATCTAAATCAAATAGTTATTTGCAATAATGAAACTGATATGAAATCTTTGAATAAGATATACAAAAATGAATGCTTTCAAAGATTTAAGCTTTAATAAACCCTTCAAAAATTCTTCAAGTAACATATATATATGAAAAACTCAAGTTCTTGCTCTCAAGGAATATTTAACAATAGAATTGTGAGAGTATAAACACTTTGAGAATAAAGATCTATATATCAAAAATGATACTTTGTTTACCAAACGTCAAAGAACACGATCTTGATTGCAAAAATATGAACGAATGCCATTTGATCTTTTAAATCAATGTAGAGAATGCCCCAAGAGTGTCTAAATCTAATTGAGTGTAGGCCAGAGGTTTGATATTGTACTCAACTCCCTTTTAGGGTTTTTAGGTTTAATATTTATAAGCATAGTTGGTAGATGGGGGCATCTTGACCGTTGGATCAATCAAGATATATTTTAGTTAAGAAAATTCTGCCCGTTGCATGCTGGAGCGTCAATTTGGCCGACAGACTCGTCGACCAGTGCACACGTTCGTCAACGAGTGTTCAACACTTGTTCATTGACGAGAACATGGGTTCATTGACTGGTGGACTGTCTGAGGATTTTTAGCTCTCGGTATTTTCTCATTGAAGAGAGTAGAGCATTCGACGATGAGTGGCCTTTTGTTATTCATCGACAAGACTAGGAGGTTCGTCGATAAGGCCTCTAATTTTCAGAATTATTTTGCCTTTAAGGTGTCCATCCAACCTAAAACTAATGTAAATAGATTTTTCATGAAATGCATGAGTCCTAAGGTCAAACTAAGGTCTTATTGAGCTTCCAACTACATCATATAAGATATGTAAATACAAGTAATACTAAATACCCATTACAATTGAAAATTTGAAACTTCTTCATCCTTTTGCTTTTCTAATGCCATGGATTGTGTCAGGTTGTATACGCTTTAAGTTCCTCATAGCTTCCATGACATCTATACCTTCCGTGCATGCTAAGTAATGATCATGTTCACAATCTCAATGCACAACGAATATGAATCACACCAAGGAATCCGTCAAGATCGCGGTGAACCGGTGCAAAAGTTGTTGCTTGTTGTTCGTTATGTGCGGATGGCGTGAGATGGTGTATATGTGATGAATGGATTGTGATAGATAGATGTTGGATAGGTTGTTGGTCTCACACCAACTAACCTCCTAGGAGAACGTCGTAGCCTCTCGCCACTCAATCGCAAGGATAGGAACAAAGCTTCAAAAGCTTCACAAAGGAAGAAACTTTTCATGCAATAATAATACTTGGTTGCCTCTTCCAGCCTTTACAATAATATATATATATATATATATATATATATATATATATTATATATATATAAGGGAAATAAAGACCTAATAATAAAATGACCTAAACGTCCCCATACAGGCATGAGAGACAATTAAGTCATTGTTCACAAATTAAAAACTTAATAACTCACACAATTCACTCATAATTAAAAATCTAACATAACTCATAATGCAATTAATTAAATGAAACAAAGTCAAAAGGGGAGGCCCAAGCTATGGGGGCCTAGATGAGTCGTGTGGGGCCTAATAGGTCTGTGTGGGCCCACAAGGGTCTTGATCTCGAAATTGAAAAATCACAACTCAGGATTCTTTGTGCTGAAAAATCTTCAAGTATTTTCATAAAGTCTTCAAGTATATGTGGACATTCGGGAGCCATCCACGTGTTACCATGTCAGCAAACGAAAGGTGGTCATCATGTTAGCGAAGAATGCAGACATTTGGAGGTCATTTATGTGTTAGAACATCTGCAAAAGGAAAGGGTAAGGGATGTCGATCCCCATCAGTCAGCCCATTGCCCCTTGCCTACCAAAGGAAGCACTCAGCCCAAAGAACCACCCGAGAGACAAGCAAAAGCCCAGATAGAGAGGTGCTCAGAGATATGAAGACTCGAAGGAGTATAAGACCCCAGGTATATACCTCTTGGCTTACCCTTCCATAAAACATCCTATTTCATAGGTATTCAGTCAAACGATGGGTTACCCATTCCCCCATGTATGCATGCACGTAGGTTTCCATTGAAGACCAAAAAAGACCGGCCATGAGACCCTTAAATAGAAAATCCAAGCCCTGAGAACCCAAAATACCCTTGGTACTCCTAAGCTAAGCACAGCCCTAAGAGACCCACATCAAAACCAAAAGCCCAACCATTTCGTAGGCCAAGGCCCACACACATGAACCATTAACAAAAGCCCTGCCTTGATGACCTACACACATACAAACACTGAACCAAGCCCACGTTTTAACTAAACCCCATGGCCCAAGTTCTAACTAACCCCCTGGCCCAAGTTTTTAAAATAACCCATAAACGCCAAGTTTTTTTTTTATTTTTTTATATTTTTTTGACAAACCAAAAGCCCAAGCCTAAAATGAAGACCAAACCCACGACCCACCTTTCTTTTAAAAATTAAAATAGCCCACGGTCTTGTAAAATAAAATTAGTCCACTGTTTTTTTTTTTAAAACCTCGACCCAACCTTTTTTTAATAATCTAAAAGCCCATGCCCAAATTGAAAACCAAACCCTTAAGCCCAAACTGAAGACCCAAAGCCTCAGCCCACCTTTCTTTTAAAATAAAACCGGACCATTGTTTTTTTTTTTTTTTAAACCTTAAGCTCATGTTCCCATCATTTTTAAAAACCAAAAGCCCAAATTTTTATTTAACCTCAAGTCCATACCCCAAAAACAAACCCAAGCCCAAACATACAAAACAAAACCATTCAGAGCCCAAACCATGTTTGGCCCTAGGTTCAACCCAGGCCAACACCAATCCCCGTTCTAGTGAAGAACCAAACCAACGGGTTCACTCACTCGAGTCAACCCAAACCTAGATCACTAGGCTTAGGACAAGTTGACTCGCCCTAAACCCCACTCAACTCAGAACCCCAACCTGAACCCAACCTAGAACACATGCCTAAACACAACGCAACTCATACACAACTCAGAACATCAATTCCAACTCCAACTCAAAACATCAATCCAAACTCATACTTAGAGCACAAACCCATAAGTAAAAACCAAAAAAAAAAAAGGAAAAGAAAGAAAGAAATAAAACTCATCTTGAGTTCCAGTAATCATGTTCAAAGAAATCCAAAAGCCCCTTCACTTCGCACATAACAACCCTACAAAAAACCATGGAAAGGCGGGTGAGATTAAATGAATATGGCAAATTTGAGGGATAAGGGGAAGAGGTAGAAGCTTCGCAAAGAAGGAGGAATAGAAAAGAGAGAGAGAGAGAGAGAGAGAGAGAGAGAGAGAGAGAGAGAGAGAGAGAGAGAGAGAGAGAGAGAGAGAGAGAGAGAGAGCCGTAGGAGTCATAAATACAAATTCGAGAGCACCACAAAATCTTAGAAGCTTATAGGAACCCAACGAGTTATAAATCCGAGGGAAGATAGAGAAAACAGAGAAAGAAAAAGAGAAGGAGAGAGAGAAGAGAGAGCGTTCGGACAAAATAGAGAGGGAAAGAAGAGCAAAATGAAAAAAGGAAAACAATTTGGCCTTTATATATAGGGTTAGTAGGCCACGTTTCACCAACGAAGGGTGACACATGGCACATTTTAGTTTGTTTCTTTTAGGGGCGACGTGGTTTGATATGGGTCATCCGGTCTGTGTTTTCTTTAGACGGCTCAGTTCATGACACGTCAACAATCCACCTCCCATAGTCAGGGCCACTCGGCGGGTGACACATGGTTGGGGTGACATTAGAAGATGACGTCACCCCCACTATTTTAAAACATTTTTTTTAAAAAAATAAAAAGGGGGAATCCCCTGGGTGTTGACACGTGTCTTGGGGTGACATCAACATGTCGTCACCTCACTTTCCAGAAAATAGTAAAATAATAATTATATATATATATATATATATATATATATATATATGAATATTTGGCCACATGTTCACTTCATGAGCTGACATGTGCCCTTGCTTCCCTCATCCTCCAGAACCGGTTGACCCAATTTAGGCTTGTTAAACCAGTTCCTTATTTTCTTATTTATTTTTTCATATTATCTAATTTAAAAGAAATGGGAGAAAAATAGGAAAAATTCTTGAAAAATCAACGAAAATTGTAGAAAAATAAAAAAAATATTTTGAAGGTCAGAAAAAGTTAAAAAAAAAATTATTTTTGGGCTGTTTTTTAGCTATAAATCAAGGAAAAACACTTCAAAAATCCCAGGAAATTTTTGGAAAAGTGTTTAAAAATTCTAGAAAATTTTCTATAATATCTGGGAATATTTTCTTAAATATTTTGATGATTTTCTTAATTTTTAAGTGGTGTGTCCCTATGATTTTAAAAAGGACAATGGGGTATTTTTAGACCTCGCCTGTATTGGCTCTAAGGGGAATTTTTCTAACAAGATCTCCTCTTTTGGAGGTCTTATTAGACATTCCTATGTCATACCTAGATATTTTTTATCCTATTAATTTTATACATTAATTCATTTTTTTGTTTATTTTAAAAGGAGTTAATTAAAAGGTTATTAAATTTAATTTGGGGATAATTCTTAATTAATTAGGTATTGTTCATAGAACGGTATGTTAGGGGTGCGAATGTCTTCCCCTTGCATAACTGAACTCTTGATCTCAATCCCAGTATACGTAGAATGTGACTATTGGTTCCTTGACCTAGGTTTAGTTTGATTTCCAATAGTAATTAGGTGTTCTAACCGCACCGCGGAAAACATGTTAGTGGAGATTCCAATTTCAAAATATTCAAAAAAATCATATTTTATTCCCTCATGGTCCCAGGCCCCAACCTGGGACGTGGCGACAAGATCTATATATGCAATGGACCTAAAATGGAAAGTGAGAGAGCCTCTTGGGGTTTTCATTTTATAGGAGGAAACTACATTTTCAAAAGCTTAGAGAATCAACTCTCAAGTGATGCGGTAGAGACCCTGGATCTAGGTTAGGTGAGTTTATTACATTGATGGTGTTGGAGAAGATAACAAAGGCAAGGTTCTTAATGCCAACTCAAATAAAGGTAATCCCTAATGAAAAGGAGGAAGTTGATAGGGATAGTCAAAGATTTTTGCTAGAGGGCGTTAGCAGCCTGTAGAGGATACCAAGCTTAAGGAATTTTTAGCTCTTTATGGCCCCTAACCTTATATCAAATAAGTTGGACAAATGATTTGGTGACAAAAATGGTTAACTAGGAGAAGTTCCTTATTTATGTTCATTTATTCCATTTGGGTTTGCCTTTTCCTATGCCTATTTTGATTTTGTTTTTTTTTTTTGTTTTGTTGAATTTGAAGGGAAGATTTATAGCATGACATAGTTTAACCTTAATAGAAGAGCTTTTCTTAAAGAAGAATAAGAAGAGGGGCTACTGGTTATTCACAGTTTGAACGGTAACAAATGGGCAATGATAGCTAGGCTCTTTCACAAAGGAACTAAAAATGCAATGAAAAACCGTAACACATTAACAATTCAATGCTTATTAGAAGGAAGTTTAGTCAATTTATTTATAGGATGATGGAACATGAATCTGGATCTCATTATAGGAAGCATTTAGGATATGGTTTTAAAGAGAGAGTGCATATTTTTGTCATTTATATTAATCATATATGTGTCCTTAAAATGATGGATGGGCTATGGAATAGGTATAATAGGTCAAAACTTTATTATTTATTCGAATTAATCTTCACTATTCTACTACTTTTAAGGTTTTAATGGTTGAAGCATTTAAGATATTGTTTAAAACAAAGCATGCATATTTTTTTCATTTATTTTAATCATATATGCCCTTAAAATGATGGTTGGGTTATAAAATAGGTTCAATAGGTTGAAGCTATGTTGTTTTATTATTATTATTCGTTACTATTCTACTACTTTTCAGGTAAATCTCCATAATAGATTTCAACAAAATTACCCTTTTTTTTTTTTTTTCCTTTTTTTGTTGGTTTAGCAAATTTCCTTAAGACACTTGGACCATTTGTTAAAGGTGATTATTATGTTTTGTTGTGGAAACATAATGCCTTTCTACACCTAGAGCCCAAGCTAGGTAGTGGGAGGGTTGGGTAGGGAATAAGATGTCCTAAGATCAAATACTTGTACTCGTACACAAAATAAAAAATGAAATAAAATAACTATTTTTCCTTTTCCATTTCATTATGATTTTTGTTGACCTTATAGGTCACGCCCGGTTTTGATTATGACAAATACTCATTGTATCTAATGAGTGTTTGAGGTTTTGTGCAAGAACTAAAATTGTTATGATCAAAATGTGCACAAATAGGAACTGAAGCTAAAGACCCATTTATCAATTGTATTGTATTTAATTTATATGCAAAGGGTCTGTAATAGTAAATAGGGTTTGGTTTGTAATAAGCTCACACACATCACATACATGATAATACGTAAGCTCAAACTAACTATAATGAAAAATGACCTTAGAATGACCTTAGGATTTACCATTCGGTTGACGGACATCGGATTCTTTCAGTGTCTTTATTTTGGACAAAAATGACCCTAGGACACACACCATTGCACCTTTGATTGTTAGGCACTTGAATAGGGTTTGTGTGCTTCAATACAGGACCAAAATGCACACATTGTGCACTTTCGGTCGACTAAACTTGGCAGTTCATTCTGCCCCGGTTGACCGAAACAGGCTTGGGTCAACAGTTGACCAAGCTCCTGGTCGACCGAACCAGAGTAGTTCAAATCCCTCGGTCGATCGAAACCCCCTCAGGTCAACAAATTGACCATCTGGTCGACCAAGCCAAATTTGTATTGCAACTACCTAGTCGACCGAGGGTCCTCGGGAGAAATCCCGACTGTTTGGTCGACCGAACCATACAGTTCAAAATGTCCTGGTTGACCGAACCACGAAAAAGTGGAAAATTGCCCACTTTCGATTGACCGAGCCCTCAGTTCAAAAATATCCTTGTCAATTGAACCATATAAACTCTGGTCAACCAAAACTGTTCTAGTCGACTGGACCTCTCGGGTTGCCCTGATTTTTACCACAGTTAAACATTTTTTAAATAGGGTTAAAATATTTGAAATGTCATTAAACTTTCCTAATAATACCCAATAGCTCCCTAATGGTCATATCTCTTCCCATGTCTATATATATGAGATCATTTGTGTAAATTAGAGAGTGATTAGCCACTTTGATTAGAAAGGTTTGCTCTCCCATTCTGATTAGATTGATTTGATTTTTACAAGAGCTAAACCTAAGTGTTCTTAGGGGACTTTGTTAATAAGTCTCTCCTAAGAAGACTTGTATTAAACTTCTGAGTATTACATATCCATTGCAATATCTTGAGAAGTTCGTATTTGTTTGTGGATTGCAAAATCTCTTCAAAACATTTTCAAATATCTTGTGGTATTTATTTTGATATAACTTTGATAAGATATTTGTTTATGTGATAGTGATCTTTGTTGTAATATTCATTCACTCATATATTATTTGCTGAATACAAAGATTACACATCTTTTGCAAACCAAGCATATACATCATATGATATTTACATGCTTAAGACATCCTGCTAATTGAAATATTTGAGACTTGACATCTTTGTGTGAACTTACTGATTGAATTATCTTATGATACAAAGATTATTTGACTGATACTCTCACGCACTCATTACACTGATAGTAAATATATAAATTTGAGAGTTGAAGTATTGGACCACACTGGGCTTACATATTAAATCATATTGTGGTGTATGTAATTGCGCGTATTTGGGTACATATCTGCTTTACACAAAAGCACAATCACTGTACTGTTTCATTTATTGAGCAAAACTGTTGTATTCCAGGAACGGTCCTGAAGAGCGAGACTAGCCCTGGAATAGTCCCGGATTGGCTTAGACCCGGTTAGGAAAGTTAGGTGCTCCATCCTGTTAAGGCGTGTAGGTTGAGGTCAGCCCCGCTAATTGACATGGTTAAGGTTGAGGTCAACCCTGTGCTAATTGACTTGGTTGTAATCGGTGTCACTCCACCCTTAAGTGAGCTATTAGTGGAATTCTCAGACTTGCGAGCTAGAGGTAGGGATATAGGCACAGTTGGCCGAACCCCGATAACATATCGTGTGTTTGTGTTTATTGTCGAACTTTATATTTACCGCATGTGTATGTTTTTATGTGAATGATGTGCTTGATTTAAATTTCCGCATATTATATTTATCGGCATATTTGGAACTGGATAGAAAGACCCTATGTTGTAATACTTAGTTGACATCTAATTCAACCTAGGAGAAAAGTTTAAAATTTCAATTCATCCCCTCCCCCCCCCCCCCCTCTTGGGAATACAACAATTCTAACAATTTTTGTACAATTCTTCATATTTCACTCTTGTATTGGAATTAAGGAAGAAAACAGATGTTTCTTGTAAATTTCTCTACATTTAATTGCAATATAGGTCATTATAGATGGTGTGCATGTTGTGAATGTGGCAATGGTTTATAAAATTGTCTTTTACTGTTATGATTTATATTTTTTAATTTTATTTCTAATTTTTGTTCTTGTTATTGTTACTATAGCTTTTGTGTGTTAGTTCGTCTTATTTTGTAATTATCTCTGTTATATTCACTTTTTGATGTATGAAACAAATAGCATCAAGTAATGACAAATGCATTACTAGTGACGTCACTAATATTCTTGACCTTTTTCCCAATCAACAAATGTATTATTAGTGACGGTTCTAACAAAACTGTCACTAATATAAGACTATTGCATACATGGTCCAATCATTGCAGAACTTCACCACAACTTCCCTGGTATGTGTATACGGTTATTCCAAAAGGTATGAACTTCAAGAGATTTAAATTTGGACAATCTTTTCAACCAATACTCACTATCAATGACAACGCTTCCATCTTTTTCATCCACTATATGTTAAGAACAATCCCAGTTCATGGTTGGCCAGACATATAGATCATTCTGCTCTAGAGTTTGAGAGATGGGTGTTGGTTAAATAGGGTGAGGTGTTTGGTCCGACTCATCAGTTAGTTCAGTTTCCAGGTATTTTGCCAAGGCAAGGTCATTTTTATGTTTGCATTCACGCATTGCACTTGATGGCCATTTTCATTGCTCCATATTAGATGTAATGCCCCAACCTAGCTGGGTCTTCCAGGGAGCACTGCATCTCTCCTCCTCCACCTGGCCTAGACATTAGAGGGGCGGGTCTTATCGGACTAATGACTGGCCCCACAGACCAATGCATGTCTTTTTTAGTGTGTTTTGTCCTCACTCACACACTTCCTGAAAAAACTTCCCAGGAGGTCACCTATCCCAAGATTACTCCAAGTCAAGCATGCTTAACCGTGGAGTTCTTATAGAAAGGCTCCCGAAAAGAAAGGTGCATCTTATTGATATGGATAGTAACATCTAATCCTTTTAAGCCTTTCTTCCACGGGGTATCACATTCTCCCCTACTTATAGAATGCAGCGTCCTCATTGCGAACCCATATTTCCAAACCCAAGCGATGTGAATTTCATCACACTTCCAGTTGGGTAATGGCTCTTATACCATTATGTAATGCCCCAACCTGGGTCTTCTAGGGAGCACTGCATCTCTCCTCCTCCACCTGACCCAGACAACAAAGAGGCGGGCCTTATCAGACTAATGAGTGGCCCCACAGACCAACGCATGTCCTTTTCAGTGTGTTTTGTCCTCACTCACACACTTCCTGAGAAAACTTCCCAGGAGGTCACCCATCCAAGATTACTCCAAACCAAGCACGATTAACCATGGAGTTCTTATGGGAAGGCTCCTGAAAAGAAAGGTGTGCCTTATTGATATGGATAGTAACATCTAATCCTTTTAGGTCTTTCTTCCACGGGGTATCACATTAGAAGTCTTTGTGAATCAGTCTTTGCAAATGGTTTTTTGCTAGTGCACTGCATTTGAAACACACTGCCCAAGTAATTATAAAGGCTAATACTAATAGTCCTCACCTTTTTCCCAGTCAACAATTCCATTATTAGTGACGGTTCTAATATTTTTTATCTTTTTCCTAGTCAACAAATGCATTATTAGTGATGGTTCCAAAAACTGTCAGTAACACTATTAGTGACAGTTTATAAGAACTTTTCACTAATATTCTTGACCCTTTTAGCTAGTCTATAAATGCATTATTAGTGACGGTTCCAAAAACTTTCACTAATGTGAAACTATTAGTGATGGTTTTTCTAAAACTGTCACTACTTATAGACTATTAGGGACGATTTATGAGAATTGTCACTAATATTCTTGACCTTTTTCACAGTCATCAAATGCATTATTAGTGACGGTTCTAAAAATCGTCACTAATATAAGACTATTAGTGATGCTTATTCTAAGCTATCACTAATAATAGACTATTAGTGATGATTTATGAGAACCGTCACTACTAATTTTGACCTTTTTCCTAATTAACAAATGCATTGTTAGTGATGGTTCTAAAAACCATCATTAATATAGGACTATTAGTGACAGTTTTGCTAAACTGCCACTAATAACAGACTATTAGTGACGGTTTATGAGAATCGTTACTAAAATTATTGCCCGTCAATAATGCATTATTAGTCATGGTTTATGAGAACCGTTACTAATATTCTTGCCCATCAACAATGCATTATTAGTGACGGTTCCAAAAATCGTCACTAATATAAGACTATTAGTGACTGTCTTTTAAATTGTCACTAATAATCTACTATTAGTGACGCTTTGGATTCACTAATACCAAAAAAAAAAAAATGTTGCTATTAGTTTTCCACGATAGTTTGAGTGGGAAACGTGGTTTTTTGTGACGTAAGTATTAGTGATGCTTTAAATTTTGTCACTAAAAGTGTATTATTAGTGATGATTTTTGAAACAGTCAATAATAATGCACTTTTAGTGACAAAATTTAAAGCGTCACTAATACTTTCATCATAAAAAACCACTTTTTTGTAGTGATATATGTAACGCCCCAACCTAAGTCTGCCAAGGAGCACTGCGTCTCTCCTCCCCCACCTAGACCAGACAATAGGGGCGGGCCTTATCGGACTAATGACTGGCCCCACAAACCAACACGTGTCCTTTTCAGTGTGTTCTGTCCTCACTTACACACTTCCTGAGAAAACTTTCTAGGAGATCACCTATCCCAAGATTGCTCCAAGCCAAGCACGCTTAACCGTGGAGTTCTTATGGGAAAGCTCCTGAAAAGAAAAGGTACACCTTGTTGCTATGAGTAGTAACATCTAATCTTTTAAGTCTTTCATCCTTGGGGTATCACATTCTCCCCCACTTATAGAATGCAATGTCCTCATTGCGAACCCATATTTCCAAACCCAGGCCATGTGAATCTTATCACACTTCCGACTGGGTGTTGGATCTGATACCATTTGTAATGCCCCAACCTGGGTCTGTTAGGGAACACTGCGTTTCTCCTTCTCCACCTAGACCAGACAATAGGGGGTGGACCTTATCGGACTAATGACTGGCCCCACAAACCAACACGTGTCCTTTTCAGTGTGTTTTGTCCTCACTCACACACTTCCTGAGAAAACTTCCTAGGAGGTCACCTATCCTAAGATTGCTCCAAGCCAAGCACGCTTAACCGTGAAGTTCTTATGGGAAAGCTCACGAAAAGAAAGGTGCACCTTGTTGATATGAGTAGTAACATCTAATCTTTTAAGTCTTTCATCCATGGAGTATCATAATATGCACCTCCTAAGCATTGAAAACATTAGAGAAACTATTCATATTGAACTACCAAATACTCTTACTTTCAATTCCCTCTTATTCTTTTTTGTACTTTAATTTTCTCATCCTTAAGAGAAAAACTCTTGGGTTTCATTTGATTATTCTTTGAGAGTTTATTTTGTGAGCTTGAATTGTATATCTTCCTTTGTGGAATTTCTGTTTGTAAGATTTCTTATACGTGTTCCTTGGTCTCCGAAAAACAAGGATTGTATTGTGGTTGCCTTGTCTTCAAAAAATAAGGGATGTATTGGTTTCCTTGGTCTCTGTTAAAATTAGGAGAGTTAGTGGAACCTCAAGATGGTTTGTCTTAAGAGAGTGGACGTAGGCTGGTTGCCAAACTACTATTTAAAAAGTTTATAAATTTCTCTTCCCTTATCTTTTTAATTTATTTTTATATTTGTGTGAATTGCTTGGTTAATTTTTGCTTTAAATTTTTGTATCAAGAACTTCAATCTTATTAAACCCAATTCAGCCCCCTTCTTGAGTTGCCTTTAGGCCAGCAATAAATCTCCTAGGTGATGATCTGGCATCTTAAAATCTCACTATAACCAGTAAGTTTAAACAAAGCTCACTACCTCCAGCGAGTTTTCTAAGTATATCTCACCACTTGAATTTGCATGTTTTGCATGACTCACATGAATGGTTCATTTCCACATGCATTTCCCTAATTGTGATTGGAGCTCTCAAATTTGATGTGGTATTTTTTTGGGTTCCACACATAAGACTTTGATTTCCATGAGGCCCAAAAAAACTGTGTTAAATTCGGGGATACAAAATTTGTAAAGTTAATAGGGAGTGTTGGAACTTGTGTGCATTCGTTTAGTGGATAAAAGTTATGACACTAGATTGGATTCATTAGTATAATTATTATGTCATGTATAGATTATGTTTTATGTTAAATTTGGAGGAGGGAATAAAAATCTTTATTGATGCACACTCATTACAAGGGATACAAGGGTATTTATATATGCATGAGATAATTGAAAAATGGAAACTGTATATTTTTCTATGTGGAAAGGGTATATTTCTCTAATACTCTCCCTCAAGTTGGAGCATGGAGATCCATAATGCCTAACTTGTGTGATAAATTTTGGAAATGTTCATGACCCAAAGCTTTGGTGAAGATATCGGCAAGCTGACTGTGGGCATAGCACAAGCACCCAAACACTCGCAAGTGCGTGTACAATGGTGGTTTCTAAAAAAGAAGTCCATAAGGAGACTTATGATTGAGGCTGGGTGAAGGAGTGTGATTAATTAAATAGGTGGCTGTGAGAATGCATTCACCCCAAAAAGAGATGGGAAGATTGGCTAGAAAACGTAAACATCGAGCCACATTAAGAAGATGACGATGTTTACGCTCGGCAACACCATTTTACTGAGGTGTATCCACACATGTGCGCTCGTGAAAAATGTCTTGATCATGGAAAAAGCTTTGAAGTGGGGTGGATAGAAATTCTTGACCATTATCAGTGCATACATGCTTAACAGTGCAATTGAAATGATTTTTAACCATGGTGCAAAAATTTTTTAGGCAAGTGAAAGTATCAGATTTCATGCGCATAAGATAAACTCATATAGCACGTGAGTAGTCATCCACGATTGTTAAAAAATAATGTGCACCAGAGAGTGAAGCTGTAGGATAACCACCCCATATATCACAATAAATCTGATTAAAACAAAATGTGTTCTTATGTGTATTCAAGGACTTAAATTTTGGTCGAAATGTCAAAATTTCAACCGAAATTTTGAATTTCGAGCGGTCTCAAAAGGAAATTGAGAGACAGATTCAATTTTGAAAAAATTCGACCGAAATTTCGAGCTTTCAGCAAATTTCACTCGAAATTTTGAAAATTTCAAAAATTTCAGCTCTTCTTCCGAAATTTCCTAGAAATCATGTGGAAGAAAAAAAATAAATTAGAGGGAGGAATTTCAGCACTATTATGAGTATTCTCATATTTTTTTATTTTTTTGCGTTTTCCCACGTGATTGTGCCCATTGTGAAACCCGTGAGCTTATACGGTGAAAAAAAAAAATCTCGCAAAGATACTCTGCACTCTGCAGATCCATTATTTAACCAAATAATTCCACCAACCACTACACAAATTATTTGTATAAATTAACATGCATTCGGATACATACCTCAAGCTCAAACTCTCAAAGCCTTCTTCTTCTTCTTCTTCTATCTTCAAACTTCAGAAAAAAAAAAACCCCAGATTATTTCTGCTGCCTCTTGCCTCCACCTTTGAAGTTCAAACTCTGAAAAGCCCTAGCCTTTGAATCCCCTCCTGCCAGCCCTTCGAGCCTTTGCCTCTAGCCTTCGGCTTCACCCTCCACCTCCATCATTGTCGGCGTCACACACAGTCGCAGCTAGCCGCAAGAACTCCAGCCTGCAATCTTCCTTTTTGCCGAGGCTCTTGTAGAGCTGCAAGCAAGAAACCGAGAGAAGAGAGACGAGAAACGAGGGACAAGAGTCTGGAGCCTCTATCGCCCCTCCCTCCACGAGCAACAGCAGCTCCACAAAATAAAAGGGCTGCCTAAAGGCTGGTTTATATTTTAAATAAGATGTATTAACTCTTTTTTTTTTCATTTACTCAAAATCCCCCTTGCCCCAATATATTTACAACAATGCCCTCCTCTCCCATTTACTATTTACCCCTTAGTTAATGTTACTAACTTGTTAGTTACTACTTACTACTTTACTAGTATACTAAATAATAAGTTAGTATAAATGTATAATAAATAATTAGTTAATAACTAGTAAATTTAATACCTAAATAAAATTAGAATAATTTACAATTATTGTCTTATTATAGTATAAATTAATAAATTATTTCATTTATTTAAATATATTTATTTTAAAAATTTATTACTTAATAATAATTTTCTAAAAATTATCATTAATTTTGTAATTTTAATTTAATAATTTAATATTTCTCTTAGTAATTAATTTATCTTTATTTAGCATCGAAATATTTTTATTTTAAAATTATAGAGTAACATCCAAATAATTTTTTTTTTTTTACAAATTTAGAGTAATTTAACATCTAAACAATATAGCCTAGTACTTAAATGAATTAAAGTACTTATTAGCTTAATATAGTTTAAATTATTTGATTTATTTGACTAATTTAATTTCCATAATTTATTGGTAATTTTGTACATTATCATTAAATTTTGTAAATTTAATTTAATATTTTAATGTTTGTCTTATTTATTGATATTATATTGATAATAAAACATCTCAAATAATTTTCTTTTAAAATTGTTGACTAATTTAATACCTAATTTTTGATTCATTGTTACCTTGTAGGAAAGTAAAATTATCTACAAAAATGTCTGAAAGAAGAAAACAAGATCCAGCATGGGAACATGGATACCCGATGCCCAATGTCAAGAATGGATTTATTTGCAAATATTGCATAATACAAATGAAAAGTGGTGGTGCAACAAGATTAAAAATGCACCTAGCAAATTACGACCCGCAGCATAATATAAAATTCTGTGACAAATTACCTCCAAAAGTTAAGCAGAAAATGAGAACTGTTTTAGGAAGAAAAACAACAGCTAAGGCCAAAAAAATAGAAAGAATGGATCAAATAAAAAATGAATTGCGTGGGAACTTGATGCAATCACAACAAATTGATGAAGTTGATGATGTTGACGATATTGCATACCTGCCTGACATTTCTTCCTATGAAAAGTCTGCATATCGTCAAACATTCTATGCTTCAAAACAGACGAAATGGGAAAGAGACCAATCTCGTAGGTTTGCAGGTAGGCAACAAGGAGGCAATTAAGGGGCTGGTAGTAGTGCAGGGCAGCCTCAGATGAGGTGATTTCAAAGTGTGAGAGAGCCAGAAATAAAGCCATGTATTTCAAAGCCTTCTCAACATTACAAGTCAGATGCAGCAAAACAAAGAAACTTGAAAATTTTATTCAAAGGAGGTAAAATAAAAGAAGAAATGAATAGGTTGATTTCAAAGTTTTTTATATATGATAATGTTCCACCTGAGAAGGCAAAATCACCTCATTTTAAAAACATGGTATGGGGTTGCCAATTAGCTGGAACGGAAGTCGATCCACCGACACCCTATGAAATCAGAACAAAATACCTTGATTTAGAGGTAAAAGAAATGGAAGACCACGTACAAGAAGTGAAGAAAAAGTGGGCCAAATATGGCTGCACTGTAATGTGTGATGGATGGACAGGCCCTACAAAATTATCCATCAT
The DNA here is from genome assembly GCF_029873635.1 of Malania oleifera. Classification (NCBI taxonomy): domain Eukaryota; kingdom Viridiplantae; phylum Streptophyta; class Magnoliopsida; order Santalales; family Ximeniaceae; genus Malania; species Malania oleifera. The sequence goes on from NC_080423.1 coordinate 25,306,281, forward strand.
AAATTTCATGGTTTACTCGAAAGGAAGCACAATTTTTCTAAAGTCGGTAGATGCTTCTGACAAAATAAAAGACCATGAATACATATATTCCTTATTAAAACATGTTGTGCAAGAGGTAGGAAAGCAACATGTTGTCCAAGTGGTGACCGATAATGGTAGTGCCTACAAGAAAGCGGGTCTAAAATTAATGAAAAAATTCAACTTGTATTAGACTCCTTGCGCTGTTCATTGTATTGATCTCATTTTTTAAGAGATTGGAAAAAGATAGGCAATAAGTATATTGATATTGCAGGGGAGACAGATCACTAATTTTATATATAATCATGGATGGTTGCTTGCTAAAATGAGAAAGCACTGTCAAGGGGATATTGTGCGTCTAGGGGCCACACGATTTGCTACAAACTTCATTGCACTTGATAGCCTACAAAAAAAAAAAAAAAGTAGGTTTAAAATCTCTATTCACATATGATGAATGGGCTGAGCATGCTCTTAGTCAAACAAAAATGGATAGAGAAATTGAAAGTACAGTTCTTAACCATCAATTTTAGGATAGAGTGGCAAAAGTTTGTAACATTTATGAGCCTATATATCAAGTATTGCGTATAGTTGACAGTGAAGTGTGGCCAACATTAGGAGTTGTGTTTGAAGCAATAAGGGTGATGAAAAAGGCCATTGAAATAGGTGCAAGAAGTGCAAGATGGGTTCTCAAAGTCATCAATGACCAGTGGGAAAGAACCCTTGAACGTCCTCTTCATGCAGCAGGTATAAAATATTTATAAATTTCAAGAAATTCATATATCAAAATACTTATTACATATATATATATATATATATATATATATATTACTTTATTTGATTGGCAGCTTATTTCTTAAATCCAAAATGTCAATACAAAGAAGGTGTTGGGGAAGATCCTTATTTTCTTGATGTAGTTCACAAAGTTTTTAACACCCTTGAGCCACATTCCTCGGGCCTGGATCAAATTGGAAATGAGGTATATTTTTAAAATAAAATTTAAATAAAATAAGTCTTAATCCATGTTTAATTATTCAATAACAATATTTTTTTTTAGATTATTATATTTACAGATGCTAAAAGAAGCTTTGGAGAAGCAGCTGCTAAAGCAGCTACGGCAACAATGGCACCTGGTAAGTATTTTTATATAAATGTACAATACAAAGTTACAAACTTCAAGTACAATCTACTAAGTAGTAAATACTAACTTGTGTTCTTAAAACATCTTGCACAGCTGATTGAAGGATGATGTATGGATCAAGTGCTCCAATCCTAAAAAAGCTAGCATTGCGCATTTTGTCACAAACCGCATCTTCATCAGCTTGTGAACGAAATTGGAGCACATTTGCACTCATTCACACAAAGCAAAGAAATAGACTTGCCTACAGCAAACTTCAGCAACTTGTTTTTTGTTATTACAACATGAAGCTTCGAATAAGAGATATGGAGGCCGAAATGGACAAAGTGGCTGAACAAGATCCCCTGGACCTTCTTGACATATCAGTTGAATTGGGTGATGAGGATGAGTATCCACTTTTTCAATGGATTAGGCCATCCCATCTTGATGAACGAGACAGAAGTCCACATCCACAAATGGCCAAGCATGCACAAGATGACTTTGGCATCGATGTTAATCAGGTAATGGTAGAAGAAGTAATATCTAGTAGTGATGATTCTCAAATGAATCTTGGATCTAGATATGGAACTTCATCCACTATGCCCTCTGGTAGTGATGATGATAATGATAAAGATGATGCTGGTGGTGACGGATCTAACCCCGGCGGTAGCAATGGGCAAGGTGGTGATGGTGGGGACTATTGAGGAAATGAAGGATGGCAAGATTATAGACCAAAAGTGGAATATACACGTCCTTCCCAACTAGAAGATGAGGGTCCACAAAGAGAAACACGTCCAGTTGATAGGCAGTACAGACGTAGAAAAGGAAAAGAGAAGATACATCAAATAGAAGAGGATATCTTTTCCCTTAGTATGGAATCTATGAGTATAGGAACAGAGCACGACTCTAATAGTTATGATGGTTATGAATCTATATAGAACAGCTCCTCACAATCTACATATGGCCAACCATTTTCACATGCAAATGAGTAGGCACAACAATATGGCAATTGGCAACCACATGTCTATAGGTATGGACAAATAGGTCAAGAATATGGGTATGAGTATGACCAGTATGCAAATGAAAAACAATCCTATGGATATACACAACAAGTAGAACCTGCAAGAAGAAATCCTAGCACACAAAGATCTTCTGGCCGAGAAGAAACTGCCATGAACCAGATGACTACGGAGGAGTATGAACAACACATGTACACCTATACTCAATATTTTGGAAATTATATGACATGCAGTGATTATTGTAAACAATATTGTCATCTCGAAATCCTAATGATAGGAATAGGAGAGATGACTTTGAGCCACCAAGAGAGTCCATGTGGTATTTGATCATTAAATGTATAATTTTTATTGAAATTTAGTTGTTTAAATGATAATTTGTTGCCTTAAATCTTAAAGGAATAGCGTCAAAACTTTATAATCATTTGAATGTTCTTCAGTTCATAGTTTGTTCGATATGCAGTTTAATATCCTACACACTAGAAACTTGTCATAAATGCATTTTTTTAATGTATTTTGATACCATATTAAGCATAATCATCTTTTCTAATATTTCCAAAAGTTTTATTGTAAATTTCCATCATTTACTATAAATTTTCATAATTTCTTTAAATCGAAATCAAAATCAAAATTTTCGTAAATTGAGACCATCGAAATTTCCATGGAAATCGAAATTTAAGTCCTTGTGTGTATTCAAGGAAATAGGTAAACGAGTGTGCTTTGCTCTAGCACAAACATCACAAGGAAAATGAGAAGAAGAAATATTTAAGGTTTTCGGAATACATGAAATGGAAGGGTGACCAAAACGTTGATGCCAAAGAGTAGTGTCAGAAACACATCGAGAGTGGAAAACTGAGGTGGAGGGAGGTTTAAAATGGTAAAGCCCATCTCATACTTCCCACGTTCCAATCAGCTTCCTCGTTGATAGGCCCTAAAAGACACAAAAGGTGGGAAAGAATATAGCAACACAATTGAGATCCTTGGTAAGTTTGCTGATGGATAATAAATTAAATTTAAATAAAGGCACATAAAGAACATTAGAAAGAGAGAAAGTTGGAGAAAACCGCATAATGCCGGTATGAGTTATAGAAACAATGTCACCATTTGAAGCTTAATGGGGCACGGCTGATTGAGAAGCTGGATATTATCAAGAGAAGACAAATTGGAAGTCATGTGATCGGAGGCACCTAAATCAACAATTCATTTAGTGTTAGAAAGAGAAGCAGAATGACAAGAGACGAGGTTACCAGCGAAATTGGAAGAGTTGGTGTTCAAGGGCGATAAAAGATTCGAGAGTTGACAGTATTTGTAACATCCCAGCCCTTTATATGGACCCAGTTGTCACTCACTCATACAAAATACCTGTACTTGTTTGAGATACATAGGCAACCCGCCCTAAACAGGGACCTACGGGTGTAAACCATACATAACTTCAATGTAAATGTCGCAGAAAAACATAAACATCCATTGGGATTTCTCTCAGTCTTATACTAGAGTTTACTAATACATCCATAATTACATGAATTCAGACATAGAATAAATCTTGTTATTACAACCCTCCAAAAAGGAACTTCATCTAAGTTTAATATAGGATTCAAATGCTTACGTAAGCTAAACCAAAAATAATCTCCCCATTCCCTTTAGCTACTAGGAATGATGTACTGAATGACCTGAAAACAAAGGTTGTATAATAGGGTGAGACACCTCTCAGTAAAGAAGAAAGTGTTACAATAGTGTGTGACTGCATATTTGCACATTTTCGTACAAACTCATACGTTTGAAACATTTGTTTATTATACTGTAACATATAACATTTATCTGCACATCAAGTATTTAAATCATGCATATGATTATTAGAACACCTCCAGCTTGATATGACAATTTGCCTGTTTTCCCCAATGCACAGGTTGTGCACTGATTGCCTCTGACAATGTCCTATTCGTGTAGACAAAGCCAAGCATCTTTATAGTCCGACCGCCCCTTGGTTTATTTTTACCAGTAGCTTACTAACTCCTCGCAGGTCGACCATCTAATATACCCATACTAATTTTAAACATGTATGGTTGCACTGCTAGCATCGGTACCTAGCCCTAGGAGTTTATTTCAACCCCCGAACTGGAGTATCTTTCAACCCTTTTTTTCTGAAGTTTCTTTCAACCTCTTTTACTGAAGTTTCTTTCAACTTCTTTTGGTCACAAGTTGTGGTTTCCATATCATACATACAATTTATAGCAAAATAGTAACCTGTGCAATTCCAGTATTCTTTACAATTTTAGATAATCACATTGAGTTCAAACCGATGCCTTTCCACTCAGTTTAACCTTTTTTTTTTTTTTTACTGATTTAGCTCAGTGTTTCACCGGCCTCCGTTTTTCAATTCTCAGTATAACAAATTGGAACTTCATTCCCACATCTATATCAATTGTATAGAAAAATTCATACATTTCCATTTCAATATACTCAGTATAACAAATTGGAACTCCGTTCTAATAATCTATATCAATAGTATAGAAAATTCATACATTTCCATTTCAACATATATAACACAAGTTTAATCCAAAACCCGCTAAATGATAAAAATCTAGTAAATATCATTTAAATGGTTAAGTAAAGGATTCGAGCATCTCCTACTATAGTATAAATACAAATAAATGATTTTGTAAAGTTTGGAGATCATACGCCGAAATCTTCATTTTTACCAAAAACCAAAAAATCGTAAAATCGGCATTTCTACTCGGTAGAATTTAGCAAATAAGCAGTTAAATTATACATATAAGTATAAACTAGCTTTTTAGAAGTTTAGTTTTCCAAAAATGCTATTGTAATCAACTTCCCCTTACCTTAAACTCGAAATGAAACTTCGTACGAACACGGTCCAAATCAACAACCCAAGACCCTTAAAACCTAAAAACCACAGAATATAATCTGACTATAATTTCAACTACAATCAAAATATCCAATCAGAATATAATCTGCTAAAATTGTAGAGTTTCCTCTTCTGATCCACACAGTACCCTCAATTTTTGAAAACGGACGACAAACAACGAAGAATCTTAGAGGGAGAGAGAAAATCGCAGGTTAGAGAGAGAGAGAGAGAGAGAGAAATCTTTTGGGAAGAAACTTAGCTCCTAAGCAACTAGAATGAATATTTATAGGGCCTTTGACCAAGTCCAACTCGTTGACGAGGTGGCATCTTCCTCGACGAGTCTGCCACACAGTTCATCGATGAAGCCATCCCTTTGTCGCTGAGCCCAAGTTTCAGATATTTCTCTGACCTGCTCGGTATTTGCTCGTCGACGAGGCTCTAAATTTTGTTGACGGGGCTCTGAAGGATTTCGTCAACAAACGTGACCCTTCATCGACGAACCCGGTTCATTTGAGGTTTGGATCTATACAATCTCCCCTCCTTATAAGAATGTCATCCTTGAAATTTACTAACCATTAGTCAGCATAAACTTTTCTTATAATTCTACTTAACAAAGAGTCGACCGTCACCTACGAAGTGACTTTGGTCCAATTTCATTACATACCCTCACATATGACGGATGAATACCGTGGTTACAAAAAGATACTTCAAAAGATTACATATACTTACAAAACTCTCCTGAAGGTCATACCATTTAATTTATACCATCTACCTTACTATACATACTTATATACTATCAAATAACTGTGGGTACTTTTGGCGTATTTCAGATTCTAATTCCCACGACGCTTCTTCCACTGCATGATTAAGCCATAATACCTTTACAAGAGTTATTTCCTTAGTCCATAACTACTGTACCTTTCGATCCAATATCTGCACTAGTACTTCCTCATACGATAAGGCATCGCTGATCTCTAGAGGTTTGTAACTCAGTACGTGTGATGGATCTAGTACGTACTTCCTTAGTACAGACACGTGAAATACATCATGGACTCTAGATAACACTGGAGGTAAAGCCACTCAATAAGCAACCGAACCTATCCTTTCAAGGATCTCAAAACGCCCGATATACCAAGGACTTAGCTTCCCCTTCTTCTCGAATCTCATCACCCCTTTCATTGGAGTGATTCTAAGGAATACCATATCTCCTACCTCAAATTACAAATCTCGTCGATGAGTATCAGCATAACTCTTTTGTTGACTTTGAACTGCTTTGATTCTTTCCCTAATCAATTCGACCTTTGCAGAGGTCTGCTAAATTAATTGTGGACCTAGTATCTGCCACTCACCTACTTGATCCCAGTACAACGGAGATTGACACCGACTACCATACAAAGCCTCATAAGGTGCCATCTTTATGCTCACCTGGTAACTGTTGTTATATGCAAATTCAACAAGCGGTAGATATCGTATCCAACTATCATCGAAATCTAGTACACAAGCTCGCAACATATCATCTAACGTCTGTATAGTCCTCTCCGACTGTCCATCTGTCTATGGGTGAAAAGAAGTACTGAATGTCAATTGTGATCCCAAGGCATCCTGTAAACTCTTCCAGAAACGAGATGTAAAATGTGGATCTCGATCTAAAACAATAAAAATAGGGACACCATGGAGTCATACCACCTCCTGCACATAAAGTTCTACCAGTCTCTTTAGAGAGTAGCTGACTCTGATTGGAATGAAATGTGCAGTCTTCATCAGCCGATCCACTATAACCCATATGGCATTTTGCCCACGTACCATCAAAGGTAAACCCATCATAAAATCCACCGAGACATGTTCCACTTCCACTCAGGGAGATCAAGTGGCTGAAGTGGTCCTGCCAGTTTCTGATGTTCCGCTTTGATCCACTAACATGTCAGGCACTACTCTACAAATCGAGCGATCTCTCTTTTTATATTGGACCACCAGAAAGATTTCCTTAAATCCTGGTACATTTTCATACTACTAGGATGTACAATGTAGAGTGAACGATGTGCCTCCTCCAGAATGACCTGTTTAATTACGACATCATTTGGTACACAAACCCTGCCGCGAAATCTTAATATCCCATCACCAGAGATACTAAAATCTGGCTTTAACCCTTTCTAAATTCCTTCCATAACCTCAACCAACTCGAGATCCTCCTTCTGCGCCACACAAATCCACTCTTGTAAAGTCGGTTGTACCACCAAGCTAGCAAGAACAGACTGATGGTTTCCTTCCACTACCCCCAAACTCAACCTATCAAGGTCCATATAGATCTGATACTGAACCTCCACTTCTGAGACAGACGCATCAACAGACTTCTGACTCAAAGCATCAGCTACCACATTAGCTTTTCCTGGGTGATAGCTAATAGTACAATTGTAGTCTTTAATCAACTCAAGCCACCTGCGTTGTCTCATATTAAGCTCCTTCTGGATGAAAAAGTATTTAAGACTTTTATGGTCAGTAAAAACCTCACACCTTTCACCGTATAAGTAGTGTCGCCAAATTTTCAGTGCAAACAGTACCACTACTAACTCCATATCATGCGTCGAGTAGTTCTTCTCATATTCTTTGAGTTGATGAGAAGCATAAGAAACTACTTTGCCCTGCTACATTAGAACACAGCCAAGACCCTTTTTAAAAGCATCACTATATATAACAAAACCACCATCACTGGATGGTAGAGTCAGAACTGAAGCAGTGACCAGTCGCCGTTTCAGCTCCTAGAAACTCAGCTCGCACTCATCCATCCAATCATACCTCACGCTCTTCCTCATGAGTTTGGTCAAAGGACCTGCTAAACTAGAGAATTCTTCCACAAACCGACAATAGTAACTTGCAAGACCTAAAAAACTTCTAACCTCCTGAACATTCTTCGGTCTCGTCCAGTCCACTACTACTTCAATCTTACACGGGTCCATAGATACACCTTCTTTAGACACCACGTGCCCCAGAAATGCAATCTGTTCCAACCAGAACTCACACTTCTTCAATTTAGCATACAACTTTTTATCTCTAAGCATTTGCAATACTAGCCTCAAATGAATTTCATGCTCTGCAACACTCCTAGAATACACTAGGATATCATCAATAAATACCACAACGAACTGGTCTAGATACTCATGAAAGACCATGTTCATCAAATCCATAAAAGCTGCAGGTGCATTAGTCAAACCAAAAGGCATAACCATAAATAAAAAATGGCCATACCGGGTTCGAAATGCAATTTTCGAGACATCCACCACTTTCACCTTCAGCTGGTGATACCCAAAATGTAGGCCAATTTTAGAGAAGACCTGCGTGCCCTGAAGTTGATCAAACAAATCATCGATCCTGGGTAGCGAATACTTGTTCTTTATCATCACCTTATTTAGTTCTCGGTAGTCGATGCACATCCTCATCGACCCATCCTTCTTCTTTACAAATAACACCGGTGCTCCCTAAGGAGAAACACTAGGTCGAATGTACCCTTTGTCAAGAAGCTCTTGAAGCTATTCCTTCAACTCTCTTAGCTCGCCTGGAGCCATACGATACGAAGCTTTCGATACCGGCGCCATACCTAGAGCTAATTTTATGGCAAATTCCACTTCACAGTCCAGAGATAATCCTGGTAAGTCCTTTGGAAACACGTCAGGGAACTCACGCACTACAGCAATCATCTCCAGTTCCCACTCTTCTGCTGGCGTGTCTTTCACAAATGCCAGATAACCCTGGCACCCTTTAAGAAATAGCCTTCTAACTTGCATAGCAGAAAGGATCCATGGTGTAGAACACACACACGATCCAAGGAACTGAAATTCCCGTTCTCCAGGCGGTTTGAACAACACCTCCCTCCTGTGGCAATCAATACTGGCATAATTGGCAAACAACTAGTCCATCCCTAGGATGATATCAAAGCCAAACATTTCATACACCACAAGGTAAACTAGTAGCATTCTTCCCTCTATTTCAACCAGGAAATCACAAACTACACTGCTACACCCGACCGCAAACCCGGATGGTGGAGCTACTACTAGTTCAAATTTTAATCGTTGCACCTCTAATCCACACAGTTTCACAAATCTATGGGAAATAAAAGAATATGTTGCCCCATAATCAAATAATACAACATCTTTATGAGAAAGCATGTAAAAAATACATGTGACAACATCACCCACGTTCTCAGCATCGGCTGGAATTAAAGAATACACCCTCGCCTAGGCCGTACCCCTTTGCTGACCACCATGCTATGCCTGAGTATTACCCCTGTATGGTTGCTGTGAGGTTCCACTATTCCTTTGCATCTGACAATCTTTCCTCTGATGTCCTTGTCTATCACACCGCATACAAGCCCCCGTAGACAACCAACACTGCCCATGGTGTACTTTACCACACAAAGAGCAACATTGAACACGTGCGGTATTCTGGGACGTACCACCACCGTTCTTCTTCCACCTACCCTGTCCTACCCCAGATGAAGAATTAGGAGTCACTGGCCTCTTCTTCGTGACCTAAACCTCTGTGTTCTCTAGCAAACACTCCTCTGCAACTATGGCTTTATCAACCAACGTAGTAAATTCCTACAACTGCAAGATCGTTGTCTGCTTACGAATCTCACTCCTCAGACCCCTCTGAAACTTCCATGCCTTCTTTACTTCATCTGATATCACGAATGGAGCAAATCGGGACAGCTCCAGGAATTTGGCAACATACTGCTGCACTGTCAACGATCCCTGTGTCAGATACATGAATTCCTCCATCTTTGCGTTCCTGATCGTGGCCGAAAAATAACGTTCAAAGAAGAGCTCTTTGAATTGGGCCAACATCAACGCTATCGGTATCAGTCGATGCTCTTCCATCTGCTTTACTAACACCTACCATCTCTCAGCCTCCCTTACCAACTTGAACGTGGCGAAGGTGACTTTCTGCCTCTCAGTGCAGTTCAACATATCTAGGATCTTTTCAATCTCCTGGATCCAATTCTCAGCACGAACTGGATTTGCACTTCCCATAAAAATCGAGGGCTTCAACCTGGTGAACTGCTCAATCGAGCAACCCAACTCAGTCGTAGGACGATCTTGCCCCCTATTCGTCCACACGACCTCAGCCATAAGCTGCTGTGCGAAGTCGCGCAACACACTAGTGGAATCAATACCAGTCTCAGGGCTGACACCCTCACTACTACTACCTCCCACGTTGGCAGTGATATCCCTAGATTCCATCCTAAAAACAATTACGAGAATCCATTAGAGAGGTACTAGCCTAAGAATTGACTAATACTATCATGCTATAGACTCAATCCTTTAAATTCATATCCCCAATATTGACGTACCCCATTAGTTTGACATTATCCTTCGAACTCGAATTCCACCCTTCTACTAGGAAATAAAACTGTCAATGGATTGCCGTGATTTTTTGAACCTTTTGATTGATCTAGAAAAACACAGAAGTTTATCAATGGATTTACGTATCCAGGTATACAAAGCAAAACTCAAGGTCTTATACATGTCTTATAATCTGGTATATTCTAGACTATCACAACTAGCAACTCCTAAGTTCTACACATATCCCTAACCAGGCAGCATGAAACAAATCATACTTTCCACTGGCTAAGGGCTCTGATACGAACTGTAACATCCCAGCCCTTTATACGGACCTAGGTGTCACTCCCTCATACAAAATACTCGTACCTGTTCGAGATACATAAACAACCCGCCTTTAACAAGGACATACAGGTGTAAGTCATACATAACTTCGATGTAAATGTCGCGTAAAAACATAAACATCCGTTGGGATTTCTATTAGTCGTATACCAAAGTTTACTAATACATCCATAATTACATGAATTCAGACATAGAATAAGTCTTGTTATTACAACCCTCCAAAAAAGAATTTCATCTAAGTTTAATACATGATTCAAATGCTTAAGTAAGCTAAACCAAAAATAATCTCCCCAGTCCCTTTAGCTACTAGGAACGACGCACTGAATGACCTGAAAACAAAGGTTGTATAATAGGGTGAGACACCTCTCAGTAAGGAAGAAAGTGTTACAACAGTGTGTGACAGCATATTTGCACATTTTCGTACAAACTCATACTTTTGAAACATTTGTTTATTATACTGTAACATATAACATTTATCTGCACATCAAGTATTTAAATCATGCAATGATTATTAGAACACCTCCAGCTAGATATGTCAATTTTCCTGTTTACCCCGTGGCACGGGTTGTGCACTGATTGCCTTTGACAGTATCCTGTTCGTGCAGACAAAGCCGAGCATCTTTATAGTCCGACCGCCCCCTAGGTTATTTTTACCAGCAACTTACTAACTCCTCGCAGGTCGACCATCTAATATACCCATAGTAATTTTAAACATGTATGGTTGCACTGCTAGCATCGGTACCTAACCAAGGAGTTTATTTCAACCCCCGAATTGGAGTATCTTTCAACCCTTTTTTTATGAAGTTTCTTTCAACCTCTTTTACTGAAGTTTCTTTCAACTTCTTTTGGTCACAAGTTGTGGTTCCCGTATCATATATACAATTGATAGCAAAATAGTAACCTGTACAATTCCAGTATTCTTCACAATTTTAGATAATCACATTGGGTTCAAACCGTTGCCTTTCCACTCAGTTTACCTTTTTTTTTTACTGATTCATTTCGGTGTTTCACCGGCCTCCGTTTTTCACATTCTCAGTATAACAAATTGGAACTTAGTTCCCATATCTATATCAATAGTATAGAAAAATTCCTACATTTCCATTTCAACATACTCAGTATAATAAAATTGGAATTCCGTTCCCATAATCTATATCAATAGTATAGACAATTCATACATTTCCATTTCAACATATATCACACAAGTTTAATCCAAAACCCGCTAAATGATAAAAATCCAGTAAATATCATTTAAATGGTTAAGTAAAGGATTCGAGCATCTCCTACTATAGTATAAATACAAATAAATGATTTTGTAAAGTTTGGAGATCATACGCTGAAATCCTTGTTTTTATCAAAAACCAAAAAATCGTAAAATCAACATTTCTACTATGTAGAATTTAGCAAATAAATAGTTAAATCATACATATAAGTATAAACTAACTTTTTAGCGGTTTAGTTTTCCAAAAATACTGTTGTAATCAATTTCCCTTTACCTTAAACTCGAAACAAAATTTCGTACGAACACGGTCCAAATCAACAACTCGGGACCATCAAAACCTAAAAACCACAGAATATAATCTTACTATAATTTCAACTACTATCCAAATATCCAATCAAAATTGAGATCAAATTCCTACCTCGATTTGGGAAAAACCCGAAAATCTCCGAAACGATGATCTGATATGCTAAAATTGTAGAGTTTCCTCTTCTGATCCACGCAGTACTCTCCGTTTTTGAAAATGGATGACGAATGACAAAGAATCTTAGAGAGAAAGAGAGAAAACCACAGGTTAGAGAGAGAGAGAGAAAGCTTTTGGGAAGAAACTTAACTCCTAAGCAACTAGAATGAATATTTATAGGGCCTTTGACCAAGTCTAACCCGTCGACGAGGTGGCGTTTTCGTCAACGAGTCTACCACACAGTTCATCGACGAAGCCATCCCTTCGTCACCGAGCCCAAGTTCCGGATATTTCTCCGACCCGCTCAGTATTTGCTCATCGACAAGGCTCTGAATTTCGTCAACAAGGCTCTGAAGGATTTCGTCGACGAATGTGACCCTTCATCGATGAACCCAATTCATTTTAGGTTTGGGTATCTACAGTATTGTTCACTAGTAAGAGCAGGGATAGCAATCCCAGGAGAAGTTGAAGAACATGTGACAATATTTGCAGCCATTAAAGAACCAAATGTGATGTTGGTCATAATGTCAAATCAGTTCAGATGAATCAAACTGCTAAATCGGGTCAAATTCGATCTCTGCGATAGCCAAAAATATATATATAAATCTTCAAGTTGATAGCCTCGCTGTAAGAATTGATAGGGTGAATGACGACGAGCGCCGGTGAAGATGATTTCTACTGAGAACTAGGAGGACGAACTTGGAGGACGAACTTGAGAGCTGCCGGAGAACTTCTGCAATAACTGAGATGCTGCAGGAGGCAAATAATGCAGTAGTAGAGAAAAAAATCTTCGTTAGGGACTTAGAGCAGCGGGAGCACCGCTTTCTTCAAAACTAGAAGATTCACCAATCATCAGCTCCCTTAGTCACACCAAGAATAATTGCAACTATCCCAAGAACAGCAGCAACTGTGCAAGCAATATATCCTGGTTCCTCTCGGTAATCAATTATGGCACAAAGTAGGACAATTGCACCAACGTACCAAAGGACAGCAGCAAGAAAAAAAACAATAATAAACAAGAACCATCTAACGTCGAGACCACAACAAGTAAGGCGGTGCTCTTTTACAGGTTGGCCTTTAGCAGAAGGCAAAACGGAAGAAGGCGCCGGCGAAGAAGGCGAACTAAAAGAAGGCGCCGGCGAAGAATTCAAGATTCTGACAAGGCACGATGGGTTTCTGGAGGATGGGTTGCTGGACTTTGCAAAGGGGTTCAGATCTGTGACGCTCAGCAGATGACAGCCAGAGTCACCGAGCCTATAGACGATGGCGGCTGGTAAGGTTGCGCGGCGCAGGAGATGCACCAGTCGGGACTTCGGAGAGCTGCCGGAGAAGATGAACGGAGAAGCACTGAGGAACTGCAAGACGATCGGAAAAAGAAGAAACGACTGAAGACTTCGAAGCCGAGGAACTGCAAGACGACCGAAAAAAAATATAGAGAGAGAGCTGAACGAGTCGGAGGGTACTGCCGCGGAGATACGACCGGAACGAAGCACGTACAGAAACGCCAGAAGGCCTTAATCAAGAAGGCGCCAAAAAACAGAGAGAGGGGAAACAAAAATGACGAGAGAGACGACCGGAAATCTGCTGCACTGACTGTTGCGTCGCCGGACTGAGAGGGATAACTGAGACGAGGCTTCGCTGGACTGAGAGAAAGAGACTGCGACTGAGAACTAAAAAAACACCGGCGAAGCTATGACTGAGACGGAGATAACGCCAGAATGGAGAAGATATTAGGTTTTGCGTGTGTTCAGAAACAGTGGGCGGCGGCAAGAAAGGTTAGGGAAGAAAATTAGGTTTAGCTCGATACCAGGTTATATTTGGAAGAGGTTAAATTTGGAGGGGGGAATAAGAATCTTTATTGATGCACACTCATTACAAGGGATATAAGAGTATATATATATATATATGAGATAATTGAAAATTTGAAATTGTATATTTTTCTATGTGGAAAAGGTATATTTCTCTAATATTTTAGGATATATGCAACTTCAAATTTTTATATAAAAGGTTAAATAATCTTGCCTTTGTTTATGAGTTGAAGTAATGGAATTTGAATTTTTATTTATGGTTCAAAAATTTATGTTCCTAAAAACAATTGAAATATTTAAAAGTATTAGTTTCAAATCTCAAATTTGGGTTATGATAGTTCACGAGATGTCTATTCTTAATAATAAATTAGTTATCTATATGATTATATAAAAAAAAATTTGTTATTACTATAAATCAAATAACAAAACTTTTTTTTATGAATTCATAATAGTGAATAGAGAAAGAGTAGTTATTCCCAAATTTCACCAGGAGAATGTTCATTCCTTTTCTTATTACATGTTTGATCGATGAAACAACAAGAAATATACAAGGGATAGCTATTACTTATATTCCTAAATTTCTCATTGTATTCCATCCTATTCCGAAAAGAGTTATCATGCCAACCAAACATAACCTTAGATCTCTTAGGAGACTTCTCAATGACTAAGGTTTGGGACTTCAATAGTGAAGGTTGCAAGTTTGAATCTTGCGAGGGGTGAAAATGAGATATGGGATGAGAAATGAACTACTTCCCTTTTTTAACTCTTAAGTTTGGTGTAACTCTCCAATCATACCAAAAAAGGGGGGAGCATATTTTAACTTGGATGTATTTAAGCAAAACCCAATTCCGTTTTATTATCTAAATAAACCTATAGAAATCAAAATCAAATGCCCTAATTCTAAAAATTCAAACACAAACCTAATGAAAAATAACTTTAAAAAATATAAATAAAAAAAATTAGTTATTTTGGTTATCAAGATTACCTAAACCTAGTTAGCGTCAATAATCTTATGTCATGTAAATGAGATAATTTGAGAGATAGTACTTGGGAGTAGGCATTTCGGCTTTGAATTAGGATTCGTATGCATTTGAAATAAATTTAATGCATTTGTATATTATGTTTTGTGCAAAGCACCATAAATTCGAATCCAAGATCCAAATTTCATGCTCAAAGCAAAAGGTAAGGGTAAATAACCTAAACTACCCTAGTCAAACTACTAAAACTACCACTTATGAATTTTTAGAAATAGTATGATATGAGGAAAATAAAGAAACATCTAGCATTAATTTAAAACAAATGTAAAATACAAATTCATTAACCATGAAAATAAAAATAGAGACCATCAGACTTAATTCTCATTTTCTTTGAACGGTTCGATCTCACTTCTCATTAGAACAAGAATTATGGAACTTCTTCATTTGACATGAGACTATTAGATATGCATTTGCAAAGCCATCGTGAACAAGCTTTGACTCTCAATTGATTCCCAACTGCTTACACTTGTCATGATGATTGATATAGCATAAAAAAGTTTGAGTGTTGACTTGCAATAGACTAAGGAAGGAAAAACCAACATTAAGGGTCACTGCTAAATTAATGGCATTAGATGCTCCATTCAATCCTCTCCAATAAAGGCCCCAAATCAAAGCATTCAAGTTTGTGTGCAAGTTTATATTATAATATCATATGCTGGTACATGAGAAGACTTAAAGACTAAAGACCCTGAAGACTCATTGTAATTTATATCTCATGTAATTTGGGTCTGTAATAGTAAATAGGAAAAAAGTCTATAAAAATCTACATTGCATGCATATAGGAACTATAAAGCTTAAGACCTTGACACCTTAGGGATTACCCTTTGGTCGATCGACGCCAAGTTTTTTTGGCGTACTTAAAAAGGCCTTAGAAAGACCCTAGGTCCCAACACTTAGTACACAAAGTCCCCAATATCACTTATAACATCAAGGGAATTAATTAAAACAAAATTTAGACTTAATTGAAAATATGTGAGAGGTCGGGCGACCGAACCACTGGTGTTCAAAATACCTCAAGCACCCAAACCACTGAGAAGTCAGCGAATTGACCAAGTTTCGGGCAACCGAACTAGTAATGAACGTATTGCCCTCAGGCGACCGAACCCATTTCAAGATGCTTTTCACCAACCCAGGCGCCCAAACCTTCGCGTTCAAAAAGCCCTCAAGCAGCCGAATTGCTTAGTTTGGTTAACCAAATGTAACACCGGGCACTCGAACTGCGCGCCAAAGGCTAGTGACTTTGATTCAGCCACCCGAGCATAATTTCGACCACCCGAACTTTTTTATAATTATTTTGTGACTGAGTCTGTTTGGGCACCCGAACCTCAGGCTGAGCACCCAAACCTTGTGGGTTAAAATATTTTTACTAATTATTTTAAAGAGGTAAATGGGGTTAATTTTTGTAAACCTGTTTTAAACTTTTTAATTATTCCCATTGGGTTCCCAACGGTCAAAAATCCTTCCTTGCCTATAAATAACTGTTCATTTGTCATAATTAGCAAGGATTAACAAATTTGATTAGGGCAAAATTCTCTCAAAATCCAAAACCTTATTTTAGCCTATACTACTCCAAAACACTCACACACGTCATCCTTCTTGATCTTGCAAGTGTTGTGAGTATATTTTGTGTACTTGTGCTTCATTCATACTTTCTAATACTCTCATTAGATTATACTAATTATTTGATTTTATTGAGAGTAGAAGCATCAAGTTCTTCCACTGATTTAACTTGATAAATCTTGTGTAGAAGACTTTGAAGGTTGTGGTTCTTGCATTGTCATTGCAAGTAACCTAAGTCTATACTTTTGTAGTGACCCGAAGAATAATAGCATTTTAATATTAAAAAAGGAGACAAAATAGAACCAAAAACAGAAGGAGGCCGTAGACTTCGTCGACAAACGTGGAGCGTTCGTCGACGACATCACATTTTGGAGATAATATTAAATAATCAAAAATTCAGGAAATTGCCCAGCTTCGTCGACGAACACAGGATTTCGTCGACGAAGTCCTTCATAATTCCGTGACGAACACAGGGATTCGTCGACGAGAAAATACCAAGAGGGGTTCCGAGGTAACCTGAATTTCGTCGACAAATACAGGGTCTTGTCGACGAATTTTGTGAAGGGCTCGTCGACGAAGTGACGTGGCTCGTTGACGAGTTTGACAATATAAAAGGCGGGAAACCGGGATAATTCTCATTCTCTCGCTGCTCTCTCTCTCTCCTCTCTTACTCCTGCGACTCTCTCTCCCTTCTCTCTACATTTTCGGCCCCAACAATCGCTGGATCGACAATCTGAAGCTACCACGACGCTCTTGGCAGAGTTCTCTACACATCTACCGGAGCGGATCATCGGAAAAACAGAGTTGGAATTCATCCCAAATTCGGGGTAAGGATTTTTATCCAGTTTTTGACTTCCTGGCAGTTATATGAAATGATATAGGCGGAAAAGTACTGATGTTTAATTCTGACAATATGGGTTCCAGGGTATTTTGTAGGAGGCCCTGCGGGTATTAGGCTAGAGTATAGTAAGGGCTTTTTAGAGTTAAGGTAAGGGATATATGCTATACTAGGAAATTTCTAAATATTATGCTGTGTATTTATTTATGAAAATTATGTATTAAAATATGGTGTGGCTTGAGCATACGTATGTAATATGGGAGTATGTTTTATGAACCGTAGTTTCATAATTTTATGTATTTCAATGCTATGGTTATGTGAATTACAGTACCATGATTATACGAATTATGGATACAGTATTATGATTATGTAATTCTAGTACTATGATTTATAAAGTTTAAAGTATGTCATGTTTTCTATTACCATAACATACAGAGTATACAGACAGAGCATTTACAAAGTATATATATAGACAGTTATACAGAGGTAGCATCGAGATGCTACAGTTACAGTATTTACAAAACAGAAAGAAAGCGTTATGGTAATTTTTAAAATGATGAAAATAGTGAAAGAGTACATATGAATATGTATATAGTATCAGACCCTATTGGACCATACAGTTTACAGAGCACGGTACTGTAGCTACATGCAGCGTACAGTTTACAAAGTGCAACCGCCTATTCAGATAATAGGCTGTAGGTCAATCATTTAGTGCCTTTGACATGGACAGGCTCCCCATCAGATATGGGTGGAGGTGAGCAGATCGACCGAGGGAGTATAATGATTTACCTAGTCAGCCAGCTAGTGTAGATCCCGCCTACGAGCCGCACAACCCTGTCATGAGGAGTTAAATCATGACATACAGATATCCACAGGGGAAATTTTACAGTTATTATTATGTATATTATGATTTACAGAGACAAAGGAATTACTTATGTATGTTAGAAGTATTTTGAATATTAACTTAAATACAGATGTGTTAAATGACATGAAAATGGTAATAAATATTATGATTTGTACTGTATTTATAGATCTAGATACACATGATTATATGGAAACGGATTTTTATGATATCAAGGCTCATCTGCCACACACTAATAATAGCATATATCGCCTTACTGAGCATTGGCTCATCCCAGTTGATTTAACATTTTTCAGGTGATCTGGGTAGGTGAGCAGACCAGGCTGGCAAATAGAAGGGCTTCAGTAGTGCCCTGACGGAGAGTGAGTATCATTTTTGGGAGCATTTTTGTATTGCCCTAGTTGGTTGAGGGCATAGATGTTTGAGGATACAGTTATGTTGTATATATTGCAAAACATTTCAGAACTCTGGTATTGTATGTAATGGTTTAGGTTTTGTTTATATGATTATGCTTCTCGCTGCTTAGGATAATGTTATGGTATCAGAGTATGATAATTATTACAGTGGGAAAAAAATCAATTTATTAAGCAGGTCGTTACAACTTTTGTGTGCAAAAATCATTTTCAAAGCTTGTTTTCAAACAACTCTTGTGCTTGCTACATTGAAGAAAATATTTTTGAGTTTGTTTGAATATTATTGCTAGCATCTTTGAAACCCTAATATGAGATTGAGATATAGTTTATCTGGTTTTCAAAGAATAGCTTATTTGATATACACTCTTGTGCTTGATTAGATAAAGTCATTATTCTGAGTGTTGATCGCACACGTAGAGTACCGAACTTATAGTTCATACATCATTGAGGTGCATTGATTATATTGCGCGTATTTGGGTACATATCTGCTTTACATGAAAGTAAAATCAATGTACTAGTTGATTGTGAAAATTACTATTGTACTTCCAGGCGTGGCTTGAGAGGGCAGTAATCCAGTCCTGTAAGGATTGTGTAAAAGTTGGGGTCAGTCCTATGAATTTGACCAAGGGCCTTCTCTGCCCCGCAAGGAGAGTTTGTAAAAGTTAAGGTCAACCCTGTGCTAATTGCCCAGGCTGTATTAGGTGCCGCTCCACTCGTTAAGTGGGCTATTAGTGGAATTCTCGGGCTTGCGAGTCAGAGGCAAGGACGTAGGCACAGTTGCCCAAACCCCAATAACATATCGTGTGTGCACTGTTTATCTTTCTGCAATTTACATTCTTGCACATGTATGTTATAATTGGTCAATACTACGCATGATTTTAATTTTCGCACCTTATATCTATCTGCACATTTGGAACTGCAAAGACAGATCCTAGGTTATGAATGTACTCCTTCTATTTAGGTCAAACCTAGGAAAAAGTTTTAAATTCCAATTCACCTCCCCCCCCCCCTTCTCTCTCGGGAATACACCAAAGCTAACACATTGCCTCCATAATCTTAATGATTTCTCATTAATGGAGAAATCAATTAGGGAGAACCTCGAAAGCCTATGAAAAGAGACCATGCAAAAAAGGTAAGATCATCTTATTTTATCATCTAGACCCATATTTCTGCAGTCATAAAATCCTTTTCGATTTCCTAACTTAGGCATCAGAGTGATCCCCTAGAGTACACCTCGTGTCCTTTAAGTTTTTTTTTTTTTTTTTCTTCATTCTCTCAATTACCTAGCCAAATTTCAATGGCAATAGTTGGTGTGGTCTATGGGAACATCCAGAAGGATCTTTCTTCAATCTCAATCATAACTATGTCACACAATTTCAAGTCAGAACCAATTGTTGGGGATCGTTCACCCCTATCAAACCACTCCCCACAACCAGAGAATCCATCACAAATTGTACCTTTAGACCAATTTCTAGCCTTCCAAAGAAGGGTGGAAGACATGTTCGAAATGATTCTGCAATAGAAAAAAGATCTATTGGAACCTAATAAAGAAGCAAATCAGACAAAAATGACACCTAAAGGAAAAGCAGTAGTGCCCCATGAAGCAGCCTTGAAAGTTTTGGACTCGACAAAAAGGGTAGAAGATGCCAAAAGTGTAGGCATTAACAAGCAATAGTCGTTTAAATTTAAAGAAAAGCTTAGGAGGACTAACCAATTGGAAAATTAATGAAAAAGGTGCATAATCAATCCTTGATGGTGGAAAATTTGGTTGACTCTTCGATACCACTTTTCACCAAGGAAATAACAAAAATCCCCTTACCTAGTAAATTCAAGATGCCCCACCATAGAAAGGTACGATGGATCAGTGAATCCCATTAACCATTTTGGACAACTTCAAGATGTTGATGCAACTGCAAGGCTCACCTAATGCCATTATGTGCTAAGCATTTACAGCGACCCTAAAGTGGCCCAAGCCCATGCAGACTCCATCATACAAAAGGAACATATCTAAATATTGTGATTGCAATAGAGATCATGGGCATAACATACAGGAGTGCATTCACTTGAAAGATGAGATTGAGGCCATAATTTGGTGAAGGCATCTATTAAGGTTGATAAAGAAGAATAATCATTGAGCATAAGTAAGCAATCATCAAAATCCAAAAGCTCCCCTAGGGAGAACAAATCATAAGCAAAATTATTGTGATATTTGGAGAACCCTTTAAAGGAGGAGACATCAGAGAAGCAAGAAAAAGGTACACCAAAACAAATCTTTTTGGTGGATGCACGAACTGACTAGTAGACTCATAAAAAGCCTTAATAAGATGATGTCATTACCTTCAGAAAGAAAGATATAAAAGGGGTATGATGATGCCTTTGTGGTATCCCTACCTCATTTCCAATTATCAAGTAAAAAGAATATTGATAGACAAAAAAAGTTTAGCAAATATAAAATCTTTTGGTCAGTTCTACAAGAAATGAAGATAGGGTTAGAGCATTTTAAGCTAGTCACAATGACTTTGGTAGGATTAGGAGGACATGTGGTTCACCCCTTAGGAACCATCACCATTCCCTTGATAATAGGAACACCACCTCAGCAAGTTACTCTTATGAGAAAATTCCTAGTGGTAGACTGCCCATTGATTTACAATGTGATAATTAGCCGCCCAACTCTTAATTCAACTAAGGCAACTACTTCCACTTTCCACCTAAAAGTTAAATTCCTAACTCTTGATGGGTAAGGGAGGTATAACGGGATTAGGAAAAAAAAGCATATGGTTGTTATATGATAGCTCTAAAAGCAAAGGCTAAGGCTCGAGAGACTCTAACCATTGAAGATGTAGACATAGGGAGTAAAAGAACTTACAGGTTGGCCCCCTAATTAAGGAGCTGAATAGCATCCCTTTGGAGGAAGGGGAAAGAACATAAGTGTATATAGGTAGGGGATCTCTTTCCAAATTCATAAAAGCCTACCATTATTGAACACAAACTCTAGGTGGACCTCAACCACTACCCCGTGAAGCAAAAGAAAAAGAGCTTCACCCTTGAATGAGTCAAGGCAATTAACGAAGAAGTGGTAAAATTTTGGAAGCTAACTTCATCAGGGAAGTTTATTACCCATAGTGGCTTAGCAATATAGTGCTAGTAAAACAGCTAAATAGGAAGTGGTGAACCTGCATTAACTTTACAGACTTAAATAAAGCATGTTCCAAAAACAGCTTTCCTCTCCCTAAAATAGATCAGCTGGTGGGCACCACTTCTGATCACAAGCTTCTTAATTTCATGGATGCATATTTAGGTTACTGCCAAATTTAGATGCACCTAGATAAAGAAAAGAAGAGTGCCTTCATTACTGAAAGGGGACTTTATTGCTATTAAGTAATGTCATTAACGGTGAGGAACATGGGGGCAACTTATCAAATACTGGTGAACAAGATTTTTAGAGATCTATGAGGAAAAGTTTTAGAATTTGTGTATTCCCAAGAGGGGGTGAATTAGAATTTTAAACTTTTCTCCTAAGTTAAGTCAGAAATCAATATGATTTAGCAACCTAGGGTCTTTCTATACAATCCCAAATGCACAGATACATATAAGAAACGTAAATTAAATCATGTGCTTCATTCAAACTATAACATACATGTGCAGAAATGTAAATTGTGGAAATGTAAAGTACACGAACGAAATGTTATCGAGGTTTAGCCAACTGTGCCTACGTCCCCGCCTCTAGCTTGCAAGCCCGACGATTCCACCAAAGGCTCACTTAACAGGTGGAGCGGCACTGATTACAACCAGGTCAATTCAAGGGGCTGACCTCAACCAATATGCCATACCAAGATGGCGCACCTAGCTTTCCTAACCAGGTCTAAGCCAGTACGGGATTATTTTACCAAGGCTAGTCTCCTTCTTCAGGCCCGTGCCTGGAATACAACAGATTTGAAATACAATTTTTTGTGTACAAAGAAATGCTTCTTACATAAACTGATATGTACCAATATAATCAACACACTACCAAATGATAAGATATGATAAGCTCAATGTAGCCTTAGTATCTATTCTCAAATTAATGTCAATAATGCAATCAGTACGTGAGAGTGTAAGTGGCAAGATCTTTGTGTCAAAATAATTTTCTCAATCACAGTGCACTAGCAAAGATCACAAGTATATTCCAAATATCTCATTAGAAGTTTTTATCAAGAAAAACCACAAGAGATATTCAACAATGGTTTGTAAAAATAGTTATTTGATCTTTGTATTAAAAATTGATGATCTTAATCAAAGGTATAACAACAAAGATCTTTTGACACTCAAGCAAATATCTCAAAATATACATTTCTCAAATATAAGCACAAGAGATATTTTGAAAATAATTTGTAAAATATTTTAGCAATCAAAATCCAAAGTGAACTCCTTGAGTATTGCAATGACAATGCAAAACCCAAAGGCTCAATAAAGTATTCCTAGGGAAGACTTATTAACAAAGTCTCCTAGGTAAACTTCAAGCTTAGCTCTCTAATAAAATAACCTCAATCAACAAGAACAAGAGAGAGCTTAAGCCTAATGAGAAGAACACTCAATCACACTTGCAAAGAGATTTGAGCAATAAAATCTAGTAAGAATGAGTGTTGGAGGCTCAAGGATGAGTATAAGTGATTTTCGAATTTCAAAGGATTTTTCCTAATTAAGATTGCTAATTCGATGCTAATCATTCCAAATGAGGGGGTATATATAGAGTTCCTCAAAAATATAACTATTCAGGACATATATGGAATTATTATAAATGTTTTAATACATTTTAATACAATTAACCTCGTTTAAATATTTTAACCATGGTAAAAATAATGGGGCAGCTCGAGAGCACCAGTCGACCGAAGCAAGGTTCGGTTGACCGAGCTGTGTAAGTTCATTCGACCGGGTAAGAAATGAACTAGAAGTTTGGTCAATCAGTTAACCAGGTTCTAGGGGCAATTTTTCTTTTTAGCGCAATTCGGTCGACCGGGAGCTTTTGAACTGAGTAGTTTGTTCGATTGGAACATTGAGTTCTCATACGTGGGAACTCAGTCGACCAGGGCGTTGACTTATGTTTTGGGCTCGATCAACTGTAAGGTCAAAGAGTTGACTCTGAGGGAGTTCGGTCGACCGGGCAGTGATCAAACTGTTGACCCGGCACTGGTTCGGTCGACCGAGAGATGTTGTACTTGAGCAGTACGGTCGACCAAACATGCAACTTAAGTGCATTTCAATTCTGTTTAATCATGTGATCACCCATTCCATTTAACCAAATATATATATATATATATATATATATATATATATATATATATATTCATGTGTGGGTGTCCTAAGGTCATTCTATGCCTTTTTAATTTTGAGCTTACCTATCATACCACACAGGTGATGCATATAATTATTACAATCCAGACCCTATTTACTATTACAGACCCATAAAGAATAAAAACTTTAAATACAATATAAATAGGATCTTCAGGGCCTTCAACTTTTACTTCTTGTGCCATCATTTTAACATGTCAACTGTATACCTGCACATATCCTCAAACACCCATCAAATACAACAAGTATTTGTCATTATCAAAACTGGGTGTGACCTATAAGATCAACAAAAAGTACAACGATTATGTGAGGGACTTAAGAAATACATTTGAGCTATGGAAGTACCACATAAAAATAAACCCCACCAAATACGCATTTGGAGTGTCTGTAGGAAAGCTTTTGGGTTTCATGGGGACTTACATGGGAATAGAAGTAAATCCAAATAAAATCTACGTTTTTATGGAGATGCGTACCCCTTAGAGTAAGAGAGAAATATAGGTCCTCATAGAAAACGGACATTATTAAGTAGGTTTTTCTCTCACTCAAGGGATAAATTTCTGCTTTTTTTCAAAGCACTGCAAAAAGCTGGCAATTTTGAATAGGGTGAAGCACGGGATAAAGCCTTTGCTTAACTAAAGCAATATCTTATTTCTTCATTGCTTTTAACTAATCCATCATAGGGGAAGATTTATAGCTATACTTGGCATTTACTACTACTGTAATAAGTTTTGTTCTTGTACAAGAAGAAGGCAGGCAACACAAACCTATATACTATGTAAGTAGAGTATTATAGGGAGCAAAAATTAATTATCCACTAGCGAAGAGGCTACTTTTGTTGTACTATCCATGGTGAGGAAATTGAGACCTTATTTCCAAGCTTACAAGATCATAGTATTAACCAATCTACCCTAAGGCAGATAATTCAGTGTCCAAAACTATCAAGAAGAATGATGAAGTGGTCAATTAAGCTTAGGGAGTTTGACATCCACTCTAAGCCAAGACTAGCCATTAAAGCACAGGTCTTGACTATAAGCCAAGACTAGCCATTAAAGCACAGGTCTTGGTTGATTTCATAGCTAAGAAAACCATTGAAAGCACCAAAGAAACAGAGCAATGAACACTGCATATGGATGGGTCTTCTAATAATTCGAGTGGAAGTGTAGGCTTGATCCTCAAGGCATCAGATGGAGTTAAGGTGCAATATGCACTAAGTCTAGAGTTTACTGCAACTAACACTGATGTAGAGTACAAAGGTTTGCTAGTAGGGCTATGACTCTCAGTCTCTTTAAGGGCAAAAAAATTGCAAGTAATGAGTGGCTCACTGCTGGTGGCAAAATAGGTGAAGGGGGACTTTGAAGCTAAGGAACTGAAGATGATTAAGTGCTTAGCCAAAGTACAAGAATACATGAAGAAACTCTCAGAATTCAACATCAAACACATCCCCATAGCAGAAACACAAAAGCAGATGCACTATCAAGGTTAGTCTCCATTTCAAATCCAAATTAGGAAAAAGTAGTCTACTTGGAGCAGATAAGGAAACCTACCTACCTCATCCCAGTACAAAGGAGATCGGCACCGGTGAGCATACAAAGCTTCATATGGTGCCATATCGATATTGGCATAATAAATCGTATTATACACAAACTTAACTAAAGGTAGGTATCGAATCCAACCATCCCCAAAATCCAGCACACACGCTCACAGCATTTCCTTCAGAATTTAAATGGTCCTCTCGGACTGTTTGTCCATCTGTGGGTGAAACGCAGTACTGAAAGTGAGTTAAGATCCCATGGCATCCTGCAAACTAATCCAAAACTAAAAGGTGAACCCTAGATCTCGATCTGAAATAATGGATACCGAAATGTCATGAAGTCGTACAATCTCCTGCACATAAAGCTCTACCAGCCTATTCATAGAATAATTGACTCTAATTGGAATGAAGTGCGCAGTCTTCATCAGCCAATCCACTATTACCCAAATGGCATTATGTCCATGCACCACTAAAGGCAACCCCGATATGAAGTCCATAGAGATATGC
Source organism: Malania oleifera (assembly GCF_029873635.1). NCBI lineage: Eukaryota > Viridiplantae > Streptophyta > Magnoliopsida > Santalales > Ximeniaceae > Malania > Malania oleifera. Next base: position 25,332,533 of record NC_080423.1, read on the forward strand.
TCCCACTTCCACTTAGGGATATCAAGTGGTTGAAGTAGTCCCGATGGCCTCTGGTGCTCTGTTTTTACCTGCTGACATGTCAGGCACTGTTCTCCAAATTTGGCAATCTCCCTCTTCATGTTACTCCACTAGAATGATTCTTGCAGATCTCTATACATCTTTGTGCTTCTTGGATGAACAATATAGAGAGAGCGATGAGCCTCCTCCAGAATCGTCCTTTTAATCTCTGCATTGTTAGGTACACATATCTTGGTGTGAAATCTAAGAACTCCATCCTCAAAAACATTGAAGTCTGTTTGTTGTTCACTCCGTACTTTCTCCACAATTTTTATCAACTCAGCTTCTCTTATTAGAGCGACTTTAATTTTCACCTATAAGGTTGGCTAAATAATCAAAGTAGCCATGATCGCCTGGTGATTCCCTTCCACTAACTCCATACCCAACCTCTCCAGGTCCATCCTAATATGATGTTGTACAACAACTGCTAAAACTAACTCACCCACTAACTTCCAACTCAATGCATCAGCTACCACATTAGCCTTTCTTGGGTAGTAACTAATGGTACAGTCGTAGTCCTTTATCAATTCAAGTCATCTTCTCTGCCTCATGTTCAACTCCTTCTAGGTAAAAAAGTATTTAAGGCTCTTATGATCAGTAAAGATCTCGTACCTTTCATCGTATAGGTAGTGCCTCCAGATCTTTAATGCAAAAACTACTGCTGCCAGCTCCAAGTCGTGCGTAAGATAGTTCTTCTCATACTTCTTGAATTTGTGAAAAGCGTACGTGATAACCTTTCCTTGCTGCATCAAGACACACCTAAGCCCTTTCTGAGATGCGTCACTATGGATCACCAAACCACCATCCTCTGATGGAATGGTCAACACTGGGGTAGTGACTAGTCGTTGCTTCAATTCCTAAAAACTCTACTTGCATTCACCAATCCACTCAAACTTCCTATTCTTTCTTGTAAGCTATGTTAGAGGACCTGATAGCCTAAAAAATCTTTCTACAAACATATGATAGTATCCTGCTAGACCTAAGAAACTTCTAACCTCATGCACATTCTTCGATCTCGCCCAATCAACTATCGCCTCTACTTTGCCTGGGTCCACTAAAATACCCTTCCAAGACACAACATGTCCAAAAATGCAACTTGTTCCAGTCAGAACTCGCATTTCTTAAATTTAGCAAACAACTTCTTTACCCTTAGTACCTAAAGTACCAGTCTAAAATGAGCATTATGCTCTGCAGGGCTCCTTGAATAAACCAGGATGTCATCAATGAACACCACCATGAACTGATATAAGTACTTGTCGAACACCCTATTCATTTGGTCCACGAATGCCGAAAAAGCATTGGTCAGACCGAAAGGCATTACCAAAAATTTGTAATGGCAATACCTAGTACGGAAAGCTATTTTTGGTACATCATTTGATTTCACCTTCACCTGATGATACCTGGATCGCAGATCAATCTTAGAGAAAATTTGTGTGCCCTGTAACTAGTCGAACAAATCGTCAATATGAGGTAACGGGTACTTGTTCTTCATTACCACCTTATTAATTTTTCAGTAGTCGATGCACATCCTTATTGACCCATCCAAATTATTTACAAATAACATCGGCACTCCCTAGGGTGATACGCTCAGTCTAATAAACACCTTGTCAAGAAGTTCCTATATCTGCTCCCTTAGCTCCTTTAATTCAACCGGAGCCATTTTGTATGGAGCCTTAGAAATTGTGGCTATCCCTTGATTTAACTCAATAGCAAACTCCACTTCGCGATCAGGAGGCAATCCCGGTAAGTCCTCAGGAAAAACAACTAAGAACTCCCTTATCACTGGGATATCCTCCAGCTTAAGTTCCTCCTTCGGTGCTTCTTTCACAAATGCTAGGTACCCTTGGCTTCCCTCTGGAAGTAACCTCTTTGCCTGAATTTCTAAAAGAATCTATGGTGTAGAGCGCACACATAACCCGACAAATTTAAACTCCTACTCCCCTGGAGGTCTGAACACTACCTCCTTCCTATGGCAATCAATGCTCGCATACCAGAATGCTAGCCAATCCATCCCCAAAATGATGTCAAACCCATGCATGTCAAAAACAATTAAGTTAGCAAGCAGCCTTCTCCCCTGAATCTCCACTGGATAATCTTCGATTACCTTACTACACACAACAACTGACCTTGTCGGCATGACCACACCTAACTCGGCATCTAACAATTGTGTCTCTACCTCACACAATTTAACCAATCCCTGATACACGAAAGAGTTCATCACACCTGAGTCAAACAACACAACAGCATTATTTGACAAAATAGAAATAGTACCTATCACCACGTCGCTAGCATTTTTCGCATCTCCCGACGTAAGTAAGTACACTTGCACTTGGGCGGTGCCCCCCTAGTGACCACCTCGGGGTTCCTGGTTACCTCCCAAATACTGATGTTGTCGAGGCATGTAATTCAACATCGCGTGGCAGTCTCGTGCCAAATGCCCTACCCTACCACGCTGGTAGCAGCCAGCTAGTCCACCCTTACACTCACCCCAATGCCTCTGATGGCATCTGGGACAAGTAGGACGCGATGAATTCCCCTAATGGGCTCGATGTCCCATCTCCTATCGCTAGCCCGTGAAATTAGCAGGCCTCCTCTATGAACCCTTGCTGGTGCTAGTCCGAAATCCCTAAGGCAAGGGCCTCTTCTTTTGGTTTACTGCTCTCTTACCCTCTTGAATACTGGCCTCAACTGCCATGGCCTTATCCACCAACTCAAAAACCTCTAAGTCAACAACGCCACCACTTGTGCACGTAATCCCTGCCTCAAACCCTTCTCAAACCTCCGGGCCTTCTTTGGCTCATCTGGGATCATGTATGGAGTGAAGCGAGATAGCTCCACAAACTTGGCCGCGTATTACTATATGATCAAGTGTCCTTAAGTCAAATTCAGGAACTCCTCTGTCTTAGCCTCTCGGGTGGCAATAGGGAAGTACTTTTCAAAGAAAACCTCCCTAAAACGGCTCCGGGTAATGGCCGCAGGTCCTAGTCGCTGTTCCTCCACTAGCTTTGTCGATCTCCACCACCTCTTCACTTCCCCCACTAGTTTAAAGGTAGCGTACCACACCTTCTGCTCCTCCGTACACTGTAGCACACCCAACAATTCCTCTATCTCTTGAACCCAATCTTCAGCTGTGATTAAGTTCACTCCTCTTGCAAATGCCGGTGGACTAGTCTAGGTAAACTACTGAAAAGTGTAGCCCCGATTAGTTAGTAGCTGACCCTACTCTCTAGAGTCCCTCCGGGTTTCCTTCCTAGCCTACCGCGTTATACCTCACAGCACTGTTGAGGCATTGACATCAACCTTACTGGAAGTCTCCACATGATTAACCCCTCCAACAACAATTTCCTTTCCCTTGAAATCCATCCTTAAGATAAGATAGAAACTGGCTTAGAAATTTCACATTTATCATATTGAACGAAGAAGTTAATATAACATATGAGTTCTTTGTTAAAAAAAAAATTGTTGACCTTATGGGTCACACCCAGTTTTGAAAATGACAAATACTCTTGGTATTTGATGAATTTTGAGTTTGTGTGCAGGTATATAATTAGCAAATCAACTAATGGCATATGAAAACTCAAAGTCTAAAGACCCTGAAGACTTCTTTAATTGTTGTAATCTATATTTCATTTCACTAGGTCTGTAATAGTAACTAGGTATATCGGTCTGTAATAATCTTTGCATGTCATGCATGTAGGTGTGTAAGCTTAGAAATGCCATAGACTAACCATCAAAACTAAATGACTTTAGGGCACCATTCAGTCGACCGATGCCATGTTTTTTGGCGTACATGAAAAGACCCTAGGTCCCTACACAAATGCACAAAATAGTCCTCATATCATATACATTATCAGGAGAATTAATCGAATCAAAAATTGGACATAATAGGCAAATATGTGAGAGGTCGGGCGACCGAACCCTAGGTGTTCAAAACACCTCGGGCGCTCGAACTGCTGGAAAAGTCAGTAGTTTGACCATGCTTCAGGCGACCGAACGTAAAATGACCATACTACCCTCGAGCGACCGAACCCTTAGAAGGTTACTTTTCACCAACTCGGGCGACCGAACATACGAGTTTGGGCGGCCAAACTTAGGACAGGGTACCCGAAGTTTCGAAGCGAGGCTACTGACTTTGATTTGGGCAACCGAACTTTAATCCGGGCGACCAAACTTATTTAAAATCCTTTTATGACTGTGTTTGTTTGAGCGACCAAACCAAGGTTTAGCCACTCAAATCTCGGCGAGTTAAAATTAGGTTAAGTTGGGTTAAATATGCTTAAGCCTTTTTTAACTTTTCTAATAATACCCAATAAGTCCCCAACGGTTATATTTTTAACCTTGTTTATAAACATGGGTTCATTTGTGAGGATTAGTAGAAGATTAGCATAAAATCATTAACAAAATCCTCTCTACTTCAAAATCATATTCTTGCCCAATACTCTCAAATTTCTATTCCCTTGATACATTTTAGTGTTGTGACGGTATATTGGTAGTGCTAGTATTGCTAATACTCCCAATGTGCTTGTGTGATTGAGATATTGTTTTTGAGGAGTTTAGCTTAGGTTTATCCCACAGATTTTCATATTATAAATCTTGTGTTTGGATAACCTAGTAAGCTTAGGATATTTGCACTATTATTGCAAGTGTCCAATAGTTTGGTTTTTGTTGTGCAAATATTTTTCAAACAAGCAAAACATTTTCAAACTAGTATTGTGCGTATTTCATTGAGGAAAATCTTTTTGAACTAGTTTGACTATCTGATTCATATCTTTGGAATCTTGATTTGTGCTTTGCTTAAATTCCAAGGTATTGCTTGTTTAGAACACTCTTGAGCATATTAGCGATCATATCTTGTTGAGTGTGGCTTGCACAAAAATGCATATCACTGAACTTACATTTACCTACATTATTGATGTGCATTTGATTGATTAAGTATACTGCGCGTATTGGGTACATATATGCTTGACATGAAAGCATAATCTGTAATGACCCAAATAATAATATTATTTGAATAAGAAAGAGGAAGAGAATTTTTCAGGGGCCTTATCGACGAACACAGGGGATTCGTCGATGAAGGCATAAGAGGACCTCGTTGACAAAGACAAGATTTCATCGACGAGAAAATACTGAGAGGGGTGTGGGGCTGTCTGAATTTCGTCGACCAGGAGATAAGGTTTGTTGACAAAATTACTTAAGGACTCGTCGACGAGGTGATGTGTCTCATCGATGAATCTGGCCCTATAAATAGTGAAAACTCGAATTTTTATCCAAATTCAGTGCCTCCCTCTCTCTTCTTTCTCTCTCCTACGGTCTCTCTCCTTTCTCTCTTCAATTCTGGCCCCGTCAGTCACCGAATTGACAATCTGAAGCCACCACGACGTTCTTGGTTCAGTTTGGTATCAGAGTATTTTAAATGTCATAGTATATATATATAAACACAGTTAAATAGCAGGTCGTTACATAATCACTGTACCTGTTGATTGTGATAAATACTGTTGTATTTCCAGGCATGGTCTGAGGGGGTTTGATCTAGCCCAGAAGGATCAGGTTAGGGTCAACCCTGTGAATTTGACCTAGGACCTTCTCTGCCTCGCAAGGAGAGTTTGTAAAGGTTGAGGTCAGCCCTATGCTAATTGACCAGGTTGTAATTGATGCCACTCCACCCTTTAAGTGAGCATTAGTGGAATCCTTGGGCTTGCGAGCTAGAGGCGGGGACGTAGGCATAGTTGGCCAAACCCCAACAACATATCATGTGTCTTGTTTATATTTCTGCTCTTTATATTTACCGTATATGTATGTTATACTTAGTGAATGTTGTGCATGATTTTAATTTCCGCACGTTGTATCTATCTACGCATTTGGAACTGCATAGACAGACCCTAGGTTGTGAATGTACTACTGCTAGATTAGTTTAACCTAGGCAAAAAATTTTTAAATTCCAATTCACCCCCCCCCCCTCTTGGGAATACACCAAAGCTTACAAAAATCATTCACACAGCCCTGCCACAAAATCGTTGACAGTTTTATAGAGGGTCCCAAAACCGTCGACGAAAAACTTGAATGACCGAAAGCCTCTTTTGAAGAAAATCGTCGACGGTTTTATATTCCTCCTAGGAAATCATCGATGGATTTCCTCTTGCAAACCATCCTACCCTACATTGCTCGCATACACTTAGTCATATTTAAGTATTAGCCTCCAATCACAACACTAGGACTAACACATACTCACCCAACCTAATGTTCCAACTTAAGTTTCCAAGTTCCAGTCTCTGCACCCAGAATGAAGCCATCGATGGATTTACCATGGTTTTTGTGAAATCATCATTTCAAGAAAAACATAGAAGACCGTCAAAGGATCTCCGCCTCTAAGTTTTCAGAACAAAACCCAACTTAACCTACCCCTTCTTATCCTTATCTTATCTCAACCTATACTTTGGTAATCATTAATTGTTGAAGTCTGCAGAACCTATCAAACCTAAGCTCTGATACCACCTGTAATGCCCCGACCCACCACATGGGGCTCGGGGTGCTACTTTAATAACCTCTATGTTCTTGATACCATATTCATTGTATAAAAGCAGCGGAAATAAATGATACATCCTCCAAATACATTACCAAAGTTCTAAACTGCTAACATACATAGAAGTCTCCCAATATCCAAATTACATCCCAACTAAAAGAAAGAAAACTAACTCAGTCCATATGACCATATTACATATTCAGGGACTTCAAACATAACTTAAATACATTAGATTTCTTATAGACACTCACAAATAGAAACTAGCTATCATGTTGGAATTGGTGTATTCCTAAGATGGGGTGAATTTGAATTTTAAAACTTCTTCCTAGGTTAAACTAGATATCAGTAATACACAACCTAGAGTCTTTCTAAGCATATACCAATTGCACAAATAAAAATAATATGCAGAAATTAAATCACGTGAAGCATTCACAATATATCAAATATAACATACATATGCAGGAATATAAAGTGCTAGAAATTAAAAGTAGACATACGATATGTTATCGAGGTTCGACCAATACTGCCTACATCCCTGCCTCAAGCTCACAAGTAAGAGGATTCCACTAGTTGCTCACCTCACGGGTGGAGTGACACCGTTTACAACACCTTACAGGCTGGTGCACCTAGTTCTCCTAACCGAGTTTGAACCAATCTCGTGCTCTCCTAATCGGGTCTGAGTTAGTCTAGGTGTAATAACCCCAAAAAGGGATATAAAAGATTAGTGGAGTGATTCTAAAAAAAAATAAATAAATAACTAATTAATTAATTAATCGGATTTATAAAAAAAAATAATTAAAATTTATTTTTATTTTTATTTTTATTAATAAAATATATAATTATTAATATTAATTTTTATTATTATTATTATTATTATTATTATTATTATTATTATTATTATTATTATTATTATATATCTAACCATCCTGAATCTTAAAGCTTCAAGATGTGTCTACAGAATTGGCGCAGAGCCCCCCCCCCCCCCAATATTCTTTCTGAACTCTCTCTCTCTCACTTCTCTCGTTCTTTCTCCCTCTCTTCTTAGTTTCGTGATGAATTTTTGCCCGATCGAAAATCAGAAGATACCGCTGGACTCCATTCTCCACTGCTGTCATTTCTACCGGAGCGAATCAATGGTAAGAGCGGCATAGACATATCTCCTAGGATAAGCCAATTTCTCCTTTTTCTTTAATTTCTTGCAAATTATAAGCTTAATTGACGAACATACACCACCACAAGAATCTAGGGATGATTCTCTACAAGTCTAGCGGGACGGAATTCTCGTGGGGTCGTCGTGGGCAAAATCCTAAATTTAGGGTACGGGAGTTATTAAGGGGCTTATTTTTAATTAATTACTATTAATTTAGAAATCCCAGAATATTGAGCATCTGGGGTTGAAGTAGGGTTTTTGGAATTTAGGGTCCGGGTGAGCGCCACCGGTATAATTTTGGGACCCACAGGCAAAATTCATAAAAGTAAGTCGGGGTATCAAATATTGGTTTAAATGTTAATTTGGAGTACATGGAGCCTAGGGAAGGCTAGATGGGTATTATTTTGGGGAAATGGATTAATTAATCTAGGGAAAATACAAATTGCAGGATTTGAATTTCGGGCACCAAGGGCGTACGATTTGAGTTCTAACGAGACTCTCAGTAAACCAGGTAAGGGAAAAAAATTATAACGGTATTTTTAGAATTACTGTGTGAATTAATATGTGAAAATGAACATATGGTATTTTTCCTAAAAATTATTGTGATATAAATATTAGATAAATTGTGTGGCATGTGAGTAATATTAAATTGTGAATATTAAATGAAAACTGTGTGGTATGTGACTTATATTGAAAAATGTGAAATATAACGATATGTATTTTCTGAGAAAATATTGAAACGAGAATGATTGATGTGATTAGTGAAAAATAATGAAATGTGATATTTTTGCGTGAGTAGAGATTATTTGCATGAAAATTAAGTTTGTATAAATTACTCGTATGAGTATTTTAGGAAATGTGGAAATAGGTGAAATATGATATATATTATTATGAGATAATGAAATGTGCACAGAAAATAATGAAAATATTTATATTGAACTGAATTGTGATTTACTGAAACATGATTGATGAAATGCCAATACCGCATAATGATTGCGGGTAGGTGATATTCCTTTCCTACTGATGCCGTTGGGGAGGTATGCTCAGTATGGAGATAGTGTGTGTGTGTGTGTGTGTGTGTGTGTGAAGTTCCTACTGATGCCGTTGGGGAGGTAAGCTCAGTATGGAGAGTATGTGTGTGTGTGAAGTTACTACTGATGTCGTTGAGGACGTATGCTCTGTATGGAAACTGTGTGTGTGTGTGTGTATGCGCGCGAAGTTCCTACTGATGTCGTTGGGGAGGTATGCCCAGTATGGAGACTGTGTGTGTGTGTGTGTGTGTGTGTGTGTGTGTAGAGTTCCTACTGATGCTATTGGGGAAGTATGCTCAGTATGGAGACTGTGTGTGTGTGTGTAAAGTTCCTACTGATGCTGTTGGGGAAGTATGCTCAGTATGGAGACTGTGTGTGTGTGTGAAGTTCCTACTGATGTCGTTGGGGAGGTTTGCTCAGTATGGAAATTGTGTTGTGAAGTTCCTACTAATGTCGTTGGGGAGGTATGCTCAGTATGGAAATCGTGAATGTGCTGAGAATTGGAATTATGTGATTTAATGTATTATGTAAAGTGCATAAATGTGAATTTATGTCTACATAGATATGTAATGAGTTAAAATGTGAAATGATTATGAGAAATGAAAGAGTGTGTGTTTTATAAAATAAATAATTGAGGTGAAGTCAAACTCTCCGCCTAAGGGCTTACTGAATAAGGTGAGTGCCCTGATAGGTATAAGATGTGGTCATTCTTGGCTGCATAACGTGTTAGGGCAGAGGGAAGCTACCTGTATGGGAGGGCAATCTTCCCTATTCTCAGGAACTTCGAGGGTAATTATGTGTGTTGGAAATGAATAAACTTGAGAAATAGTTTTAAAGTTTATAAAAGCTTGTGTTGTATATCTATATGATTATGTGAATATGAATATCAGTGTATTTTCTCAGATGAAAATGTAGTTTTGAAAAATAAAGCATGTTATAATTGAACTCATATGGCCACACACTGTAAATAATTTATTCCTTCTTACTGAGATGTGTCTCACCCAAATTATCTAAATTTTTTAGGACACCGGGATAGAACAGGTGATAGAGCTCTGTGATCATAGGGAATTGGGACCCTAACACCCAGGGTGAGGTTCTAGACTAGCGAAGGTGTAATTCCCTTAAAGTTGAGTTATTTTTTAGTCTGTTTTGGTAATGTATATAGATGTATATTGATACTCTAGGTATTGTATCCTGACTGATATGTACATACTGTCTTCCGCTGTTAGGTTGTATAATTAAATGACTTTTTACCCGGTACCCAATGCGGGTCGAGTCGTACGAATGGTAGTAAGGTTGTTGACGTAGCCGATTTGTGAATGTTATGGATGACGTGTGAATATTTAATTAATATATTTATTATAAAAAAATTATATGGAAATCGAGGCATCACAGTTTGGTATCAGATCCTAAGCTGTTAGGTTCTGTAGACTTTAGTGGGCAGCGGAATACAATACCGAAGTATAGGAGTGGATTTTGAGAGAAATAAGTGATGGGTAGATTGAAATGTGAGTTAGTGATTGTTAGAGGATGAAGTGAGAATTTAGGATTCTATCTTGAGGTCTAGATACAGGAGTACCAGGGTTGTTTTTGTGTTTTTCCTGTGGTGACGATTTCAGGAAAACCATGGATACTATCCCTGGGTCTTGTTTCTGAGTGGTAGGATTGAATCTTAAATGGGGATTAAGGATGTGGAGATAAATGGTCATAGAAGAGTAATTTATGAGTTATAATGGTGTATGGGTTGTGTAATAGTAATTGTATGCTAAGATTAGTTGCTCCCTTTGTAGGATGGATCTGGAAAACAGCAACACGAATGCAGGAGGTGATGGAGTAGGACCTTCCAGTTTGGGTGGTGGAGACCCTGACGCAGTGTTGCGTAACGTCAGTCAGCAAGTGATGGCTGAGATGGCCAAGAGCTCGAGGGAGCGGAGCTGCACGATCGAGCAATTCACACATATGCGACCGCCGTCTTTTGCCGGAGCAGCGGACCCACTGGTAGCAGAGAACTGGGTTCAGGACATATAGGACATACTAGCAGTCCTATCATGTACAGATGAGCAGAAAGTGTTATTTGCCACATTTAAATTGACCGGGGAAGCAAAGCGCTGGTGGAGGTCAGTGAGATTACTTGAGGAGCAGAGGCCTGACCCTGTAGCGATGACGTGGAGTCACTTTAGGGAGATTTTCTTTGAGTGGTACTTTCCCGCTACGGTCAGGAGTGCGAAGGCATCAAAGTTTCTGTATCTGACATAGGGTTCTATAACGGTGCAGTAGTATGCAGCGAGGTCTATTGAACTATCCCGGTTCGCCGCGTATATGATGCCAGATGAGGAGAGGAAGGTGAGAAAGTTTGAGGAGGGCCTAACACAGAACTTGTATGAGTAGGAGGTAGGTTTTCAAGCTCAGACCTTCTCATAGATAGTGGACAAAGCTACAGTGATTGAGAGCAGCATACAGAGAGACACAACAGCATAGAGCCAGAGGAAGAGGCCCGCGCCTTCTGGTTTTCAGGCAGGGTCCATTCGAGGGCTGTGTAGGAGGTTTGATGGCTGAGGGGAACGATGATAGGGAGGAGGAGATTGAGCAGTACAGGGCAGACAGATGCTCCCTCCTTGTCCCAGATGTTTGAGGAGGCACCCAGGAGAGTGTCGAGCGAGGGAGGTTGTCTGCTATCAGTGCCACCAGCCTGGGCATTTTTTGAGGAACTACTAGGCACCACCAGCAGTAGCGGCTGCTCCTCGACCATACAGAGGAGGCTATCGGGAACCTCGAGGTGACAGTAGAGGAATACTACCTCGGTAAAAGTTTATGCACTAACGCCGGGAGATGCTAAGGCGGCAGGAGATGTGGTGACAGGATTGTTTCAATACTGTCATTTAAAGCTACTATCTTGTTTGATTTTGGGGCGACTCATTCTTTTATCGCCCGAGAATATGTGAAGTTGTATGGATTTTAACCTCAGCGGTTAGATATTAGTCTGTCTGTTGCTACGCCGACTAGGACTGTAGGGATATGTAGAAAGATACTCAGAGACTGTCTGGTGGGTATTCAGGGGAGGTTTTGTTAGCTAATCTAGTGGTTTTAGACATGCATGGGTTTGGGGTAATCTTGGGTATGGATTGGCTAGCTGCCCACTATGCTAGCATTGATTGCCATCAGAGAGAGGTAGTATTCAGACCTCCAGAGGGACAAGAGTATAGATTCGTGGGATCACGTGTGTGCACCCCACCTCAGTTACTATTTGCTATTCAGGCACGTAGATTGCTATCAGAAGGATGTCAGGGATATTTAGCATGTGTGAAGGCAGTATCAAAAGGGATGCTAAGGGTGGAGGATATCCCAGTGGTGAGGGATTTTCCTGATGTATTTCTTGAGGAATTGCCGGGACTACCACCTGACCGTGAGGTAGAGTTCGTTATTGATTTGGTTTCGGGGAAAGCGCTAATTTCGAAAGCGCCGTATCGAATGGCACCGGCAAAGTTGAAATAATTGAAAGAACAGTTGCAGGAACTATTGGATAAGGGGTTTATTCGGCCCAGTGTGTCACCCTGGGGAGCACCGATTTTATTTGTGAGGAAGAAGGATGGCTCAATGAGGTTGTGCATCGACTATCGAGAAATAAACAAAGTAACTATCAAGAATAAATACCCGCTCCCGCGTATCGATGATTTGTTTGACCACAAATCTTTTCGAAGATAGACTTACGCTCTGGGTACCATCAGGTGAAATTCAAGGTGGAAGATGCTCCGAAGACGACATTTAGAATACGGTATGGCCATTATGAATTTCTAGTTATGTCGTTTGGTTTGACGAATGCTCCTATAGTGTTTATGGATTTGATGAACAGGGTTTTTCACCAATATTTGGATTAGTTTTTGGTAGTATTTATTGATGATACACTGGTGTATTCGAAGAGCCCAGTGGAGCATGAGGAACATCTGAGGATAGTGTTTCAGGTGTTGAGAGAGAAGAAGTTGTATGCGAAGCTCAAGAAGTGCGAGTTCTGGCTAGAACAGGTTACCTTCCTTTGACACGTTATATCTAGGGGTGATATTTCTGTTGATCTGAGTAAGATTGAGGTGGTGGTAGACTGGGTATGACCAAAGAACGTGCACGAGATCAGGAGTTTCCTAGGATTGGCTAGGTACTACCGCAGGTTTGTTGAGGGCTTCTCTAGATTGTTAGGCTCGTTGACCAGATTGACGAGGAAGGGAGTGAAGTTCGAGTGGTCTGATGAATGTGAACAGAGCTTCCAAGAATTAAAACAGCGACTCATCACTACGCCTGTGTTAACGATTCCTTCAGGAGAAGAGGGTTTCGTAATTTACAGTGATGCGTCCCATAAAGGGCTCGGATGCATGTTGATGCAGCGAGAGAGAGTGATAGCTTATGCCTTACAATAGTTGAAAGAATATGAGAAGAACTACCCTACCCACGATCTAGAGTTGGCAACGGTTGTTTATGCATTGAATATTTGGAGGTGCTATCTATATGGGGGTAGGTGTGAGATATTTACTGACCATAAGAGCTTAAAGTATTTCTTCACGTAGAAGGAATTAAATATGAGGTAGAGAAGATGGCTAGAGCTAATAAAGGATTATGACTACACTATCAACTACCACTTGGGAAAGGCTAATGTGGTTGCTGATGCTTTGAGCCGAATATCAGTGGATTCGTCTGTATCTGTGGTGGAGATTCAGCATCCAATCCAGATGGACTTGGAGAGACTTGGTATGGAGCTAGTAGAGGATGATACATATTCTGGAGGATATGCTGCGAGCATATGTACTGGACTTTGGAGGTCGTTGGATACAGTATTTGCCACTAGTCGAATTTGCGTATAACAACAGCTACCAGGTCAGCATTGGGATGGCACCGTATGAGGTGTTGTATGGTAGGAGGTGCTGATCCCCATTATACTGGGATGAGATTGGGGTGAGACAGATATTGGGGCCAGATCTAATACAGCAGACTCAGAATAAAGTCAGACTCATCAGAGACAGGATCCGACAGCATAGAGCTGGTAGAAGAGTTACGTAGATACTCGTCAACGAGAACTGGGGTTTGACACAAGAGATCATGTATTTCTAAAGGTGGCATTGAAGAAGGGAGTTATAAGGTTTGGGATGAAGGGTCAGTTGAACCCTAGGTATATTGGACCATTAGAGATTCTTGAAAGAGTGGGTCTAGTTGCCTATCGGTTGGCATTACCACCGGTCGTGTCTAGGATCCATGACGTATTCCATATTTCTATGTTAAGGAAATACGTCCCAGAACCCTCCCATGTGATCAACTATGAAGCACTGGAGTTGGGTGATACCTTAGCTTATGAGGAAGTGTCAATGCAGATTCTTGACTAGAAGGAACAGGAGCTACGCATGAAGAAGATTCCACTGGTAAAAGTTTGGTGGCACAATCATGTCATGGAGGAGGTTTCTTGGGAACTAGAAGATCAGATGCACCAAAGACATCCTCACTTATTCAGTGGAATTTAGAGTTGAGCCAGTCAGAGCAAAGGAAATAAGATTGTGTAATTTTATTTGTATAGTGTAACGTAGGATAGATAGAGTTTTTAGTTTTGGAACGTGAATGGTTTTAAGAGAATTTTGAATAGTTATAATCTCCCGAAACCCTCGTTGTAACCACGGTATTCCTCCGCCATAAGTGAGAGTAATTAATAAAATTTGGGTGTTTCTCTTTAAGAATGAAAAGGTAATAAATAGCAAATTTCAAGGATGAAATTTATATAAGGAGGGGAGATAATAACCCCAAAAGGGATATAGAAGATTAGTGGAGTGATTCCAAAAAAAAAAAAAAATAACTAATTAATTAATTAATCGGATTTATAAAAAAAAAGAAAAATAATTAAAATTTATTTTTATTTATTATTATTATTATTATTATTATTATTATTATTGTTGTTGTTGTTGTTGTTGTTGTTGTTATTATTATTATTATTATTATTATTATTATTATTATTATTATTATTATATATCTAACCATCCTAAAGCTTGAAGCTTCAAGATGTGTCTACAGAATTAGCGCAGAGCCCCCCCCCCCCAAGATTCTTTCTAAACTCTCTGTCTCACTCCTCTCGTTCTTTCTCTCTCTCTTCTCAGTTTCGTAACGAATTTTCACCCAATCAAAAATCAGAAGATACCGTTGGATTCTCCGCTGCCATCATTTCTATCGGAGCGAATCAGTGGTAGGAGTGGCGTAAACGTATCTCCTAGGGTAAGTCAATTTCTCCTTTTTCCTTAACTTCTTGCAAATTATAAGCCTGATTGAAGAATGGACACCACCACGAGAATCTAGAGATGATTCTCTACAAGTCTAGCGGGATAGAATTCTCGTGGGGTCGTCGTGGGCAAAACCCCAAATTTGGGGTACGGGGGTTATTAAGGGGCTTATTTTTAATTAATTAGCATTAATTTATAAATGCTATAATATTGAGCATCTGGGGTTGAAGTAGAGTTTTTGGAATTTAGGGCCTGGGTAAGCGCCGTGGGTGTAAATTTGGGACCCGTAGGTAAAATTTAGAAAATTAAGTGGGGGTATCAAATATTAGTTTAAATGTTAATTTGGAGTACATAGAGCCTAGGGAAGGCTAGATGGGTATTATTTTGGGGAAATAGGTTAATTAATCTAGGGAAAATACAAATTGCAAGATTTGAATTTCGAGCACCAAGGGCGTATGATTTGAGTTCTAATAAGACTCTCAGTAAGCCAGGTAAGGGGAAAAATTTATAACGGTATTTTTAGAATTACTGCGTGAATTAATATGTGAAAATGAACATATGGTATTTTTCCTAAAAATTATTGTGATATAAATATTAGATAAATTGTGTGGCATGTGAGTAATATTAAATTGTGAATATTAAATGAAAAATGTGTGGTATGTGACTTATATTGAAAAATGTGAAATATAACGATGTGTATTTTCTGAGAAAATATTGAAACGAGAATGATTGATGTGATTAGTGAAAAATAATGAAATGTGATATTTTTGCGTGAGTAGAGATTATTTGCATGAAAATTAAGTTTGTATAAATTACTCGTATGAGTATTTTAGGAAATGTGGAAATAGGTGAAATATGATATATATTATTATGAGATAATGAAATGTGCACAGAAAATGATGAAAATATTTATATTGAACTGAATTGTGATTTACTGAAACATAATTGATGAAATGCCAATACCACATAATGATTGCGGGTAGGTGATATTCCTTTCCTACTGATGTCGTTGGGGAGGTATGCTCAATATGGAGATTGTGTGTGTGTGAAGTTTCTACTGATGCCTTTGGGGAGGTACGCTCAGTATGGAGACTGTGTGTGTGTGAAGTTCCTACTAATGTCGTTGGGGAGGTATGCTCAGTATGGAGACTGTGCGTGTGTGCGAAGTTCCTACAGATGTCATTGGGGAGGTATGCTCAGTATGGAGACTCTGTGTGTGTGTGTGTGTGTGTGTGTGAAGTTCCTACTGGTGCTGTTAGGGAGGTATGCTTAGTTTGGCGACTATGTGTGTGTGTGTGAAGTTCCTACTGATGCCGTTGGGGAGGTATACTCAGTATGGAAATTGTGTTGTGAAGTTCCTACTGATATCGTTGGGAAGGTATGCTCAGTATGGAAATTGTGTTGTGAAGTTCCTACTGATGTCGTTGGGGAGGTATGCTCAGTATGGAAATTGTGTTGTTAAGTTCCTACTAATGTCGTTGGGGAGGTATGCTCAGTATAGAAATTGTGTTGTGAGATTCCTACTGATGTCGTTGCGAAGGTATGCTCAGTATGGAAATCATGAATGTGTTGAGAAGTGGAATTATGTGATTTAATGTATTATGTAAAGTACATAAATGTGAAGTTATGTATACATAGATATGTAATGAGTTAAAATGGGAAATGATTATGAGAAATAAAAAAGTGTGTGTTTTATAAAATAAATAATTGAGGTGAAGTGAAACTCTCCTCCTGAGGGCTTACTGAGTAGGGTAAGTGCCCTGATAGGTATCAAATGTGGCCATTCTTGGCTACATAACGTGTTGGGGTAGAGGGAAGCTACCTGTATAGGCGGGCAATCTTCCCTATGCTTAGGAACTTCATTGGTAATTATGTGTGTTGAAATGAATAAACTTGAGAAATAGTTTTAAAGCTTATAAAATCTTATGTTGTATCTGTATGATTATGTGAATGTGAATATCAGTGTATTTTCTCAGATGAAATGTTGTTTTGAAAAATAAAGCATGTTATAATTGAACTCACATGGCCCCACACTGTAAATAATTTATTCCTTCTTACTGAGATGTGTCTCACCCAAATTATCTAAATTTTTTAGGAAACCGGGATAGAACGGGTGATAAAGCTCCGTGATCATAGGGAGCTGGGACCCTGACACCCAGGGTGAGTTTCTAGACTAGGGGAGGTGTAATTCCCCTAAAGTTGAGTTGTTTTTGAGTCTATTATGGTGATGTATATAGATGTATATTGACACTCTGGGTATTGTATTCTGACTGATATGTACATACTGTCTTCCGCTGTAAAGTTGTATAATAAAATGACTTTTTACAAAGTACCCAATGTGGGTCGGGTCGTACAAATTGTAGTAGGGTTGTTGATGTTGCCGATTTGTGAATAGTATGGATGACGTGTGAATATTTAATTAATATATTTATTATAAAAAAATTGTATGGAAATCGGGGCGTCACATTGGGACTATTCACAGGGCTAGTCTCCTCTTCCGACCACATGTCGAGAATACAGCAGATATTCAAATAATTTTTGTATACAAACAAATACTTCTTACACTAAGTAGATATGTACCACTACACACAATCAATTAATGCACTCATATATGATGAGAAGCTCAGTGTGAGTATGGTGTTTTTCTTATATAATCTTTGAGTAAAAAAATGTGTATGATGAGTGCTCACAGATTTTATGCCCAAAAAAGAAATTTCTCCAAAAATATTTTTCTCAATAAGGTTATGGAGAGTCTAGGGTTTATGGCTCAAAAATATTTTCGCAAGCACAAGAAAATGAGCCTTTGAATCTTGCAATGGATGTGCAAGATTCACAAACAAATAATGTTGACTCCCAATAATATTTATCAAATGAAGTTTGTGGCAGAAAACTATGGATTTACTCTCAAAAGATATGATTTGAAAAATGAATGCAAGATAAGAGTAAAACAATATGATTTGGAAAAAAAAATGCCCAAGATAAATATAATGCTCTCTTGAAAATAGATTTTTCGAAGTAATAATAAAAAGTGGATAAAAAATGAGTATAAAAATTTGAGAGAATTTTTCTTAATGATTTTTGCTAATCCTATACTAATTAAGACAAATGAAGGGGTATATATAGAGTTGGGCGAAAATATGACTATTGGGGACACAAAGGTTATTTTTGAAAATATTTAATTAGGTTTAATGAAAGATAACCCTATTTAACTGTGGTAAAAATCTGACCAACCCGAGAGGTTCGGTTGACCATATTTAAGGTTTGGTCGACCATATCACTAAGTTCGGTCAATCGTGGCATTTTTGAACTAAGGTTTTGGTCGACTGTCCAATGGTGATTTTGAACCCTTCGTAGGTTCATTTAACCATAGCTGAGGTTCAATTGACTGTTCATGAGGTTCGATTGACCGTGGCCACTTTGAACTATGAGTTCAGCTGACTAAGAAGTTGGGGGTCAGACACGTGTCAGTTCGTTCGACCGTAGAGGACACGTTCATTTCAGAACGGTTGACCAAGCAAAGTCAATATGTTAACTTCTAGTCGGTTCAGTCGATCAAGGCATTCATACTGCCAAGGTTTCGGTCGACCGAATCTTTGACTTTGGACAACTTTCTTAGTTCGGTCAACCAAGGTCAAATGACCTTGCGATGGTTGGTCAACCGAGGCTTTAATTAAGCCCAAAAACCTGGCATCGGTTGACCAAAGTCATTCTTGCCCCAACTTTGACCCTAAATTCTTTTTGAAACCCTTGTGAATAAGTTATAGTATTTTAGATTAAGCGTATTGTGTTGTTGACCTTATAGGTCATATCCCGTTTTGATTATGACAAATACTCTGGTATTTAATGGTTGATAAGTTTGTGTGCATGATCAATTGGAAGTTTCATATGGTGCATGCACACGGACTTGAAAGAAACTGAAGACCCAAAGTGTTTATTTTGTAATTTACATTTCTTATTATTCAAGGACTGTAATTTTAATTATGATCTGTAATAATTAATGCATTGTATGCATAATAGGACAAATAAGCTCAAAATACCATAGACTAACTATAGGTCTCAAATCATTACATGAAGAAGCCTCATGTAACTTAGCATTAACAAGTATGTGATTAGGGATGTCTTTAAAAGGATGTTAAAAATTGAATGGACAAAGTTGGTGTGTTCGGTCGACCAAACCTCCACAGGGTCAATGGTTTGACCTGTTGGTCGACCGTCCTTAAAATGATCGTCAGCGCCTTGATCGACCGAACTAGCACGTGGGAAATCCTAACTCCCTGATCGACCAAACTCACAGTTGTAAAATGACCCGATCACCCGAACATTCAACTTCAGTCAACCGAACTTAGCCCGTTTGACCAAACCTTGGAGGTTCTAAAATCGCCTCATGTCTGGTCGACTATCACTGCAGTTCAAAAACACCTTGGTCGACCAAACTGAGCAACCTGGCTGACCAAACCTCAAAAGTGGTCGACCGACCCTCTCGGGTTGTCTAATTTTTACTGAAGTTAAATTAAGTTATTTTTAAATTAAACTCACTTAATCTTTTTCAAAAATACCTAGCATGTCCCCAATGGCTATAATTCTTCCCAACTCTATAAATACCTCCTCATTTGCAAAATGAAGAGTAGATTAGGGTTTTGAGATTAGCCAAATTTCTCTAAAAAACATTTCGGCCAAAATCATGCATACTCCCATATTTCTTCAAATATATTGCCAAAGTTTACTTCCTATGTTCATCTAGCCACTTATTTTGAGTGAAGTTGTTTTGTCATACTCATACTACAAGCTCAAACTCCCCCCTCACTTGTACTTGGTTTTGCTTTGATTTTTGGAGAGTATCTTAAGGTTTTTCCCATAATATTTCATTCATAAATATTTTATTGGGAAAAACTCTTACTTAGCTTAAGATCTTGCATCCTCATTGCAAGATTCATAAGCTTGTTTTGTGCTTTGACAAAAACATTTTTTAGCAAGCTTAACCCTATTATCTATTGTGCTTTACATTTGAAAATCATTATTGTGATGTTTCTTTAAGGGTTATGGAGACCTTTTGATTATGCACATTACAAGCACATTATCTTGAAATCAAAAGTCTTACTCTCATTTATACACATTGACATACATATTGTTGAGAGTCAACACATCGATTAACAAAATCTCACTTGAGTTTAATAACCTATCATATGTGAGTGCATAAATTGTTTGAGCATAGTGGTACATATCTGCACAATGTAAGAAACATATTTGTTTGTACACAAATTTGATTGTCTGTTGTATTTTAGGCGCGGCCCTGAAGAGGGAGACTTGTCCTGTGAAAAGTCTTGGATTGGCTTTAACCCGGTTAGGAAAGTTAGGTGCACCATCTTGTTAAGGTGTTGTATTAGGTGCCGCTCCACCTGTTAAGTGAGCCTTAGTGGAATCCTCTTACTTGTAAGCTTAAGACGGGGATGTAGGCAGTATTGGCCAAACCGCAATAACATTTCTAGTGCCTGTTTTTAATTTCTGCATTTTACATTTCAACACTTGAATGTTTGTGTATTATTATTGTGAATGATTGGGTTTATGATTATATAGAAAGACCCTAAGTTTGTGTAATACTATTTGTTGAATTTGGACCAAACCTGGGAGAAATTTTTAAATACCCAATTCACCACCCCTTTTAGGAATACACCAATTCCAACAATTTGTATTAGAGCATCGCGGCATTAACTTAAATGTTTTTGCTAAAGATCGGGATGACTCTCATTGGTGTATCCCCATTCAAAGAGGGACGATCACCTTCTAGTCCTCCATTATTTTGTGGTGTTAACGACACCCACTGAAAAATTAGAATGAGCATTTTTATAAAATATATGGACTAAAGGGCCTGACAGGTAATTGATAAAGGAATTTGTATGCCAGTAGAAAATGATAATAGTTTGATGCATGCAAATTCAAATGCAATGGACTTACTGTATTGTTCTTTAAATTATGATATTTTACTTGAGTTTGTGGCATGTAAGAGTGCACAGGAGATCTGGGTTGAGCTCGAAAAGAAGTATGGAGTGACCCAAGAAAAGGATATTGCCACTCCAAATGCTTCAAGCCAAAATGATCGGGTAGGGGCCAATCATGATCTGACTACATTGGTAGACGATGAGGTATATGATTTTGACTTTGCCTCTTTTACTGTTTCGTGCAATAATTCATGTGATGCATGTTGTGATAATTCGTGTGCAAAATTCTATGATACATTCTATGTTGAATCATCTATTGAATGTAATAATATCTCTATTGTTAATGCATGCGATGATTCTTGTAAAAAATATTCTGGTGATGAATCATCTGCTGAATATTGTGATATACTAGCTGATGTTGATGCATGCACTAATTCTTGTAACATTCTTGGTATTAGATATTGTGATGAATTGTGTACTAAATTGATAAATAGGAATATGTCTTTGAATGAAAAACTAGAGAGAACTTTATTGAAAACGCATAAGCTTCTAGTTAGGATGGATAAAATGAAAGCAATATTGAAGAATGAGAATAAGAAAGTAGCAAAGAAATTGAGTGGATTAAAAGAATATCAAGCTATTCTAGAGAAGAAGAAAATTAATAAAATCATGAGGATCATCTGCATAGAAGAACAAATGACAGATGATAAACCCTTAGGAGTCAAAAGAAATAAATTATTCAAAGGGGGTCCATCATTAAAATCCCACCATCATAAAAACTTCAATGCCTCTTCTGAACAAAATAGAATAAATAAGAAAAAACCTTCGTATGCATGTAAAGCTTGCTTAGGACACATTGATTTTGATTATTTATGTAGGAGTGCTAGAGGTTTAGATAAGGAAATGATGTGGGTGATTATGGTAGCTAATTCCACTAGATAAGAGGGAAGAAGAGCTCAATTTGAATCTGAATAATCACTCTTCCTTGGATCACAAAATTAGCCATAGTGGGGTAGTGATGACCGATGGCTTGGGAAGTGATTAAGCTTAGAAATCCTACAAATAGATCTCACCTTAATTGAAAAGTCAGGTGTTATTCCCTTAAAGCCAGAATTAGGTCAAAATTAGGCAAAAATTGAAGTGTTGACTGAGTTCGATTGATCATCCTTAAATGACCTGAAACATTCGGTCGACCGTATGGCTGACTTTGACCCTTTCGGTCAACCAACCATTTTTGAACTAATGAACTTAGGTCTGCCCCTGGTCAACCAGACTTGAAACCGAATGCTCTTTGGTCGATCAACCATTTTAGAACAAAATCCTTTTGGTCGACCAATCCTCGAAAATCAAAATGTCACATTAGGTTTCGGTCAACCACCTTTAGCTCCGGTCAACCGAACATACACGAATTGTGAAGAATTTGAAGCGTCGGTCAATCGAAGTTGCCCCTGGTCGACTGAAACTCGCAAGCCTATATATATTAGCCACATGAAAAAAACTCATTTTCACCTCAAAATTGATAGCTTTTCCTTTGTTTCTTCGGCCCTTCTCTTAGATCTTTACTCCAGCAACAAAATTCCTTCCAACATCCTCCATGGTTAGGCCAGATGAACATGTTGATTCCCAAAAGGTAGTCTACACTCAGGATAGCTAGTTTCTTTCGGAAGAGGCTAAGATCAGATACATGAGGGAGTTCTGCCCCAAAGAGGTCATACTAGGTAAGGTCCTCGATCTTCCGTTTATGGAGCAGAATTTTAGCAATATTATGGATATGTTTAGATTTCAGGGGTGAGAGTCACTCATGACATATCAGCCTAGTGGGCACTATCCCACTTTTTTTAGATTATTTTATGTCAATCTAGGAAATGATGAGGAGGGATATTATTCCCAGGTTTTGGAGACCGATATCAAATTTTATGCTGAGTATTTGTCTCATGTTCTTGACATTGGGTGGGGAGACTTTGAGTGTCCTGATTCAATGACCTCCTGCATAAATGAACAGGAGTTTCTATTGGGATGTTTGCAAATTTAGTTATGACTGACCCACATGCAAACCCCAATCACCCTCCAAACTATAGGTCCTTCACCTTAGAGGCCAAGGTAGTCCACCATCTAATTACATACAATATTCTACCTAAGGCAGGATCTCAAGTGCATGTTTCCTTTCTAAATTGCTTTATCATGTGGTTTCTATTCGCTAGAAAGAAACTTGACCTGCCTAGTTTGATGATAAGATGGACGATGGCCAAGACTATTGGGTGTAGGATCATCATGCCCTATGGGGGGATCTTAAACAGGCTATTCTTAAGGATGGAAGTAACCTGATCAAACCTTGCCATGCTAAGGAGAAGGAGAAGTGCAGACATGTTCTCATTAGTTACATTGAGGTTGATGGGGTATGAGTTGGTTGGCAACATGTGGTTGCCCACGGGTACTAGGAAACCAGCAGATCAGAAGGAGGTCCCATAAGAGATGCCATCACAGCCTGCTCAGCCATCAAATGCTGACTTGATGGTAGCCATCACAGGATTTGCTAATTCTTTTGGTCAATTTAGAGATTCTCAGTCTCAGATTACTCAGTCCATACAAGCAGATATTAGGGGGTTAAGTAATATGGCCTCGTCATCTCACACACAATACACTGCTCTTCGTGATGAGTTTAGAGAGTTTTCGATCTCTTCAGAGCAAAGGCACAAGGAGTTGGAGAGGGCCATGGCTGTAAATTTCAATAAGCTAAATGACCACATTCATGAGCTACACGATGATAGAGATGGGGAGCAGATGGACTTTGCCCCAGATGGAGGAGACAATTTTGATGATGGGGATGGCGTATAGACACTGAGAGAGCTCCCTATAGAAACTGAGATTATTATTGTTGTTATTATTATCTAGTCTGTATCTATAAACAACTTACATTGTTCTTTCCTTTCTTTCACTAACTACACTACACTCTCACCCACTATCCATTTGTTTTCTACTAATAGTTGGGTCATTTGCAATTATTTACATTTATCGGTAGTTATTGCTTGAGGGGGAGCATTAGTTCTTCATGGATGGTGTATTAAAATTCCCCCATGATCATGTTATTATATATATATATATATATATGGTTGCTATTCTCTGTTCTTTTTTATATAAATTTTTTGATGGAAGGCATATTCATATGGATTGTTGATTGCTACCTTGTGGCATGCTTAATTTAAAATGTCTTCTGCATGACGGATGCAGTGGATGTGAACTGCATGCTGGTAGATGATTATAGGTTCTCACATGCTTTAACTCAGTTATAAAATGCTTGTTTATGTTTTTTATGGGAAAATGTCCAATTTACAAAGGCATGCTGCCAAAATTTTGAAAATTTTTTTCCCAAAACAAAAACAAGTGCACTGATGATTATGATAAAATACAAGTTACAATCTTTTGAAAGGATGAGTGAAAATTAAAATTAAACTCCATCCTGGCGTAATCATTAGATATTTAGAGGAGCTAAGATAATTGATTGTACTTGGCATGGTAAATGAATTTCATATTTAACTAGTGTAAGTAGATCACCCCATCTAAATTATCATTCAAATTGAAAAGGGGAGCATCTAAACAAAAATTCCTATCATGTTATACTTACTTAGAAACATATGACTCTAAGAAGTTTAAATCCATCTTTTCTTTATTCTTTGTGAGTCTGTTTATGTGGTGCAATGCATGGCTATCATATTTCTTGCATGTTGATAGTTATATTTATGTTTTCTGTTTCATCATACTGGACTGTTTGAGTTGTTAGTTGTGGATAACTTGTAAATTTGAACTCAATTAGGTCATTGTTATACAGATATTTTTGGGAAATGCTCTAATTTCAAACAGCATGCTACTGAAATTTCTAAAAATCTTCTCAATCATATCTTATATTTAAATGATTCATACTCAATGTCTTGCCTATGAATCTTAAATTTATAATGGCCCTTTTTGCTATTGCCAAAAGGGGGAGAAGTTAGGCAAAATTGGGTACCTTAAGAAAATGTGTTTGAACTTTTCAAATCTTTACATTTCTCTTATGTATAATTTCAAGGGGAGCCTTTCTTGGTTGTACCCACTATTGCATAAGGTATTTGTCATCATAAAAATGGGGGAGATTGTTGACCTTATAGGTCATATCCCATTTTTATTATGACAAATACATTGGTATTTAATGGTTGATAAGTTTGTATACAGGATCAATTTGAAGTTTCATATGGTGCACGCACACAGACTTGAAAGAAAATGAAGACCCAAAGTGTTTATTTGTAATTTATATTTCATATTATTCAGGGTCTGTAATAATTAATGCATTGCATGCATAATAGGACAGATAAGCTCAAAAGACCATAGACTGACTATAGGTTTCAAATCATTACATAAAGAAGCCCCCTATAACTTAGCATTAACAAGTATGTGATTAGGGGTGTCTTTAAAAGGGTGCTAGAAATTGAATGGACAAAGTTGGTGTGTTCGATCAACCGAACCCCAACACACAGAAGCACTTTGGTCGACCGAACTTCCACAGGGTCAATAGTTTGACCAGTTGGTCGACTGTCCTTAAAATAAGCATTAACGCCCTAGTCGACCGAACTAGCACATGAGAAATCCCAAAGCCCTGATCGACCAAACTCACAGTTGTAAAATGGCCCGGTCAATCTAACGTCCAACATCGGTCAACTGAACTTACCTCGGTCGATCAAACCTCAGAGGTTCTAAAATCGCCTCATGTCTGGTCGACCATCACTGCAGTTCAAAAACACCCTGGTCGACCGAACTGAGCAACCTGGTCGACCGAACCTCAAAAGTGGTCGATCAACCCTTTCGGGTTGTCTAATTTTTACCAAAGTTAAACTGGGTTATTTTTAAATTAAACTCACTTAATCTTTTTCCAAAATACCTAGCATGTCCCCAACGACTATAATTCTTCCCCACTCTATAAATACCTCCTCATTTGTAAAATTAAGAGTAAATTTGGGTTTTGAGATTAGCCAAATTTCTCTAAAAATCATTTTGGCCAAAATCATTCATACCCCCATAATTCTTCAAATATATTGCCAAAATTCACTTCCTATATTCATCTAGCCATTTATTTTGAGTGAGGTTGTTTTGTCATACTCATACTACAAGCTCAAACTCCCCCTCACTTGTATTTGGTTGTGCTTTGATTTTTGGAGAGTAGCTTAAGATTTTTCCCATAATATTTCATTCATAAATATTGTATTAGGAAAAACTCTTACTTGGCTTATGATCTTGCATCCTCATTGCAAGATTCATAAGCTTGTTTTGTGCTTTGACAAAAATATTTTTTAGCAAGCTTAACCTTATTTTCTATTGTGCTTTACATTTGAAAATCATTATTGTGATGTTTGCTTAAGGGTTATAGAGACCTTTTGATTATGCACAATACAAGCACATTATCTTGAAATCAAAAGTCTTACTCTCACATACACACATTGACATACATATTGTTGAGAATCAACACATCGATTAACAAAATCTCACTTAAGCTTAATATCCTATCATATGTGAGTGCATAAATTGATTGAGCGTAATGGTACATATCTGCTTAGTGTAAGAAGCATATTTGTTTGTACACAAATTTGATTATCTATTGTATTCCAGACACGGAAGAGGGAGACTTGGCTTGTGAAAAATTCCGTATTGGCTTTAACCCGGTTACGAAAACTAGGTGCACCATCCTGTTAAAGTATTGTATTAGGTGCCGCTCCACCCGTTAAGTGAGCCTTAGTGGAATCCTCTTACTTGTGAGCTTGTGGCAGGGACGTAGGCAGTATTGGCCAAACCCCGAAAACATTTTCAATGCCTGTTTTTAATTTCTGCATTTTACATTTCAGCACTTGAATGTTTGTGTAGTATTATTGTGAATGATTCGGTTTATGATTATATAAAAAGACCCTAGGTTTGTGTAATACTATTTTTGGAATTTGGACCAAACCTAGGATAAATTTTTAAATACCCAATTCACCCCCTCTTGGGAATACACCAATTCCAACATGTGTCCTAGGGTCAGTTTATGGCCTTTGTTCGATTCCCTATTTCAATCTATGGTCATCTGAATTTATCATTCACATCATGCATGTCATGCATTATTATAGACCAAATATAAAACAAAATGCATTGCAAATTAAAAACATAAGTATTCTTCTTCCTCTTTGCTCTACTGCCTTCTTGGAATACGCCAGATAATGTGAGCTTTTAAGTTCTATTATGGCCTCCATTTTCCCTTTCCTTATGTGTGATGAAATTTAAGCATGTTTACATACTAAATACACACATAAGATACTGGTGTTTCGTTATCATCAAAACAGAGATCTGACTCAAAAAGCCAACATATCACCCTGCCCTAGAGCTTGTTAAGCTCGATCTCGAGATGGTCCTAAAAAATGATTTGTATATTGGGGTGAGACGCTTCTCAATAAGGCAGATTAAGTTAATATCAATGTGTGGCCAACATGAGTTTTAATGTAAACAAAATATTGTTGCTTGTAAATCAACATCAACTGAGAAAACACATGCAGACTATATTTACACACACATAAACATTTAAGTGAGAGTTCCCAAGGATAAGTGAGATTACACGCCTATACATATAACATCCCTTTGCTCTGATATTGTTTGTAACCTTGCCTTTTTAATTGAGAGTTCCCAAGGATAGGGGAGATTACACGCTCATATATATAATGCCCCTTTACTCTAATATTGTTTGTAACCTTGGCCTTTTAATTGGGTAAGGCTACAGCTGATACTTATCAGGGCATTCACCTTACTCAGTAAGCCCTCGGACGGAGAGTTTTACTTCGCTATAAGCATTCATGCATTTTAATTCACATACATGTACTCACACCTTTATAGTTGAAAAATATGCATTTGCTTCCTCAGTATAAACCAATTCAATAAATAATAACACCATTTACATAAATCAACAAATATGCATAAAAGACACTCCTTGGGACTAAACGACATGCTTAACCCCCATGACAGGTTGTGCGGCCCAAAGGCTGCACTTAGCCTAGGTGATCAACCAAAACTAAGTCAAAGTAACGATCTACGAGTACGTCTGCAAGCATCTGCAACCTCGTTACAGGTTCGTTTGCCTTACCATTTCCTGATCCGAAACCCATGAAAGGTACATCAACCCTTCACAAGTCAATTGGGCTAAAACCACCCTACATTTCCACTACAATGTGGGCGCACATGGCCAAATAATTCCCTAGTAGTGGTACCATGCTCGCAATACAACTGGTCCTCAGGGTTCTTAAACCATATCATGCAATTTAAGTAATAAAAACTATTGTATACATCCCATTTCGTATAAATCCTTCCATTTCAAAAATCCGGCATACAACCATCACATAAAAACCCAACCCTCAGCAGTCAAATTCAACCTGACTTTTAGCCATCAAATAAATCCCGGCTTGCAGCCGTCGTATCAAAATCTAGTATTTTACACCAATAGTTCCAGTATTTTTCACAAATAGTTCTAGTATTTTCACAACCCGTGTAAATCATCATTTTACAACATATTTTTACAACCATACCCAAATTCGGTTATACAATAACCATATAGATTCACCTGCCACACAATTTCAGTATTTGAATATAATTCGATAAACAGCCAAGGAGTACCTCGTAGTATATAAGTTTGTAAAGTAAAACCAAGCTTTTCACCATTCAATTATTCAAAATACCGTATCATATATCCTATATTCGTAAAGTCCATTTTGAACAGTCGGTTTTCGAAATAACCTTTGAAATCATAAGTATACATATATATGATCCAATTTAATCAGTTCAAATTTAATAAAAACCTGACTTAACTTAATCCCCTAACCTGTTTTTGAAAAATAGACCGCTAACTTTCCAAAAATGAAAACCCTAGCTTTTCGATCCTACCACCGAAAGTGAACCAGCAAGCCTAGAGA
Organism: Malania oleifera; assembly: GCF_029873635.1. Classification (NCBI taxonomy): domain Eukaryota; kingdom Viridiplantae; phylum Streptophyta; class Magnoliopsida; order Santalales; family Ximeniaceae; genus Malania; species Malania oleifera. The sequence goes on from NC_080423.1 coordinate 25,361,424, forward strand.
GAAGGGAAAGATGATCAAAGACCGCGCATGGGCTCCGGGTGAGGCTACGGGAGAGAGAGGGTCATGAGAGAGTGAGAGTAGAGAGAGAGAGAGTCCCAAAAGTATTTTTTTAAAAGAGAGAGAGAGAGAGAGAGAGAGAGAGAGAGAGAGAGAGAGAGAGAGAGAGAGGAATGTTTGAGTTATGAAAAATATGTCTTGCTTAGCCTTTAAGTAAGTAGACCAGCAGGAAAACCATCGATTGCCCAAACAAAGCCGTCGACGGTTTGGCAGTTGATCCTCCCCTATTGACTGAAACCATCAATGATTTTTCCCAAGCTCTATAAAATCGTCGACGATTTGGATCCTGCCAAACCAATTTTGTAATTTTTCCTTTCTCTTCCTTTATTTCTCTCTTTTATATCTATTTTCTTTTATTTTCCGAGTTTAGGTTCCTACAAATAAGGTCAAGACAAAAACAAGATAGGTTGATTACTTTAAGGCATGTTGAATGAGGCCGCGTGCCTGCTACTAAGTTAGCTGCACACAAATGTACAAGATGCATGCAAATAAGGTCACATAAAGAACAAAATAGGTTGAGTACTTTGAGAGAAGTCAAATGAGGCTCATACCTACCACTAAGTCATCTGCACATGAGTGTACGAAACACATACAAGTAAGGTCACATCAAGGGAGATGCAACGATGTTTCGACTTTAGAAGGATTCACAAGATACCCTATTTTTCAACCTCTTTTCTACTATAAAATGAAGTGGGTCTATGAACTCTCTACTCACCATGATCCTTCACGCCATTTTCTTAATCGAGTTAATAGTTCCTTATACCCCATAACAATTTCCATATTAAAAACATAAGACAATGTCATTTTAGAATAACAATTACATAAAAGTGTTACGAGTTGTTTGGTATCACTATCAAAAAGTACGTTAATGCAAACCAAAAACAAAAACTAAAAATTAGAAATCAGCAAACTATTTGGTTAATATTTGTAAAGGTAATATAAATTAAAAACTTAATTGAAAAATGGTCATTTCCATCTTTCAATCAAATAATATTATAAAAATATGATTAAAATAATAAAATTACAAATAATACTAATTAAAAATACTAAAAATATTATCAACAACTAGGGTTCAAGCTCTTCTATAGCAATGAATTTGATGTCATCATATTCTTGTAGCTACAATCAAAATGATTCAGGTTATGTATCTTCCTCTCCTGATGTTGTTTCCAATTTATCCAACTCTATTGGCAATCAAAAGGTTAAAGTTAAGGAAATAAAGAAAATCTATGTGTTAAAGAAGAAGAAATGCCTAAAGATAGAATTGCTGGGAGTAGGAGTAGTAAGCTTTCGATATTGATAGTTGTGAATATGTGAATCTGTTGAATGCTTTTTCAATGAACAAAGAAAAAAAAGACTTTGTTTAAGGTTTGTTCGCATGGAAGTTTGTGGATTATGGTTACTTCTAGTTGTGAAGGAGATGTTAAGTCATGTATTAGTGGGTGCTGACTAGATCATGAGGGATGTTAACTGGGACATCAATGAGGCATTTTGTTTCCTGTGCCTGGCATCCATTGCATTTTTTCTGACATTGAATCAATTCACGACCTTTGATGATTTCATTTACAAAAGTTAAAGTATAGTGATCCAATCGAATTTAAGTGACAAATTCAATGACCATGGTTGTTATTAATGTGGTTCAATTATGAAGCCTATGTCCATAATAGATAGGTTATAGCAAGCCCTTTACTGATGTTGCAAATGATCAAAATATGAATACTAATATGGTGTAATTTGGGTGTTTGGGAATATTGTTTCACCTTCTTTTCAATTGGATATCGAGGTTGTACGCGCATATCATAGGCATCCACTTTGATAGAATTTGGTTTAAGATATCCCAACTACCCAAGAATTTTGTGATAGTCTTCTGATTTCCCAACCACACCTTCATATGATATAAGAGTATATAAATCAATGATCTATAAATTCCTTTAAAGTAGTGCCTAAAGTATGCACACCTTGGTCATATTCATTATCTACTAAGATATTAGGGATGAGGAAATTTGGCAATGATCCTATGATAAACTTTGGTTTGTGTATGTGTGGGGTCCAACATATTAATTGACTTATGTTGGGATCTAGTGCCTACCATTGTGCCAAAAGCTCGAGCTGATAGTTAGGAACAACCATTTCCATATATATGGCAACACAAAAGCCTTGCATCTATATGTGTTGTGGGTGGACTTAAAGGGCTTCATAGTGCATAAGCAGGCGCACTAGGAGGATAGACTGTCAAGCATCGATACCATGTATTTGCATATACGATAATGAGTCAACGGGAAAATTGCTGACACCTCATAAATGCCAATAGTCTCCCCCTATCACATCTTAGGGTACTTGAACTTGCAACTTCACTCTGATAAAATTGTTAGGATCTAGCGCCTACCACTACACCAAAAGCTCAAGTTGATAGTAAGGAGCAACCATTTCCTTATACATGGTAGCATAAAGCCCCATCTCTATATGTGCAGGGGGTGGGCTTGTGGAGCTTCGCAATGTATACCTAGGCACACTAGCAAGATGGGTTGTGAAGCTCCAATACCATGTACTTGCATACACAATAGCAAGCCCGTATAGATTATTGATACCCATAAATGTGAATAGAGCGGGAGTGGTCACCAGAGTACAAGTGCATGCAATGGATGAGGTATCGACATTTGTTTAAAACTCATTGGACCGTCTACGAGTTTTGTGCACACATCAATTTGGGAAAAAAATTTATTCTAGACAATTTTTAAATAATTTATAATGAAATAATATTATTTCTAGAAAAAAAAAAATCAACAATCCAATGGATCTATTTGTATGTCATAAAAAAATTATATTATAAAATATAAATGGTCTCTTGAGACCCTTTATGTAGAACATATCCAACATTTCTTGAGTTTTTATAAATTCAGGTATGAGCTCATTTCCTTGTTAGATTTTCAAAAATACTTGATGTTTGGTATTTTGATGGAAGAGGTTTTCCATCTTTTCGTATTTATAGTGCAATAAATTTAAACTTCATAACTCATATAACAGAAAGAAAAAAATAAAGAGTAAAATGACTAAACAATATCTCATTTTACAATTTAAAATAAACAAAGAGAAAGAAATCCTTTGACTTATGAAAAAAAAAATATATTTATATCTACCATCATTTCTTCTTTCCTATTTAGAGAAGTGACAATCCAACTGTACCAATAGAAGTACACATTCCATTTGAAGCGTGATAATATAATTTGTTGCCTATTAAAGAAAATCGGTGATCTTCACATGACTTAGAGAATCACAATGAATACATTCTCGTCTCTTTATTGTCAATTTAAGGTATGTTTGGTATCGTTACTGTTTTCAGTTTTCTGTTTCTGCTTTTCCACAATAAAGAAATAAATTATAAAAACGTATTTGTTTGTGTTGTCAGTTTTCTATTTCTATTGTCGACTTTCAGCTGTTTATCAAAAAAACTGAAAACCAGACTTTATGATTTTCAGTTGTTTTCGCAATCTGTGGTCAAAAAATTAAATGGTCATATGAATTTAAGTATAATTAAAAGAAATATATATATATAAATTTCAAATAATAATAATAAAACCAATTACAAACTACTTTCACTATTTTTCAATTGTCATGTCCAATAAAATTTTTATAGTAAAGTATAAGAATTAAATAATATAATTATAATAAATTCTATTTTTATTATAGTATTTTTTTTAATATGTATTATTTGTAATATTATTATTTTAATCATATTTTTATAATATTATTTGATTTAAATATGAAAAAATAGTTTTTTTATTTTGTATTAATTTTATAAATATTAATCAAATAAATGGCTAGTTTCCGATTTTTAAATTTTATTTTTAATTTTTAGTTTTCATTTCTCAAATTTTTATCGGTCATGCTAAACAAACCTAACTACTTAAATTCATTAAACGTGGACGCTAAACGGAACCCAGCCGCAGGGGTTATGATTATGTAGTACGAGGAGACTTCTATGGTCAATTGGTCCACAAGGAGGGTGAAATCAAACGGACCTCAAACTTTCTAGGGTGATCTAGAGTGGGTAGGCGCCCAGGGGATAATTGCGGAAACCCAAGCTAGGTAGGGGCATTATGGTAATTTCACTGAAAAGTAGGGAGCCAGGAGATGCCACGTCATTGATCCGCGTGTCCCTAGCAAAGAACATCAGCCGTACGATCATCATCCACCCCAAAACCCTCAGCCGTCCATTTTTCCTCCGAGCCCTTGATATATTGTCCCCTTAAAACCCTCCCTCGAGTACTTGATACCTATTCCCCCAAATAACTACAGTTGCTTGTGTACTTTGCTACTTGTTGCCGCTGATAGGTGGGGACTCAGGACATCATCCGAGTTTCTCTCTCTCTCTCTCTCTCTCTCTCTCTCTCTCTCTCTCTCCCTCCCTGCAACTGGGAATGGCGACTGAAGAGGTCAATAAGCCTCCATCACTTCCTTCGTACCCTGAGGTAAGAGTGAGCTCTTTAGGCTAGTGCGGGAAAACCCTTCTTCTTCTTCTCACTCACGCTGTTCATTCTTTTTACGAGAATTGAGCTTTGTTTTATCTGAATTCCATTTTCTTGACTTGCATGCTTAAGCTCGTTCGTCTTTGATTTTTGATGCAGCTAGTGATATTTCGTGAAAGAATGGGTTTAGACTTATTTTCTTCACTGCAATGTCAAGTTCTTTTGGGAAAGAAAGAATGACAAATGAGCTTGTTGGATTTGAGCTTTAGTTATTAATCTTTATTTTGGTTGCTTTGTTCTTTATTTTATTTTTTTTTGATGATTTTCGTTGCTAAGAAGAGGGAATGTGATTTCTAAAGAACCCAGCAAGCCCTCATTTTCTTGTATCCCTCATTTTTCAACTTATGAACAAAAGTATGCTTCGATTCGAGTTAATCTTTTCCATTTTAGAATGATGTATGCGTTTCCAAAGAACCCCAGAAAGCTCGTTTTCTTTCTTTTAACTATCATCGGCATCAGAATCTAAATTTCGGTGTGTTTTGGTGATTTTTCACTATTCTTTAAACGATTCTTGGTATTTATACGAACACTGAGATGTGGATTTTTCAGATGATCTTGGCGGCCATTGAAGGTCTCAACAGTGAAAACGGGTCGAACAAATCGTCGATATCCAGGTACATTGAGTCCAAGTATGGTCAATTGCCAGCCGGCCACTCGGCGCTGCTCTCGCACCACCTGAACAAGATGAAGGAGAGTGGAGAGCTGGTATTCTTCAAGAACAACTACATGAAGTACGACCCAGATGCGCCGCCTAAGCGGGGCCGCGGCCGGCCACCAAAGCCGAGGATCCCGATGCCGCCGGGCATGGTTCTTTCCTCTGGTAAGCCGCGAGGCCGCCCGCCAAAGGACCCATCGGCGTCCGGGCCGTCGGAGAGTGGGAAGCCCCGTGGGCGGCCTCCGAAGAAACCTCGCGTCGACGGTGAATCCTCTACGAAGACGTCGACTGGGAGGCCCAGAGGAAGGCCTCCCAAGGTGAAGCCTTCATCTGCAGAAGAGACTTTAGAATAGACCCTTTAGTGGTATTGCTTTTTTAACTCCTCTCTTTCTCTCTCTCTCTGAATTGGTTGTTGCGACTTTGTAATGGGAATTGTGTTTGTAGTTTCGTGTACATTGTGAGGTACTTTAGCTGTTGAAGCTTGTTTAGTCCCCAAGTTTCAATTTCGTAGGAGATGACTAATTGCTGAAATGGGACTCGCTTCCCCTCTATTGTCTACCTGTGATCTATAAATGCACGCAGTTTCTTTTCTTTGCTTTGAAAAGCAGATGACAATTTTTAATGGGTCTGTTATCATCTTCTTCTTCATGGATGCTAGATGTTTGATTCTAATCTTGGTGGTAATTTCTTCAGTTCACTTCGTAGAAAGTTTATTGATGTCTTTCTGTAAATGGGTATTTCTTCAAATTGGGTTAGCCTGCTTTTTGAGGAATTACCACGAAGTTTCGTTCAAACTAGAGAGAGAGAGAGATTGTGGTGCAAGGGTTTATCGTTGACAAGAATAGAGTCCTAACAAATCTTTGTTGGCTGTATGTCCTTGGGTTCTTATTTGCAAGGCGATGATGGAGGCCCTCAGGCCCCATTTGTCTAGTCTTATTAATCCAATCTGCATTCATGTGTGGGCTGGAAAAGGTTGATTGCGAGCCTATGCTGGGGTTGACAACCATTAAATATTTATCAATTTTACTTTGTGTAATGGTGTTATAATTGAAGTTCCCAAGCTGAGATCTGTGCTACTGTTGAGGTATACTTACACTGTTCCTTCCTGTGCCACACTTCTTTTTAGGTTGGCAGCTTTTTTTGGGTATGGATGAAATTTCAAATGTTTTTGGAGTAAGAAGTATCTGGCCTATTGCTTTTTTATCTTTACAGTTCTCTTTTCCTTTTCTGTTCTTTTGGGAAGGGTCAGATCTTAAGTTTTTGGTATTTTTGAACTTGCAAGAGGCTGTCTTTTGTGTATACTGAACGGTTATGGCAAAGGAAGAAAGCGTTGCAATTAGATTGCCCATTAAGTGCAAGTGATTGAGATGGATCTGTGGCCATTCAATTCAATAAAGATCAAGGGACACATGAAAGCTTAGTGAGACTTTAGTAATTTCTGTTTTGAGGTGAATGATTCACTTGAATTGTCAATTGAAGTTCATTTTGGTGCTTATATTTTGAATTAATATAATTAAGTTGTATTTATTTATTTTATTTAATTAAAATTTTTATGAATTGGAGGATAGAAGCTAAAGGAAAGTCTTTCCACCTTATATAGATTAGTTGGACCATTTGAGGGATTAGACATTATTGGCTATTGTTGGAATTGATGTAATCCCACGAGGGGGGCGAATTGGGTATTAAAAATTTTCTCCCTAAGTCATTTCAAATTCCAGCAATAGTATAACACAACCTAAGGTTTATCTATATAATCGAAAACCTAATCAACACACGTATGGTATATAATGAATCAGGCATATTACATACATGTGTTGAAAATAAAAGTATAGAAAATAAATTGCGAAAATATAAAGAATACGCACGATATGTTATCGGGGTTCGGCTAATACTACCTACGTTCTTACCTTAGTTTGCAAGCTTGAGACTTACTATTATTGCTCACCTAATGGATGGAGCGATACCGGTTACAACCAGGTCAAATTATACCAGGGTTGATCTTAACCTTTATACACTCTCTTTACGGGATGGAAAAGGCTCTACTAATCCTTACGAATTAGATTAACGTCCCTTCAGGCCATGCCTGGAATACAACAGATATTAAATACAAATTTTGTGTGCAAAGATATGTGCTTCTCCAACAAGCAGATTTTTACCACTATTAACCAATGCGCATTAACTAGATAGAAACTGTAAGCTCAGTGCAAATAATGTGTAATAGCACTTTAAGTAATGTCAATAATCAATCAAGTGTAAGAGTGTATTATTAATCTATTTTTAAAATAATATGTAAATATATTTCAACCACAAGTAGGGTTTCAAAGTTTTTTAGAGAATATAATCAAAATATCTCTAAGATAATTTTCTCAAAATTCTAGCACAAGAGATATTTGAAATCAAACTTGTTTGAAAAAATATTTTACAAAACACAAGAACAAGCCTTTGAATACTTGCAACAATACTACAAGATTTACAAGCTCTAGAGAGTATTCCCACTGAAAACTTATGAATTAAATCACAAGGGGACTCTCAAGCTCACTCTCAAAAAATCAATATCAAACAAATGCAATGAGAGTGTGAGCCAATATAAACAATCTCAATAATACTCTTACCAAAGGATTTTAGTAAGTAGGATGAGTAAGAGATAGATTTATGGCTTGTATGTGATAAAATAAGGATTTTGAAATTTAAAGAGTTTTGGCTAATAATATTTGTTAATTCATGCTTAATCTTTCCAAATAAACTGGTATTTATAGACATTCATAAAAATATAACCGTTGGGGGCTCATTTGGTATTTCTAAAAAAGTTTTAAGTATGGTTAATAAAAAATAACCTCGTTTTAATCTCGGTAAAATTCGAGCAACTCGAGAGTTTCGGTCGACTAGATTGCTCAGTTTGTGTTGACTTTTTGAGTCCGATCCCTGTTTTGATAATGACAAACCACAGTATCCCACTTGTGTAACTGAGTGTGAACAGGTTTATATTTCTGTAAGCACAAGTGATGAATGCAAAATGGAAGTCGTAAAGAGCACTGAGAAGAACACCAATCGGCATATTTCATGGAGCATTGAGGAGCAGAAGACACGAAGACTTTATTTATTTTCTGGGTTGTAATAGTAATTAGGGTTGAATATGCATGCATCTTACATGATTTAAATTTGAAGCTCTACCTGACCTTAGATTGACCATAGGACCTCCAAATAACATAAAAAACTTTTTTCATAAATGCCTAACTTATACAAAAGTTTTTAAATGGTTTTAAAGTTAAAAGAAGGCAAAAACTAAATTTTTCAAAGGGGTTGGTCAACCAGCCAGTCGACCAAATGTTAGAAATAAACAATTTTCTTACTCAATTCGATCTCATATCAAACCATGTTCAACATGAAAATTGTGGAATTTTACCATAGCTTGAGTTTGATACCAGGAACGTCCAAATTGGAGTTACACCATAGCTTGAGTTTGATACCAGGAACGTCCAAATTGGAGTTACACAGAAAAAGTTATGGCCAAAACACTGAAACATGTCCGTAAGAGAAAAACTCCCTTCATGTTTCTTCCATCTCATTGATGGACATTTTTCTCAAGCCAAAAGTCATTATCTTAAAATGTGTTTAACATGAAAGTTGTGGAATTTTCTCTTACCTTTCTATTGGTATCAAGAACATCCAATTTGAAGTTGTATAGGAAAAGTTATGGCCAAAACACTGAACAGTATCTGCGCAGAAAAGTAGAGGCCGGTTGACCGAGCCTTCACTACGGTCGACCGAAACTCGTTGATTTCAGCCGCGGTCGACCGTACCTTGAGCCTGATCGACCGACCTTCTCGGGAAAGTGTCCCAACGGCCAAAAAAAATGGCTAGTTTTCAAAATAAAAATATATTTTAAGGTCACAAGGGGTTTTTGCCTATAAATACAACCCCAAAACACTTGAAATTGTTGGAGAATCCCTTTGTTAAATTAGTTTATCATTCTTTAATTCTCCCACACTTCTATACCCCATTTGTTCTTTAAATTCTCATTTTTCTCCTACTCTTCTTTTATTTGAAAATCATTTTGGGAGAAAATATTTTTGGGAGTTTTATGTGAAGAGGCATGAGTATATATCATATACATATATATTGCTTGATGGTCTTCTTCTTTCATTTGTGATATATTTTTAAAGATTAAAATGTCTCCCATTGTCTTCTTTTGAAAACCATTTTTAGAGAAAATATTTTTGGGGTTATATTTGAAGAGGCTTGAGCATATAGCATTCTCTATATGTATATTGCTTGAAGGCCTTTCTATTTTTCATGTTTTCAAAGATTAAATTTCTCCCATATTCTTTTATTTGGAAAAATATTTTTTGGAGAAATTCATTGTGAATAATGTCTTGAAGGCTTGGGCTAATATTGTTACTCATATATTTTGCTTGAATGCCTTCTTGGGATTAATTTTACTAAGGTCAATCATTTTGAAGAAAACCCTAATATTCTCCTACTCTTATTTTGACATACATTTGTTGGATAATTTCTTTGGGTTATATAAGAGGGAGCCTTGAGCATATATCAATTTAATATATACTTGCTTGAGAGGCTTCTCCTTCTATTTTATAAAGGTCAATCATTTTCCAAACTCTCAAGTTTTACTTGAAAAATATTTTGAGAGAAAACCCATACTCTACATGAGCTTCATTTCAAAATCATATGAGAATGCATATTAGATTTTAATGTTGTACATCTCTACTTGTATTTCAGAAGCATATTTTATGTACAAAATGATTTTACTGTAACAGTTCGATTTAGTCCATTAATTGAACTGGGGAGTCTCAGCCCCGCAAGCGAAACTAGTTTGGCTCAGCCTAATAATTAAGCTGGGGTTTTCCTCGCCCCGTAAGGAGAGGATGTAAAAGGCTTTTGCTCCACCTGGTTAAGTGAGCAGGTATAGTGGAATCCTTGGGGGTAAGCCCAAGGCGGGGATGTAGGCTAGTTTGGCCGAACCTCGATAACAAATCTGGTGTCGCTCTTTCTATTTTATTTAAATTCCTGCACTTTAATTTCAGCATGTGTATGAATGTTTATTTAATGTCGAAATTATTCTCGTGCACACATTTGATTTAAATAAGATACTGCACATGTGTATGTTTGCTTTTATTGTTAAACTCGCTTTACATACACGTATACATGTTGAATGGGATATGATACTGTAATGAATCGGCGAATTGTTTAAATTAGTCAAAAAGTTTTTAAAACCCAATTCACCCCCCCTCTTGGGATCACACCAATTCCAACAGTTTGGTTGACCAGGGTGTTTTTGAACCGAGGTGTTGGTTGATTAGATTTGAGCCGATTTTTTAACCTCCAAGGTTCAGTCGACGGGCCAAGTTCGGTTGACCAAATTCATAGGTTTGGTCGACCAAGTCCTTTTATAACTAGGAGTTCCGTCGACCAAGGCATTGGGAAATCCCCACGTTCCAATTCGGTCAACCAGAGCGTTGATGTACATTTTAAGGTTGGTCGACCAGATGGTCAAACCTTTATCCTTGGGGAGGTTCGGTCGACTGAAGGTACTCTGTATGTTAGGGTTCGATCGATCGAACGCACTAACTTTGTGCATTCAATTCCTAACTCTCTTTTAAAGACACTCATTTTCACATAATTAATACTTCTAAGTTATAGGAGACAATTCATGTGATAATTTGATACCTAAAGTCAATCTATGGTCTTTGAGCTAATCCCTAAAAATTTGGCGTCAGTCGACCGATCCCTAAGGTCATTCAACGGTCTTGAACTTATAGTCCCTACCATGCATGATATGCGGATTATTACAGACCAATAGATAATTAATACAAACCCGAATGATAAATATAAAAATATAATACAACTTGAAATACAAATTGATCTTCATGCGCTGCTCCTTTGCAACTCCATGGAATACGCCGAAGTATGCTCGTTCAAATGCTCTTACGGCTTCCACATCAAATCATCATATGTGCTAACTAAAACACAAAGCTGCTCAAGTACTCAAAGCACACAGATGAGATACTGTGATTTGTCATAATCAAAATAGGGATCTGACCAAAAAGTCAACAGTTATGAAAAAAATTTTATAATTATTTTATACTCATGATCCACTTGAAGTTGTAATTATTTCATGAATTGAACTTACTGATATTTTTCTTAAGCATTAGACTCCTAACGAATAATTATGATATATCATATATGTAATGTTAATTCAACATTTTATTTTTAATCAAGATCACAAAAGCAAGCGTATGACATTAATAAGCGCAAATTTTTAATTGTATTAACAAAAAATATAAAGACTAATAAATTATTTAATAGTATAAGAATTAAATACATTTTGCACAAACTTTTTTTATTTGTTTGGAAGCATGAATTTAAAGTTGAACAAAAGGCAATGACTTCATTTTAGGTTCGGTAAGAAGACAATCATTTTAAAAAAAAAATTAAATATTTTAGAGATCTCTTTTAAAATTTTAAAAATATTATATACCCGTGCGATGTTTTTTACCCTTTAAAGTTTTGAAGTTAGACAACATGACTTTGTATTGAGAAGTTCGAGGTTGTAATATAAAGTTATTTATTTAAATTATATTGTAATGAGAAAACAAAATTATAAAATTTTAGCTTCAAATTGGTACATTTCAATTTGAATAGAGTCAACTCCTGTGTGTTTCAATTTGCATTTACTTTTCTTTTGGGCAATGTGTTTTCACCTAGTTAAAGTGAAAAGTTAATTCAAAGGCTGAGTACACCAGTGTGTTTGGTTAAACTTCTATTGGTCATCGTACTGTCGCTGCCGTTTGAAATTCAACATGGCACGTTCGATTTGTTTAGGAATGGGGAGGACTGGCAGTCATTGGTCAGGCATGAGTTTCCAAAAGCTGGCCATAGAAGTAAGAGCTGGGTGCTGGTTTTGCTAAAAGGGGGAAATGAAATTCATATTTGATTGAGATTTAGATTTAAAAATACTCTATTATAATTGTGTTATGTACGTTTCTATAAAGTTAAATTGTTTATATGATATAATTTTAATAGATTAAAAGAGATAAGAAAAGAGAGTAAGAGAAAAATGTTGTGGCGGGCACTCCACTTGTGCCAAACACCAATACTATAACTATTGCTATTAAATATATAAGAAACTAAAGTAATGTAGAAACTAATAATAAAACAGTAAAAGAACAAGATAAGAAATTAATGAGGTTCGGTATAGAATTACCTACGTCCTCGGGCGCCGACGATCAATCCACTACTTCTTGACAAGTACAACTCTGATATGTATTTTACAAATGAAGAGTTGGGCTTTTTATATAGTTTCAACCTCAAATCCAAAAAATATTTCTCTCCAATGTGGGACAAATAATACAAAAAATTCAAAACAACTTTTTATACTAATGTGGAACTAGTCTACCAATGTGGGGCAAAAAACAACAAATCTCCACCTTGACAATAAATTCAACAAATTTTCCAGTCACCAACATTTTCTAAAGTTCCATATCATCGGCGCTTTCAAAAAGTATTCAAACTTGTAGGATATTGATCAAGTCCAAACAATGTTTGAACTTGATTGTTGTCACAATCTTGGTCAACATATCTGCGGGATTTTCAATTGTAGCAATCTTCTGAAGAAGTATCTTGCCTCCATCAATAATATACCGCATAAAATGAAATCGAACGTCGATGTGCTTCGTTCGTGCATGATAGACTTGGTTCTTTGCCAAATGAATAGCATTCTGGCTATCACAGAACACAACAATGTGCTTCTGAACAACTCCCAAATTTTCAAGTAAACCCTGCAACCAAATAGCTTCCTTAACAGCCTCTATTGCTGTCATATACTTTGCTTCTATTGCAGACAAGACAATGGCTGACTGTAAGGTAGACCTCCAACTCACTGGACCATTAGCAAATGTAAAAACATATCCAATAGTTGATCCACGTTTATCCAAATCACCTGCAAAATTATAATCCACATATCCAACAGCACGTTGATCAATAGTATTATTTTTTCTCAAATACTATACCAACATCAATCGTATTCATAATATATCTCAAAATCCATTTCACAGCTTGCCAATGTCCTTTACCCAGATCATGCATATACATGCTCACCATACTAACAGCTTGTGAAATATCAGGTCTAGTACAAACCATTGCATACATAAGACTACCAACAACACTTGCATAAGGAACATGTGACATATACTTACGTTACTCATCTTATTTAGGAGATAAAACCGCACTAAATTTGAAATGAGGAGTAAGAGGAGTGCTTACTGGTTTTAACTACTCAGACATGCCAAAACTCTGTACTACCTTCTTCAAATATTATTTCTAAGATAACCTAACTCTTCCTTTCATTATGTTTCTACGAATCTCCATGCCAATTATCTTCTTCGCTTCACCAAAATCTTTCATCTCAAACTCTTGACTGAACTGCTTTTTCAACTTGTTGATTTCTTTCCTATTCTTTGAAGTTATCAACATATCATCAACATACAAAAGTAAATATATAAAAGATCCATTTTATAGTCTACGAAAATAAACACAATGATCATGTTTATTTCTAATGTACTTCTGACCCATCATAAACTGATGAAATCGTTTGTACCACTATCTTGGAGACTATTTTAAACCATACAACGATTTACCCAGTTTACATACCAAATTTTCTTTTCCAGCAACCTAAAATCCATTTGACTAAGTCATATAGATTTCCTCTTCCAAATCACCATGTAAAAATGTAATTTTTACATCGAGCTAAACTAATTCAAGATCAAATTGTGCTACCAAAGCCAACAAAATTCGAATGGAAGAATGTTTAACAACTGGAGAAAATACCTCATTATAATCAATGTCTTCTTTCTGTGCGTAGCCCTTACCTACCAATCTAACTTTGAAGCGAACATTATTTGCATTTGGAAATCCTTTTTTCTTTACATAAACTCATTTGCAACAAATTACTTTCTTACCCTTGGGCAGCTGGGTTAGCTCCCAAGTCTGATTCTGATGAAGAGACTACATTTCTTCATCCATCGCTCTTTTCTACTTGTTTGATTCAAAGTTCCTCATTGCTTCTTTGAAAGTGTAAGGAACATTATCATCCACAACTGGTAGTGTATAGGCCACCATATCAGTATACCGAGTAGGTTTTCAAATTTCTCGCCTTGACCTCTAAGAAACAATTGATTCTAGTTGCTGTGAAGATTCTCAAATTGAAATCTCCTCTTCTTGTAAACTATTCCCCATCGTAACTAGAGAGTTACCTTATGTAGTCTCATTTCTCACTGGGTTTCCCAAAACTGTCTCAACCTCCACCTGTTGTTGAGTACCACTGGTCTTCTCTTCAACTCGTGACTCCATGAGTATTGTTTTCTTTATCATCGCAAGTTCATCAAAAGTCACATCCCTACTTAAAATCATTTTTTTCGTCTCTAGACACCAAAGACAGTATCCTTTAACTCCTGCACTTATCCCCAATAATATTACTTTCTTGGCTCTTAGATCCAATTTAGATTCTTTAACATGATAATAAGTCATTGTACCAAATATACGTAAAGAATCATAATCACTGGCAGGCTTTCCAGACCATACCTCACATGGTGCTTTTCCCCATATTGCAGATGATGGTAAATGATTGATGAGATGACACGCATATCTAATAGCCTCAGCCCAAAACCTTTTGTTTAACCCAACATTAGACAACATACATTGAAATTTCTCCAGAAAAGTCCGATTCATGCGCTCTGCCACCCCATTCTACTGTGGTGTATCTCGAACTGTGAAGTGTCGAGCAATACCTTTATCCTGACGTGCCTTCATAAATGGATCGCTCATGTATTCACTACCATTATCTGATCTGAGTCGTTTAATCTTTCTACCAGTTTGAGTTTCAACTAATTTTTTCCACTTAAGGAAAATATCACACTTCATTTTTATGCTTCATAAAATACACCCAAACTCTTCTGGAAAAATCATCAACAAAAGTGACAAAATAATGCATACCACCCAACGAAGCCATTTTTGTGGGCCCCCATACATATGTATGGATGTAGTCTAAAATACCTTCAGTATGGTGGATTGCAGTGCCAAATTTCACTCTAGTCTGTTTTCCTAGAATGCAGTGCTCACAAAATTCAAGTTTGCACACCTTTGCACCCTTTAACAAACCTCGCTTAGCTAATTGTTGCAAAAAATTTTCTCCTGCATGTGCTAATCGCATGTCATAACCTGATTGTATCTGAACCTGCATCTTTCTCAGAAACAATAGCTGCTGAACGAATAACTGTACTACCTTGTAAATAATACAAGTTATTTTTCCTTATTCCTCTTATCACCACCAGCGCACCTGATTTAATCTTTAAGATTCCATTTTCAAAGTGATAGTGAACCCTTTAGATTCTAAGGCACCCAATGAAATCAGATTCTTCTTTAGGCTTGGAACATACCTAACATCAGTCAAGGTCTTAATAGTTCCATTTTAACATTTTAACTGTATTAATCATATTCCAATTGTTATACAAGTATTATCATTTCCCATAAAAACAACCCCACCATCTAATTCTTCAAAATTAGAAAATCATTCCCTATTGGGACACATGTGATAGGAACAACCAGAATCCAAAATCCACTCACCAAAATAATGTTACGAAGATGTTCCAAGAAGAGAAAAATCTAACTCACTTCTATAATCATTGGTTATATTGACATTAGAATGTGCTTTGCCCTTATTCTTCTGCTGTAGTTTAGAGCAATTTTTCTTCCAATGCCCTCTCTCATGGCAAAAGGCACATTCATCTTTAGTAGGTCTCCCATGAGATTTACTCCTCCCATGAGATTTACTCTTCCTTCCAGGCATGCAACTCTGAGAACGTCCCCTTATTGTTAGTGCTTATGTTGTTTCCTTATGGACCCTCTGATCCTTCTTTCTGTATTCAGTACTAATCAATGCAGTACAAACAACATTATAAGTAATTTTATCTTTCCCATACAATAAAGTGGTGGTCAAATGTCCATACTCATCAGGGAGAGAATTCAGCAACAATATGGCTTTATCCTCATCCTTCACCTTTTCATCCAAATTTAACAAATCAGCCAAAATTTTATTGAAAGCATTTATGTTGTCATTAATCGAAATATCTGGTCGATATTGGAAGCGAAACAATTTATTTTTCAAATAGATCCAATTTTTCATACTTTTGGTCATAAATGTATTTTTCAATGTCTTCCACAATTTCTTTGCAGATGTCTCCCTCATAACAAAATATTTCTAATTTTTAGCTAGATACAGACGAATCGTACCACATGCCTTACGATTGATCCTTTCCCAATCTCTGTCACCCATATCTACTGGTTTATCATCCAAAGCAATACCTAGTTCTTGCTGATACAAGATGTCTATCACCTCACATTACCACATACCAAAATTATTAGTACCATCAAATTTCTCCACCTCAAACTAAGCATTAGCTATCGTCTTCGATGATGATGTCGAAACCGAAGGAGCAGGAGTTCATGTGGACAGAGTTTCTTCTACTGTTGCTCTAGTTTTCGTCATCTTCTATATATTCAATAGCAACCAACAAAGCAAAAGGCCTAGGATGAATAGTATGTACCAACTGTGTCTACTCTGTTTTATCCTATGAAATCCCACTTTGACTAGGCCAACCTCCAGGGAGCGATTGAGTCACAATGGTCTTTGAGCACTCACTTAGATAAGGTCTTTCTTAGGCATCAAATATGGAATCAATGATCCTAACAGAGGAACACCTCTGTATCGACACTATTCAACCTAGCTCTGATACCAATTGTTGTGTCTAGCACCCCACTTGTGTCAAACACCAATACTACAACTATTGCTATTGAATATATATAAGAAACTAAAGCAATGCAGAAACTAATAATAAAACAAGCAAAAAGAACAAGACAAAAAATTAACGAGGTTTGGTATAGAATTACCTACGTCCTCGGGCGCCGATGATCAATCCACTATTTCTTGACAAAATACAACTTTGAGGTGTATTTTACAAATGAAGAGTTGAGCTCTTTATATAACTTCAACCTCAAGTCCAAAAAACACTTCTCTCCAATGTGGAACAAATAATACAAAAAATTCAAAACAACTTTTTATACTAATGTGGAACTATTCTACCAATGTGGGACAAAAAACAACAAAAAAAATGATAAAGATATAAGAGGGACAAAAGACACCCGGGGTTATTTAGTTTTAGGATAACAGGCTATAACATTATGCTTGTTGAATTGAGTTGGGTATCCCTTACAAAATAGATAGTACAACTATTTATACCCCTTTGAAGTCAAACTTAAACCAATTCTAATGTTATAAATCATAAATTCAAACCATTAATTCTAATCATAGATTAGAATCATTTCTAAACATTAAAAGTTTAATTATTATAGTTGACAAGATTTTGCTATAGTTGACATGCTTGTCTAATATTTGTTCGTATTGTTGCCTAATGACTATGATTTATTTTTCTTACGTGATTGCTTTGGATTCCTTGGTCGCTTAGGTATTGAGTGATTCCATATTTTATTTCCTTAAGTGATTTGTGTCTCACTTGTGATGTTTGTCTTATGCCTTATGTTGGCCTTACAAGGCTTAAAATCTTGTTATCTTATTTTGGTGCTAACAAACAAGTAAAATTTAATGTATTTGTATGAGTAATGATATTTCAGGGCTCATATATGAGAGAGCAAGGTCAAAGGGCTCTTCAAGGATCAAATGAAGCTTAAATGAGTCAAAGCATGGATTTAACGATGATATATTAAACCTTGAAGATTATAAGGACATGAATGAGTTGTTGAAAGTCAAGGAATATTAAAGTCAAAAGAGCCAAAGAAAGGCAAAGTTAGAAAGCTCAAAGAATATGGAAGCTTGAAGAAAAGATGGACTCAATTCAAGAACAAAGCATGAAGACTCAGGAACTTAGAATGTTAATGTTTTAGAAGTCTCCTGTAAGTGATTTAATGTTTAAAATATCGTTTGAAATATTTTGAAACTCTTAGGTTAACTTCTTGGACCTAAACACCTTTTAAAATACTTGGAAAATATTTTTATAAGGTCAAAAATTATTTTAAAAAGGTTAGAATCATTTTGGAATGAAAAACACCAAAAAGAGTTTTTCCAAATGCTGTCAATTTTTATACATCCGTATTGAGGTGAAATTTTCTCTATCAAAATCGCCTTCTTTTAAAATGTGTTCAACATGAAAGTTGTAGGATTTTCTCTTAACTTTCTTTTGACACCAAGAAAACCTAATTTGAAGTTATATAGAAAACTTTATGGTCAAAACACTAAAATGGGGTTACAACTATCAGCCATCTGAATACTGTTCATGGGAGGCACTTTAGCTATCTGAACAGCACACAGAACCACTTCAGATGTCTGAACTCAACACTTCAGACGTCTGAAGATTTTTTGGACAAATTTGAAATAGGCAGTAGCTGTTCAGACGTCTGAACCCTACTTCAGACATCTGACCATGTGTCTAGTTCATTTTTTAAAGGGTTTCAGGAACTTCAGATGACTGAACATGACTCTTCAGACATCTGAACACTGTTCAACGGGCAAATTTTTAAATTCTAATATTTTAAAATATAGCTGTTCTAAGTTTCAAATTTTCTAACAACTTGGGAAACTCTCTAAGGAAACTTTAGCAACATGGAAACAAGTTTGAAAGCCTATAAATACATGGTTTTGCAAATCAAAATAAATCCAAGAATTGAAAAATCTGTTTTGAGAAGCTAAAAGTACTCTTGTTCTTCCAAAGTTCTCTTCCTCACTCATTGCAAATCTCTTTTGTTGAGATATTATGAAGTGCTAATCCTTCCTTCTCTGAATTCCTATTGCTAATCATCATCTAAGAAGGATATTGGTAAATTCTACACTTGAGCTTCATTCTATTTCATATTGATATTTTACATTGAAGTATATAGTGCTGAAATTGTACTAACTTGCTCTTTGAGAGAGTATACTTGTATGCAGATGTTATCTTGTGTTTCTTGTAGTTCTTTGATGTTCAAAGGATTGTTTGGATCGTTGGCTAAGTAAGGGGATATTGCTTAGAGATGTGGGCTCTAGCCTAAAGGAGTGACCGAACGAGGGGACATCGTTTGGAGGCGGGCTCTAGCCTAGTGAAGGAGTGTTTGAGCATGGGGTATCGCTTGTAATCAGGTTTTGTTCCACCCGTCAACGGAACAGGTTTAGTGAATCCTTTGATGGTTTGCCAAAGGCGAAGACATAGGCTGGGTATAAGTCGAACCTCGTAAAAATCTCCGTCTCACTCTCTCTTTTCCTATTCTTTATTTTTAGTGCATATTTAAATTGCGTGGATGGTTTAAATTTGAAAATCATATAAACTATGTATATTTGGAAATCAAACAAACTTAAGGTTTAATTTTGATTTGAGTTGCGGAAACTGAAAGGGAGTACGTTGGTTACATCATATCTTACGGAAACCATACGGGAGTACGTTACTTGGTTAACATCCCAAAGATAAATTTACCAAGAGTTTATTTGAGTTCTAAATATTTGAAAAGAGTGATTGGATTCATCTATACAGGGTTTTACATCAGCAAGCATAAATTCTCATTCACTACAGGGCTTGATTCAAATTTGGCTAATATAAACAAACAACCATCTTGAGTTTTTATATTACATAAGTGTTGTGTATTGGCTTGTTTGTTTACTTTCTAATTATAGTTGATTGGTTTGATTGAATGTTTGGATGTTTGTATAGTTAAAGATTAAATAAAGAAATTAAGTTCTTGAGTGCTTAAAAAATTAAACAAATAAGTCACGAATTGATTAAAAGAAATAAAATAAGTTTAAGAATTCTAAAAGGAATTAAAACGAAAGTTTTAAAAGCCAATTCACCCTCCCCCCTCTTGGGAAGTCATTCCTAATTTCACCTTATCTAGGCGATTTTTCGCTTGGTCACTACGGTGACTAAGTGAAGTGTGATTAGGATTGCAAATGAGCTGAACCGATCGTGATCTACCCAATGCTCAACTTAATAATAGTTCACTTGAACTTGTTTATTAAGTTAAACAAGCTAAACTTAAGTTGATTCATACTCATTTTGTTAGGCTTGCGAACGACTCGTTTATCATCTTGTTTGCTGGCTCGTTTACTTATTCGTTAGTAACTCATAAACTAACACGATATTTATCTTGTGACCAAACTCGATATAGATCTCATTAAATATTTGATTTTAAATTTTTTACTTTAAAAAATATTTTTCTTAAATTATATTTATTAATTGTCAATTAATTTAATTAGCTTAATGGTTTGATTTATTTATTAGTTTGATACGTGTTTCAATTGATTTGAGTTTTGAGCTCGAGCTCAAGCTCAAGCTTAGCTCGCTTATTAATGTGAAATGAGCTTTAGTTGATTCAAACTCAAGCCAAGCTCAAGTTATATATATACTGAACAAGCTGAGTTTGAACATAATCGAGCTCGAGCTATGCGACTTGTTTAAAGCTCTATGCACAATTTCCCCTGCCTAGGCGACCTCCATTTTTAAGGTAACTATCTTGACTAGACGATTGTCATCACATTTCAAAGGTATACACAAAGATGACACAAACACCACTTTTCCATGTTAATCCTCATTTCATTGCTAAAACTAGGGTTTAGTATTTACGGTGCTTAGTTACTAAAGTATGTGTGATTTTCACTTAACAAGAGAAAATTTGAGTGTCCCTATTGCACATCACACCACCGAATTCAGTGATGAACAATGCTTGGTGGTAGTCTTCTAATAGTATTTGGGAACATAAATTCTAAGATTTGAATTTAAATTTATATAAATTTAGAAAAAAAATATAGAATTTTAAGATATATTTTTTTGAGTCCATACCAATTTAAATTCAAAACTCAAATTTCATGCTCCGAAATACATAAATAGTGTATTTGTTTAATAGCATTTCAGATAGTGTACTTTGACAGTATTTCAAATCTCAAATCTTAGCTATAAGCTAAGCATGCAAAACTAGATAGACACCAAAGCCTCAACCTAAGCTATTGTTGTTTATGGTGTGGCTCTTATACTTCAAGAGTTTATCAACGAAGGGAAAAAAATATGGATCTGGCCTTGGTGCAGGGCAGCAGCAAAGACTCGTCGACGAGTGCCCTGTTCTCATCGACAAGTGGTCGCTGGATTGCGAGAAACAATTTAAATTTTAAATTTGAACATTGGAATGGTTGGGTATTTAGAGGGAAACCTCTAAGGGGTTATTAAATACGTCTTTCTGGGCATGTTTATAGATGTAAGAGAAGGAGAGAATGTGATGACCCAAAATATATATATATATATATATATAATTAAAGTACAATAATAATAAAATAATAAAAATGGTCATTAAGTTAATATCAATACAGAAGTGTTTTTCTATAGAATCCTTGATTCCATGTTTGATGGCTAAGAAAGACCTTGTCTTAGCGAGTGCTCAGAGACCATTACGGGTCAGTCACTCCCTGGAGGTCGGCCTGGTCAAAATGGAATTTCATAGGATAAACAGGATAGACACTGTTTGTACACGTAAATAAGTACATAAAATAATATTTTGACTGACATAATTTGTAGAAATATATGATAAAATAATAATAATATAGGTATCCTATGCAGGGCCCACAAAACTGTGTGGGGCTCACATGAGTTCCGAAGCCGTGTGGAGGTTTACACGAGTCTCGAAGCTGTGTAGGGCTAATAAAATTGTATGAGGATTATTGGAGTTACGTAGGATCCGTTTGGGTCTCGAAGTGGTGCGGGGCCCACAAGACCATGTGGGGTCCACATGAGTTTTCAAAATTCAAATTTAATTCTTATTCAAAAATAAATAATAAAATAAATAAATACTAAAAATGGTTCAAAATTAATAACAATGATAATAATAATGATAATAATGATTAAGAAAAATAATAAAATAATTAATTAACTAATTGATTAATTAATTAGGTAAGTGATTAATTAAAAATTTATTTAATGGGAATGGTGGCAAGCACTCCCACATGGCCTCCATCCCCATCCCATACTCAACACATACCTTGCCCATCCCTTGCCCATTCTTTAATTTTTAAAAATTATAATTTCACCCATCTCCCCACACTTTTATAAATTTCATTTTTTCGCCAAAATTTTCCTATAAATAGGGAGCTCTCAACCTTCATTTTTCACAATAATTTTTCCAAGGAAGAGAAGAATTAGTGAGTGAAAGAAATTGTGGTGGGGAGAGAATTTTTGAGTAAGTTCTCAATCACCCACTCTTTCCGATCTCATTTCTTAGAGATAGTTACAATGTTCGTAAAGAAGAAGGTAAGTAAATTTTGATTATGTTAGTTTTTTTTTTATTTAAAATTCATACCCGAGTTTATTTTATAAGTAAATTTCAATTATGTTAATTAGTTCCACAAAATTTCCATGAGTTTATTTTTACGCGTATTTAATTATACCAGTTATATCTTTAATATACTTGCATCTATTTTTGGGTTAAGAAATGTTCTAATCCCCTCGGGTAAATTTTCAGCATTTCTTTCTATTCAAAAATAAAATTATATATAGTTTTAACACAAAAATTGTGTGGCATGAGTTTATTTCTACGTTGCATTTTTTTTATGAAAATATGAGTAAAGATGAGATTTTTACGATATTATTTTAAATTGTATAAATTATAATAAGATGATTTTAAAACCCCTTATGGCAACGAAAGTTCAAAGTTACAGATGCTCGGTACCGCAGCTTAAAGTTTATACGGATCAGAGTGCACCCACACTGTTTACAGAGTGGTTATTTATGTTAGTGGATTTCTCCTGAATGCACACCTGGTTCCGAATCAGGACTTAATAAGGAAAAACTCACTTAAAGTTTACGTACGTTGATTTAGTTTGGTCGGCCAGCCAGCTAAGTCCAGTCTTTGGACCGCACAATCCAGTCATGGGGGTAAACATGACTTACGGCAAACAAGCCTAAGGGTGGTTTTTACAATATATATTTATACATTGTTAATTACGTATACAAAGTCACTAATGATTTGAAGAAAAAGTGTAAGTTTACATGAAAAAGATCATTCTAGTGCTTAAATGACGATCTAAAGAAAACGTATAAGGAAAAGTATATGTATATTTATCATTAAATATTTATACAAATTTAAAGTCAAAAGTTTAATTTAACAGTTATAGTGTATGATTATAAAATTTTACTGTTATAGTTGATGGTAAAAGTTTTATACAGAAATTTTTAAATTTATATTTATTCTAGAGACAGTTTTGAAGTTATAATATTAAATATTGTTTTACGAAATTTTTAAAAAACTCATTTTAGCCACACACTAATAATAATTTTATTTACTTACTGAGCGTCGTCTCACTCCAATCATATTTTTATTTCAGATAGCTCTGAAGAGCATGTTGGAAATTAGGCTTAACAAGCATGCAGGTGAGGATAGAAAAATAAAGATTGTTTAGAAATATTAGTATGATGTCAGATATTTATATTTGTCTAATTTTTCTTTTTTGAAATAAATGATTGTAATATGGATAATTAGCGCTCTGGTGTAATAATAATCGAGTTTATTTGCTTCCGCTGTAAATTAGTAGTAAAAAGTTAATATCCCAAACCCCTCGGGATCGGGGTGTTACATTTGGTATCAGAGCAATAGGTTATAGGTTCTGTAGACTTTAAGAAATAATTTTACCAGAGCATAGGATATAGGTTTTGCATACTCTAATATATAAATTTTACCAAAGCTTAGATATAAAACATGATTTGGGTAGGATTGGGTAGTTTAAAATATTTATTTTAGTTTGTTATATTATTATACGTTAATAATAGATTTATGATTTTAAAATAACATTTGATCATTATTTAAGAATGGATCCTAAAGATAGTAGCATTGGAGGAAATGAGATTTACGTGAAGGCTCCTAAGGACAGGTAATAATCATAAATTTTCTAAGAAAAATGGTAGTATTTTTGAAGACACGTTAATTAATTTAAATATGTTATTTATGTTTATAGAAACACATACCTATATTGATGATTCATAATTAATTGTCAAATGCATTAATAATTTTAAATTTTTATATATATAAATATAATAATATAATAATATCAGAGATTTATTTATTTTCTCTATTATTATTTTGACTAAATATATAAAAAATAACCCATTAGACCCTACTGAGTTTAGAAACGCTACACATACAAATAAATATGAACAAACGTCTATTATGAAATCTGAATTTACCCAAAATTTCTTTGCATGTATAAGTTGGATATGAATATGTATTTTTACATTACATATTAAGTTATCAACAAAACATTCAAACTTAATTTAGGAATATATATTTTGATAAAATCTTTAATTTTAATTTTGTATTAGTTTATAAGGAATTAAAAATAATTTAAATATTACTTATTATATTTAAATTCAAAATATATATATATATATATATATATATATATATATATATATATAATCCCTTAGCATGTGCAAGTTAAATATGTATATCTATTTTTTTTTCTCCATTACATATCCAATTTCCATCAAGTATTCAAGTTTGATTTAGGAGTACAAATTTTGACAAAATCTTAAATTTTGTATAAATTTATAAAAGTTAATACAACTTAAATTTTTCTATAAAAAAAAAGGGGGGGGGGCTCATGGGTGGAAATCATCGGTTATAGCTCACTTACCCCTGAAGCAAGGCCAGGGCATGAGACCACTTGGGCGTAGTGGGGACTCGAACCCACGATCACATGGATGCACGAACGGTTCCTTACCACTAGGCCACCCACCCAAGCAGTTACATAAGGATGAAATTAATTATAGTTAAAGCATTAATAAAGATGTAGAAACATAAAAAAGAACCTTGAGTCCGCAAATTTTGCAATACGTGTCGCTCGCTCGATTTCCGTGACACATATCGCTCTCCCTCGATTTTTGAAAAAATGCATCACTCGAGGCATGCGTCGCTCTCTCTCTCGATTTTTGCAACACACATCGTTCTCCCTCGATTTTTACAAAACGCGTCGTTCGTGACACTCGTCGCTATCTCGATTTTCGTGACACACATTGTTCTCCCTCGATTTGTGCAAAATGCGTGCTCGATATCCGTGACACGCGTCGCTCTCTCTCTCGATTCTCACGACACACATCGTTCTCCCTCGATTTGTGCAAAACGCGTTGCTCGATATCCGTGACACACGTCGCTCTCCCTCGATTCTCGCAGCACACGTCACTCTCTCTCGATTTCCACAACACGCGGCCACTCCCCTATAAAAAGGGTCTATCCTTCTCAAACTCTAAGCATCACAGCTTTCTATCATCTTGAACAATCACATTTCGGTTTGCAGTGATTAGCTCTTCCCAACTTGTCTCTTAGTTGTCTCATTACTCGAAAATGTTGTCAAATCACCCAACTCCCCAAGTTGCTGAGAGCAGCACTAGATCGTCGATTCAAAGATGGAAACCCAGTAAGGCACAACTGGAGATTCTAGAGGAGGCCTTCCACAATAGTCAAGGGGAACTCCCTTCCGTGGAGCGGACTATCTTGCTTGCAGCACAACTCCGACGGTATGGTCCAATCGAGCCGAGAAATATATGCTTTTGGTTTGAGAACTGTAGGCGTAGGCGGGGATCAGTTGGAGAAGCCACTATCTAAACTACTACCCCATCAATTCTCCATATTACCTCCTTCGCCACTACCGACCCAAATAGTGCCCCTGCCATTCTCCCAACCCTCTTCCCTATCGAGAATATTTCGACTATGAAACTTACAACTAATATCACACCAATGAGCCATATCCCCTACAATGGCAATATCGCAGTCACCACACTAAGGGTTTCGGATAATGCTGGCCTACTTCACCATTGCAAGGAAATCTGATTCGCATTGAGACTCATACACGGGCCACCAATAACTCAGGAAGAGGGCAGCTCTTCCTCCTTCGCCGAACAAACGGGCGTTCTCTCCCTTTTTCCGACCCAAGACGGCGACATTATAAGAGGTCAACTCTGCCAAGAAAGAACCCAGGCGATTAGCAGTGACACCGCTAGTACTGCGATAGATGTTGACGTTGATCTAAGGCTCTAAAGGCCAGATCTCGTATATTTTTAATTTATAGGACATGTATAATATATATACATATATATAATTATCCTTTTCCACATCTTCTGAATTTCTTTTCCATTTCAACCTCTATTAGACCGACGATTCACACTTCAATTCCCAAAATAAAATACTTCGCCAAATTGACCCTCAATCTATTCTAAGACTTAGTCAAATCGTTAATCAATGTACTCTTTTAAATAACGCAACCAATTGTACAGTACTCATTTTAAATTAGCAAATTTTGAGGACGAAATTTTTATAAGGAAGGGAGATTGTGATGACCCAAAAAAAAAATTATATATATATATATATAAAATTAAAGTACAATAATAATAAAATAATAAAAATGGTCATTAAGTTAATATCAATACAGAAGTTTTTTTCTGTAGGATCCTTGATTTCATGTTTGATGCCTAAGAAAGACCTTGTCTTAGCGAGTGCTCAGAGACCATTGCGGCTCAGTCGCTCCCTGGAGGTCGGTCTGGTCAAAATGGAATTTCATAGGATAAACAGGATAGACACTGTTTGTACACATAAATAAGTACATAAAATAATGTTTTGACTAACATAATTTGTAGAAATATATGATAAAATAATAATAATATAGGTATCCTATGTGGGGCCCATAAGACTGTGTGGGGCCCACATGAGTCCCGAAGCCGTGTGGAGGTTTACACGAGTCTCGAAGCTGTGTGGGGCTAATAAAATCGTATGAGGATTATTGGAGTTACGTAGGATCCGTTTGGGTCTCGAAGTAGTGTGGGGCCCACATGAGTTTTTAAAATTCAAATTTAATTCTTATTCAAAAATAAATAATAAAATAAATAAATACTAAAAATGGTTCAAAATTAATAACAATGATAATAATAATGATAATAATGATTAAGAAAAATAATAAAATAATAAAATAATTAATTAACTAATTGATTAATTAATTAGGTAAGTGATTAATTAAAAATTTATTTAATGGGAATGGTGGCACGTACTCCCACATGGCCTCCATCCCCATCCCATACTCAACCCATACCTTGCCCATCCCTTGCCCATTCTTTAATTTTTAAAAATTATAATTTCACCCATCTCCCCATACTTTTATAAATTTCATTTCTTCCCCAAAATTTTCCTATAAATAGGGAGCTCTCAACCTTCATTTTTCACAATAATTTTTCCAAGGAAGAGAAGAATTAGTGAGTGAAAGAAATTGTGGTGGGGAGAGAATTTTTGAGTAAGTTCTCAATCACCCACTCTTTCCGATCTCATTTCTTAGAGATAGTTACAGTGTTTGTAAGGAAGAAGATAAGTAAATTTTGATTATGTTAGTTTTTTTTTTATTTAAAATTCATACCTGAGTTTATTTTATAAGTAAATTTCAATTACGTTAATTAGTTCCACAAAATTTCCATGAGTTTATTTTTACGCGTATTTAATTATACCAGTTATATATTAATATACTTACATCTATTTTTGGGTTGAGAAATGTTCTAATCCCTTCGGGTAAATTTTCAGCATTTCTTTCTATTCAAAAATAAAATTATATATATTTTTAACACAAAAATTGTGTGGCATGAGTTTATTTTTACGTTGCATTTTTTTTATGAAAATATGAGTAAAGATGAGATTTTTACGATATTATTTTAAATTGTATAAATTATAATAAGAAGATTTTAAAACCCCTTATGGCAACGAAAGTTCAAAGTTACAGATGCTCGGTACCGCAGCTTAAAGTTTATACGGATCAGAATGCACCCACACTGTTTACAGAGTGGTTATTTATGTTAGTGAATTTCTCCTGAGTGCACACCTGATTCCGGATCATGACTTAATAAGGAAAATCTCACTTAAAGTTTACGTACGTTGATTTAGTTTGGTCGGCCAGCCAGCTAAGTCCAGTCTTTGGACCGCACAACCCAGTCATGGGGGTAAACATGACTTACGGCAAACAGGCCTAAGGGTGGTTTTTACAATATATATTTATACATATTTAATTACGTATACAAAGTCACTGATGATTTGAAGAAAAAGTGTAAGTTTACATGAAAAAGATCATTCTAGTGCTTAAATGACGATCTAAAGAAAACATATAAGGAAAAGTATATGTATATTTATCATTAAATATTTATACAGTTTTAAAGTTAAAAGTTTAATTTAACAGTTATAGTATATGATTATAAAATTTTACTGTTATAGTTGATGGTAAAAGTTTTATACAGAAATTTTTAAATTTATATTTATTCTAGAGACAGTTTTGAAGTTATAATATTAAATATTGTTTTACGAAATTTTTAAAAAACTCATTTTAGCCACACATTAATAATAATCTTATTTACTTACTGAGCGTCATCTCACTCCAATCATATTTTTATTTCAGATAACTCTGAAGAGTATGTTGGAAATCAGGCTTAACAAGCATGCGGGTGGGGATAAAAAAATAAAGATTATTTAGAAATATTAGTATGATGTCAGATATTTATATTTGTTTATTTTTTTTTTTTGAAATAAATGATTGTAATATGGATAATTAGCACTCTGGTGTAATAATAATCGAGTTTATTTGCTTCCGCTGTAAATCAGTAGTAAAAAGTTAATATCCCAGACCCCTCGGGGTCAGGGTGTTATAGAGAAGATGATTGTATTGTGAAACTTTGATTTTCATAGTGAATCTATTGTCGATTGCTCCCGTGGATGTAGGTTTTACCCAACCACATAATTCCTGGTGTCGTTGTACTTGTCTTTACTCTCTTTATCTTGCTATGGTTGCGAAATGTTTCTGTTTATCCCCATTTTGTTTGTTGCAAGTATGTATGTGTGATCCTTTATATAATGTTCATTTCGCTGCGCATTGTTGGGAGAGGCTGCCCTATTTTCACAACAATTGGTATCAGAGCGTGTTGTATGGTCTTCAAATTTAAGGATCTCGTGTCGTAACAAGGCATGGTGAAGGTTTATACAGAATTTCAACCGGATAGCATGGAAGCAACAACTTGGAATGAATTAGGAGCAATCATTCGTCTTTGTTTGGCTAAGGAGGTATTGTATCACGTCATGGATGAGAATTCTCTGGCATTAGTTTGGAGAAAACGGGAATGCTGATATATGTCTAAGGGTTTGTCAAAATCTGCAAGTGTAGTGGAGAAAGACTCAGAATGTAGTGTTGGAGATATGTTATATGTTTCATTGGGTTCGGGGTGCCTCATGGGTGATTCTTGAATCTTAGTCACCGGATGTTTTTATCCTAGAAAATGGTTTGACATCGATATATCAGTTTATACTGGTTGTAATTTAATGGAAAATGATATTTCATGCAAAATATTTGTTATTGGAAATGTCAAAATCAAAATGTATGATGGTGTTGTAAAAGTCATATGTGATGTAAAGCATGAATCGGGTCTAAGGAAGAATGGTGTTTTCATTGGAAATTTTATACCGTAATGGATATTATTACGAGTCTGAATATAAAGAAATGAAAATGTGTGGTAACTTGATAGTTATGAAAGAGGATAAAGTAGCAGGAAATATCTTTGCACTACAGGATGTTACAGTTGTAGGTGAAGTTGCAATTGTTGAGTCTGAGTCGCATTTCTTGTGGCATATGCGATTAGAGCATATAGGTGACTACGTGTATTCAGATGTTTGGGAACCGATGATGATAGCATTAGGATATACACATATGTATTTCGTGTGTTTATCACAAAGGGTATTGGTGTACTTCATGCAGTGGCTGAGGTGGAGAACCAGACTAGGAGAGAGATTCTCAAGTCAAATATTGAGGCTGAGTACGCTGTTTTCGTTCAAGAAATTTTGTGAGCAAGGCAGGTTATATGCGGGGCTTGCAGGGTACTTCTTGATGAATTTAGTGAGTATGGCGCATTTCTTGTGTGATCGATCGCCAAAGGTTTCGTTAGATGAGAAAGTTGCATGTGAATATGGGCAGGTTTTGCAGTAGACTACTCGATTGCGAGTGGATGTCTACTAGTGCACTATTTCTAGTGATGGAGGATCTAGGCTTGGTGTTGTGTTCGGACGGTACATTTTTCTGGGTCATAAGACATTGTGGGCGCAAGTTAGGTGATCCTATGGCAAACAAAGGGGTGATTGAGGACATGACTTTTGGTGATAAAGTCATAGGGCAGCATACTCAAGTAAAGGAAGACAAACAAATGCTAGAAAACTACAATAGTAGTAATCATGTTATTCAAGTGGAGTTAGGAACTCAGAGCAAAAATGCGGGGAGTTCTATCTCAGGTCAATAGTATCACAGTTTGAATGGGCATGTAATACAAGTGGAGCAACAAACTTAGGGCAGAGATGACATTGTTCATATTGCAGGGAGCTTTCAGCCCGGGAGACCAGCAGGATCACGGTGGGCTCATATGTACTATCAAACCACTACTCAGGTGTGTGAGTTGGTGAGGCTTCCAGTGTGAAAGAGGGTGATAGGATGTTGTGGAGTGATGTATCTGTTGTGTGTGAATGACATGTTATTGGATGGGAAGGCTTTGACTGAGACTAATCAATTGGATACTTTGTTAAAATTTTTTGACATGAATGTGTTGGGTACAACCAAGATGAGTCTTGGTTTGCTGATTTGCTTGAACAAAACTGCAAGGAGATTGGTGTTATCTCAGGTGGTTTTGTAGACAAGGCTACAGGGAGATTTGTTTTATTTCAGGGTGGCTTCGTGGATAGAGCTACAGGGAGATTGGTGTTATCTCAGGGTGGCTTTATGGATGGAACTACAGGGAGATTTTTGTTTACTATCTCAGGAGAGTTCTGTGGAGAATCAATATGGAACGTCTATCGCTCGGTACCCAAGGACGGGTTGTGATGTCCGAGATATGTCAAAGGTCCTCCATGATTGTGTAATAAAGTGTTTCAGTAGGCAACAAAGTGAACCGTTAGTTGTTAGTTTTGTTGAAAACTATGCAGGGGGCTTTGGTAATATAAGGTTTGTAGCAGTTTTTGTGTTTACTATTGTCGGAAGGTGTTATTGGAAGCCTAGGGTGAAGTCTTTGGGTATTGCCTTTACAACTATATTGGGGTTAATGGTAGAAGCTGAATCTGCCATTGACAAGTTCAAGCGGCGTTACTTGGACTTGGTGCATGTCTCCAAGTGCTAGAAGGGAGACGGTCCCAACCGAACGTTCAAAGTTCAAGGTGGAGCAGTTAGATATGTTTTTCGGGTTATCCTAAGGGGGGTATAATCGCCAAGGTGTAAATTGATGTTTATGGTGTGGCTCTTATATTTCGGGAGTTTATAAACAAAGGGAAAAACATATGGATGTGGTCTTAGTGCAGGGCAGCAGCAAAGACTTGTCAATGAGGAGATACCGAGAGCCAGGAAATCTCAGAGTTCAAAGACTCGTCGACGAGTGGACAGAATCGATGATGAGTGGCCTTCTCTGGCTCGTCGACGAGTGGTCGTTGGGCTGTGAGAAAGAATTTTAATTTTGAATTTGAAAATTGAAATGGTAGGGTATTCGGAGGGAAACCTCCGATGGGTTATTAAATACGTCTTTTTGGACATGTTTAGAGATGTAAGAGAGTAAAAGAGGGTAAGAGAAGGAGAGAAGATCATTGTATTATGAGACTTTGATTTTCATAATGAATCTCTTGCCGATTGGTTTCGTGGATGTAGACTTTACCGAACCACATAATTTTTGGTGTCGTTATCTCTGCACTCTTTATCTTGCTATGGTTGTGAAATGTTTCTATTTATCACCATTTTATTTGTTGCAAGTATGTATGTATTATCGTTTACACAATGTTCATTCCGCTGTGCATTGTTAGAAGAGGCTGCCTTATTTTCACAACAGTTATAAAAGTGAGATTAGGGTAGGCTTATATTAGCTTCTTCTCTTCTTGCATTTTGCTCATTTTTCTTTAAAAAAAAAAAAAGAAAAGAAAAGAAAGCAAGCCAAAAGAGAGAGAGCCTTCAAAAAGACAATAAATAAATAAAGACAACTGCATATGGTGCGCCCAAGGAAAAGTATACAGCTGACGTTACCACAAATTTGGATTAAGAGAGTGGAAAAAATATAGACACAGAATAATTGAAACCTCCAACTTGTAAATAAATTTACACTATATTTGCAAAGATTTTGATTTTAAATTTGTATAAATTTTTTATAAAAAATAATATAAAATTATATTAAAATTTGTCCAAATCTATCAAAATCCAATATACAAAATACAAGTAAGAAAAAATAACATTACAAAAAGATATCTTTGCAGCTATCAGAGATAAAATCACGTCATCCCACAATGAATATCGTGTCCATTGATTCTAAAAAAAAAATTACCATCTGTTCTCCTCAACAAAATTCAATGCAGAACTACAAGGTTAATAATACTAATAATAATAATAATAATAGGTTGACAACATCAAAGGTGCTGTGAATCAAATAATCCAAACAAAAACAATTTATATTTTCAAGAGTGAGAAAAAAAAAAACTTGGGCTACACTTGGTTCAAAGCATAGAATATGATGAGAATAAATATAAATCATATTAGAATAAAAGAATACATTAAAAAAAAAATTATTCATGCAAATATGCAATCGCCCACGCTACTTCATCCAATGTGGGCATTTTTAAATGAAAAATTTTACATGATCAACTGTTTTATATCAACAATACTTTTTCTAATTTTTTGTAAGTTATTATATACTTAAAATATAGTCGTTCAATATGAACCAAACATACCATTAGCAAGTTTACTAATCCTTCTTGAACCATGTAAACCTCTCTAGCCCGCTAATGAGATTTTTTTTTTACAACTTCTAACCCATGGAACATACCTTTAACTTCAGTCCAGCTTTTACTTGCATCTCTTTTTTGGTGAGTTGTTACGGAGGATATTCATCCACTGTAGCACAGGAGAGAACTGATTTGTTAAGGGGCGTTAGGACCAGTTGTTCTCAGAGTGGCTTCAAGACGAGACTGTTGGGTGATACTTCAGCAGCATTAAAAATTGCTAAACAAGCCAAAAGGAGAGAGGAAAAGGAGAAAAAGCAGTAGAGAAGGACAAGTTAAAAGTAGCATTGAAGAACAAAGGGAAACAACAGTGTAATCTGCATGCATAAGCTCTTGCAACATACTTCTTACAGAAGATAAATAAATTTAAAAAAAAAAAAAAGAAGCAAGAATATTACCACAACTTCTCCTAGATGCCACCCACTTGCAGTAGTACTAACCTAAATTACACGACAACATCTTCCCGATATTACAGACAAAATATGAAGGAACTTCTCCAGAATCCAACCACCTTCATTAAGGATCGTGGTGTCAAAATTCAACAAGGAGATTACCACACAAGCAGTGCTACAACTCCTCCACTTGGACAGAAAATCCACAATGACAACGCTTTGTTCGTACCAAGATCTGCGCATCTGAACTCTGATCCTCTGTCAAAAAGACATGCTCATGATCTTGGTCTTCTGTGAGTTTTGTTAACGGAGCTTGCAGCTTACCTTCCATTGTATATCCTTGCTGGCGAGATTCCCTGTCATCACTACTGCCACCAAACCGTGCACAAGACTCGCTATTTGTTTTCTGGTAGTCAACTGTGGCTTGTGACAATAAACCGCTCCCATAACTGTTGTTCAACCTTTGGCGGGTTACGATGGATGAAAGAAGTTGATACCACCTAGAAATAGCTTGTGTTTCGTTCCTTTTCTTCTCTTCAGCCTCTCTTCTCTCTTCCTCTTCCATGTATGCCTGGCAGATGACAAGAAACAAAGTTGGAGTTTGGGGACTCTCACCAGGCGTAAGTTGGAATTTGCAAAAATAGCAAGAAGGTGGACGAACTCTATCACGAGTTGGAAGATTCAGAAAGCAATACATCTTAGTGGGGAATAGAAGGAAGCATATGTTATTCCTAGCAACCTATTTCACGACTATTGATAAGAATATTAGATCAAGACAACTATTGAGTTATTCCTAACTCAGATTCCTTCATAAGCAAAGACAACAAGGCACAGATATACTGCATGAGCTTCCTAAAACAAGTAAGGGCTCATTTAGTTTTGGAAAACAATTTTCATTTTCCTTTTTAGTATTCCAACAGATTACAAAAAAAAAAAAGTAGTAACTTATTTTCATTTTTACTTCATTTCAATGAAATAAATGAATAACAATAAATAATTTTGGCACTATTTTCTTGTGAGAGTAATTTTATTTTTCATTTCTAATTTTTCAAATAATTACAAAAATGGCACCTTGTTTTTCAATTTTCCAAATTTATATAGAAAAGTTGAAAAACATCTTTCCATTATTTTTTTAGATTTCCAACTCTTACTTTGCATATGGAAATATGGAATTCAGATCTTGGACTTTAATTTAGGTGGATTATACATAGAATTTCTTCTAAATCCACACAAATCCACATTCAAGCCCCAAAATCCATATTCCAAATGTTACCTTATATAAAATTTGAAAAATTGGAAAACAAGTTGTCTTTTTTGTGATTATTTTAAAATCTAAAAATTTAACAAAAATTATTTTGCACATTTAAACGAACTCTTTATTTTTTTACCTTTTAAATTTGAATCTTGAAAAATTAAAAAAATAAGTTAAAAATTTTTATAATTCTTTTTGAAAAACTAAAAACTGAAAAAAGAAAAATGTTTTCCAAAACTACACGGGCCCTAAAGTTTCGACCTTTTTTTTTTTTCAAATTACAAAAATTTGGAAAAATTCATTTCTAATAATTGAAAGTTGTGATTCGGAAACCCTAGTTCACTTATAAATTAGAGACATACCTCCAAAATCGCATCCTTGAACTCAGCACACACCACAATACCCTCAAACACAGGAATTGACCGACCATTTCGAAATTCAAATCCAACCATAGCAGGTGCGAAATCAATTTCAAGCCTCTTTGCAACAGGAACCACCCTTGGCAACCTCAAGTGAACAGTTCCTGGTGGAAGGCACTTTTCAGACCAAACATCCACTTGGCCACGCTCGTTCTAAAACTCAAAACCAAATTAAATCAACATAAATTAGCCATGAAGATAACAAACGTTAGCAATAATAAGCCCAAAAAAAAAAGTGAACACCGAAACAGGAGATTTTTCAATCTATTGTCAACAGAAAAAAAAATGTACCAAGTGGAGGTTCAGTTTTAGCAGGATACACACCAACCCTCCAACAAGTCATCCTAGATTAGCCCCATATCAAAGGAACCTCATTCTCCAAGTGAAACAAATTCACATCATAAGAATGGTAGATCTAGCATTCTTTATCAAGACAAGAATTCATAAACAAGAAACCGGATTTATGCATGGATCAGACTTGCAAGTGTTTATGGAAGATGACATCCTCTTATTGCAGAAATCAGAACATTTCTAACGTCGACTCAAGATTTTGTACCATACCAGCAAATCCAACATACTAGCATGTCAGAATTTCGTAGGACTGATGAAGGTAACTACTGAATATTTTACGACTCCATCCTAATAATCATAAATCTCATCTTAATGCAGCATATTCCTAAGTTGAATAATCCAATGTGATGCCAAAATTGTAAATGGTAGCTGTCCTTTTTTATTTTTACTAGTGAAAAAAGTACATGCATGGTGTGCACCTAAATAAAAAGAAATTTATATATATAATTGCCTTAAGGAAAAACTGAAGAAAGATGGGGGAGAGAAAATGGGTAATTAAGGAAGTGGGAGTTTACAAGTAGTTCAAGAGTTTGTATAGTTTTATTATTAAATTGAACTGTCCCTTTTAATCCTTCATTAATTGGATAATTTCAGAGTTAAAATTCAGTGTTGAAACAGAAATATTGTGTGCAAAATATGCAGATGGAAAACCACCTCTCCCAACTCTTCATTACTAGTAGAGATGAATAAACATGTAAGGGCAAGACACCGACCTTCCCTGAGATTAGCTGAAGAGACGCCAATCACCCCTCTTGAGGTTTGATAAAAAAAACGTGGACCTCCCCTGAGGTCACAGAAATATCCCAAGGAAATGCTGCTGCTGCACTGGCACCGCACAACCACATCTTCCACAACCCTCATTCTTCTCCACCATTCCTACCTGGTTCCATGAACAAACACCTCATAATAACCCTTTGCCTATACCGCCATTACCAGTGTGGAAAAATCTAACCATTGCACAGAATTCCTTCATAAACTCTTGCCAAGCATCCCCTTTTGATCCACCAGAAATGAACACCAATAAACGTCTTCCTTTCCATCCCAACCCTAGCTCTAAAAACACTTCCCAAGTTTGGTTGGTTGAATAGCCTATCAATATCTCATACTACCAATTCTAACACTTCAAAATCCCCTCCTATTATGACCTGCAGCATCCA
The DNA here is from genome assembly GCF_029873635.1 of Malania oleifera. NCBI lineage: Eukaryota > Viridiplantae > Streptophyta > Magnoliopsida > Santalales > Ximeniaceae > Malania > Malania oleifera. The sequence goes on from NC_080423.1 coordinate 25,398,127, forward strand.
TGATGCATACGAGGACTGACAAAAGAAGAGAGAGGAAAGAGCCACAGCATTGTCACACAAGCAGAAACTTCAAATTATTCTGACAATATCACATCACAATTTATTATATATTTTTTAATTTCAAAATATCAATACAAGGAGTGTCTTACTGCCAATCCTTACTAGCATGAACAATACTTCATTAGCTAGTATTTGTTATTATAAAAAGCTTCAAATAAGAAAGCTGGAGGCTCAAATGGCCAAGCGTGTCTCAACAAGGTCCATTGGACCTTCTGGATATAGAAGTAGAATTGGGTGATAAGTAGTATCTACTTCTCCAATGGATTAGGCTTTCTCAACTTAATGAATGAGAAGCATGCACAATATGACTTTGACATTGATATTGATGAAGCAATAAAAGTGAGGTCTAGGAATTATGACTCATTGGGTCTAGGCATGTAAGTTCATCCCCTATGCCCTCTAGTCACAGTGGTGATGACAACAATGACTGATAATGCTGGTGGAGATGGATATGATTCGTGTTAGTTATGGTGGGCAACTGGGCATGGTGGTGATTGGAGGGGACAACAGACGGAATTAGAGATGGCAAGATTATAAGCAAGAAGTGTAATATTCCTGTCCTCCTCAAGTTGACAATGAGGGTTCACTAAATGAAATGCATGCAGTTAAAAGAGGGTACAACCAAAGAAATGGAAAAAGCAAGGATGCATGAAGAAGAGTCCCTTGATCTATCTATGAGTATAGGAACTAAGCCTAACTACAACAATAACGGTTATGTCTACTCAAGATAGTTTTTCTCAATCATATGCCAACTGTTTCCATATGCAAACGAGCAGGGGCGGGAATATGAAAATTAGCAACTGCATGCCAATGATTATGTACAAATAGGCCAACCATATGTACATGGGCAAGCAAGGCAATAATAAGCACACGTACAACCAACTAGACCTACAAGAATAAATGGTGGTAGAACAAACAGTTCTGGGCAATCAAAAACTGTCATAAATCAGTTGATCATTGCGTATGAGCAACACATGTACAACTATACTCTGTATTTTGGAAATTATATTACATAGAGTGATTATTGTGAACAATATATGTCATCTCAAAAACACTATCATAAGGATACGAGAGAGAATTTTGAGCCACCTAGAAACTCTGCATGGTATTAAATGCATATATTTATTTAAAATGATGATTTTACATGCTTAAATCATTAAATGAATGTCTCATGAACTTTGTAATGATCTGAATGTTCTTTTCTTCTTTACGCATTTAGAGATATGCAATTTATATGCCCTACAATTCGTAATATAAGAATTTTCAATATTCATTTATTAATTTAATTTTATAGCAAAAAAAATGCATTGAGGCAGAAAAAGAATTACAACTTGAGGGGGGACAAGTCCTCAATCAAAAAAATAATTAAAAAATAAAAATAAAAGAAAGCGCCTAACACAATCTATTTATTAAAAAAGAAAAAGAAAAACCATTTTAAACCCCTTCCCATCATAATTTATTGAACACTTTTAATTGTCTAACTCCTGTTGCCCTTTCTTTGCCTTGTTATTACCACAATCCAGTTGACCTATTTGTTCTCCAGGTTTAAAAAATCACAAGCCCGTCTGATCAAACAATGTTGAGCTTCATTACCCTTCCCATTAATCCCCTCCACAAGACACATAGGAGCAGGAAAAATATCATCACTTTTGTGCTCAATTACCAACAGCTCTTTACCCATCCCATCATCCTCAAAAATTGGGATACCATCCCAACTTTCTAATGGAGCTTCCAATAAAAGAAAAAAATCACCAACCATATTAGTAACACCAGCAACCCCATCTCTTACCTCCCTTATTTAATCTCTCATTGGATTTTAACCTCAGATCAGCCAAGCTCTCCACAATAGGAAAATTACCAGTATTATCTCACTTTAAAAATTTTTTAGTATGTTGATCATAAATAAATCAATTTCCCCGTGAATCAACACTCCCTTGCACATTTTTTGAGTTCTTAACCCATTTGAATTCTTGTTTTCCCTAAATTATTTTTATTTGGAAAGCCAAAGCTCCCCCAAGAATTAAGGCTTTCATTTGGCTGATTGTGCTTAGTAAAATCAACACTAAGAACTTGATGCAGATCAGGAGACCTTTGAAGGCGTTATCTCCACATGTTTATATGCTCCGTATTTTATTTTGAAACGGCATCTCATCTATTTTTACACTGTGATTGTGCTTGGAGAATCTAGAAAAAATTATTTGGTATGATGGGAGAAACTTGGGTTTACACGGAATTGGTGGAGGGAATATTGTCTATTTCTTTTAAGGGGTTTGGAAGAAGGAAGTGTTGGCCCCTATGTCAACCCCCCAGGGGGAGTGTGAATTGGTTTTATGAAAACTAATTACTTGATTACCAATTTAAAATGAGTTCAAACAAATCAAGAAAATTACATAAAAATTAAATAAATTAAAATAAAGAAAGTAGGAAAGAGAGATGTAACTGCTTTTCATAGTGGTTCGACTATTCCTGCCTACATGCACTCTCAAGGCCAAGCGGCCAACCACCTTGATGTTCCACTAATCTCCTTACTTTTAACTGTAGCAAGGACACCAATACACCCCTTGCTTTGTACGAAGGCAAAAAAAATATTTCCTCACAAGGAATGACTTACAAATAAAGGCACAAGATAATAACTCTCAAAGAGTAATTTTTTTATTAAAAAAAAAAAAGTAATGTTAGATAGAAAGAATGGGGAGAAATCCAACAAGTTAGGAAAAGGAGTCCATCAAATAAAACCAATAAATAAATCGAAGAAAAAATAAATGAAAAAATAAAAACCACAAAATCACAAAATAAAGCTGGACAATATTAACCAAGGAAGCCCCTTTTCAACCCTCCCCATCATAATTTACCGAGCTCTTTAAATTCGCTAATTCCCTTTGACCCTTCAACTTTCAACTTATGCCAGTACCCATATGCCCTTCATTTCCTCCAATATCAATTAATTTTCAGTCCATTTTATCCAAAAGATTTTGAGCTTCTAACTCCTGAGGAACCTCCTCCATGGGTGTAGGCAAAATTCCATCCCTTTGCTGCATATTGTTAACTAGCCCATCATTATTAAAAATAGATACTCCCACCAAACCATCCAACAGGGATGGATGAACATATAATAAATCCCCTATTTCTACACAATTATCTGAAACCTACCCATATTGTTCTCAGATTTCATCCAACAACAACCTCCCACTGCAGTCAAACTCACCAATATCATCACTTCCGAATATGAAAAGACCCCCATTTCTTTCCTTCCTGTTCTTTACTTGCCCCATTAGAACACCCCAACCTCCTTCTGAGCATGAGACTCTTCCACTATGCTAAGCTTCCCCATAAAATCCCTCCTTAATAGCTTTGCCACTGACTCACCAGATTTGTATCTTCAAAGACCTTCCTCATCTTAGCACTCATACAAGCCACAATCTGATACACATGAACCTTGTTTCCTTCAAATCTACTATAAAAATCAAAACCATCAGGTACCCCCACAAGGCTTCCTCTGATTTTTTATTGTTTTCTACACCACCTTTTAATTCCTCTACAAAACTTGTTGCATTTTTAATCCTGCCATTTGTTTCAAATCTAATCCACTAATATTTTAAGAGTATTCCAAGGATTTCCTAAGAATTCTGTCAAAATAAGCAAGTTATGGCACAAAGAGAGTTTGGAAGAGAGAGTGATTAAGCCTTTGATAATTCAATGTAGATTGCTTGGCTAAAGTTCCTTGGGCTTTAGAGAGCATATTTATAGAGTTTGGGGTCAAACTAACTGTTTTATGCCCATTGGGATCAGTTTTCTACTCAGACTAGTCAACCTATCTCAGAGGCCGGGCAATGGGGCACTAGCTGTTAAAGAGTTCTAAACTAACTGTTGGGGTCTCTAAAAAGCAGGACTAGTCGACTGCTCAGTTGGGCCAGTTAACTGTTCAAGCTTTCTACCAAGGCCGGTCAACCTATTGCCCATTATGCTGAGACCAGTTAACTGCCCTAGGGTGCAAGTTGAACGGCCCAGGCAGCAGCCCGGAACAATCTCCAATCCTGTGTATATTTTTCCCCATTTAAGTGCTTATGCGCCAAGGTCCTTTTTACAAATTACAACCCAATGAATACAAATGAGAGATTACAAAAACAAATAACAAAAAGTCTTCAAGCTTTCTCAATTTGTCCAACCCTAATGGCTTGAAATCCTATTAAAACACACTTAAAACAAAGCCATTAGGGCAAAATAGTTTGTTATCATAAAAAACAAGTTGATGAAACCTTGGGGCTAACAGGAAGGAGAGGGCTGCACTTTGGAAATGCGCCATTTTTGCAGTGTTGTGGGGATTATGGTTGGAGCATAATGCACAGATTTTTTCAAGGAGAAAATTGAATTGGCAGCTGGTATGGGATAAGAGTCAATACCTGGCCTCTTTATGGTGCGTTGGCTTTGGTGTTTTAAGGGAATTAGTTTTTCAGAAGTTCAGCAAGAATGGAGGAATCTTTTGCTTTGATTTTTTACACTTTTTTGTTTTATTTTTTTTTTCCTGGTTTATTCCAGAATTTTGATGGGAGTGTTCCTTTTCTCCTTTTCTTAAATTCTTATCTTATCAATGAAACCTTTTATTTTTTATCAAAAATAAATAAATCAACACCCTTCTGCACAGCTACATGAGTGTAAACTGCAAAAGACCCATCATAAGCATATTTCTGTCCATCGTGGATTACTTCCATCCTCAGCACCAGTTGTTGATATCTTAACACAGTGACTTCGTAATACATCAATATGATTCTCGTGTAGCTCCTGACCCCCCTTCCCCTCAGCTACATGACAAAACAATTCCTCAGACTTGTGTGATAAGCCGAGGAATGCCCAATACCATCTACATCTTTTAAAATACTCCTCCGACTAATTCGCTTGAGCAGAAAAATCTGTTGTTTTATCTGCCCGTAAACCCATAATAACTGTTAAGATTTTATTAAAAATGAATGGCCTAACTTGAAGATAGGTCTCTCCCTCTATTTATAATACAAATTTAAATACATTCTAATGACAATAATACCCTTATTAACTCTCACTAATTAACATACTTACACACTCAATAATAATAATACTAGAAGACATGTATAACCTCTAACACTCCCCCTCAAGCTGAAGCATAAATGTCATAAGCTCCTAACTTGTTACAAATGAATCTAAGATGAGCACCCCCAACGTCTTTGGTAAACAAATTAGCAAGTTGCATGTCCGACATCACATAAGCAGTTGTAATGAGCTTCTACACAAGCTTCTCCTTAACAAAGTGGCAATCAACTTCAATGTGCTTTGTCCGCTCATGAAAGACCGCATTGGCGCAAAATATGAAGAGCAGCTTGATTATCACACATCGACTTCATAGACTAAGAATGCGGAAAATCTAATTCTTCCAACATGTTCTTCCACCAGACAAGTTCACAAGTAGTGTGAGCCATAGCTCTATATTCTAATTCAGCACTTGACCTTGCCACCATAGTTTGTTTCTTACTTTTCCAAGAAACCAAATTACCACCAACCAAGATACAGTACCCGATGGTGGATCTCCGATTGGAAGGCAATCCAGCCCAATTTGCATCTGTATATCCATGGATATAAGTGTGACCCTAATGACAATATAAAAGACCTCTCGTAGGTGCACCTTTGAGATATCTCGAGATGCGAATTACTGCGTCCCAATGACTTATCCTCAGAGAATCCAGAAATTGACTCACAACACTTGTTGTAAAAGACATATCCGACCGAGTAACTGTGAGATAATTCAACTTTCCAACAAGTCTCCCGTATTTTTCTAGGATTAGATAGCAAATCACCCTATCTGGCATTAACTTGCTATTAGGATCCATGTGTGAATTTAAAGGATTCGCAAATAAAAGCGCTAATGCTACACTAGGATTAGATAGCAAATCACCCTATCTGGCATTAACTTGATGTTATGATCCATGTGTGTATTGACTGGTTAAGATCCCAACAAGCCAGTTTCATCTAACAAATCAAGAACACACTTCCTATATGACACAACAGTTCCAATATGAGATCTCGATACTTCTATACCCAAGAAGTATTTCAACAGTCCCAAATCTGTGGTCTGAAACTTAGTCAATAGAAAAAGTTTGAGACTCTGAATACGTTTATGATCATCACCTATAATAACAATATCATCCACATAAACAACAATAAGGATCACCCGATGTAGTATGACAATAAAACACGGAATGATCCACAACACACCGTTGAAGATCAAACTCAAGTACTACAACACTGAAACGACCAAACCATGCTCTGGGAGACTATTTTAAACCATATAAAGTCTTCTTGAGCCGATACACTAATAAGCCTCACTCCCCTTGAGCAATAAACCCAAGTGGTTGCCCCATATAAACCTCCTCCTAAAGGTCACCATGCAAGAAGGCATTTATTGGCTTTTTGAGTCCAATCCCTGTTTTGATGCTGACAAACCACTAGTATCTTATGTGTGCATTTAGTGTGTGAACAAGCTTTCATTTCAGCACGAACATAAGATACCGAAAAATGGAAGCCAAGACGGGACTTAAAGCGTACACACAACTTGACGTATCCCATGAATAAAGAGCAAAAGACAAAAACATTTATTGTATTTGTATTGCATTCAATTTTTTATCTTTGGTCTATAATAATGCATGCATTTGCATGATATGTTTGAATGCTCAGTAATGACTGTAGACATACTTTAGGGCTGCACGCTAGGTTTTTTAGGCTAAATTAAAGAGCATTGACCTTAGATAGACCCTAGGTCCCTGCACATAACTTCAAACTCAAATCTAGACTTGAATGCACAAAGTTAGTGTGTTCGATCGACCGAACCCTAACATCATATAGAGCAACTTCGGTCAACCAAACCTCCCCAAAGTCAAACAGTTGACCATTTGGTCGACCAAGTTTGAAATGAACTTCAACGCTCTGGTCAACCGAACTGGCATGTAGGAAATCCCAACGCTCTGGTTGACCGAACCTCCAGTTATAATATGACATGGTCAACCGAACCTATGAAATTTGGTCAACCGAACTTGACCTGGTCGACCAAACTTGACCTGGTCGACCAAACCTATGAAATTTGGTCAACCGAACTTGACCTGATCGACCGAACCTCGGAGGGTTCAAAATCGCCTCATTACGGTCGACCGAAACCTCAATTCAAAAATGCTCTGGTTGACCGAACTTAATGATATGGTCAACCAAACCTTTAATATGGTCGACCGAACCTCTTGGGTTGGAAATTTTTAAAGGGGTTAAAACGTCATTAACTTTTAATTAATCTTTTCCAAAGTACCAAGCGTGTCCCTCAATGGTCAGATTTCCTAAAAATCTATAAATACCCCCTCCATAACTTAGATTATCAACTTTGATTAACTCCAAATTCTCTCTAAACCGTTGTTAATCAAAGTTCCCCCAAAACCAATTTTTATTGATAAAATCATTTCTTTGGGGCATATTTTTTATCAAAACTCTTCCACTCTCTTTCCACTCATTTATTTCAAAATCATTTTGAAAGAGAGCATATTTATTTTGGGCATTTATTTTACATTTGTATACACTTACTCTTATTTGCATCTCATTTATTAAAATCATGTTTGAGAATAGCCTTGAAATTTCTTCCGGTTAATTTTCTTGATAAACGTTTTTGGAAGAAATCCTTCATTGCACAAATATTTTTCTTGAGCTTAAACTTCAAATTCTCCTAACACTTTTATTAGCAAAAATCTTTGTTGGAGAACATAATAATCATTTTGATATTTTCATATGTTTTATTTGTGCATTAATTATTTAGATAAGCACCCTTACTCTATTGAGCATATTTCATATCATTAGAGAGTGCATTTGTTAGAGCTTAAACTTGTACATCTTTGCTTGTATTTTCAGAAGCATATTATATGTACAAAAATGATTTTTATTGTATTGGTTGGGTTCAGCTCGCAATTGAACTGGAAAGTCTCAGCCCCGTAAGTGTGACCGATTGGGTTTAGCCCGAAATTGAACTGGGGAGTCTCAGCCCCATAAGTAAGACCGGTTTGGTTCAGCCCGAAAATTAAACTGAGATTTTTCCTCGCCCCATAAGGAGAGGATGTAAACGGCTTCTGCTCCGCCCGTTTAAGTGAGTAAGTTTAGTAGAATCCTTTGGGAGTATGTCTAAGGCGAGGACGTAAGCTTGTTTGGTCGAACCTCGATAACAAATCCGTACGTCACTCCCTCTCTCTATCTTATTTAAATTCCTGCACTTTAATTTCAACATGTGTATGAATGTTTATTTGATGTCATAATTATTTGCATACACACATTTGATTTAAATAAGATATACTGCACACATGTATGTCTTCATTTATCGTTTATTATTTTACATACACACGTGTATATTGGATGGGATATGATTTGTGGTGAATCGGCGAAATGCTTAATTTAACCAAAATGTTTTAAAACCCAATTCACCCCCCTTCTTGGGATCACACCAATTCCAACAGCATTTTTTACATCTAACTGATGCAAAGGCCAGTGACAATAGCCAAGGAGACGAACAGATGTACTGATGTAAGTTTGGCAACCGAAGAAAAAGTATCAAAATAATCCAAACCATACACCTGAGTGTATCCCTTAGCAATAAGATGGGCCTTTAGACCAGCCACAGAATCATCAAGGTTGACTTTCACAGTGTAAACCCAACGACAACCAACCACAAACTAGTCAAGAGGAAGAGATACCAAGTCCCAAGTACTATTGTCATGTAAAGCACTCATCTCTTCAACCATAGCATCCCTCCACCATGAATAGACTAAGGCTTCCGAAACAAATTTGGGAAGGGTACTAGATGACAAAGCAGTGAAAAAACAATAATAGGAGGGTGAAAAGGAGTCATAAGAAACATAGTTGGAAATTGGGTGTTGAGTACATATGTGTTTACATTTCCGAACAACAATAGGAGGATCAACATCATAGGAAGTATGATCATCAAACGAGGAAACCAAAGGCATGGTAGTAGAAGCTAGAGGGGACTCTCTTCCTTGGAGTCGCCGTCGTGAATACACCTACAAATTAGGATGATCAAGGCCATGAGAATAACTCAAACTACATAGAGACTCAGATAGTAGGTTGGGCAAGGACAACAACGTAGAATCTATAAGATTAGGCAAAGAAGAAACTCATTTAGCTCAGAAGCGCTCAATGACTGGGTGTAGTAAGGTGTAGAGTCTGTAGACTCAAAGAAAGTAACATCGACAGAAACAAAGAAGTGGTGCAACACAGGACTATAACAACGATATACCTTTTGAGTATAATAGTATACAAGTAGCCTAGAAAGACACATTTTATAGCAAGAGGATCCAACTTATCCACCCCATGAGTTAGTTGATGAACAAAAGACACCCAAATATACGAGGAGGATGAGAAAATAAAGGTAAATTAGGAAAGAGAATGGAGTAGGGACTCTCAACACTAAGAACAGAGGATGGAATTCTGTTGATCATATAACAAGCAGTAAGTACAACATCACTCCAAAACACTCTAGGTACATGTATTAGATAAAGTAAAGTGCGAGGGATTTCAAGAAGATGTCTATTTTTCCACTTTGCAACCCCATTTTGCTGAGGAGTGTGGGCACAGGATGATTGATGAACAATACCAAACTGAGTCATATAAGTAGTGAATTGGGCACTAAAAAACTCTTTAGAATTATCACTTCTAAGTATTTGAACTGGCAAACCAAATTTAGTTTTATTTCAAAACAAAAGGCACAAAATACATGAAATAACTCATAACGATCTTTTATTAAATATGTAGTCATTCTTGAATAATCATCCACAAAGGTTACAAAGTACCGGAAATACAACTTAGACACGACCCTACTAGGACCCCATACATCTTAATGAACTAACATAAAAGGGCTTGCAACCCGTTTATTGACCTGGGAAGCAAAAGAAACACAATGGTGCTTTCCCAACTAACAAGACAAAATCAAGACTAGACACAAAACTCAAACTAGGAACAAGACATTTTAACTTTTCCAATGAAGGATGACCCAAGCAACAATGAATTTGGAAAGGTGAGGCTGGAGTAGTGTAGGCGATAGAAGGAAATAGCAGCTCAAAGTGATAGTCCACCAACTTCACGCCCTCTGCCAATTGTCTTCCTCGTCTTCAAATCCTGAATAACCACAAAATCGGGGAAGAATGCCACTAAACAATTCATGGATTTAGTAATTTTGCTAACAGACATAAGATTGAAAGGAATTTTGGGAATATATAAAACCGAAGGAAGAGAAATAGAAGAAGTGGAATTTACAGTCCCAATTCCCTTGAATGCAGTAGTGGATCCATCAGCAAGAGTAACACAAGGTAAATTTGCGAGATATTAAAGAGTGGAGAAAAAGCTAGGTATACCTATAATATGATCAATGGCAGCGGAGTGTATGACACAAGGACTAGGATGAGAAGTACTAAACGACAGGCATACAATGAGCTTACCTATTTGGGCAACATATGCAATGGGAAGAGAAGCTTGTTGGGAGGCTTAATTTTGCTAGAACTTGAAATACTCTTCCTTTGACATTGAGACAGTACATTGCCCCCCACTTAACCCCAAAGGTGAGGAGGCAGTGGTGGCTGCATTGGTTGCCCCCAAAGGTGGGAAGTCAGTGATGGTTGCATTGGCGACACGTGAAGGTCTGCCGCAGAGATCCCAACACTACTCAATACTATGATTATTCAATCCACAATGAGTGCACTTGCGAGGAGTACCTCTGCCTCATCTGTCTATATCACTACGACTACTCAAATCATCGCGATAACTTTTGCAGTTGTTTGGTAAAGAACTGGAATCACTCAACAAAGTTTGTCCTTTCAGAGCTAGATGCAAGAGCAGGAGAATGCGTGCTAAAGGAAGAATGAAGGACGCGAGAATAAACATCAGCAAATGATGGCAGCTCGGTACTACTAAGTATTTGCAACCGAACTGCCTCAAACTCAGGTCTCAAGCCTGCTAAAACATGAAGAACTGCCATCTGCTCCCTTTGCTTTTGCATCTCACGAACGTCAGTAGTTATATGTTGCATGATGTTAAGCTCCTCATGAATACACTTCATCTCTCCAAAATAATCTACAATGCTCCTATCTCCTTGTTGTAACTGAAAGTGCCCCTAGGATAAATCACATACATGTAATATTACTGGGGTAAAGAAGTTTGACAAAATCCTAAATCTCCTTGCATGTATCTAGATGCATACACTTCTGTGCAATCTATGACTCCATCGAATTCCATAAAAGGGAAACAATCAAGGCATCTTCCTTAACCACACATCTTTTCTCTTCTCATCAGAAGAATCAGATTGGAGCAAGTGATCAAATTTCCCTAATCCTACTAAATAAATCTGAACAACTTTAGACCATTGAACATAGTTCTTTCCATCCAACTTTTGAGTAGTTATTTGAGGCAGCGATGTAGGGAAAAAAAATTTGGGATTGATAGATTCCATCCCAACACTCACAAATCAGCAATCACACCAAAAACAAGAAGAACAATCAAAACTAATCGGGACAATCACAAACTATGTGAAGCACCGATACAACAACAGACGAGGTGAACAACTCACTGATGGATATAGGACTGCCATAGCTCTCACAAATCAGAAACTGCACCAAAAAAAAAAAAAAGAACAATCAATAATCGGAACAATCACAAACCATGTGAAGCACCAACGCAACCACGAACAAGGTGAACAACTCACTGACGGATATAGCGCCGACACAGCATCACAATTGAACGTATGAATGCTACCACAACTCCAAAAAAACTCACAAGGAAGCCTTCACAAACCCTGAACAGAAATTAACGGAATACCACAAGACTAGGTTGAATTTTTGGGCAAAAAACTGGCCTAACAGCTTAACAATATAGTCTAAAGAAGGAATCGGAGTATGGCAGAAGAAGGGGGAAAAAATAGCCAGAACTGTTCTCACGCTCTGGCGTGTGGGGTGCCCTCCAACAATGGGGCTTTGTGGGGTGGGTAGTCCCCCCGCCCGGGGGGGGGGGGGGGTGTGATTATGGGTATATGGTTGGTTTTGTGATTTAGTACGGAATGGGGGTGGATTAGGGAAGAACAGCCACGGGAATGGTGTTTTCCGGCGACGGATGAGAGAAATAAGGTTTATATAGGATCATGCTCTGATACGATGTTAAGATTTGATTAAAATTGAATGACCTAACTTGAAGATAGGTCTCTCCCTCTATTTATAATACAAATTTAAATACATTCTAATGACAATATTTATAATACAAATTTAAATACATTCTACTGACAATAATACCCTTACTAACTCTCACTAATTAACATACAAACACACTCAATAATAATAATATTAAGAGACATATATAACCTCTAACAATAACATCCCGACTGTCAAAGCAAAAATCCCCAAATAACCTGATATTGATAGGGTTTCCCAACATTACCACCAACCCTTTGAGCTGCAAAGATCCTACTGGAGAAGAAGACGAAGCCACACGACGCGAACCCAACCGCCCCAACTGCTGCATTACAACCTCCCAGCAGAATGCAAATACCCACCATCATTCTTCTACCCCTTTTATGAGACTAGGTCATCTCGTTAACCTTATCATCGTGAGACTGACGTAAAAAGGCTACTCCAAAACGGACCTCAACTGAGTTCTGTAGGACCTGACTAGTTAAACCTTGTTTCCAATTACACGTTTTGAGAACTCTATGGGCCTTGGTTGAAAAAGAGTTAGTTTTACCTATCAATCAGCCCAAATCAAATAAAAACATAAAATTCCTGGTCCACTTCAATTGAACCTAGCTACAAGCCCTTCTGCAACACCACTCCACTTTGAAACCCTAGCCGTCAACCATCTTTCTCCCTAACTAACTGATGCTTGCAACAAAACAGCAACAAACAGCCACAACTGACACAAAGATCAGCTTTCTTAGAAGATGATGAAACCACTCCCTTCACACATCATCCACCCAACTCCCTCCTTCACATTTGACTGAACACCAACCTGCTTCTCCATTATCTCCAGACTCCAAACTTTGACTAGATCTACAATAAAAATACAAAGCCACAGAAAAATCTCTCCATCAAGAAACATTCACTTCCCCAGGAATAGAAACCGAATGCCCTTTTTCCTTTAAACTCCACCTCAGCTCCAAAAACTTTCCACTTCCTGTAGACTGAAGTGCCAACCTATACCAAAATTTTCCAAATTCCTTACAATGAGAAATCACTCCAATCACGCGAAGTCCGATGAAAGAAACTTAGAAAACCACCAGGCAGCCACCAACAAGACCCTGGTCGATCAATTCACCCCCGGGATTTCACTCCAACAGAGAAAAATAATATAAAATAAAACATATTCCCTAGGCTCCTCCTGTTGCAGATTGAAAGACTTGCCTCTGATCTGAACTGTCATCCAATGGAAGTCTTTTGCCATAATGATCAAAGATCATTGTAGAGAATATGTTTAGTAGCTCGGTGAGAAGTGGAAGGAGAGAGAAATGCAAACAAAAAATTATGTTCCTCAAAGAGAGAGAGATCTTTAATTTAGTTTGATCCCAAATTATGCATAATAATCTATTTTAACATTTCCCAGAATTTCATTGTGAATCTCTATTATTACTACTAGTCATTTCTTTAAATCAACATAGAAATCAAATCGAAGTTTTATGAATTTCATAAATTGAGACCATTGAAATTTAAGTCTTTGGATATAACAAGCACTATGCGCTAATTTTGGCATGTTTATGATACATGAAATACAGACACACATGTTTGTTGTTTTCCTCGCCTGAACTAGATTGAAAGACTAGATTCACCCCTACTCAAATGACAGATATCAGAAATTGTAGCATTTTACCTTTGGCACAACTCCATTTACAGCATGAGGAAGGCACAAAGGCTCCATTTGCCACTTCCCGTAAAGTGCAATGGAGCCTCCACCATCACCCTCACTGTATTCATCAACTTGATCAACTTCTACTTTGTTGAGTTTAAGAGGCCGCTTCAACACCTGAAGAAAAGATCACAATTTTATGCAAATAAGAAAGTGCTCAAATTGTAACAAATTAGCGCACCTGTTTGCACAACTGTAACATTCCATAAGCTAGAGACCTTTGCTGGAAGCTCGTTAGCTTTAACCTGAAGTCCATCACGCAGCCATCTTTCTTTTGTCTTCAATGTTTGGACACACGTACGAGGGTAAACTGGATGGCCTGAACAAAAACCCAGTACAGGACCCTTTGGATGAAGTATCTGATACTTGGTGAGCCATCTTTCAATAGCATATAATTGATGGCTTCTATAGGCCTGAACATAATAAACATGGTTTAAAAAAAATTAATGAAAAATGAATTTCTACAATCTAACCAGTTGAATTTTCCATACCTGTTGATTAGTTGGAAGGGGCTCAGTTAATGCCCTAGTATCCAACTCCATATCCTCCAGAGAGTTCCTAGTACCAATAATAGAGTTTACAACAGAAGCTTCTGCATCAATTTTCTTACCAGACTCATCACACACTTCTATATCTGGCTCCCTGGGCAAGCTAACCTGGCCTGGAAGAAACTGACATGTTCGATAATCAGATATCTTCAATCTTTCCACCTCAACAAGTTCATTTAGATATTAGAGCAGTAGCATATCACAAAATGACCATACCTCCAGTTGCTCCAGACTCCAACTCTTTCAGTGGTGCCAACACGGCATCCCACCAATTGGAATCTATTCGTTGTGATGATATCTTATACCACTTCATACAGTACCTAGAATGTAAATGTATTAGTAAAGCATTTGGATAATGAGATGAAAACAATGTCTAAGCCATGTTTCCTAATTCTTCAAGGAATTCCAAAGAGCCAATACTATTTCATATAATACTAGGAATGTAAATGCATTAATGAAGTATCTGGATATTGAGATGAACAAAATAAATCGTTTCTTAACTCTTACCAACACAATGTCTAAGCCATGTTTCCTAATTCTTCAAGGAATTCCAAAGATCCAATACTACTTCATATAATATTAGGAATGTAAATGCATTAATGAAGTATCTAGATATTGAGATGAACAAAATAAGTCGTTTCTTAACTCCTACCCCTGTTTGATTTGTAGAATGAAAGAGATAGGAATGGAACTTGAGTGGGAATGGAATCGAAACTGCTGAAATGGAATCAATGTACCATAACTGTGTTTGGATACTCACATAGAATGACTATGGGAATGGGTGAAATAACACGTTCACTTGCAAATTCAAATTCAAGTGGCTTTCACACACTATTTATAAGAAAGCCTCTAATACATGAAATCACACATTTATCTCTAAACTAGATGAAATTACATACCCCTAAAATACATAAATATTACAAACAAGACCCAAAATACACATAACCCTATACTAACAAACTAAGCACACACAATTAACTACTAGCTAAACCCAACAATCCCTTGACCAAATCCTTCTTATCTTAACTGTTTTCCAATAAGGATCTTCCCATAGTCTTTTTTCTTGTCCTACATCACTATGTGTTTTTCAGTGGCAACCAAGTGTTGTGGAAGAGTAAGAAGCAGATTGTGGTTGCACAGCCAAGTGCTAACTCCAGTACCCATACTACCTGTTTGAAGAGCTTTGTTTTCCACATTCACAACCTATGGTGTTTGTGTGTGATAATTTGTTGCTTACATTGCTTCCA
Organism: Malania oleifera; assembly: GCF_029873635.1. Classification (NCBI taxonomy): domain Eukaryota; kingdom Viridiplantae; phylum Streptophyta; class Magnoliopsida; order Santalales; family Ximeniaceae; genus Malania; species Malania oleifera. Next base: position 25,413,923 of record NC_080423.1, read on the forward strand.
ATCACAGTGTAAAGCTGCATACACTATGACAACCCTCCCCCACCCTCGCAAAGCAGGGAGCTTTGTGGCCCATGGACGCGCCCTTTTCTTACATTGCTTCCAATCCAATTTTTCATGAGTGTAAAACATATTGGTAAATTGTCATTTTGTTGAGACAAAGCATGTGCAAAATCTCATTGCAGCCACTCATGTGAAGTCTGAGCATTGATTGGCTGGTCTTTTCACTATGTATTTTTGTGGGTTGTGGAGGGGTGGGGGGTGGAGGGTGGCTATGTTAAATTCATTTGCGACAAGCCAGTAGCATATGCTATACACGCTCCAGCTTGAGGGGGAGCGGTAACAAGAAGCCAGTAGCATACTATACATGCTCCAGCTTGAGGGGGAGAATTACAGGTCACCATATGTTAGTGAGGGTACTATTGTCATTTTGGTGTGCATGAGATATATTATAAAGAGTGGGAGACCTCACATTACAGTTTAGGCTCTCAAGTTACAGCAGACCCTCTTTTTTTCCTTCATATATAACTCCTCCAAAAATAAAGCATTGGTGGGGCAAAACACACTTCCCTCCTAAAGTTTCTAACAATGCCAAAAGCAACTTTTTTGTTGACCAAGGCATTAGGCAAAACCCAACCAACAGAACAAATTGCAAAGACCATGACACACCCTTCCACCACCACTCTACAATGCAAAAATCAATGGTACATTTTCTTTGCCTAATACATACATTTAGAATAAAACAATTCCTACTAATAAGATGATGTACCATTGAGCATTTAACCGAAGTCTTTATCTAAGATAGAAAGCTGCAAAAAAATCCAAGTAAATCTAGATTTTTTTACCTCAATTACTCCTCTATCACCATATATCAAAGCATCTTGAAATAAAATTTGACCGACAACTCGCTTCTGTTCTTATAGTCAACATAATTGAATCCTCCTTCCATCCAGCAAGGTTTAGCTAGTAAATCAATGACATAACAGTGTCCAACTCCTGATCATGAATTTTTCTGGCGCATACTATATTGCAGGGCAAAAAGGTCTCAATCCACATCTCATAATCCCCGGTCCCAACCCAAGTATTCTCATCACTCAGCATCCACGCACACATTAAAGGCAATGTCAAATTATGTTTTCATGCAATATCATGCCAACTAAACAAGGTTACACTTAAAACTGCAGATAATAATTTTCACTTTAGATAGAAGGTAACTGCATGTCACAAAAAAATGCAAAACATGTAAGAAACAGGAGGATGCAAAACCTGCGTGTCACATCTTTAGCCCCATGCCCAGCAAAAGCAACCACATATCTCAAAGATGTTTTACATGCAGCAGCAGCAGCTTCTACATTCTGCTCTCTGTCAAGAATTGCATTAACAGCATCTACATGCACCCACTTTCCTGTCAAGTTCTCTCCGCTGCAGTAGACTTCTGCCCAATAAAGAGGAGGTCCAGCTCTTGTTGATCCAATTGCAGTCGAAATTCCCTGAGAAGAAGTGGAAGGCTCCTCACTTTTAATCCTTTTCATTCTTTTCAGAGGAGAAAGGAAATTAGATGAATCACTGTGCAAATCTTTCACATCTGAGGTAACACTATTCTCATGAGTTCCAATAGCTGTGGCAGAAAGAGCCATTTCCAACTGCATCTCAAATTCAAGATCCCCTTTCCCCTTTGATCCCTCAAACTTATTGACAAGACACTCTTCTGAGATATCATTTTGACCTTCACAGGCTAATGAATCAAATATTCTCTCTTTCAACTGATCAGCAAGGGGAGAATCATTGGGTTGATTGTTTTTGCCAGATGAATCACTATTCTTCCTTTTGCATCCACCCCTTTCACAGACTTTGTCTTTGTCATCACATGCTGACATTTTTGGAGAAGTTGAAACCTGATTTGGTCTATGCACCATCAGTGTTGAAGAGCTAAATATCCCCTTAACAGCTCTGCTTGCATCTTGAGTTAAAGTTTCATACTTATCAGCATCTGGCTTTAATGAGGCTACATCCAGAATGGACACAAAGCTGAAAATAGAAGATATAATATTAAAGGAAAAGCAATTATTTGCTTTAGTAAATTATAGTTTACAACAAAAAAAAATAAAAACTGCTTTTATTTTTTAAAGCAAGTATTGCACAAGAATTTCAAGCACACAAAATATTAGTCTTAAAAACTAACCAACAAAAGTTGAGATCCAAATGACATCATACGATTCATACTAAGCTAATGAAAGAACTTCCAAAATCAGATATCTTTATTAATCATAATTCCTAAAGAAAAAATATGTAGCAATGTGGCTATCTGCCATGAAACAATGAAAGACAGCTCAAGGACTGGAGAATAATTATTTTCTGGCACCACTAATGACATATATGTTCCTAGGGTGTACAAAAATTACTTAAAAAACCAAAAACCAGACCAAAACTGAACCATATTCCAAAGCGGTTTGGCTTTTCAGTTTTGGTTTTTTATTTTTATTTCATAAAAATCAGTTTTCGGTTTCAGTTTTGGTTCTATGAGAAAGCCAAACTGGAAAACAGAAATATTTATATTGTTGCATGTTTTCAGGTTTTTTTAATAATATAGTCGTTATATATTAACCTTTTTACTTATTTTTCATTTTTATCCAACTCTAATTTATAGTAAAGCCTTTCATTTTTACCAAAAAAAAATGATAATAGTTATCTTTAAGTTGATATTGGAAATGGATGGGAGCCAAGATGAGAGGGACTATCAAATTTTATACAAGAGAGAATATTCCCCTATATTTGCGCTGAGGCTTGCTAGGTGTGGCATGTTGCTGGGTGCTGCCTACCTTTTTGTTGTCTTCCCAGTTCTCCCATTTGTCCTACATTGATTAAAAATGAGAAAGCTCTTCCTTCTCCTTCCTATATAAAGCCACCCCCATCCACTGAGTTGGCAAGGATGGGGATAAGCCCAACCATAGATATTTTTGTGGGCCTGACTTGAAAAGCTCCACATCTTTCCATGTGTATATTGAAACTAAAAATATTTACAAAAAATCGATGGACAACCAAACTGACTGAATAACCAGCGGTTTTTTATTTTCTGAACCAACACAGATTTAAAATTTTTGGAAAACTGATTAGTTCAGTTCAGTCATTGGTTTATGCCAAAATCAAACCGCAATGAAATAAGGGTGAATGAACCAACCATAGAAAGAGATCAGAGACCTTGGAGAAAGAAGGCATTAGAATTTTTAAAGTTTCAAGGTTCATCAAAAGAAAATTCAGAAATGGAATTTATAAAATTCCCTAAGCATTCAATTTTAATCATCAAATTTCATGACATTCTTTCATTAAAAATTAAACCTTGCTCTTCTACGGAATTATAAGCAGGTCTATTTAATATACTCTTCTCACAAAAGGTGGCATCTTACAGTTAATTCTGAGCAGCCAACAGTAATCACAGTCAAGATTAAAGTTAAGGTGCATCATATAATTATACATTGTTCCATTATCCCTATTGTTACAGTGCCTTTCAGGTAAACATATTAACATAAGCTGTCATGAAATTCAAGAAGAAACAACTAGAGATGTCTTATTAATAAAAAAACTGTGATGCACTGATGCCTTGAAGTGCAGTTGAAACAAAATTCTCTGGGCCTCAAGCACGATGACCATACCTAAACATATGAAGTTTCTTCAGGCTCACTCTATAGATTTTGAATAACATGCATGCGCAATGCAGCAACCAATAACAAATTCTACCAATAAAACCAAGGCTCCAAAATGAGCTACTCTTTCAAATCAAAGGTACTCGTATGCATATTCTAAGGGAACTCTATTAAAGCTCTTATACACACCAAAAGTGCTTTAAAGTACTGACTCACTCAACTTATACTTCTGCAACATTTTGTTAAAGCCAAGATTCAAGAATATAAATCATAAAACTTTATTGATTTCCTAGTCAACTGTTGATGCATTTCTATACTACTTATTACTTGAAAGGAAGCATCTTAGTTTGAGCACACAAGCACATGCAGGCATGTGTACCACAATCCCAATCCCACATCAATTGAGGTAAGGGTAGTTGTGCTGCTTACTTGCTTATAAGCTTGGGCAAGCATACTACACACAGCTTGGCTTCAGCATTTTGAGCTAACTGGCCAACACAAAAGTTCTTAGGCTAGCAGCTTTGGCCAGCCCTAGTAGTCAAAGGCATGCCTGAGGCGCGCCTAGGCACGAGGCTCTCTGAGGCAATGAGGCTGGCGCCTCACAGGGGTTGAGTGAGGCGACCTTGAAGAGGCACAGTGAGGCACACTAAGGAGCACTTCACAAATGTTCAGATTATACTTCGTTTTTTTTTTTTTCTTCTCTTTTAATCTCAACTATCTGTTTTCTTCCTTTTCTTTATTTTTTGCTGTTTTCATCGAATTGCTGCCGCTCTTTCCTCACATATATACTCCACTGCTCTCAGACTACTTTCTTCTTTTCTTCTTCTTCTTCTGGCTAGCGGTGCTGCTCTCAGTCAAAGCTACAAACCCCCTTTTTTACTTCTTTTTTTTCCTTTCGCTGTCTTTTTTTAAAATTTCTGCTCTGCTGCTCCTCTTCTTCTTCTTCTTCTTCTTTGTCTTCTTCTTCTTCTGAACTGCTCTGCTGTTCTGTGCCACCTCACTAATGTTCTTTCTTTTTCCTTTTTTTTTTTGCAGTTCTATTTGTAAAATGAGCTGTTTTTTTCCCCGGAAGCATTTCTTTCTCTCGGCATTTCTGTTTCTGCAATCTGGAATTTCCGCATCAGCCAGGGAGCTTAGGCGCAACGGTAAGGTTGTCGCCGTGTGACCTAGAGAGGTCACGGGTTCAAGGTGTGACCTAGAGGTCACGGGTTCGAGGTGTTGAAACAGTCTCTTGCAAAAATGCAAGGTAAGGCTGCGTACTATAGACCCATTATGGTCCACCCCTTCCCCAGACCCCGCATATGCAGGAGCTTTGTGCGGCTGCCCTTTTTTTTAGTCAGGGCTGCACTGCTGCTGCTTTTGCTGTTATATTTTTTATTTTATTTTTTTTATTTTTTTTAATTCCTGGCTGCTTATTGCTGCTTCTATTTTGTGGAACTTATGGCATGAGCATCGCACATTATTGAAAATTTGTGTTATAGTATTACTATTCATATTTATGTCCTAGTATTTAATATTTTGATATTTCAAAATTCAAATATTAATCCTAATGTATTTACAATCAAAAATCCATAATGTAGGGTATTTTACAGACAATTTTAATAAATGCGCGCATCACCTCTATGAGGTGCGCATCTTCACCTCGCGCCTAGGCTCCAGGCACCCTTTGCACCTCAGTGCGCCTTGCACCTTTGACTACTATGAAGAGCACCACCAAAGGTCCAAATTACATTATGTAAAGATATAGTTTTACACCACATCACTTTTTGAGGGGTTCAGAAAATTAGATCTTCATTCTTACTATGAAATTTTGACTTATATTTGTGTATGTCAATAAAATTTGGGTCCCATTCGATCATTAATCAACCTCAATCAAACAAGTCAAAGCTGATGTGATGTAGAGCAGGAAGCCGGCAATTGGGTGGATCAATTTAATTGAACTTGGAGGTTGATTCCAAGAAATATATCAACTTGTTGGGTCCTAAACCCAAATGTCTTACATTTAATTCAGTTGACCATATATTTGCGGGGTTGACATAAATATGTGGGTTTTAGTTTTCTGTAATTTAATTAAATTTAATTTCCCATATATCCTAGTAGGTTGTATTGCTGTGAGGAGGTTATTTATTTAGAAATTGAATTGGAAGTTACTCCTTTCCTAGACGACATTGCGAAAACTCTCTTTGTTCCACATTTTGACACCCAGCTCCAGCCATTTCAGTTTATTTGCAACTATGTAGCCTCTAGCCAGCATGTTCCTCCACTTGAAAGTGATTCCACCACTCTAATTTTGTTATCAAATGTTTCCTCTCTTAACAACATGTGTTTTAAGTGAAAAGGGGCCGGAACCCAAAATAATACTTTTAGGGCAATTTGTGTTTTTCCTGGATGATAAACAGCCTCCAATTGCCTCCAGGCCTTCTTGCCATCTCCACAACTACCTGGAATCCAATAGGTAAGAGCACAAGGGTGGCCAGGCCCTCTTGGTAAAACTCTAGATGAATTATAATTTGCAACTTCTGGTTGCTTGTACTAGAACGATGAATACCCATCTCTAAAAAATGCTCATGATAAAGCAACCAACAATGCTAAATTGTTGCAAAAATCAGAATCCATGACATCAACTCAAAAAGTTACTTAGTTTTTGGTCTCATTTAAATATTTATTTTCAGCTAGTTTGGAATTTTAAAGGCAATAGTTAGTGCAAAGTTTTAGTTGCATAGTGCAGATTTAACAAGCACTTGCATATGGCCATGATAAATGACACTGTAGATGCAGCACGCCAGAAAATAGCCAAGCATAGCAGATAAAATCACAAACTGATTTGAGGTTTGAAATGAGTAGGAAAAAAACTAAGGCCTGCTTAGTTGTGGAAAACATTTTTTATTTTCCAATTTTTTAGTTTTCCAAAGACTTGTAAATATTTTAGTTTACCTTAAAATTTTTCAAGATTAGTATTAAAAAGATAGAAAATAAAGAGTTCGTTTAAATGTGAAAACAAATTTTCAATTTTTAATCTTGATTTCAAAATAATCACAAAAAAAACAATTTGTTTTATAAATTTCTAAAATTTATACACGGTAATATTTAGAATCTTGGATTTTGGGGCTAAAATTTGGATTTGTGAGGATTTAAAAGAATCTTTGTGCATAATCCACACAAATTAAAGTCCAATATCCAAATTCCATGCTCCCATACGTAAAGTAAGTTTTAGAAATCTATAAAAATAATGAAAAGATGTTATCCAACTTTTCTATCTAAATTTGGAAAGTTGGAAACAAAGTGGCTTTTTTGTAATTATTTGGAAAATTAGTAATGAAAAATAAAACTATTTCCACAAGCAAATAGTGTCAAAACTGTTTATTGTAGTTCATTTATTTCATACAAATGTTGTAAAAACGAAAAATTAGCGACCTTTTTTTGCAATTTTTTAGAAAACTAAAATAGAAAATGAAAATTGTTTTCTCCAACTACACAGGCCCTAAAAGACTGGAACAGATCTTACAATGGCCAAATCAATGCATTGTGAGACACCACCCAAAGGAAAATAGAGGATATCAGAATATGATTAGATGCCAGTGATGTTCACCACCACTTCACTGGCAAGAAGCAAGAAAGGAAGAGGCCCAAGATGCACATCTGTGCATGATTTGAGGAAAGAAGTGGAGAATGTGCAGCAAGTTCTAGATGATAGCCTACCTTAAAATTACTTTGTAAAATTGTAAATTTGTCCTCACAACTTTCTGTTTTTATCTTTATTTTTTTATTTTTGACTTCTGATACTTTAAAAGACTTCTGATGTTAAAATTGACGGTACCAATGTATTTTTAGGGGGGATAGGATCCAAATTTTTCACAAAAGGCTGGATTGGCAATGTTGACATAGCTACATCAACAATTGTCATCATTTAATTCAGGAGCCTCCGAAGAAGTCATCAGTAAATATGACAGAAACCTCAGGTTAGGTTTCTAACATCCATGCTAAATTTCATTTGAGATGAAAAACAAAGCATGACTCATGCCTCAGGAACATTACCTAACACATCAAAATTTTCAAAACCCGTTCCGTTATTCTTAAATGCAAAAATAAATTTTATGTATTAAAAAAAGATAGCCAAAATATTATTTGCTCGAAAAATGGAAATCTTATTTTCAGCTTCATTAAACACCTTACCGTGTCGTCAGATTTAGAGCTCTGAATAAAGCCACAGACAACGCAGCAACCTGCAAGGAAAAAGATTGTCATTTTTCACAGATCAACAAGCAATAGATGTAAATCTATTTTATTCTATTCTTCTACCAACATAGGTGACTCCATTGGAATGAAACCTTGTTCTAATTTATCGCACTGGCATTATCAGTAATCAAAGATTTAGTTATGTGATGTGAAACTGTGAATTAGAGACTACTCACCAAAAAAAATTAAAATTTTCTTGGAAGCTCTAAGCAAACAATGTCAGATTATGCATCATTCCCAGTTAAACACACACTAACACAGTGAATCAGAGAAAGCCAAAAAATATATCCTAAAATATAAGCTAAATTTGCAGATAAATTAGAAACAACTACTTAAAGACCAAGGTTGATAACTGATGGCAGGAAACCAGAGGGCATATAATGAATAAAATAATAATAGTCGAGCACATCACATCTCCAGCAGTAATTTAGTATTCAGAAAACATATGGTAAAACATAACACAGAGACATCTTTCATTTGGAGCTTTCAGAAGGCAGTGATCAGTCCCTTGGAGACGTGGGGTTGCCTCTTTATAGGATGGTCTCTTAATTTTGAACAGATTCAAAAAACTGGAGATGTTTAACTGCATATATTGACATCCTCGTACTGCCTCTGAATCAATAACATACCAAGCCCTCGCTTCATACTCCTCTTATTCACTCAGAGATTTATTCACAAATTCAGAACATAATTCAAGATTGGTGCTTACGACTTAATTTTATCAGAAGATTCCTAAGTAGAGCTAATATCACCCAAAAAAATATAAATAAAAAATTATTCTAATATCTTTCAGCACATACTTCATTCATAAATCAAAGACCTGAACCAGGTTTGAAGTTCAATAACACATTAAATGAAGAATAATAATACCAAGAAGAAAAATAAAAAATAAAAAAGAAGAAGAAGAAAATAGCTTCCTCCCCTCACTTTCTCATTTTTCTAATCAAAAAATCAATTAATTGTGCTAATAAAAAAAAGTTTAATGCATTATAAATTTGCAACCAAACGCTAATAGATCAAACTGTTCATAGCATGTAAATTGCATGCTAATATATTAATATACTAAAATACTTTTCAAGAACATCAGTCAAAAAATAGCAGTTGATTGCGGCAATAAAGCCAAACCAGGAATCACATCCTAAAATTGAGCTATTAAAATACATACCTACATACATGGATAATACAGGCATGCAGCACTCAAAAACCCATGCACATGCATGCATGAGCATACACACACATTCAACACATGCACCCGTACATACATACACTAATTGTTCCTGGTTGAGAGCTACAAACCTCCAACATCATAACTCTGATATAGTCTAGCTAGAAAATGGAATATAAGAATATTGATGATGATAACAATACAACAACAGCAGCAAAATGTGTCAACAAATTAATTAGTCCTAAATAAAGTCAACTTCACAATTTGAACTCCGGAAATTGAAGTTCCCATCCAGCAGAATAAAATAAGGTCATAACAATCCAAGAAAATTCCAATACAGTCTTGACATAAACTCTACAGTCAAAGATGAACAATTTACCTCTTCTGAGGTCCCTTCACGGCTCTCAAGAGCATAAGCCAAAGCTGAAGGGATTGATCTCTCTGCATTGGTTAGGCTTCTAATACGGAAGTTACTATGAAACTGCAAGTTTTAAGTAAAGGCATCAAACAAGAGAGCAAGTAATATTTACGAAAGTGATACCTAAGAGAGCTGATCCCTGCTGGAGAAAAAAAAAATTGAGAAATATCTTATACCCAACAGACAAGAGGAGCCAAAGCCTTCACGGTAAGTTTAGAGACCTCCGAAATATTCAACAAGTGTGCTGGTATAAGGGAAAGCAAGGAAGCCTGCCATAATAATTGAATGTACTCAAAATTAACAAACTCCGGTTGTTTCCCATTATTTTGGTCACTAATAAGAAAGTTAAAACATACCAATTTAAATCTATTTAAAAAAATAAAAGTATAGAAATGAACTATTTTCAAATATGAAACCAGTATCTTTTCAGTCCTATAAGTTAATGGAGTCCACAAGGATTTCTCCTTAACTTTGGCATCTAGTGGCAGCCTTAAATACTTCAAAATATGTTTCCCCACCTTACAACCCAAAATTTCTGCAAAGAATCAACCATCAAATCCATCAGTAATCAGAATAAAATTACTATTAACACCTTGAGACCTGAAATTGCTTCAAGACAATAAAAAAAAATTGATAAACATTGCTAAGGGCACCCGCGCAGGGAGAGAGGGGCAAGAGGAGGGGGAGGTTTACACAAGTACAAAAACAAAGATCACAAGCAGAAAGAATCAACAAAGTCAATGGCAGCTTGGGTATTAAGACAATGCTGCCCATTAAACAAACAATATAAAGTTCTAATCTAATTATCTTTAACTATGTTGACTGACAAATCAATGCCCACAAAAACCCTTCTATTGTTTTCACGCCACTAGCCAAAAAATGTCAGGATCAGCCAAACAAGACTTTTTTCTGAACCTATCGTTCATGTATTCCTTCCAAGCCACAACTCCCACTTAATAGAGCCTGCTTCCGAGCAGCTGAGTCCCAGATATGCTGCAGCACAAGCCCACAAATTTTTTGTCCAAATTGGAGCAGATCAGCAAATTAAATGCTGGTTCAGCTTGCTCTTTGCAGAAAAAACAGCAATTAACCACAGTAATATCCCTTTTCTGAAAGTTTTCCCACACTGCTTCCCAAAGTAAACAACTTTGAGGGACATTATAGTCCTCCAAATAGCTTTCCAAGGAGAATCACTAACAGAAGCTGTATTGTGTCAGTTTTTTATGATCTGGATTTAACTTCATAGATCTCACTTCTGGAATGTTTCCATTAAACTTCCCCCCCCCCCCCCCCCCCCGATAATTTGTCTTCCATATAAAAGATCAAAAAAGCTTGAAAAGCTCTCTGATTCCCAATCTTATGTCCTCCTCACAAAAGTCACATTCCATACAATCCTTCTGGTGGTGATGAAGTAGTAATAACTTGAGCCAACACGGCTTCTTTTTCCCTGGTTAGGTTGACAAATTTGAAAACTTTCTCCTAAGAGGGGCCATGCCACACCAGTTCTGCCAGAACAAAATCATCACCACAACCCACCTTATAACAGATTTGATTGAGGAAGCAATAATACCTTTTCTAAAATTCCTCCACAACTCTAAGTTCCTTTGTGATCCATCATGCTCCAACCCATATTTGACCTCCAGCAACTTCCTCCAAATTTGCTCCTATGAAAAAAGCTATTTGCCCATTAGAGTCCCATTGAAATCAATTAGGTTTTTGATCCCCAGTTCCCCTTGACATAGGGTTGTTTCACCACTCCATATTCCACCAAATGGAATTATAATCACCTCAAATCCTTTCTAGGTGTTCTCGAACCGTTTTGTTAGAGTACAAGGAATAGGGAAACAGGACATGAAGTACACAGGAAGGTTGAAAAGAGTACTCTTGATGAGATTGTTTACAGTTCCATAACGTTGGCTAAAAATTCTTCCATCTCTCACCCAATGGGAACTTCCCTAGGTTAACCTTCAATCCTGAAACTGCTTCAAAGCATAACAATTTTTTAGATAAAGAAGAAATATTATAGGAAGAAAGCAGCAATTACAAGAACCAGAGGACAAGCACTCCTATAAAAAACACATGAAAAGAAGAAAAAATAAAAAGCAATACCCTCTAATCACACTGTACATCAACCAGCCACAACCAAGTAAACAAGCTATGAATTGAGCACAATAAATAAGTCAAAAAGAAATGGGACAAAAATAAAAAAGAGCCCTTCTCCACACTAAGTAGGAGCCAGCATCCTTCCTGATGTAGGACAAGTAATGGAACTCAGAAATGGAGAGAGAATTGAGAGAATTAGAAGAGAAGAAGAAGAATAAGAAGCAGGACAGAACCAGAACAGAATAAGCAGAGAGAGAAAGAGAGGACAGAAAGGGGAAGGACAGAACAGGACAGAAAAGACATGGGGAAGGAAGGAGAAGAATAAGGAAGAAGAAAACAAAGAGGCAGAAAGCGAACCAGTGGAAGAGAGAGACAGAGAAAGGGAAACTGCAGTAATTCAGATTTCAAAATGATAACTGTACAATAGTGTAGTCCAGCTCTTATACTGACTACCAACTAAAACACATATTTACATAAAAGCCCCAATAATTTTCCAAACTAAAATTAAAACCCTAGCTACAATATAAACATCTAAAGTTCTTCTTCGGCGATTCTCCATCAAACTCCCCTTGTTTGAGAAAACTCAACCTCAAGTTCTGAAATGGCATGACAGCTTTAACTCCATGAGTGGTAACAAAGTCGAGCATGCAGCCAATCAAGAGGAGACATGATCTGCATTTCATCATCAATCACCATTGGAGAGTATCCAAAAGATCCTCCAATTGCAAGTACCATACAAGGTTCCAATGTCCTCTAATAGACTAACAAGCCCTCCAAACAAGAAATCAATTTAGTATCTAAAACTGTTGGCAGCTCAAGCAAATATGCATTCAGATTCCAGTCCATATTCTAAGATGATGGACCATGTTTGAAAATGTGGAGGGAGAAGATGAAAGGGATGGAGGCAAAAGTTTACTAAATTTAGGAGAAATAATCTCAAGTGGATTTTCAACAATAATTTCCATGCTTAAAGAATTTCAAACAAACTCAACAGCAATCGATTGTTCCTCACTTTTTGGGCTAAAAACGGAAAATTGAGGTTGAAGAGCAAGGTCATTGATAAACATATCTATCCTAGTAGTTAACTCATCTTGCTGTTCATTGCAAGTCCCTACAACCAAGTTTTGTGACAAGTCAAGGTCCATCTCTGGCCTAGAGGCTCCAACAGTGCTTGGGGTCGCTAGAGACAAGTCTACGACCTCATTTTGAGAAGATTCACGACTTATATCCACAAACGAGTAAAAAAATTGTGTGCTAGTAATATGTAAATCATTTATCTAGTCATGATACTCAATTACACAACAATTTGCAAGGGCACTTCTGATATTTAATTTATCTTGAACATATTGGGAGGATTTAGGAATACGTTGTGACCATGGAGAAATTAATCTAGAGTGATGAAATTCTTTAAAATATTCAGTGGTGTTATGGGTTGGTAGCTACAGAAATACCTTCTGATTTCATCCCTCAACACTTTCTTGAACAAAATTACCATTCTAGGTTCCTTACTAAGAGCATGCTAATAAATAAGGTCTCTAAATTTAAGGTAATAACTAATAACCGGTGACACTAGAAGAAAGTTGTCTGAGACTACACAATTGGTCTAGTAATTGTTGAGAATTGCCAACTAGATAGGAACCACATATACGGAACTGATTCTTTTTTCTTTTTCTTTTTTTTCCAACCAGAGTAAATATGGACTGATGCAAATTCAGACAAGTACCAAATAGATAAGCAACATTAAATCAATTTCTATGGATTCCAAATAGTGTAAGCTCATACAATGTAACCACAAGGTTCTTGTGCCGACTTTGTAGCATTTGAGGTATTCTTCAAATATTTCACTTCTATTTTCTCACAAATGCTCCAAGAAAACTCCACTTGCAAACTTGGAAAAGGGTTCTGGCACACTGAATTTATCCTCCAATAATATGTATTAAATAAATGAAGATGAGTTTTTTCAAACCAACATCAAAATCTCATGGAGGAAAACCAATTTGTCGCAGTAAACCTCAAAACACAAGGCTGGGCCTCACTCTGAATGCTGACAAGCCTTCAAAACTCTGAAAAAATTTTGTAGGCAGTCCAATATCTCAAGCTAATTTCCCAATTTCTCAAGTTTCCACAAAATAAAAGTTCACAAAATGCAGCAAATGAAGTCTGAATCCAGTGTTGGTGCTGAAATTATCCTCCAAACTTGTATCACAGGCAAACACATGAATTTCTCCTAAACTTTGCTTCAAAATCTTAAGGAAACCCCAATTTTTTGCTGCTGGAGGCAATTTCTCACAAATCTGGAAGAAAGCTAACACTCTGGCAGTTTTCGCACTCGCTGGCCGCCTGTGCGTGAGGCGCACGCACTGCCAGTGAGGGTCCTCCAGTGATGGTGCTCCAGCTGGTGGCAGATCGGGAGGTGGGGATTTTGGTGTGGGTGACGGTATATCAAGGAAACCACAAGAAGTGTGAGAATTTTAAGACGGGTCGGCTGGAAAAGTTTCAGCTGGCACATGGGGGCTCTTCGGTGGTCAGACGGCGATGAAACTTCAGACGAGGGTGTTTCGAAGGGCTCTGTCTTCGATGGTTTGGGTGGTGTTGCATGATGATTGCTGGAAGTTAGGGTGTCGAACTAGTGGCATGAGCGTAATTTTCTGGAGAAGTTGCAGGCAGAACAGTGCTAGCTATTTCTGGACTTTGATTGGCTGCTTGGTGATCGAGGTTTGCTCTGATGCCAATTTGATGTAGGACAAGAAATGGAACGCAGAAACAAAGAGAGAATTGAAAGAATTAAGGGAGAGGTTTAGAAGAAGAAGTTAGGGTTTCGAAACAGTGGCACGAGCATAATTTTCTGGAGAAATTGCAGGCTGAACAGTGGTTGCTATTTCTGAACTTTGATTGGCTGCATGGTGATCGTGGTTTGCTTTGATGCCAATTTGATGTAGAACGAGTAATGGAACTCAGACATAGAGAGAATTGAGAGAATTAAAGGCGATAAAGTTACGTTTTGAACCAGTGGCACGAGCATAATATTCTGGAGAAATCGCAGGCTGAACAGTGCTTGCTATTTCTAAACTTTGGTTGGCTGCATGGTGATCATGGTTTACCCTGATGCCAATTTGATGAAGGACAAGCATGGAACTCAGAAGTTGAGAGAGAATTGAGAGAATCATAGGAGAGAATTGAAGAAGAAAATAACAACAACAAAAGAAGCAGCAGGACAGAATCAGAAGCAAAAAGGCAGAGAGAGAGGAAAGATTCCGAACAGAACAGAACAGAGATGGGGCAGGAAGGAGTTGAAGGAAGAAAAAAAAGAAGAGGCAGAAAGAAAACCTGCAGGAAAGAGACAAAGAAAGGGAAACTGCAGCTATTCAGATTTCAAAATGATCACTGTAAAATCACTTAAAATGCCCAGCACATATGCCCGCTACTAACTAAAAAACATATGTACATAAAGCCCCAATAAAACAAGAAATCACAAAATAACCTCAAAGCAGTTAAATACACAAAATAAACCTAAACTAACTAAACTTCTAAAATAACCAGAGTTTTCCCAAAATTAAAACCCTAGTTACAATATAAACATCTAAAGTTCTCCCTCAGCAGTTCTCCATCACTTCCTTCAAAGATTCTAGAACAACAGTCCAACCAAGTACACCACACAATAGCAAAGTAGCACAACTCCAAATAATTTTCCCTCATCCAAAGCCCTCAATCTCTAAGGAAGCGTTTGACTCGCGGCATTTTTTGACAGTCCCAAGAATGTTATGTCCATGGCAACCCATTCTCTCTTTAGTCTTGGGGCAGAATATGAGTGATGATAATCTCACATTCCTTGGAAATAGGCTACAAATGAACCAAGCCGCTCGTGAGCTACTCAGTGCTCGACTCAATAATGGCTCGCTCAAACTCGTTTATTAAATTAAACGAGTCAAGCTCAAGCTCAAATTTCAAGCTTGTCAACTAAACGAGTCTACCTTGAACTGGTTCATACTCAGATTTTTAAGCACACGAGCTGGCTCATTTATCAGCTCATTTAATGGCTCCTTAGTAACTCATGAACTAACTTGATATTAAGCTCGTAAACTAGCTCTCGATATTAAACTCGTAAAACTAGCTTCATATTAGGCTCGTGAAAAACTCCATATTAATCTCATTAAATATTTGATTTTAAATTTTTTACTTCAAAATATATTTTTCTCAAATTATATTTATTAATTATCAATTAATTTAATTAGCTTATTGGCTTGGTTCATTTATTAGTTTGAAAAAACGAGCTTTATTCAAGTAGAGTTTGAGCTCGACCTCGAGGTCGAGCTCAGCTTGTTTATTAATGTGAAATGAGCATTAGTCGAGCCGAACTCGAGTTCTATATATGCTAAAGAGCCGAGCTCAAACAGAAAACTTTAAGCTCGAGTTTATCTCAAGCCAGCTCACAATAGCTTGGCTCAGTTCGGCTCGACTCATTTGCAGCCCTACTTGGAAATGAAGGATTCCCACAAAACATGGGAATCCCATTCTCATGCTTTCCCAAGGGTAAGCTTCATGGGAATCCCATTCCCATGGAAAAAATCCTACTTTTGGGGCTAAATTGCCCCTACAATTTTGACCAGTTGGATATCAATGCCCCCATCAGATAGTACTATTACACATTATTGCTATGTTTACAACATTAAATTATTTTTGTTCATGGAAAAAATAGAAAGGAATAAAAAAAATGATAGTAATACTATTATGCTATAATAATATAACATAATGGTTAAAATTTGACACCACGTTGCCCTTTATTAATTAAGTTAATTGGATTAGTATGTGTTGAATTCTTTTTTTATGATGCTTAAATTTTTTAGGACATGGATTTATCTTGGTACATATTCTTCATAGGTATTCATATTAAACCTACAATTATTCTTCATCTATTGTTCATATACAAGTTAAGGGTATAATAATTGTCCTTTCAAATGACAGGCATTGGGAATCTAACAATGCGAACCAAAAAAATTATTCCCACGAGACAAGCATCCCATTCAATGAGATTCTTGGGAATGTCATTTCGTAGGAATACTTTTCACTCAACAAACCAAACACCACCTCAAAAAATAAACTCTCATAAGAAGAAAGGCACACCCAATGCCTCCCAAAACACAAAAAGCCAACTCCAAATGCCCCAAGGAAAAAAGACAATGTAAAAATAAATAAGCAATTGTTTTGCTACCTTGGAAACAAAGAACACAAGCATACAAAGACAAATCTTTAGAAGATCACCAAAACTAAAGCAACTCATTAGTATTAATCCTATTCGGAATAGGAAAAAAAAATCAAAAGCCTTATTTTGGATAGCATTTTATCTTTCCATGTTGTAAAGGAAAATGATTACACTGATATGTCAATCAAGGAATGCTCATGAAGAAGCTATCTACGTTTTCCTATGCAAGCTGTTTTGGAACTAACTCCACTCCTTTGATGCAAGTACAAGCCACTATTACAGCCTCCCCCAAACACCCAAGGTGCTGCCCATGTCTAAGTGAGTCTAACAGAGGCCAATTCCCTCAAGAAGAACTCCCCAGTCTGCTGCTCCCCTCACCCACACACAGCAGAAAAAATAAAATAACCTCTTTGCCCTTCAGTAGATAGTTCACAATGAAATCTCCCACCCAATTTTCCACCAACTCAAAACTTTTCTCTCCACATCACGATAACTCCCCTTGTCATGCCCTTCTGCCAGTAGATCTCTGCCCTTTCATACTACCAAAATGCCCTTTAGCTTGTGAACATCGACTTTATCCCATTATCTTTTCTTAAGACAAAATATATTGCTACCACATTTTTTTCAGAAATCCCTGACAACAGTGCCTTCTTGTTATTTTCATTTAACCATCTAACATTCCAAAAATTTAGTTTTCGCAGCTTCATTGACACACCATGAGATTCCTGCTTCCACTCCTATAATACATGACATGGAATTCCAGCCTCTTTAACTCTCTGCTTACCCCATGTCCCTGTTCCCTTTCATTCCCACTAAATTTTTTTCTTCATGCTTTTTCTCTATTTCTTCAAAAGTCTGTAAGCTTGCTGTTCAAACACATCAAACAAAACTATGACTAACTTGCTGCCTTCACCTTTTTCAACACCCAAACAGGCACTTGTTCTTGGGTATCTTCACCTCCAAGCCAGAATCTAGGTCCAATCCAGTGACACAGCTTCGACAGGGTTGCTCCCATCCCACAACACTCCACCATTAAACTAAGAACAGTTCCAGGCCCATCTTCACCCAGAATGACAGCCAGCTCTTCAGGATCGATTTCACTCTATCGTTCTGCAGTCCCTTCATTCCTACCCATCATCCTGTGGGGCTCGAGGATTGTGATTCTCAGTTGCTGCACCCATCTCTGTCCTCTAAGATTCCAAATCATTTGATCCTCACCCCCCCCCCCCCAAAACAGTTTGAGGGCTCTCCATTATCAAACGGGATCTCTAGTTGGAACTCAAGAGCTTGGATCTTTGGGCTTTCCTCAATTAAGCTTTATACAACTAAAAACCAAGCCTGAAGTCTCGCTAGGTGGGGTCAGTTACAAGAATCCTCTTCCGTCAATTTACATGATTGTGGTAATTTTCTACGACATTTTGAGGGCTGTTAAATCCTTATTCACTATCTCATTTCAAGTTATTTTAGGTCTACCCCTACCCCTTTTACTGCAATGAACGATAATTAGCTCACTCCTCCTCACACGAGCACCACAAATAAGCCTTATGTTGGGCTTAAAAAACTTGGCCTGCTACCTTGGTGAACAGAAATTCCCAAATGGACTGGGCGTCACACTTGATGTGGAGGCCCAGTCTTCTTCTTCTTCCAACCCTTTGACCAGAGCCCAACAGCCTGCATGATTGGGGGCTTCCCCTCAGATTTCAGTCCAATGTTCTTTTGAAGTTTGAAAGTAGTGGCTTCTAGCCATGTTCCACCATCAGCCATATCACCAGCTACCCTCACATAAAACATAAAAGCACATATGCACACAGCTCACTGATCCAGATAACTATCCTTCCTTTCCTTGTTTGTCTCACTTTTAGACTTACACCATAAACATCAAAGTGTCCTTTCAGCACACCCCCACAATGAGGGGATTGGCTTGGGAAGGTGAAGAGTACTCCTGCAAGATCCCCAATCTGATCCAAACCCCCATGCTCCAGACGTCTTCTTCAAAACCTTAGCGCTAAGCCTTTTCCACTCTTCAAGTCCTTCAACACTAGTTTGCCTTTGATCTTTCAAGCAACACAAACCCTTGCCTTCAAAATCTGCAGGGAAGATAATTGATCTTTTTCCTCTGCCATTCACCTCCACAAGCACCAACATGCTTGCAGTGTCATAATGTTTAGTCAACTGGAAGGGTGATCAATCATTTTTCCTCAACTCTATGAACCACGAATGCCCAACCCTACTGCAAGTAAAAATTTGTTTTAAGCCTTTAGCACCCATTTGAACTCCTCAATGCCCAATTAAATTGAAATTCTTTTGTTGCATCTTGTGTGACTTTGATCATATTTTCTTTCGTTCTTCTAATAGAAAATAAATCTACAATCCAAAACTGTAAAACATGATTCTCCAGAAGTATTGAAAAAATGAAAATTTTGAATTATAACTTATAGTAGATATTTATATTTTAAAAAAAATTAATACCATAACTTCCTGTTTTATCAACAAAAGACATCTAAATGCTGAATCTTATTATAATTGGCTATATCCCCATGCACAGCACAGGCTATTGCTAGCATAAAGAGGAACAACTACCTGAATAAGAGGATCATCACAGGATCTGTCAATTAACCTTCCCCGTGCTAGTAAACATAGCAAATGAACTTTATGCACAAGCTCCGCCAGTTCCTGTGGGAAAAGTCAGTACCCTTTGGAGCCTTTTCAAGAAAAGAGAACAATTGTAATCAAACATTACTTTGTCCAGCATTAGCTAAAAATGTGTTGCTCACCTTATCTTCAGCAGAAGCTCTACGAATGGGCTTCCGTCTAGTGGAATCAGGTGATGCATCAAATTCAATAGTCACCTCCTTTATCCGATCATTTGAATAATTTTCCGTTGAATCCAAAATAGGAATTGAGCCATCTTCCCAATCAAGCTCATCAATTTCTTCTCCCTTCTCAGAAGAGGTTTTCGGAAAACTTTCCCCCTCAGATTTCTTCTCATACGAAGCACATCCCATTTCATTTCTACTACAACCTTCAGTATTACCTACATCCAGTTTTTCACCAACTCTTGATCCACTCTCAGACTGAGAGAAAAGAAAAGGACACAGAATAAGAGAAATTAAAGAATGAATTATTCAATCTTCCCATCACCATTGAAAACATCTCTCTAAACTTTGCAACAACACATTGATTAAACTCCAGAGAACAGTGATTCAATTCATTATGCAAGCTTTTGAATAAAATATGTAAACTTCATTATCACAATAAAGAATCACTGTAATTAGGCAGAAGTCCCACTGCTGCATATTGCATAATACCAAACCATTTTGTCCATAGTACATTAGTACAAGAATAATAACTAAAGAACTAAATAGTACATTAGTACAAAAATCATAACTAAAGTTCACAGGACTAACTATGCCAACAGAATCACATTGACGAAGATAGCCATCTTGTTTTTTGGTCTTTGCTGCACCACGTGAATTAGCTCGTCTTAGAAGTTTTCCAACCGCCTCCCGAGATTCGTCAGTAAGAGTGCCTGAAATCAAGTATTAGTTTAACATATAATTGCTGGCATTTTATGTCTTATATTACACACTACACTCAAAACAACAGAGAGACATTGTAATAATGCAAATTGCACTCATGTAGTTACTTGGAAAGACTGCTACTTCCTTAAGCACATAAAGCTTCCACACCCGCATATTATCTTTACTAATAATAATAAATGAAAGCAGAAACAGTTTTCGATATGCCCTCTTCCTCATAGTATTCTGAACAAGGCCTTCTTCTTGTACAGATTCATAGTTAAAATACACTTTTAAATAATAATGAATAGATTATTAATTGACAATTTAAAGATAAATGCTTGCAGTCTTTATTTCCGCAAACTGGCTTTAGGGTTTACGACAGGCGAACAAACGTGCAGTCTACTCAAACAGAAAAGAGAAACATTTTCGCGGAAAGAGTGAGAGAAAAAGAAACAAAAATGCTAAGAAATTGCCTATTTTCTCGGCATTTTTCTCTCATTTTCTATCACATCTTCCCAGAAATCCACCTCTTGGAAAGAATAATTCAGAAGAAAAAATGGAGCAAAACAACGAGAAAATTTCTGTACATGTAAGACAACACACCAGGCAATTCATTCCGTCCCTTGGACAGACTTCGAGTCCTCATTCTACAAACCGCCGGGAGCGCGCGCGCGAGAGGAGAAATCTGTTTTTTCGACTTTCCGCAGTCGCCGCGATGAGGCGTCTGGCATAAAAGGGGTAAATTTTTTTCGGTATAAAAATATTTGGAAAAATATATATATGTAATACTCGACGCTACCCCCACTTCTGATCCCATTATTTTGTAACTATTATTAATTTTTTTTGTTTATAAAAATAACTAAATAAATTAAATAATATATTGATATATATTTTAAAAAATTAAATTATATATCATTTAAAATAGGATGTTGTTAATCTCAAATTTGTGATTATTTTCTCATTTTTAAATTATTTAGTATCCACGTCAAAACAATTAGTAAAAATAAATATTATTAGGAATATGGCAATTAAAAAAATTTAGATTTTCGTTGAGTTCATTACATGTTGCAAATTAATAAAATTCTCTTCAAAATTATATGACAGCTCAATGAAATGAATATTGATTTAATTTAATATATTTGTATAAATGAATAGATTTTAAATTTAATTTTAAAATTCACATAAACATGAAACTAAATTTGTTTGTAAAAACGTAAACGGCTTATAGACTTATAAAAAGTTGGTTTATTAAAGGCTCATTAACTTTTAGAAAGTCTACATTAATAAACTCTACTTGCATGCATGGGAACGCAAACGGCTTACTAACTTATAAAAAGTCAGTTTATTAAGACCTAATTTGCCTCCTACTACCCTCAGGTGGCTTTTTAAATGGACCTTTTAAAAAGGAACCGATGAAAATGAACTTTTTTATATTGTTAAAAACGTTTGATCCCCTTGTGAAAAAATGAGTTATTAGAAAGAAAAAAGTGGCTATAAATGTTTGGTAAAAAAGTTGTACGGTACCTACAAGTATTTTATATCACTAAAATGAAAAGGCATTTTATATGAAAATAGGTCCACTAAAATGGAGGAGTGCATAAAGAGTGTTGTGTTGTCGTAAAATAGTCTTAAAATTAAAAGAAAAGTTTTATAAGACAACTGCAACTCTATTATCTATTGTGATTTTATTAAGAATGTTAGGCAACTAAGAAACATCATGTACAAAAGGTAAAAGTTGTTGAAATATGAATATTAAAATGGATAGAATAAATCAAAAGATAAAATAAGAAATGAGC
Source organism: Malania oleifera (assembly GCF_029873635.1). NCBI lineage: Eukaryota > Viridiplantae > Streptophyta > Magnoliopsida > Santalales > Ximeniaceae > Malania > Malania oleifera. Next base: position 25,436,000 of record NC_080423.1, read on the forward strand.
ATATACACACTAACTTAGGCATAACACTGGTCAAAAACAAGATATGAGAAGGGCGACTTATTGGAGTTTCAATTTTCATACTTCTGAAGGTTATGGGAGTTTGTTTTTAAAACACTAACTATGGTCCAACGTTGAAGGAGTCACCACCATGTTTCGTTGCGGTTACCCATGATCTTCCTTGATTTGTGGCAACAAAACAATACGAAGCCGTTTTTTGAGTTTGATGGGGCTCAACTATTATATACTGTTTTTACCCTAGGCTCACTCACTTGATTCCTTAAGACATACACCATCATAATTGAGTGATGTTAGAGCTTGGAAGCACCAAATCACATAAAGAAAAAAAAATTGCAAGTTTTCGTCAATGGGTGGAGGTAACTCATGATCCTCGACTCTTGCATTTTTTTTTATACCATTCTTGCAATGATGATTGGATCGGTTTCTAATTTACATTTGGAATCAAAACCATAATATATACCTCTGCCTTGGCGATTTTCAAAAGAATTTTTTCCTCTGAAAATCTCTATTTTTAGGCTATGAAGATCTAAAATTTAGATCTATTTTCACGATTGTTTTTTATGTACACTGAGATTAGAAATCACAAGTAAGTTAGATTTCTTAGAATTTGTTAGCCTTGGTGTATTCCCAAGAGAGGGTGAATTGGGTATTTAAACTTTCTTCCTAGGTATGTTCAAATCAGCAGCAATAATACTAAACCTAGAGTCTGTCTATATACTCATAAACTCAAATGCGCAGATAAATAAAATGTGCAAAAATTAAATCATGCGCAGCATTCACAGAATAACATATATGTGCAGGAATGTAAATTGTGGAAATATAAACAATGCACACACAATATGTTATCGGGGTTCGGCCAATACTGCCTACGTTCCCACCTCAACTCGCAAGCCCGATGATTCCACTAATACTCACTTAACGGGTGGAGCGGCACCGGTTACAATCAAGTCAATTAACGAGACTGACCTCAACCTACAACTGCACCTTACCAGGATGGTGCACCTAGTTTTCCTAACTAGGTCTAAGTCAATCCGGGACTATTCAACGGAGATAGTTTCCCTCTTCAGGCCCACGCCTAGAATACAACAAATATAAAAATTTGCGTACACAGAAATATGCTTCTCAACAAGCAGATATGTACTACAATACATCACAGTATAATCAATGCACATCAATAGTATATGAAATTATAAGCTTAGTGCCAAATGTGTCCAACTACACTCTTACTAACGTCAATAGGCAATCAAAGCAATAAGTGTATTTTTCAAACAATCTTTGAAACAATCAATCACAATATTTCAATCACACGTAGGGTTTCAAAGATATCCAAGTAGTTTAATCAAAATATCTTTAAGATGATTTTTCTCAAGATTCTAGCACATGAGATATTTGAAAAAAAAGCTTGTGAAAAATATTTTTTGCACAGTCAAATACAAGCTTATAAGTCTTACAATACAAGTGCCAAGACTCACAAGCTACAAGATTTTCCCCACAAAAGATTTATTGATTTAAACTAGGGAAAAAACTCTTGTCTAAAACTCTCAATAAAAATAAACACACAATCAACACAATGAGAGTTTTGGCTAAGTAGGAACAATAAGGAATCACTCAAGGCACTCTTACTAAGTTTGATTTTGCAAAGGAATAGCAAAGTGAGAATATAGGGTTTGTATTTGAAAAATGAACTTGAAAAATTTTGTCACGCCCCGAACCCACAGATGGGTCCCAGGTGTAAATATAGTAACCCAACTTGTCTCTGTATCAATTCAAACATACATGATACAATACAATAAGAGGGTCCGACCCCATGGGGTACACGGATGCCCTATACGCATACACATATACATCCATATTCATCAGTGACACAGCGAAAAATGCTTCATCTATCTATATAACATACCATACCAGAGTTTGTACAAAGTTAGGATATACAAACCCATAAAATACTAAGGTATACAATCCCATAAATACTGTACATACTCCGGGTGTCTACAAAACTATCACGACAACCTAGTTACAAAATCTCATACCTAATCAGGTACTAACAGGAGCTAATGACACCCCCCGCTTTCGATCGCTAGGATGTTAAATACGGCTACTTGATGGACCTGAAAACATTGTACATACATTCGGGGTGAGACACCTCTCAGTAAGGAAGAAAACAGGTTATATTAGTATGTGACATACTAGTATTATTTTACGCAAAACATAACATTATATAATACGATACAGTTCAAAAACATTTCCATACAGTTTCATACAGTTCCAGTATTTTCACAAATTCATTCCAGTACATACAATACCCACAACATACGGTTAGTGTCGTCACACTAATACGCAACTACGCTATGAAAGCCGAAACTTCACAACGATTACATTGCCAATACAATGTAGCTCACACTAATACGCAACTACTCCATGAATCTGAAGCCTCACGGCGATTATGTTGCCAACACGCAACTACTCCATGAAATCCGAAACTTCACAGCGATTACATTGCCAATACAGTGTAGCTCACACCCTTGGGTGACCAGCCGGGATACGTAGTGATATTTCACACCCTCAGATATAGAGCCGGACACTTTCGCCCACGGTTTTCACACCAGTACATGGCGCAGCGTACGGTAATTAGCCGCCTTATAGCTGTTTCGGCATACGGTAATTAGCCACCACTAGCCGTTTTCACAAAACCTGGAATCATTTTGGAGCTCACACTCCTATACATATCAGCGTACGGTAATTAGCCGCCACATAACTGTTTTACAAAATACCTGGAACAATTACATACAACCATACATACCACACTTATTTGGTTTACAGCAAATCATATCGTTTTCCAATTCAAGTATATAGTTCATACAAATATGGATAACAGTTATCTCAATAATACAGTTTAAACAAAATATACGGTTTTCCAAACAATGCAAAGATGATACCCGAAATCACAAATTTTCCCAAAAACTGTAACCCGAAAATCCCGTATTTTACCCAATAGATTTCCCGAAATAAGTTACCAAAACATGCATATGATCGTAGCCTACAAGCTTACCGATCCTGATTTCGAAAGTAAATTGATATAAACTGAATCCCCTTACCTTAACCCGAATTCCAACTACGAACTCTACGGTCCCCAAAACTACGAACCGAGACTCCAAAACCTACAAACCACAGTACAATACATGCTTAAAATTCATACTACCACTCATATTTTGAATCAGAAACAAAAACCGAGCCTTACCCCGATTTTAGCCTGAAACCCGAAATCACTCGAAACGAAATTCCAATCTGCTAGAAACGTAGAGAATCCTTTCCTAATCCTCGCAGTAATGTCCGATTTACGAATCAGGCGACGAACAACGAAAAAATCAAGAGAGAGAGAGAGAGAGAGAGTTTCGAGTTCTAGAGAGAGAGAGAGAGAGAGAAAATCAAGCTAACTTAGCTTGGAAGCAACCCTTTTGGATATTTATAACCCTTTGACTTGGGTGGCTTCATCAACGAATTGGCGTCCTCATCGACGAGTCCGCCATTACCTTTGTCGACGAGACGATGGCCTCGTCGACGAGCCGAGGTTCTAGATTTTTCCAAATTCCCTCGGAATCTCCTCGTCGACGAGACACTAAATTTCGTCACCGAGAACAGAAGGGACTTCGTCGATGAACTCTGGTTTCGTCGACGAAACTTGCCCAAATTATCACTTTACCCTTCTTTAATATATTAAATCCACATACCATGGTTCGAGTTCTTACAAATTTTAGAGAACTTTTGCCCTAATCACAAAGTTAATCCCCCCTTAATTTGACAAATGAATGTGTATATATAGAGAAGGGTCAAAATATAGTCGTTGATGACTCAAGGGTAATTATTAAATTTATTTTAAAAATTTTTAGGATTAACCTCGTTTAACCCCTCTTAACTGTGGTGAAAAATTGTGCAACCCGAGAGTTTTGGGTGCTTGACCTGAAGTTCGGTTGCCTGAACAAAGACAACAGAAAAAGTTATTTTTGAACATTCGAGTGCCTGAATTTTGGTTCGGTTTACTAATCTGAAGGTGATTTCAAAAGACCGCGGTTCGGTCACCCGATGACAAGTTCAGTTTACTGAACTTGAATATTTGGTAGCCTGAGACAGAATTGAACATGAGGGTTCAAGCTGCCGAGTTGGTGAAAAAGGTGGGAATGGACGTTCAATTGATCGAGGAAAGTGGTGCCCTTTTTGATTCGGTCGCCCGAAGTCTCATCAACACTTTGACCTTTCAATAGTTTGGTCGCCTGACATGTTTTTGAACATGAAGGTTTGGTCACCTGAATCAGCCTTTTAAGTCCTATTTTAAGTTAATTGATCCTCTAATATTATATGCGATCTTGGGGACTATTTTACGTGTAAGTGCAAGGACCTAGGGTCATTCTAAGGTTTTAGGCATTTTAACTTAGCCTAAAAAACCTGGCATCAATTGACTGAATCCCTAAGGTCTTTCTAAAGTCTTGAACTTATAGTCCTACATGCATATCGTGCACTGATTATTACAAACCTTGAATAAATAATTATTACAAACCCGAATGAATAAGAATTATAACAATAAAGATCAACTAGGATTGTCATTTTCCTCCGAGTCTCCGAGTGCCATCATATGATATATGGTTATTGCAAACCTGCACAACAACTTAGCAGACATTAAATAACATAGTATTTGTCATAATCAAAACAGGGAATGACTCATATGGTCAACAATCTCTCCCTTTTTGATGATGACAAATACTTGCCTACTTCTCCCCCTTTTGGCAATAGTAAAAAGCGTCTAAATAAACATTTAAGTATATAGGCAAATAAAATATAATTATTATTCATATACAGGATATGGTTTTAGAAGATTTTTAGAAAATTCGGCAGCATGCCGTTTGAAAATAAAGCATTTCCCAAAAATACCTGTATAGAAATAACCTATTTGAGTTCTTGAGAGCAATTATCCACAACAATCAACTCAAACAGTCCAGTATGTTCAAAAACAATAAACAGGAGTATAACTATCAATATGCAAGAGATATGATAAGCATGCAATGCACAATGAATGACAAAGATAGCCTCATAAAACATAAAATATAGCAATTTAGCACACAAACTATCTAACTAGTTTGCATGTGTTTTCATGTGTAGTAACCAAAGCAATTATGCAATTTAAAACATGTATATAGATATATAAATAACATGGCAAGACATAAAAATTTTAAGTTTTGAGAATATTTCTTACCAAAAAGTATATGTAAATTGTTGACTCTACGAGTCCAATCCTGTTTTAATAATGACAAATCACTTGATATTTGATCTGTGCATTGAGTTTGTGAACATGACCTATATTAAGCATGCACGGAAAGATAACAAGTCATGGAAGTCATAAAATAAAGCTGACACATTTTGGCAAGCTCCATAAAAATCAAAGAGTACAAGAATCAAGATGCAAGCGAGGCAAAGTTCAAGAACATCTTGGGAATGGGTATTTAGAACTTATGTATCTACATTGTCGTATGATTTAATTTGAGGCTCAACATATACCTAGAATGACTTTAGGTTTCATGCATTTCATGAACATCATCAGGGGACTTTCATGGACTTAGAAATATTTTTAAAACCTTTGAAAGTGTTTTTATAAAAGAGCCAAGAAAGAAAGTGAACAAAAGAGAAGAAAAATTGAGAAAAATGGGACTTCGGTAGCCTGAACTCAACCTTAGTCGCCCGAAGAATTTCTTCAGGAGCCTGAAGATTAAGTTCGGTAGCCTGAAGAATTAATAGGAAACACAGCAAGTTAGCCGAGGCACTTCAGTCACCTGAACTTGGGACTTCAGGCGCCTGAACTAGCCACTTCAGGAGTCTGAACCACTCTTCAATCACCTGACCCTATATTCCAAGTTAATTTTTCAAAGGTTTAAGGAACTTCGATCACCTGGGCTTCGACCTCAGTCGCCTGAACTTGCGGGAAAACTTAAAAATTTAATTTTTATTAAAAGAACTCGCGAGCTATTTCTTTGATCCAACGGTTGAGATCAATTATAAGGGTAAGACACTATATATATTGAATATCTAAACCCTAGAAAAAAAAAAAAAAAAAGCTAAGACGCACAACAAGAGAAGAACATATCTTATTGCAAGAACATAGAGAAACTTGAGCTGATTGCTATACGATTGCCTGCACTTCATTCTTCATTCATCTTCTTTGGGCAAATCTACTTCGGAAATTAAAGGGCATTCATTCATTCAACTTTATTTCTTCTTGGTATTGAGGTTTGGTGATTCAAGTTATTTTTTTTAAGAGTTTCTCATCCCATCATTTGTTATTGAATATCGTTACAAAAGTTTGATCTTGAGTGTGCACATATATATAAAAATTGCTTTTGAAAAGATCATTACTTGAGAAAGTTTTTTAGCTATTGGTTGATTGGTTTTTGATTCAAGAGTATATAAATATATATATATTGTTCATAGAGCTTATTATTGCAAAATCTATTTTTGATTAAGTATTAAGAGGTTGATCTTGAGTGTGCATATATATATATATATATATATATATATATATATTAAATCACTTTGATAAGATTACCACTTGAAAAAAGCTTTAGCTATTGATTAAATATTTTAGGTTCAAGTGAGTTTTTCCGTTTAAAAACTCGATACTTTTAATAGCACAAATCCACTTGATTAGATATCCTTGGAGTTCTTAAATACATATATTGTTGAAGGATATTTTTCTGAAATAGATCACATTGGTTTTTTATCTTTGAAATTCATATCTATATATATTTGCAGATTGCAAAGGTTGTATTGTGATTGAATATTTGAAAGAAAACTTTGTGATTTTGATTGATTTAATATTCAAGACAAAGTTTTTATTAATAAGTTCACATCTAATATATTTGTGCATTTTTGTAAAGTGAACTAAGAACCCTAAAATTCTCCAAAGTGTTTTAAATATATCATTACTTGGGAGTTTTGGTTAAAGAGAGATTTGTGTATTGAAGCATATCATACATAAACGATTGTATCGTTTTCATACATTCTGAGCTTCAAGTTATATCATATGTTAATGTATTAGAAATTTGAACTGTACTCACGATCTTTTTGTTGGAAGCAATTTTGAGTGTTTCAGATTTCATTGTATTCACGGTTCGACTTGTGAACCGGGATTTGAGGAGAGAGTTGTATCTCTTGTAAGCAGCGGAGTAGGAGGGAGTTGTGCCTTTTGTAAGCAGCAAATTGTAAGGGAAGCTCCATCCCAATTTAAGGAGCAGGGATTTAGAGAAATCCTTGAGTGGTTGCTCAAGGCAAGGACGTAGGCCAAGTCGGTTGAACCTCGTAAAAACCGTGTTTGTCTTCTCTCTTCCCTTTACTCTATACTTTCAGCACTGCATTTAAATTGTTTATATTGCATGTATAGGTTGGATAGCATTGCACATAATTAATTGAGTAATAAGAACTCTTTGGTAAATATATAAGTAGGGATTAAGTGGTAAATAAGTGTTAAAGAATTTTTAAATACTCAATTCACCTCCCCCTTCTTGGGATTACACCTGATTCAACATAAATAAATATAGATGTATATGTATATAAATATATAAATATATATCCCCCTTTGATGTTTGCAGAAAGTATTGGGGGGTGCTTGCCAAAAATTTAAAGATCATGCAAGCAAACAACATTATTTCGGTTTTAGCATTTAAGTACAATTTCATTATATAACCAGAATAGGACAACCATATGGATCCTAAAAGTTTATCAATCACATACAAGATCATATGACAAAATAGATGACTGTGGCAAAACAACATTTTTCAACATAATATTTTCAATAAAATCAATTCATTTTATCACACACAGCAAGTTCAGATGAGATCTAAGCTAAACAGGTTGGTGAGCATAATGAGATAGAAACTTTTCAATTTAGATGCTTCCCCTTTCAATTTGAATGATAGCTTAGACACTTCTAAGTGCTTATACATATAAAAAATTACTTTCATTTAGAGAGACAAGTAGTATAAGCAGTTAATTAAAATCTTTTAACATAACCATACTGGATGTTAATTAATTCATTTCAATCATGTAGTCAGTATAGTCTTCCTATAAACATGTATGCATAAAAAAGAAATATATATTAAGGCATTGCAAAAATGTTCATAACGTAGAACAATCCATATCAATTCATAGAACTTTAAGAGCTGGATATGATGTTCCAAGTTTTTCAGAAGAGCCTCAATATATGAAAAGCAAAACACTAATGCATATGAGTCTTTTACGTTCCTTTTCTAGGGATGGAGCTCAGCTTCCCTAAGTGTGTATTTATGCATGCACTTTCATATAAGGATGATGATTAAATATTCAGTTGACTTTCACATATCCTTTTAAAAATTTTTTAGCATGCATTTTATCTTTATCATCTTGGCACATGGTTTTAATTTGGGAAAATCCTAACGAAATTTCGGTAGCATGCCGTCTGTAAATTGAACATTTCCCAAATTTTCATGTACCAACACTTGATAGATTCAAGCAACAATTTTTAATTTTAAGCATGCAAGAACCTATATCCACTACTAGCATGCAATACACATCCACTACATCCGCTATGCAAGAGACATTCTAAACTAAGCATGCAATCAGGTAGCAATCAACAAATAATACAAAAGATAAACTATCCATTAGAAGATATACTCATTTAACGCATAATGAATAGTAGGAATTTAGTGCTTTTCATATGAAGGCATATGGGCATAAAAGATAAAAATCATGAGAGCATTTAATGTATATATATTCATGAAGAGAAATGCTCCCCCTAAGTTATGCACTTATTCAATTTATGCCTTTTCTTAATTATCTACTTGTTTTAACCAAGGTTATTAAGATTTTCAATGAATTTAGACTTGACATGAATGCTTTAGGCTTATTGGACCAAAAAGTCACAATGAATATTTCTTCAAGTGTACTAAGCCAATATTGCTTCTATTGATATGAATTTCAATACGTGTGAGGGACACAAGTTAAAATGGCTTTCATAGTTAACAATTTGTGCATAGGTTTCTTTGAACTATGTATCTTTATTTTTAATAGAAACCTAAAACAATCATTTTAGCCATTTAACTTATTCTGATAAGGTGAAACTCTAAATGTTTTGATGTTAATGTTTGAGAGTTATGTGTGAGAAGTATAGATTAAATACTCTTAAGGATTAACATTTTTGTTGAGTTTGAAGAGTATTCATCATGAGTGGATATGATTCAAGATATTTGCCTAGCAAAGATGCCATGTCCGTTCAAAAGTGGATTTCATTTTAGTAGACTATAGCCAATGTTTTCATAATTTCACCAATCATTATGATATATATGTGTTAAGTTTAGGTTGGACATTTTATTTGGGATTTTACATTTGCTAAATTTTCTAATGCTCTTAGTATATAATGATAGTGTGTAATGAATGTGCATACTAAGATTTGACATTTTAAGCAAAGATCACTTCCTAACCTTTTGGGCATCACTACTGCTAAACCTAGGAACAAAGGATGCATTAAATGATTATGTGATTCCAAATGGAATCCATTTTTCCTTAGGTCCTACGAGGCTTGTTTTTCTGATCACCCATATCATCCTTTTATCCAAGCCTCTTCCATTTTTACTTGACAAGGCATGATTATGGGTTTGATAAACTAAACATGAAACCTTTTTGAAAACTTTATTTCTTTTAACTTTTAAGGGTTTATTATGATTATTCTTTTCATTTTTAACTTCGAATGTAACTCTAGAATAATCATCCATTTCTTTCTCTAAGTAGATAATGTTTAATATCTTCTAAATATTTCTCTTTTCTAATGTGGCATGATAATCTTTTAGATTTTCTAAAAATGCTGCCAACTTTTTACATTTGTTTTTCAAAAAGATTTTATGCTTAGACATCCTAACTGCAATCTTATGAGCACTAAGGAATTTCTTTTTCGGTTTCTCATAAGATCTCATGCTTCCAAAGTTAGATGCACATGATTCAACACAAGAATTAATTAAGAATTATCAACTGAATCAGTGCGTGCCTTATCATCACAAGAAACATAAGATGATTCATAGCATGATGTATTGTAGGATATAACACAAGAATCATCAAATGCATCATTAACTAAAATAGAAGGTGAATCATGTATCTTTTCATTAATAAACGTTATTTGCCCATGATTTACCTCCTTTTGATCTTTTGGAGTTAAAATGTTTGGAGTAGTAGACTCCTCCTCTTTTTTCACGCCCCGAACCCGCAGATGGGTCCTAGGTGTGATTTAGTAACCTAACCTGTCTTTGTATCATTTAAAACATACAAGATACTATACTGAATAAGGGTCTGACCCCGTGGGGTACACATAAACCCTATACACATTCACATACATATCCATACACATCAAATACGCAGCGGAAATATTCTTTCTAGTACATACATCGCACCATACCAAAGTCTATACATGACTAGAGTCTAAGCTCCAAAATACCATACATATTCCGGGTGTCTACAAAACCCAATAATGACAACCCGGTTACAAAATCCATACTTACATAAATATTTTACGTAGCCAACCAATACCCACCCTCCCGAATGCTAGGATGCTAGTTTCGGCTACCCAAAGGACCTAAAAAATATTTTAATATTCGGTGTGAGACACCTCTCAGTAAGGAAGAAAACATGTTATATCAGTGTGTGACATATAAGGGTTATTTCAACATAAAACATAACACGATACAGTTCCAGTATTTTCACAATCTAGTTCTAGTACATACGATACCAAATATACAGTCAGTGTCGTCGCACTCAAGCACCTGATACCCTGCAATAACCAAAGCCTCATAGAGATATCGTTGCCAATATGGTGTCCACTCACACCCATCGGTGACTAACCGGAACAAAAAGGCGATATTTCACACCCTTAGATATAGAGTCGGACACTCTCGCCCATGATATTTAGCCGAGATATGACATTTGCCCACGGTAATTAGCCGAGACGTGGCAAAATTTCACAAAACTTGGAACAATTTTGGAACTCATGTTTCTATACTCATCAGCGTACAGTAATTAGCCGCCCCTAGGTGTTTTACAAAACTTGGAACATTTTACATACAATAATTTATTCCACACTTAATTGAGCATACACAAATCATATCGTTTTCAGTTCGAGAATACAATTTAATACAAATACAAGTACGGTCATCTCAATACTACAGTTTTATACAACATACGATTTTCCAACAGAAATAAAATATATATTCGAAACCCCCAATTTTCCCCAAACCTGTAACCCTAAAATCCTTCATTTTCACCTAATAGATTTTCCAAATAAGTAGCCAAAACATACATCAGATTGTAAACTATAGGTTTACCAATCCCAATTTAAAAAATAACTGATATAAATAGAATCCCCTTACCTTTTTTTGAATACCAAAATACGAACTCTACAACTCCAAAACTGCATTAGTTTGGAACCATTGCTTGTAAGTTGTAATAATAACCTAAACTTACCTAACCAAAATAGGAAACTAGCTATCCAAATAATGTTGAAGGATAAATAAATTCAAACAAAAGAGAGTAGCATATAATAATCAAACAAATAATTTGCATGGATGAAAATAATCATCATAAACACAGGGCTTATTAAATATAATAATTGTTAAATTAGCCAATCAAACAAACTTATTCGCCACGTAATATTGTATTTACATATTAAATGATTTGTAAGAAATTATGTCTTTGCAAATGAAAAAAAGTTGTTTATTTATTTTTATTTTTTTGTCTAACTTTTCTTCTATTGCAATACATATGTAATTCTTAATTTCCTGACCTTCAAATATTGAAATTGACTTTTGTATTATAAAAATAAATGACTTCCATAAATTGTTGTTCAAACAACTTAAAAAATTCATCATGCCTATTTTTTTTATCAAAAATATTGAAAAAAAAATGTATTTTAGTTATTGTTATAAGAAATGAGCATTTGTATTTTTTTGGACAAATAAATATAGTTGTTTGTTTTTTACCTTTAGATTTTAAAGATTTGTGATGTTCATATTGAAGAATTTTTCATTTTCACTTTCAAATAATGTAATCTAAAACATGTTTATATTATCAACAATTTTGATTTGAGCTTTATATATATATATATATATATATTGGTTTTGTTCAATTATTCTCTATTAGTTATGATTACATGTACCTTGTTGTTATAATGATTGTTTTTCAAAACAATTATTGTACATAACCATGCCCTTCAAGCATATTTTTCAAGTTATGTACAACGGCTTTGGACATGTATCAACTACAACGACTCATGCTCACTTTTAAAAAAAATTCTCAATGTTAAAACATTATATATTAGAGTAATGTTGAATTATTTGATAATAGTAATAGTTACAAAACTATGCATTTGTAGTAGCAATATTGTTCACAATTTCAAAAACTTTGCTTTCCTTCTATATTTTGGAATATATTTTGGCTAATTTTTTCTCTCTCTCTACATTAATAAGCTCAGCATGTGATATTCCTATAAAAGAAATCATGTAGTTGGAACCATCTTGATTTCCTTGACCAGATTAAGTGTATTTTATCTCTTGTAAATTTGCTATCTAGTAGCCTAGGATCTTCTTATTATGTTATTTAAATATTTTTGATATTGTCGTGTGTTTGAATATGTAACCACAATACTCTATATAGTCTTTATATATAGGACATCTTTGTATCAATGAAAGTCACTTCCGCATTTTCTATATGGTATCAGAGCACGTTCCTCTAATGAGTTTTTCCTTTTTTATTTTTCGTTCCTCATGGCCGCATCCCTTGAGTCTATGATTGTTAATAATTTTGAGCTTACTGCAGTGGTAACACTCATCTTATTGTCATTAATGTCAGCTCCCAACTTCCTTTGAAGCTAAACCCTTCCAACATTCCTTCATGGCATGCCCAACTGATGTCCTTGCGCATTGGCTATGATCTCCAGGGCTATCTTGACGGTACCACTGTTTGTCCGTCACCGACGCTCCACACCAACACCTCCTTTACCAGATCTTCTTCTGCAGATGTCCCCAATCTGACCTTTTGGCATTGGTTCAAGTAAGATAAGCTGATCCTTCACTCCATCCTTGCATCTGTCTACGAACCAATGGTGTCACTAATTGCTGCTTCGTCCATTGCTCATGATGCATGGTCCAAGTTGCAATGAGTGTATGCCAACCGTTCACGTACTCGTGTTATACAGCTTAAGGAGGAGTTGACTCTCATTTAGCGAGAGTCTCACTCAGTCTCAGAGTATCTCCATGTCATCAAGGTTTTTGTTGATGAACTTGCGGTGATTGACTCTCTCACCTTAGTGGATGACATCACTTTTTATGTCTTTAATGGCCTTGGTCCTAAATTTCGTGATATTTGGCTACTTGAAATGTATTGAAGCTTCCAACTCTGCCCTGGTTGCTATTGCAAACACCACTCAACGCCACACTACCGCTTCCAAATCCAATTGCAACCAACGCTCCAGCACCGATTCCTAGGGTTAGAATCACACCAACTCTGGTCACTATGGTCGCAAAGAGTGGTCTAGAAAGCTCCAAATTGTTTGCCAGCTATGTGACAAAGTGGGACACTCAGCCAAGACTTTGTCGCGAAGTTTGTGAATTATGCCACTACCAGCTGGTCCAACGACAAGAAGTGGCTTGTGGATTCAATTGCTTCCCACAATATTTCCTCTGATCTTACCAATTTATCTATTCATGTAGAGTATGATGGCATAGATGAGGTCATCATTGGCGATGGCTCAGGTTTGTGAGTCACATATGTTGGCACTATGACTCTTCCCTCTTCCGCGAAACCCTTTATATTACCAATACTCTTTGTGTTCCAAATATTCACAAGAACTTGATCTCTGTTCATAATTTCACTCATTCCAATAATGTTTATCTTGAGCTTCACCCATTTCATTTTCTTGTGAAGGATCGGAGCACGGGGACGACTCTTCTTCGTGGTAGATGTCAGGATGGTATCTATCCAATTCCGATGGCTTCTCCCGTAACCAAGTCTTTTGTTTTAGTACCCGTTGGTGAACAAACAACATCTGACACTTGGCATAGACGACTTGGGCATCTGTCGAATAAAATTGTTGATTTTGTTATTCGTCGATTTTCTTTTCCAATTGTAGTGTCTCGTACCTCTTTAACATCTCTTTGTATTGCTTGTCAATGTAATAAAAATTATAAATTGCCTTTTTCTTCCACTTCTCTTATTAGTACTCATCCTCTTGAATATATTTATACAGATCTTTAGGGGCCTACATCTTCCACTTCAATTGATGGGTTTTGTCTTTATGCATTATTTTTTGATCATTTTACCAAGTATTGTTGGTTGTTTCCAATCCATCAAAAAAGTGATGTTTACTCCATTTTGGTCAGTTAAAAGGGCTAATTGAAAAATAATTTGGCTTTCAAATCAAGCACTTATACTCAAATAATAGGGGAGGGGGGGAAATATCATGCTCTTTGACAATATCTTTCTTCTAATTCCATTAGTTGGTTAACCACCGCTCCTCATACACCTTAACCAAAATGGTACAAGTGAACATCGGCATTGTCACATCGTCAAAATAGGGCTAACTTTTTTGAGTGAGGTGAGTCTTCATCCATCTTATTGGTCCTATGCATAGTATATTTAATAAATTGTATGCCCACTACTATTTTGAAAAATAAGAGTCAATTTGAGTGTTTATTTGGTCGCCTACGTGATTACAAGAAGTTGCAAATTTTTGGTTGTTAGTATTACTCATAGCTAAAACCTTATACCACAAGTAAACTACAACCAAAATCAATGCCTTGTCTCTTCCTAGGTTACTCAGGCTTACAAAATGCCTTTAAGTGTATGGACCTTGATATATCTCGCATCTACTTATTTTGACACGTGGTCTTTGATGAGTGTATTTTTCCTTTTCCTTCCTCTGCCTATGTCATTGTGCCATCTCTATCAGTTTTAGGTGCTAATACACATGATCTTGCCATACTAGCGATACTTTCCATTGGACCGATACCCTTCTCTCCTGCCACCAAGACGGATAGCGCTCTTGCAGCCCTGGCTCCATTTTCTCGGTCATCTTTTTCCCATACACAATCTTGGCCAACAGAAATAACTCCATCCACCACACCTGCAGCTCTAACTCGGCTCACTCGTACCCATACCATGACTACCAGGTTTATGAATAATATTTATAAATCCAAATACCTTTACCTAGCCACAAAACATCATCTTCCTCAACTTGTAAAGCCCATATGTGTGTTTGAGGCCTTGAAGGATCCCAAGTGGCGATATGCTATGTTAGAGGAGTTTACTGATTTTTTTTTAAGATGGCACATGGGAGCTTGTTCCACCAAGCTCAACCATTAAACCCATTGGATGCAAATGGGTTTTTCAAATCAAATGAAATCCTAATGGTAGTATTTCTCGCTATATTGTAAGGTTGGTAGCGAAAGGATTTCATCAACAACGTGATTTTGATTATAATGAGACATTCAACCCTGTTGTGAAGTCGATGACTATTCGAGTTGTCCTCTCCATTATTGTTTAGAAAAATTGGCCACTTCGACAGCTGGATGTTAATAATGCATTTTTGCATGGCCGACTTTAGGAGGACGTCTTCATGGTTCAGCTTCCAGGTTTTGTTGATCTTAATCTGCCTTCTAATGTTTGCAGGTTGAATAAGTCTTTGTATGGCTTAAAACAAGCACCTTGTGTTTGATATCAAGGACTGAGAACTTGTCTTCTTCAATTAGGATTTCAGCAGTCCAAATCTGACTCCTTTTTATTTATCTACAATTGTGATGGAGTTACACTATTTTTTCTAGTATATGTGGATAATCTCTTACTCACTAGCAGTGATTCTGTTGCTATCTTTAAAGTTGTTCAACAGCCTGGTCCTCGTTTTTCTCTGAAGGACCTTGGGACCCTTAAATTATTTTCTTGGTGTCGAGGTGATTTCAGTCAAACAAGAGTTGTTCCTATCCTAACAAAAATATATTCAGGATATTCTTACTTGCACCAAGATGGACGGTGCCAAGGCAATGATGACTCCATTTGCCACAAAGGATCTTCTTTAGCTTCATGATGGATCTTCTCATGCTGATTCGACCAACTACCGCCGAGTTATAGGAGCTCTTCAATATCTCTCTCTTACTCTGCCCGTCATTGCTTTCTTGGTCAACAAGTTGGCTCAATTCATGCATAAACCATCTCAATTTCATTGGACTACTGCCAAACGCATTCTGCGCTACTTTAAGAGCACTCTTAATCATGGTGTTCTCCTCACACGCACTGGGAATCTCACTCTTCAATGGTTTTCTGATGCATATTGGTAGGTAATAGGGATACCAGATACTCCACCTCTACCTATCTTATTTTTCTGGGTGATTGTCCCATTTCCTGGAGCACGCGGAAGCATCATGCTATGGCTCGTTACTCCACCAAGGCGGAGTACCAAGCTCTTGCTTCAACCACCTCCGAGCTTATTTGGATTTGCTCATTGTTTCATGAGCTTGGTATTCCGATAACTAAGCGTCCACATTTATTTGTAAAAATATTGGTGCTACTCAGTTAAGTCATAATCTTGTAATGCATTCAAGGATGAAACATATTGCTATTGATCTTCATTTTGTTTGTGATCTGATCTCCTCCCATGTCAGCACACACAACTAGCTTGCAAACCTCCTTACTAAAGCTTTTTCACGCTAGAAATTTCAAAATTTGTGCACCAATATCAGTTTATTTGATGGCATGCCTATCTGGAGGGGGTGTATAAAGGAAATCAAGCAGTTGTAACCATCTTTATTTCCTTAACTAGATTAATTGTATTTTATCTCTTATAAATTTGCTATCCCATAGCCTAAGATGTTCTTGTTATATTATTTGAATATTTTGATATTGTTGCGTGTTTGAATTTGTAACCGCAATACTCTGTACAATCCTTATATATATATGATGTCGCGACGTCCCAAGAGCGCGTGTGTCCCGGGCGGTGAAATAAAAATTATTTTTAATTTTCAATTAAAAATAAGAATATCAGAGTCGCCACTAACCTTTAGTGTGGTTAGAACACATGATTACTACCCCGTTAGGGGTAGAATGGACCTACGTTACCAGAGCTGGGGTCAGGAGTTCGGTTACGCGAGGGGAAGGTACGAGCACCCCCTACGCGCCCGTTCTTACGAACGGTACCTAATTAATTTGAAATTATCCCTAAGTCAATCTAGTAAGTCTTTTAAAATTACTCCTCTAGTAAATTTACTAATACACGTACAAAGTGGATAAATAAATAAATAAATAAGTACATGAATAATACAAAAATATATATAAAATATAAATATTTACATATTCCCTTAGAACCAAAGGTACGTAAAGCCCGAAGACTCATACCCCAACATTAAAATCATAGGGATAAAATCGAAGATAATTTACAAAATACACTCCCAAATTTTGGAAATCTCCTAGGGTTTTTCTAAGTATTAAAATACTAGTTGGGAGGTTTTTGGATCTAAAAAAAAAATGATTTTTAAGTTTCGAAGTATTTTTCTTGACTTTTTCTACTTTTCTGATTTTTATATTTTCTTTCACATTTTGCTGAATTTTGAAATAACAAGAGATAATAAGTGAAAGTCAAATCAAAATATTCTAAGAATTTTCTCCTTATTTTTTTTTGTTTTTTTTGTTTTTTATATTTTTAGATTTCACCAAAATTTCAAGTAACTAAATAGAAAGGGAAAATATACCACTAATACACCACATTAAACCACGTAAATATTATATATCCAATAGTAAATTTCTACATAATAATGATACCTTAATAATAAACTATCATAATAAATAATACTTACAATAATACCTTAATAACAAACTATCATATTACTAATGAGAATGACCGAAACCCTAATGTACGATGTAACAACAAAGCATCAAACCCTAAATATGAACAAATATGCATTGAATAAGCCACAATAACCTCAATGACAAATCCTAAATATGAATATTACATATAACCAAGATGGTAAAGAAAAAAAAAACCTAATATGAACGTTAAATTTAACGATCACGATGACCACTTTAAATATGCACATAACACCAATAGTAACTCAAAGTAATTAAGCTTGAATATACATTGATAATGAAAACTCTACATAAAAGACATAAACCTAGATACTAACAAATATTATATAAAAATATCCCCCAAATAATATTATATGTCAAAAAAAATTTACACTTTAAATATTGAGACAAGTTAATAAAACTTCTACCATAATAACAAAATAAAGTAAAAATATTAACATGAATAGGAACTGTAAAAACAACTACTCCTTAAAATGCATTATTATATGCCATAAAACACTTCAAACTAGAATGAATAAAAAAAAAAGGTACAATAAAATTCGATAAAAATAAAAAATCCTGCACAAACATGAATAACTAAAATAATAATAATATTCAGTATTTTAAAATATATGGCAAACACAATAAAAATCCAAACTTGAATGAATCTATCTACGTACGTATATATATACATACATGTATGCCTGCAAAAATAAACAACAATTTTAGTGTGTCAAATATACCAAAACAAATAAAGATGTAAAATAAATTAAAAAAAATAAGTAAATAAAAATAACACAAAATGCATGTGTATGACAGTACGTGTGTGCTCTGTCCATGTACAGTGTGTGTGTGTGTGTATGTGTGTGTGTGTGTGTAGGTATAGGAAGGCAGGGGACTCACCATGGGACGGAACGGGGAAGGATGCCGGAGACGGCGATGGTTGCTGGAGCATGCGGGAGCAGAGGAAGGTTGTGCTCTGCTCACAGCAGTGTTGGCATGGCTGGAGAGCGCTCGGGTTGCAGAGGGAGCTGCTTGGATAGCCGCTGGCAAGCTGGGTGGCGTCGGGCTCGGGTGAATCTTGATGATTGCAGCAGGTTTGGCCGCTGTGATGACGGTGCTGGGAGTTCTCTGGTGGTTGGCCGGAGGCTGCTGGAAGATGAAGATAGGAAGAGCAGCAGGGCACGACTTCCGTGGTGGCTATGCTGGGATTCGTCTGGTGATGCTGCAGATCTGTGGGAATGGAGGAGATGGTGTGTGGCAGAAAGGTGTGGCCAGCAGCAGAGTAGAGGGAGAAGAAGAAGAAGTTGAAGAAGAAGAAGAAGACGAAGAAGTTGAAGAGCAGTAGCTAGAGTTGCCGCTGCTGCCGTGCGTGTGAACCGGAGAGAAGCAAAACAGAGTTTTTTTTTTTTGGTTGTGCTCTGCACCCCGGCTGTGTCCTTTGGGAGAGAAGAAGAGGGTCCTTTTATAAAATTTTTTTAGAAACCTAGCTCCTCTCTTTTCCTTTTTTGGTTTATTGTATTTTTATTATATTTTTTCTTTTATACCTTTATGAAAATAATATATATGAGCATAATTACTAATATGGTAATAATGATATAATAATAATAATAATAATAATAATAAGGTAAAAATAATAAAGTGAATATAGAAATAATGATAATAATAAATGATAATAATAGCAAGAGTAATCAAAATTAATAATAATAGCCAAATAATAATAATGTTAATAAAAAATAATAATAATAATAATAATAGTGGTAAATATAGTGGTAAAAATAACAAATAGAAATAATAATAATAATAATAATAATAATAATAAATAAATAAATAAATAATAGTGATAATAATAAGTTACTTATAACAATATAGGAAAATAATAATAATAGTAATAATAATAAATTACTTATATCAATATAGGAAAATAAATAATAGTAATAAAATAATAGTAATAATAATAAATTACTTATATCAATATAGAAAAATAGTTAACAATAATAATAATAGTGAAAAATAAAAATAAAAATAAAAATAATAATAATAGTGTAAATAACAACAATAGAAATCATAGTAATAATAATAATAATAATATAATAGTGATAATAAAATAATAATAATAAAAATAAGGTAATAATAATAATAATAATATAATGAGAAAGGACCCCTTGTTCCATTTGGCTAGGGCAAAAATAGGGTGTCTACAGCTGCCCCTCTTTGTAGACTTTGTTGCTTCAATGTAACGGTAGGAACTCTCCTGCGTTTTTTGTAGCAACAAGCCTGCAAAGAATAACGACACCTATTTTAGCCAATCCATTCAACTCCCAATGGCTTTTCAGGTTAATCAAGAATTGTTTATTTCTGCCAACCAGGGATGATTACTCAAGTGTAAGATTTCGAGTGTTTAGGTGTAGAATCCTGAGTCTTTGAAAAATGGTTACTATATTGGAGAATGATCACTCAGGTGTAGGATCTCGAGCTGTAGTTCAAGGAGGGTGACTCACATCGGGTGTAGGAACCCGTGCTATAGTGCACGTATGGTGACTCGCACCGGGTGTAGGAATCCGAGCTATAGTTCACGGATGGAGACTCGCACTGGGTGTAGGAACCCGAGTTATAGTTCACGGAGGGAGACTCGCACCGGGTGTAAGAACCCGAGTTATAGTTCATGAGAGGTGACTCCACCGGGTGTAGGAACCCGAGCTATAGTTCATGAGAGGTGACTCGCACCGGGTGTAGGAACCCGAGCTATAGTTCATGGGAGGTGACTCGCACCGAGTGTAGGAACCCGAGCTATAGTTCATGGGAGGTGACTCGCACCAGGTGTAGGAACCTGAGCTATAGTTAATGGGAGGTGACTCGCACCGGGTGTAGGAACCCGAGCTATAGTTCATGAGAGGTGACTCGCACCGGGTGTAGGAACCCGAGCTATAGTTCATGAGAGGTGACTCGCACCGGGTGTAGGAACCCGAGCTATAGTTCATGAGAGGTGACTCGCACCAGGTGTAGGAACCCGAGCTATAGTTCATGGGAGGTGACTCGCACCGAGTATAGGAACCTGAGCTATAGTTCATGAGAGGTGACTCGCACTAGGTGTAGGAACCCGAGCTATAGTTCATAAGAGGTGACTCGCACCGGGTGTAGGAACCCGAGCTATAGTTCATGGGAGGTGACTCGCACCAGGTGTAGGAACCCAAGCTATAGTTCATGGGAGGTGACTCGCACCGGGTGTAGGAACCGGAGCTATAGTTCATGGGAGGTGACTCGCACCGGGTGTAGGAACCGGAGCTATAGTTCATGGGAGGTGACTCGCACCGGATGTAGGAACCCGAGCTATAGTTCATGAGAGGTGACTCGCACCGGGTGTAGGAACCCGAGCTATAGTTCATGGGAGGTGACTCGCACCGGGTGTAGGAACCCGAGCTATAGTTCATGAGAGGTGACTCGCACCGGGTGTAGGAACCCGAGCTATAGTTCATGAGAGGTGACTCGCACCGGGTGTAGGAACCCGAGCTATAGTTCATGAGAGGTGACTCGCACTGGGTGTAGGAACCCGAGCTATAGTTCATGGGAGGTGACTCGCACCGGGTGTAGGAACCCGAGCTATAGTTCATGAGAGGTGACTCGCACCGGGTGTAGGAACCCGAGCTATAGTTCATGGGAGGTGACTCACACCGGGTGTAGGAACCCGAGCTATAGTTCATGAGAGGTGACTCGCTCCAGGTGTAGGAACCCGAGCTATAGTTCATGGAGGGTGACTCGCTCCAAGTGTAGGAACCCAAGCTATAGTGCACGGAGGGTGACTCGCACTGGATGTAGGAACTCATGCTATAGTGCGCAGAGGGTGACTCGCACTGGATGTAGGAACCCGTGCTATAGTTCACGGAGGGTGACTCGCACCGGGTGTAGGAACCCGTGCTATAGTTCACGGAGGGTGACTCGCACCGGGTGTAGGAACCCGAGCTATAGTTCAAGGAGGGTGACTCGCATTGGGTGTAGGAACCCGAGCTATAGTTCACGGAGGGTGACTCGCACCGGGTGTAGGAACCCGTGCTATAGTATGAGGATGATGTGCATCGGGTGTAGGAACCCGAGCGCCGAAATATGAAGATGATGTGCATCAAGTGTAGGATCTCAAGGGCTGCCCAGATGTAGGATTCTGAGATTTTGATGGTTGTAGGATTCTGAGAGTCTGCTGATTGTTCGAGTGTAGGATCTCGAGGACTTCTCAGGTATAGGATTCCGAGAGTATAATGATTGCTCAAGTGTAGGATCTCGAGGCCTTCTTAGATGTAGGATTCTAAGAGTCTGTTGATTGCTCGAGTGTAGGATCTCGAGGACTTCTCAGATGTAGGATTCTGAGAGTCTGTTGATTGCTCGAAATTTGAAGATTTATTTTCATAATAGTTGTAGATGTCATTGATAAACAGACACCTAGTAATAATTAAAAAAAAAAAAACGTTTTCTTTATCTTATGAAGTTATATATATAACTTTACTATTTTTTTTATAAAATTTTTAATATCTTTTGTACCAAAAACAAATTATTTACCATATAAACATTACACTTTTGCAGAAAATGTGATAAGTATAAGAAAATCATTGAAAAACATTTCATCGAGTTGATCATATGAAGTTAGAAAACTAATCGATAGTGTAATCAAAACTTGAAAAGATTTGCATAGGTATTAATATCAATAATTTTATTTTTGTTTACTTTATATGTATTTTTCTATATTTATTTAAAATATAATATTAATTAGTTCCTAAATGCAATCAAATAAATGTTTCTGCGTACTATTTTGCCATCGTCTTATTTTCTTATGGTCTATCACTGTTGTTCTTATTAATATTATTACGGCAATAATATCTGGAATTTTAATAAGAAGTTGAAGTTAGTCTTTTATTATACCAAATGATAATATAAAAGGTAAATAATGAAATACTTACCAATATTTGTATTTTTATCAATCCATTCTAAAATCAATTTTAGTTGGGCAAAAGTTTGACAGTTTGTTACCTCAATCGGAAGAAGATCATTACACTTTCTAATCTAACAATGATGATTGATGATAATTTCATTATCTATATTGCATAAGTTATATTTATTATTAGCCCTTTTGTTGATACCATCCAATACGAAATATGTTATCCCATTATTGAGATAAGTTTCAAAGATTCTAATTGTTTGGTTGAACATTTTTGTTTGAGTGTGAGTTTCCTACATTTATGTATTAAACAAACACAACTTAAAATTTTTCAGATAAAGTATGCAAACATCATCATAACCACAGTCTATATCAATGAATATTACTTTTATTAGAACACCAAAACCTTTATTATTATTATTATTATTATTATTATTATTATTATTATTATTATTATTATTATTATTATTATATGTTTTTGTGTTACCTTTGTGCTCTAGTCTTGTTTTGATAGATCATTTTTTTATTTGTGTATAGAGTTTATAAAGGTATTTTTATTTGATACTCTAAATATATTTTTCTTCGATTCTGTAGATTAAATAAAATATTATGCTTAAGCTATATTAACAAATATATGTTAAAATTTTTTAGTTTGTATGATTATTTTAATTTTGTAATATTTATAAGTTATCAATATATATCATCTTTGTACATGTATCTGTCTTGTCAATTGAAGACTCTCATAGGACACGCTTTGTCTTTAAATGCCGACTTTTGTACTTTTAATTTACAATAGAAGACGGCAATTATATTAAAAGTTCATTTTTGTTAACAATATATTTATACATACATATTCTTATTTATAAATAAAAGGTGTACTTTCTAATAAATTGGCGTCTTGTTATGATGAAATGTATGCTTCATTGTATACTTGTCTTGTAAATATAGCTAACATTGTCAAACTTAGGCTTTTATCTTTTATTTGGTGTACGAAGGCTTACAAATTGATATAACTAAAACATAATTACAATATAAGATAGTTTTTGAATTTAAAGTATAATATATATTTTTAGAGTTTTTTGATATTTTATGATTAGATAGTTTTCAAGAAAACATATTGTATTATACTTGTTAAATTTCACTTTCATCGTGTAACTACTATAGATGAGTAAATATCCTTCGTACACAATATTCTTATTGTAATATCCTTCAATACCTTTTTTAGTGAGACCAATGAGTACTTTCGTTGTACTTTTGTTGATATATCTTTATAAAGCAATATATAATTGGCACTGGGATAGTACCAATTATGGTAAATAAATACTCACATATGAAATTATTTGTTATTTACAGTAAATGCAAATGCCCAATGAACTAAGAGTCGCATCCTTTTAAAAAATAAAAAGGTAACCCTCATTTACTATAAGAAATAATGGTATTCTTGGTGGCAAAATTTATTTGCCAGAATATTGACCAATTGCTGTCTCCAAATATATAACATTACGATTTAAAGAACAATAAACCAAGTGTGTACTATTGCACAATCTATATGTCGAATCTAAATTACAAAGGAACATTATTAGGTGGTCTAATTTTAATACTAATTTATGCAGAACAATCCATTGGGTGTCAATCCATCAAAAAATTCAGTAGGATAATTATTATTTGAGTCATTTGTAGCTTCATCAAAACTATAATACCCATTTCTTGTCCTTTGAAATATTTTATGATATAGGCATTCAAATCATCTACATACTCATTTTTGTTGATAAGATTATCCTTTCAAAATGCATTCAACATCATTGTTATTTAATGGCTTATACTAAGCACTCTTTTAATCTTGCAACGCTACCATATTTAACTAACATTTAGGTTGGTAGTTGAATCATATCATCCCTCACACTAGCCTCTATATCATTCCTAATGCATATTAAAAGCTCAACAAATTAAGGTTCTTTTTGGGTCCTAATATTGGTTTTCAGCTTAAGTCATTCTATCTAATGTCAAAGGTATAATCGTATTAATGATGAGTAAATTGACTATGCTTTGTTACCACAATATATTACTCGAAGAACTTATCTAAAACTTCCACTCAAAACAATAATTTTCCCACCAAATATCAATTCTAAGTCTGTTGTATCTTGAAAAGTTTAATGTAATACTTCAATTGCCAATTTTTTGGACATTATGCTTCATATTATATAGTTAACCTTGGCAATCTAATAAAGTTGGCAAGATTTCTTTGTTTTTTAATGTCACACATTGCTAAATATATTACTAACAATGCTCGGTAGAGGAAAGTCTTTCCTATTCCCTCAGGCCCATCAATAAAGAACAACCATGGTTTGTTATGCTCAACTCTTATAACAACAGCTTCAAATGCATGCTTTTATTTGGGATTTAACATGCTAATGACAACACTGTCTTCTGTAGGAGTAGTTATTGACTGTTCATCTTTGATTTCTTTCATATTTTTTTGTTTATAATTCAACATTGAACAAAATTTTTGGCATTATCAAATTTTGATATCTTCTTCCCCTATTCCTCCAATAATTTTCTTGATATGCTTGCTAACAAGATGACAACTTCCCATTTTTAATAAAATCTTCAACAAAATGAATAGAAAATGAGTCTTATAATTGACGAACATTTTCTAATGCAAAAAATGCAAGTATTGTTGCAAATAGCCTTCCTATGCCAATAAACCATGTATTTGTGCAATCTCCCAAAATGTATGGTATAATGTAGAGACCCGGGAAATAATATTAATAAAATTATTATAGAAAATAGGAATTTGGTTTGGTAAAGACCAAACTGTCGACGATTTTGTGGTCAGAGCCAGTTACTATTCATTCATCTTCTTCATTTTTCTTAAAAATTGCATGTTTTGATTTCACTAAGCGTTGGTCAGCCTGTGGAAATTCAATGGTCAGCCCGTTAAGCCAGGAGAGCGTCTAGGGTGGTCCCGGTAGGTGGTCCCGATTAGGATATCAAATTTTTTAAAACTCATAAAAATTTAGAAAGATAATGGATAAATTGGTTCAAAATATTAAACGAATAGGAAAGTTTTTGAAAGAAATTAAAATGGATCAAAGAGAATCCATTTCAAGCAATAGATCAAATAAAAAAGAAATTCAAATTTTATTAGCAAAGATTGAAAAAAGGTTAGCTAATTGGAATGATAAGGATTTACCCAAACAAGATTCAAAAGAAACCTGGAAATGTCTAGAACAGAATTTCAAATCATTAAACAAAAGGGTTCAATAGAAGTTCATGAAGAATATCTTGTCAAAGTTGTTAATAAATCTATCTCATTAGTAACAAGTGAAGCAAGATAACAAAAAAGACTCCTGGGTCTAGAAGATTTAGCAGCCCATAAGTCAAACTATGATAGAATTCATATTGGAATGGTTCAAGTAGGATTATTTCCTCTTACAAGAGTCAGTCTTAATAAATTAGTCTGTGTCTTACTTAGAGACGCTAGACATCATGAGTTCAATGATTCCTTATTAGGAATGCTAGAGTCAAATATTGCAGAAGGTCCAATATATTTTGAATGTTATCCAAACATTAGGGCAAATCTTCATGATGAATCAATATACAAACTTTTAACATTAGACATACAAACAAAGAATTATAATATGGATAGTAGGTCTTCAAATCTTGAAATGATTTATAGAGTTTATTACAAATTAATGACTTCAATAGTATTTCTAAATGCTATCAAAGAAAGTTCAAAAGGGTCAACATTATTATTACAAGCTAGCAATGAATGTACCTCGTTGGTATCTCAACCAAAGAAACTTCTTTGGCATGAGATTCAAATTGGGGAGAATGGGAATTTAATGAGTTAAATGAAAATAATGATGAAAAAATTCAAACATTTCAAAAGACAATGGCTACAAGTATTATTCAAGACCCAAGTAGAAATGTCAAAATTAATTTTAGATCTCTATTAACCAAAAGTAGATGTCTATGACAATCAAGTTCAAGATAATCTGAAGACTTAGGTAGATTAAGTATCTCAAGTGTTTACACAGAACAAAATAAATTTTATAAACTTAAAGGAGTAACTTTGAACCAGAAATCCCACAAGGATATTATCAAGAGGATTCCGAAGAATCAATTTCTCCAACTATGTTTCAAGCATTAGATGAAGATCAAAGAAAAGTTTTAGAAGAAAGCCAAAGAAAAATTTTATTAACTATAAGTAAGAAATTTGAACCAAATATGGAATTCCTTAGAGAAGACTATAAGCATAAATTAAATCAAAGAAATAGGGATGAATTTTTCAAAAAAAATAATAAAGAAAAAAGAGAAAAAATAAAAGCTGATTGGTTAGAAGAACTGCAAAGGACTCAAAAGAACATTTCATTTTTCAAATATTTAAAGGACAGACAAACAGTCAATGTCATTCATAAGAATAAAAAGAATTGGAAGCTTTTAGATAATAATGATCTAACCTCAATACATCAGCCTATAGACTCAATTAAAATAGATTACAAAGGAACAAAAGTTATAGCCTCACCATACAAAGAAGTCAAGGAATTAAACAATGAATTTGATCAAATAATGAGTCAAAATAATTATACAAATCAAATACTACAAACAAATGCAAATCAATCCACGAGAATTGAAAATCTCTTGGAAGAATCCTTAGATATCAAATTTAAATCTACTTTTGAAAAAGGAGAATCAAGCAAACAAATTAAGAAGCAAGAACCAATATTCAAATCTTTCTCAATTAAAGACATTAATTTTAGTTTCGAATCTCTAAGTGAACAAAATATAAAGAAGGTTTTAGAAATACTTAACAAACATAAAAATAAAGATAAAAACATTAATACCTTAACAAAAGAAGAAGCTATTCATAATTTAGAGAAAAATTTTAAGGGAGAAAGTGATTTTGAGATAAATAAGATAAATAATTCATGGAAAAATAAAAGCAATAGAACTTATTACAAAAAACCAACACCTCCAAGCTTGTTATTTGAAGATGAACCCCTAAAAACAGAAAGAAGTTTTAGTGGTAATGCTTTATATGAATGGAATCTTGATGGTTTTACGGAATATCAAATTGTTACATTAGTTCAACAAATGACTTTAGCAGCTACTACCTTTAAACTAAATAACCCTAGAGTTGAAGAACCAACTATAGAACATTTACTAGTTCAAGGATTTAATGAGTTGCGTAAAGCCTGGTGGAATAATTATCTCACTTCAAGAGAAAGAGAAGAAATATTTGCTGCAGTCAAAATTGAAGAAGTTAATGGTCAACCAACTCAAGTTAGTGATGCTATTTCAGCATTACTTTGGTCAATCCTTAAAGCTTTCATAGAAGAACCTGACAACGCATTAGAAAAGAATAGTGTCATATTAGTCAATCTAACTTGTCCAAAATTGTCAGATTTCTCATGGTACAAAAACATTTTTCTTGCAAAAGTTTTATGGAGACCAGATGGCTAAAGTGGTTTTTGGAAAGAAAAATTTATAGGAGGATTACCAAAATTATTTGCTCAAAGAGTTAGACATAGGATTAAGGATACATTGGGAACAAATTACGCAACAATTACTTATGGTCGAATTATTAATTAATGTCTTTAATCATGAGGGTTTAAAATTGTGCAATGAACTTAAAATACAATCTCAAATGAGAAGTGAATTTAAAAAGAATAGAGGTGAACTAGGAGATTTTTGTACTCAATACGGGTATGAAAAGATTCAAGCACCCTCAAAAAAGAAGTATAAAAAACATTATAATAAACCTCATTATAAATATAAGTCTACCAAAAAAACACTACAAGAACTATGAAAAAAATTATTATAGACGTTAAAAGAAAAAACTATTCCAAGCCATCAAAAGATAAATCAATGTATCGAAACAAAAGCGAAATAATCTGTTTCAAATTTGGAAAGAAATGTCATTATAGTAAAAATTGTAGGGTTAAACAAGAAATCAAAGAATATTGTAGCAAAACTCTCAAAAGGCAAATGCTTTCATTAATTTCAAGTAGTGAATCAAAATCATCCGAATCAGAAATATCTTCTGAAATGGAAGAATTTATTAATGAGTTTCAAGAAAGTTTATCAAATTATTCAAAAATTGAATCAACATCTGAAGAAGAGTCATGTAAAAGAGGATATAAGATTTTGTTTCTATAACAAATGTTCAAAGTCATTAAATGTTATTTCAAAAGAAAGTGAAGTCATGTTAGAAATGATAGAACATATTGATGATCCAAAAGTTAAGAACAAATATTTAACAAAATTAAAAGAACAACTAGCAAAAGATGAGAAACCAAAATTTCAAAAGGGTTATGACATTACTATTGAAGATTGAAGGAAGTTAAAATGTCTGCAAGCAGCAGTCCATAACAGCTCAGATTCCTTTCTTCTTCTTTTTTTTGTTTTTTTTTTATTCTTCTTTTCCGTTACAGAAAATTGTTAGGAACACCATTATATTATTCTTGTGGTTAGCAACTAACTGATTCTTTGATTCCATTTTGTTTTCTATATATACTGATCTTGTATAGTATTTTGTAATAGAAGAAATCCACGGAAATTCTCTCCATCTCTCACTCAGTTCAGCGTTTTCTCTCGCTCTTTCCCTTGTATTCAATTTCTTGCAATTCAACGATTTTCATTTATAGTAAGCAAAAGGCCAAATCTTATATGGTATCAGAGCAGTGAGGGAGGAATCCATCAATACCAGCCAAACCATTCCTCCAAACCCACCATATAGCACCATTCATATGCAGCCAAACACCAATTGGTCAGGAGTTGTTCCTCACAACCCAACGCAGCCCACCAATCCTTATTATATTGGCAACAGCGATGGTTCAGGTGCCATGCTTGTCACTCATACCCTGGACTCCAGCAACTACTATTCTTGGGCTAGATCCATGAAGAGGGTCTTGCGGATTAAGAACAAGCTTGGGTTCATTGATGGCACCATCTGTGAATCTTCTGACCCCAATGATCCTCTAATGGAACATTGGCTGAGGTGCAATGCAATGACATCGTAATAACATGGATGCAGAACACAATGGTAGTTGATATCAAGTCTAGCACTACGTATGCAGAGACTACACATCAACTTTGGTTGGAGCTGGAACAACGTTTTGCTCAACAAAATGCTCCAAGAATTTTTTAGGTGAAGCAAGGCATCACAGACCTAAAGCAAAACCAAGACTAAGTAAGCATTTATTTTTCTAAACTTAAAACCTTGCTTGAAGAATTACTCAATTATGAATCAATCCCTAATTGTACCTGTAGAGGATTAAAAGTTGTAGTTCAGAATCAACAAAGGGATTGTGTGATGAGATTCTTAATGGGGCTCAATGATACTTATAAGGCTATTAAAGCACAGATACTACTGATCAAACCTTTTCCCAGCTTGAATGAGGTTTACTCTATTGTTCAGTAAGAGGAAAAGAGAAGAGAAATTACTATAAACAGCCTGGGCAGTGATTCTATGGCTATGTTGAGCAAAGGGAATTTTAGAAAACAATCTACAGGGCAACAAAGAAGGGATAGGTATTATTGTACCTTCTGTAAAATCCCAGGACACTCTCTAGAGAGATGCTTAAAAGCAAATCCAAGCAAGCCCACATGTGCTCATTGCCAAATGTCGGGCCATACAGCAGACAAATATTTCAAACTGCATGGATACCCAGCAGGATACAAGGGAGAAGGGAAGAACAAACCTGTTATGAATCTGGAAAATGCAAATGCAGCAGTTGGTCCTGAGTAGGAGGTTTTGAAAGACAAACCTCAAATGTCATTGACTCAAGAGCAGTGTACTAAGCTTCTGGCTCTCCTAAAACCTGTCCCCAGCAACCAAGCCTTCATTCCCTTGGCCAATCATGTTCATGCCATGGTTACACCTTCATCCTCAAATGCAAATACTCGCGAAATTTCTGATATATCACTGTGTCTCTCTACTTTTACTCCCAAATCCAACAATATCTCAGAAACTCCTTGGATTCTAGACACTGGAGCAACAAACCACATGATCTACTCCAAGTCCTTATTTCATTCCATCCAAAGAACTATTTCCTCTTTTGTAGCCTTACCAAATGGTAAGATTGTGCCTGTTACTCATGTAGGAACAGTCAAAATCACCAAGAATCTTATACTGCATGATGTCCTTGTGTCCCAAATTTCTCTTTTAATCTGATTTCAGCAAAGAAAATGACTCAAGAACTAAATTGTTGCCTTGTTTTCTTCTTTGATTGCTGCTATATTCAGGACCTTTTGACTCGGACAACGACTGGCACAGGTGAAGTGAGGCAAGGAATCTATCATATGCTACAAAAGGAAGTCTCTCCTTTAGCTTTATCTAATGCTTTATCCAAATACAACCTCAAAACTAGCCTTTCAGCCTCTGTTAGCAACAACAGTGAACTTTTTGATCTCTGGCACTATAGATTAGGCCACTCTTCTTACTCTCAATTTGACACAGATACCAAAGTCAGCATACCAAAACCCTCTGATGATCACCCATGTCTCAGTTGTCCTCTAGCTAAACAACACAAGCTGCTATTCCCTACTAGCCAACATCAATCTAAGAAATGTTTTGAACAGATACATTGTGATATATGGGGTCCCTGTAATGAGATTAGTCATGATGGCTGTAGGTATTTTTTGACTATTGTGGATGATTTCAATAGGTGTACTTGGACTTATATACTGAAATTGAAATCAGAAGCCAGCACCAATTTGCAAAACTTTTGTGTAATGGTAGAAATCCAATTTAAAACAAAAGTAAAAACCATTCGGAGTGATAATGGAGGTGAGTTTGACATGAAAGATTTTTATATAAAACATGGGATTTTGCCAACATGTGTAGAGACACCTCGACAAAATGCTACTATTGAAAGGAAGCATCAACATATTTTAAATGTTGCAAGAGCACTAAAATTTCAAAGTAGCATTTCATGAAAGTATTGGAACCACTGCATTCTTACGGCTGTATATCTCATTAATAGAACTCTATCTCCATTATTAAATCATAAAAGCTCTTTTTGAGATTTTGTTCAAAAGGAAACCTAGCTATGCCTATTTAAAGGTTTTTGGGTGCCTGGCTTTTGCTACCACTTTGGTCAAAGGAAGACATAATTTTGATCCAAAGGCTAGAAAGTCTGTATTTATTGGCTATCTTTTTGGTGTCAGAGGGTATAGAATTTTGGACCTAGATACTGAAAAGATTTTCATCTCTCGAAATATTGTGTTTTATGAAACTGTCTTTCCATTAAAAACAGACAAAATCAACCATTCTGATACTAATCTCAGCAACACTGATCCACTACCAAATCCAAATGAATTAAGTTTTACTTAGAACTTTGTCATTTCCATTCCCACTCGACCTGTTCATAATCATTCTATAGACATTGTCAAACCTAATATCACTTCAGGAGCAAAGCCAATGTCTACTGTATTACCTGATTCACAAAACAATGAACTGATCAGTTATCAAAATAACTCCAGACCAGAAACAGAAACTCATGACAGCATCCATACACACTTACCCCGAAGATTAACCAAAATAAGGAGAGCTCCTACCCATTTGCAAGATTTCATATGTCAGCAGTCAACCTTTCTTCTCCCATCTCAGGACTTGGACACGCAGAAAAACCAGATCTTATCAGGTAAGCCCTCTTCTCTAAGTGCCAGCATATCTTATGATAAGTTTTCTACACCACACAAGACTTTTGTGACCTCCATAACCTCACACATTGAACCTAGAACTTACCTAAAAGCCAGTACATCATCTAAGTGGGTCGAGGACATGAAATTGAAATTGCTGCCCTTGAACTCAATGACACTTGGGTTACTATGGATTTACCTCCTGACAAAGAATCAATAGCCTGTAAATGGGTTTACAAAATCAAATTTCTTGCTGATGGTAGCATAGAAAGATACAAGGTTAGGCTTGTTGCTAAGGGGTACACACGGTAAGAGGGGCTGGATTACCATGAAACCTTTTCTCTCACGGCAAAAATGGTTACTGTGAGTGTAGACACCCTATTTTTGCCCTAGCTTATTATTATTATTATTATTACCTTATTTTTAATATTATTATTATTTTATTATTATTATTAGTATTTTTATTATCTTTATTTTATTATTACTTTCTTATAATTATTTTTATTATTTATTACTAGTAGTATTATTATTATTACTCTATTATTATTATTATTATCATTATTTTGATATATTATTATTATTACCTTATTGTTTTTATTATTATTATTATTATTATTATTATTATTATTATTATTATTATTACTACTACTACTACTACTACTATTTTCATTATTACCATAAGAGTTAAAAAAAAACAAAAAAACAAAAAGGGAAGGATTTTTAGGGTTTTTGAAAAAAAAAATTTATGTTTTTTATAAGGGTGATACGCACAAGCATCCGGGGGCAAAGGAGCAAAAGGAAGAAAAAAACCTAGACGCATAGCCTCCCTATCTCTCTGCTCTTCCTCTCACTCTCTCCATCATCTTCTCCACGCAGCAGCTCCTTCTCACCTCTTTTTGCTCAAACAGAACCACCAAACCAGCCTCACTGTTCCAGTCATCCTCTTTGACACCATCCCCATCGTTGCTGAGACAGACAACCCTCAACCACCATCTTCGCTGCAGAGAAGAGAGTCACAGCTTCGGCGAACATCCACGTCTCCGTTACGGTCACCCTTCAGTCCAACAAGCTGCCGGAGTCCTCTGCCTCACCTCTGCTGCAACCACACCAGTCAACCCCCGGAGATTCCCGAGCAGAGCACAACAGCTTCCACCCCAAGCTCCTCTCCAACGCCACCAACTTCATCAACCCCTCTCCAGCAAGCCTCCCTGCTGCACTCTCCGCTCCACAGAACCACCAGTTGTTGCAACCTCACCATTTGCTCCGGTCACCCAGCCCAGACGCCGCTGCTATGACACCAACCTCCATCACCGGCCATCTCTCCACTCGCCGGCCAAGCAACTCCACGCAGCATCTCCATGCCTACAGCAGAAAGCCTCCATCCGGCCACCTCTGCTCTCGGCCAACCGAGCCATCACAGCCGAGCAACCAGCCTCCATAGTGAGTTCCCTGCCGCCAAACACACACACGCACGCACACAGCAACACACACACACTTTATGTAAAGTTTGAATTTTTCCTTGTTTATTATATTAAAATTGTTAGTTGCAGGTTTCTTTTTTTTATTTATATTCATGTTTTTTTTTTTATAAAAAAAAAAGAGCGGTTTTATTGTTGCTTAACTTTTATGTTTGGTATAAATACTAATTGATTTATTCTTCTTGGGCGCAGGATTTTTGTTTATATTTAAATTTTTATTGTTTTTGTTTTTGCATATTAAATAATAAAGATTTTTTTATGATATTTGTTCTTATATTTAATATTTATGTTCATATTTTTTTTTAATGTAGAATTTCTATTGCAGGAATTTGTTTAAAGTTTAAATCTTGATATCTTATATTGTTGTAGGATTCTTTGTATATGTGTGTATATATAGTGGATATTCATGTTTGAAGGGTCATTATTATTATTTTAGAGTTTTTTTTTTTTTTTTGTATGGCTAGAAGTTGTCTTAATATTTAAGTGGAGTTGTCTTGATATTTAAGTTTAAGTTTTTGTTGCCTTATTTGTATTGTGCTAGGGTTTTCATCGTTGAGGTATGTCTATTTTTAATTGCTTAGGGTTTTCTTTATTATTATTGTTATATTTAATGTATGCATACTCGTATTAGTATTTTAACATATTTAGTATCAGTATTCTAGTACTTTGTCATATTTATATATAAGGGTATCCATTATTAGGTTAAGTTTGACATTTTGGTTTACATTAGGTAAGTTGCTATTATATTTAGTATGATAATATATTATTACGGTATTATTATTATGTTTATATTAGGTATTATTTAGTATCGTCTTCTTCATTAATGATAATCTTCTTTTTCTGACTTTGAGTAACTGGTTCAGTCTTGAAGATTTAGAATCCCTTAGGTCAAAATATGATAGACTTCATATTGGAATGGTCCAAGTAGGACTATTTCCATTAACCAGAGCAGGGCTTAACAAACCAGTTTGTGTTGTTCTTCGTGATGCTAGGCATCATGAATTCAATGATTCCCTCTTAGGGATGTTAGAATCAAATATTGCTGAAGGTCCAATTTATTTTGAATGTTATCCAAATATTAGGGCAAATCTTAATGATGAATCATTATACAAATTATTAACATTAGACATTCAAACTAAAGGTTATAATATGGATTCAAGAAGTTCAAATCTTGAACTTATTTATCAAATTTATTACAAAGCAACAACTTCAACAATATTACCAAATTCACTTCAAACAAGTGAAAAAGGAGAAACTCTTATGTTACAAGCCAATTATAATAGAAAATCCTTTGCCTCTCATCCCAAGAAACTTCTATGGAATAAGATTCAGGCTGGGGGAGAGTGGGAGTTTACAAATTTAAACGAAACTGATTACCAAATTACTCCTGAAATACAAAAAACAGTTGCTACAAAAATTATTCAAGACAATGAAGGTAATGTAAAAATTAACTTTCAACCCTTACTCACAAGAAGTCAGAGTCTAGGACAAACTTCTAGACAACCAATTGATTTAGGAAGAAAAAGTATTTCAAGTTTTTATACTTACGAAGAACCAAGTCAAACAAACTTTAAACTCAAAGGTGTTGACTTTGGACCAGAAATACCTCAAGGTTATTATCAAGAAATTCCTGAGTCAAATTCTCCTACAGAATCACAAATCTTAACAGAAGAGCAAAGAGAAAATCTTTACGAAGAAAGAAAAAATGTTATGGTTATTAATAAAGAAGAATTTATTCCAAATATGGAAAAAATTGAGAAAGATTACAATCATGAACTTAATGCAAAAAATAGAAAATTATTCCTTAAAAAATATAATAAAGAAGAAAGAGAACAAATTAGAGAAGAATGGTTTAAAAGGATGAATCAAATAAAAGAAGAAATCCCTTTCTTCAAATTTGTCAAAGAAAGACAGACAATAATGTTATTCAAAATCCAATAAAAATTTGGAAAACTACTGATAATTACTTTGTCAAAGCTGTTCATCCACCAGAAAACTCAATCAAATTTAATTATAAGGAAACGAAATCTTAGCATCACCTTACAAAGAATCAAAAGGTAAAGGAGAAATTGATCAAATAATTAGTCAAAATAATTATACAAATCAGATGCTTAAATCAATGGCTTCTCAAACAACAAGAATTGAAGAACAGTTAGAGAACCTTACTGAGATAAGAACTTGCAGTATTTACGAAAAAGGAGAATCAAGTAAATCAAAAATAGAAGAACCAATTGAATTTAACATACTTGATCATAATCTTAAGAATTTTAATTTTGACAAACAAAACGAATTGCTTATTAAAAGAATTGACGAATTAGTTAGCCAAACTTCAAACCTAAAAATTAATACAATAACCAAAGAAGATGCCATTAATGCTTTAGAGTCAAATTTTACGGAAGAAACCTTTGACTTAAATAAAATCAAAGATTGGAGAAGTCAAAGTCAAAGAACCTATTATAAAAAGCCTACACCACCAAGTCTTTTATCAGAAGAATCAAATGACTTACTTCCTCAAAGAAATTTTCAAGGAAATGAAATTCATGAATGGAGAATTGATGGTCTTTCTGAACATCAACTTCATTCCTTTTTACATCAAATGGCCATGGCAGCAACTGCCTACAAACTACATTCACATAAAGCTTCAGAGGAACAGATTGTTTCTCTTCTTACTCATGGATTCACCGGAACACTTAAAGAATGGTGGGATCACTATCTTACTCCTTTTGAAAAAAGACAAATTTACGAATCAAAGAAAGTTAAAGAAGAAAACGGAATTGCTACACAAGAAAGCGATGCCGTTGCAGCTTTAATTTGGTCAATCTTTAGACAATTCATAGGAGAACAAAGTAGTCAACATGAGAAGAATAGTGTGATTCTTCTTAACCTTACTTGTCCAAAATTATCAGACTTCCAATGGTACAAAGATACATTTATTGCTAAAGTCATGGGGAGACCAGATGGGAGATCTGGTTTTTGGAAAGAAAAATTTATAAGTGGGTTACCAAAGCTTTTTGCTCAAAGAGTTAGGGATCGTGTTAAAGAAACATTAGGAACAAATTATGAATCAATCACTTATGGCCAAATTGTTTGCACGATTAATCATGAAGGTCTTAAGTTATGTAATGAACTTAAAATACAATCTCAGATGAAATCTGAATTCAAAAGGAACAAAGGAGAACTAGGAGATTTTTGTGCCCAATACGGGTACGAAAAGATTCAAGCACCTTCAAGAAAACATTTAAAAAAGAATAAACCTTCAAAAAAATATTACAAAAATTACGACAAAAAATATTATAAAAAGAAAAAGAAGAGAACTGAAGAAAATGCAAAAGTTCAAAAGAAGGATAAACCTCAAAAATTTAAGAATCAAAAAACATGCTTCAAATGTGGTAAAAAGGGACATTATGCAAGAGACTGCAGAGTTAAGCAAGAAATAAAAGAACTTAACATAGGAAAGAAATTAAAAAGACAAATGCTAAATCTAATTATCAACAGTAGTTCAGAAGATTCAGAAACCACTTATTCAAGCTCATCTGAAAAAGAATTTATTAATGAAATAAATTCAAGTTCTGAATTATCATCTAACACTTCTTCAGAAGAATCTTGTCAAGAAGATTTAGGATTTTGTTCATGTAATAGATGTTCAAAATCTGTTAATGTTATTTCAAAAACAAATGAAATTATTCTAGAAATGATTGAACATATTCAAGAACCAGAAATTAAGAATAAATACTTACAAAAATTAAAAAGAAATTTAGAAAAAGATAAACTTCCCAAAATTAGTGAAGGTTATAATTTAGAAGAAATAATTAACAAATTTAAAACTAAAGAATTACCAAAAGAAAATTTAACCATACAAGATTTACAAAGAGAAGTAAATCAAACTAAAGAAGAAATCAAAAGGTTAAAAGAACAAGGTGAAGAATTTAAACAAGAAATGTTTATTTTAAATTCAAAACTTGAAAAAATTAACAATAAAGGAAAAGAGAAGATCATTTTAGAAGATGAAGATGATTTTCAAATTAATCAAGGATTTCTTAATTATTTATCAAAGGTTAACATTCACAAATGGTATTCTAACGTTAAAATTGTAATTAACAAAGATTTTATTCTTAAAGGTTGTGCCCTACTTGACACAGGTGCAGATCTTAACTGCATTCAAGAAGGTCTTATTCCTACTTGTTATTTTGAAAAAACAAAAGTTCAATTATTCAGTGCAACAAACTCTACGCTCAAAATACAATACAAAATTTCTAATGCTCAAATTTGTAAAGATAACATTTGTCTCAAAACTACCTTTGTACTTGTTAAAAATATGCAACAAGAAATTATTCTTGGAACCCCTTTCTTCACAATGATTTATCCTTTTACGGTTAATGAAAAGGGAATTTTTACTTCCATTTGTAATCAAGAAATTACGTTTGAATTTATTGATAAAATGCATGAAAAAGAAATCAATACTCTCAAAGACTTAGGAACAAGTAAAATTAATCTTATTCAAAATAAACAAAAACATATTAAATCATTATCTAGAGAAATTTATCATAAAAAGACTGAAGAACAAATTCAAGCTCCAGAGGTCAAAAGGCAAATAAGTTTATTACAAGAAAAACTTGAAAAAGAAGTTTGTTCAGATTTACCAAATGCCTTTTGGAATAGAAAAAATCATTCTGTCAAATTACCTTATACAAAAGATTTTAATGACGATAAAATACCTACAAAAGCTAGACCAATTCAAATGAATAAAGAATTACTTGAGTATTGTAAGAAAGAAATACAAGAATTACTTAACAAAAAACTAATTAGAAGAAGTAAATCTCCTTGAAGTTGCGCAGCCTTCTATGTTCAGAATCAAGCTGAAATAGAGAGGGGTGCTCCAAGACTTGTTATCAATTACAAACCCTTAAACAAAGCCTTACAATGGATTAGGTATCCTATACCTAATAAAAGAGATTTACTCAACAGACTTAATACTGCTGTTATTTATTCAAAATTTGACATGAAATCAGGATTTTGGCAAATACAAATTGCTGAAGAAGACAAGTATAAGACTGCATTCACAGTACCATTCGGACACTACGAATGGAATGTAATGCCATTCGGTCTTAAAAATGCTCCTTCAGAGTTCCAAAATATTATGAATGAAATTTTTAACAAATATACAAATTTTACTATTGTATACATTGACGACGTCCTTGTATACTCAGAATCAATTAGTCAACACTTCAAACATCTTAACATATTTTATAATATTGTTAAGAAAAATGGTTTAGTTGTCTCTAAACCAAAGATTAAATTATTCCAAACCAATATTAGGTTTCTTGGACATCAAATTTACCAAAATAAAATTACTCCTATTCAAAGATCATTGGAATTTGCTGAAAAATTTCCAAATGAAATCACTAATAAGAATCAATTACAAAGATTTTTAGGATGTCTCAATTACGTCTCAGACTTTATTCCAAATCTTAGAATTCTAATTAAACCTTTATTTAAAAGACTTAAGAAAAACCCCCCAAATTGGAATGAAGAATGTACTCAAATTGTTATTAAAGTCAAAACCCTTGTCAAAAATTTACCATGTCTTAGTCTTCCAGACCCAGAAGCATTTATGATCGTAGAGACAGATGCCTCTAACGAAGGATTTGGAGGTATACTTAAGCAAAGAATTAATTCAAAAGAAACTTTGGTAAGATTTCATTCAGGAGCCTGGTCAGGTCCTCAAGTCAATTACTCCACAATTAAAAAGGAAATGCTCTCAATTGTTTTATGTATTCAAAAGTTTCAAGATGATCTTATCAATAAAGAATTTTTACTACGAATTGATTGTGCCAGTGCAAAAAATATTATTGAAAAAGATGTTAAAAATCTTGTTTCAAAACAAATTTTTGCAAGATGGCAAGCCATCCTCTCAGTTTTTGACTTCAAAATTGATTTTATTAAAGGAAATGCAAATTCAATTCCAGATTTTTTAACAAGAGAATTTTTACAGGGTAATTATGGCAAGAAGGCAAGTTGCTAGTGACTTTTATTCAAAAGCCTCTTCTTCAAAAGCCTCAGACATTGCTTTAACAAATAGATTCTCCCCACTGGAGAGTCTCCCAAAACCTTCAAACCCAAGTTTCAAAGATGTTATTGAGGGAAAAGCTTCTTCCCGATCATCCACTTCATCAAAAGGTCCTCCAAAAGGATATTTTACCAAAAATATTTATGAAGATTTATTTCCGGTAGAACCTGAGTGGGATGTCGTTCAACCTTTTGAAGTTATCAAAAAATGTTTCTTCAGAGGATGTCATTTTGACACTCCTGATATTATCAAAGACAGAAGATTTTACGAATTAATCCTTATTGAAACCAACTCTGTTATCATTGATCATACTTATGATCTTCAAGAACCTCAAAAAATAAATTTTTCAAAAATCAAAATTTTGAAGGTCATTACTCCAGGAGTTTGGGGACAATATCCTCGAGCGTCAAAAGAATTTAAAGGAGTCTTTTTTCCTCAAACTTATGACTATCGAGATTATCAAAATGCCAGGTACTATGTTTTTTATATCAGAAATTTTACTCACTCTTGGTTTGTGCATTTTGACCAAAAAATTATCAAAACCTTCCCAAAATGGTTTTTAACCTGGTTCTCTTATTTTGGTGCCGAAGCTGGTATTTTCCCAAAAGAAATTAAAAATGATTTTGATTTATTCAAAAAAAATTTTAAGCTTCCTCTTGACTATTCAAAGGGTCGCTGTGAAGAAGCTGCCAGCCTCATGTTCTTCTGCTCATTATTCATGATCACTTGGATCTTTTGCTGGGACTATGTTATTGTCTCTCCAGAAGATAGTTCATTCGGGCATTCAAGAACTTTACGAAGAATTTTTAAAATTCGTTGGTGGGACAAATTTATTATGCCAGAAGGTAAGGTTCGCGCCTGGCTTTCAAAATCTTCAAGCCCAGAACCAGTTACTCAAAGTCAGAAAAAGAAGATTATCATTAATGAAGAAGACGATACTATGTCAACAGTATCACTTTCTTCAAGGAAGTCAAAGTCTTCGGCAAAAGCAAAGTTACTCAAGATTATTGCCCAGCTTGCATCTGACGAGTCCGGATCCGAACCCGACTCACCTCAAGCTCCGAACTTCAATTTGCTTGGATCCGACATTGAATCTTGGTACAAGTTCATGAACGATCCAGATGAAGACTGTTCCAAATAATTATCAAGATTTTTTTTGAAGGACAGGCCATCCTGTCACCCTTCTTGAGATGCTTATCAAATCAGTTATCGTCTTGGCATGCGTGGCAGAACAGTCTGCCATTTTACTATTGTAAATTATGAGTGAGGAGTGTTTTACACCTATCCACCTTTCGGCCAGGGTTGTATTTATTTTACGATATTTTATTTAAAGGTGGTGGGCCTCCCACACAAATGCAGCCGTCCATGTGCTGTCACCTTTATTTAAAATTTTCGTCGTCTTGTGTCGGCTCGACAGTCTTTAAGGTTTCCGCGTGACTCTTGAGTGGTCGATGGGGCCCAATGAGCACCCGCACTCATTTCCCCGGATTCCAAATTGTGTGAAGTCTGAGCCTGTCTTTCTATAAATAAGGGGTTCAGCCTAGGTTGTTCCTCGCACCAAGTTAAGGGTTTAATTTCTCCTAGAGAAAGCCTGAGTCTTCGAGCTCCACTCAACTTCTCTCTTCTCCCATCCCTCTCCTTTCTGTAAGTCCTTCTTAACAAAAAATTAATAAAATTTGAGACATTTATTCAATCATTTTACTTTCATTCAAATAAGTATGCTCTGCACTTGCGGCCTTGACCGATCTTATGCATCAGAAAAACTGCTGCTTTAAATTTACTCATATTCTCAAGATTGCTCCAAGGTTTTTGGGTCGGATATTCGTGTCTGATTCCAAAGTAATAGCAGGTTCGCAAGAACTCGTTAGTCATCCTTGAAATCTGAGAAGAACTGCTTTCAAATTATGATGCTTATGTCCTTTTGCTTGTCAATTGTTTAAACTTTCCTTGTTTTAAGATCTTTATTATTATTGTTATATTTAATGTATGCATACTCGTATTAGTATTTTAACATATTTAGTATCAGTATTCTAGTACTTTGTCATATTTATATATAAGGGTATCCTTTATTAGGTTAAGTTTGACATTTTGGTTTACATTAGGTAAGTTGCTATTATATTTAGTATGATAATATATTATTACGGTATTATTATTATGTTTATATTAGGTATTATTTATTAAAGTATTTTTTTTATTTCTAATATATATGGTATTACCTTTTTATAGTGTCTTTAGTATCTTGATATATATATATATATATATATATTGTATTATGATAATTTGTTACTTATTATCCTATTATCATATACTAAAACCTCCTATACTAGTATTTTCCTATTAAAAATTCTATACAATTGCAAAATTTGGGAGTGTATTTTCTTAAGTACTTTCTTAATTTTTGTCCCTATGATTGTAACACGAGGGTATGAACTTTCGGGCTTCACGTACTCTGGTTCTGAGGGAATATATAGTGTATATATGTATTTTTATACTATATATTTAATCATTTATTTTGCATGTGTATTAGTAAATTCACTAATAAGGAGTAGTTTTAAAGACTTTTTAAATTAACTTAGGGATAATTCCAAATTAATTAGGTTCCGTTCGTAAGAACGGGCGCGTAGGGGGTGCTCGTACCTTCCCCTCGCGTAATCGAACTCCTGACCCCAATTTTGGTAACGTAGACCTAATCTACCCTTAATCGGGTAGTAATCATGTGTTCTAACCACACTAAAAGGTTAGTGGCAACTCCAATATTCCTATTTTTCCTGAAAAATATAAAATGATTTTTATTTCGCCACCCCGGTGCACGCACGCTCCGGGACGTTGTGACGGCTTGGCGATTCCGCTCGAGATTCTTGAGAGTCGAACCAATAATTAATTTGGAATTATCCCAATTTAAATTTATTAAGTCTTTTAATTGCTCCATTTTATTTTGTAAATAAAATACTCTCATATTTTAATAAAGTGGTTTGTGAAAATTGTAACACGTTTGATTTAGTAAAGACATTTGTTTCCATAGTTGTAAATATCTTTGAGTTAATGTTTGTAAGTATCCTTGAGTAATATTCCCATATATGTAGATATCCCTGATTAATGAGGGTAGTTAGTTCCCATATAGGTAGGTATCCTTGATTAATATAAATACTTAGTTTCCATATAGGTAGATATCCTTAATTAATGTGAATATTTAGTTCTCATATAGGTAGATATCCTTAATTAATGTGAATATTTAGTTCTTATATAGGTAAATATCCGTAATTATGTGAATATTTAGTTCCCATATAGGTAAACATCCTTAATTAATGTGAATATTTAGTTTCCATATAGGTAAATATCCTTAATTAATGTGAATATTTAGTTTACATATAGGTAGATATCCTTAATTAATGTGAATATTCAGTTTCTATATAGGTAGATGTCCTTGATTATTGTGAATATTTAGTTCTCATATAAGTAGATATCCTTGATTAATGTATTTAGCCCTCATACATGTGAATATACTTGTTACTATATTTGTAAATATTCTAAATTTAATGTAAACATTTAGTTTCCATACTTGAAAATATCTTTGCTTTAATGAAAATATTTGTTTCCATAGGTGTTTGAATAAGCATGTGATTAATTGTGAATAAGCGTGTGACATGCATGTGGGGTAACGAGTTTAGGCTAAGCTTATAAATTCACACACTCTCACGCTCTATACCTGGGCTTTACCTTCTAAGATTAGAAAGGAGTATAATACCGTTTGTCCCCACAAGTCCCCACGTGGCAGGACTTGTGGGGACCCACGAACCACTCCGCTCAGTTTAAACTTTGTCCAAACCCCTTTTGGGTGAGGATGAAGGTTAGATTGGGAACCTTTTTATCAAAAGGGGTTAGAGACTACCCACATGTACTTGTATATAGTTTTCCTTAACTAGGATAGAGTCATAAAGAACCCTATATATATGTACCTACCCTGGGTTAGGACAAGAGCCGCATCCTTCTCCACGTATAGTCTATTGTATATATGTTGTAAGATACTTTGTATTATATCATGCATTTTGCACCCATGTTAGACATACATACTACTTAGCCAATATTATGAAAAAGCCTAATAATGAGACCATGACCCATCCTTTCAAAAAATGAAGCACTTGGCCCAAGCATTTTAAAATACGGGTTGACCCAACCCTTTTCAAATAACTTGGGCCCAATTTTTTAAAAAAAACAAGCATAGGCCTGACCTTTTTCTAAGCAATCCAAGCCCAATTCCTTTTCAACTAGGGCCTAATCCCATCATAAAATAACTTGAAACCCATATTTTAAAATACTCGAGATCCAAGTGCACACTAAAGTCTACAAGCCTGCATTAAACAAATCCAATGGATTGACTAGTATGGGTCAACCCCAAACTCAGATCATAATCTGACCCTTCATAGGATCTAAGGTACATAGACCTTCATCGGGAAAGGAACAGTTGAGGGAAGAATCGAATTGAAATTGTGGCCCATCAATGGTTGTATTAATCTTGAAATCTTTCATTAGCAGGATTTTTCCAGAATTCTGGCGAGTAGTTATTTAGGTTGCATCACATTCATGCACTTCATTTCATGCATAGTCATGCACGATAGGTTGCATACATGTTCATATCCCTATTGGTATGTATTTGTGCACTAGGTACACCCATGCATAAACACTCATTGCATAACATAATCATTCCATGTTCAATTTCATAACCATGCATGCATAGTCATCTCCAATGGGTCAATAATCATATTCAAATTGTTTGCAAAATCATGGGCCAAGGTGGCAAAGTTAAAGATCCGGGATTCTAGTATTTAGTGGAGCAAGATGATCCCTCTATAGAGAAAGGTTAGGATCATGGGGACTCGTTGCGTGATCATAGTAGGACTATAATAAATGCCATCGAGTTGGAAGATTGATTGGTATTCAACTTTAGAAGTA
Source organism: Malania oleifera (assembly GCF_029873635.1). Taxonomy (NCBI): domain Eukaryota; kingdom Viridiplantae; phylum Streptophyta; class Magnoliopsida; order Santalales; family Ximeniaceae; genus Malania; species Malania oleifera. Next base: position 25,480,971 of record NC_080423.1, read on the forward strand.
AGTTCACATGATACAGAAATGATATGCTTGATCACCTAAGGGTTATAACAAGAGGAATGCATCCATGCTTTTCATTTAAATCATTTTGAAATTGAATGAAATAAGAATGTCTTTCAGTCGCATCTCATTTCATCCTCCTTGAATCATTACCTCGTGCTAAATTTTGTCCATTTTTGCTTGTATTTTGTGTAAGTGACATAGGAAATAATTTTATCAGTACAGAAGAATGGGAGCCATTAGTTGATTTCAGGGGTCTATTCAATGGGGCAAGAAAAAAAAAATGAGGATGAAGAAAAAGCCTCCAAGATGAAGTTTAGTAAAGAATGCCACTTCAAGATGTTGTCAAGGAGCTTTGTGGGATGTGGATTGCAAAATGAAGAAGAGTCATAGAAAAAATATACAGAAATGACTTCTTAAGCTTTGTCCTACATTTTTTTTATGAAATCGATGAAAAAGTCTCTTGCCTTTATTATCTAAGTTATGATTGGTGTCTTAAAGGTATGATGATTATATTCTGATCAAATAAGGGGTGACCATCTTTGGTCAATCAGTATCCCTAAAAAGAACCAAATATTGATTTACCATTTGTTAACCAAGTTTAACCTGAATGTTAAACCAGTTTTTTCTTAAAAGTTAGTTCACCAGAAATTTAACTTGGGTTTGGGTTCCCTAGAGTTTGGCAAGTCATTTGAGACAATAATCAATACCAAAAGGATGGCAGACCATTTTTCTGCTACCCAAAAGAAAGTCAAAAAAGAAATCCCTTGAAACCCTTTTGAGCTTGAAAAATTCATTTTCTTGATTAACTCGTCAAAGGATCACACCCCACACTGGGGCAGTTTTAAAAAGATCAGTCCTAAATGAAAATCAAGCGAAAATGAAGTTAAGATTCCTTTATAAAAAGAAAAGCAAAAGTTGTGGTAAATAAAGAAGAAGAAGATGAAAAAAAAAAAAAAAACGGAAGAAAAAGAAGGAAAGGAAGAAGAAAGAAAAATAAGGGACATGATTCATATGTGATCTTTGACTAGCGAATACTTGTGATGAGATTGATAGATGTTGTGCCTTATTTAAATCTTTCCTTCTTTAACCCATACCCCTAGCCTACATTATGATCCAAATGAAAGTCCTAACCAGATTGGTATATGTTGTTGTCTTAGATGATTGATCAGACTCAATGTTGAGTCTGAACTACGTAATGACATGATCCTGAAAAGGTACGTAGGTAGCTTGTTCAAATAACAAGTTCGGTTAATACTTTGCAAATACGACACCACAAAATGAGGCAGAAATTTTTTATAGGATGAGATTTTTGAGCCTTAGTTTCCATGTTATTGCTGAAACTTAAATCCTAAGCCTACATTTTGTCCCGCGTCTTAAAGTCCACCCTGAGATTGGAATATTGATCAGACTACTTAGTAAGACACTAGTCATAATTCAAGACAGGGAGTTTGAAATAAGCTTGGAATAAGTAAGAAAGAATCTCTAGGTGATGATACAGTGGATGAGTTATGGTTATGAGGTCAAAAAAAAAAAAGGGTTTGCCCATCGATATGATTCTCTAAGCTAGCAAAGTTACATCAGTGTCAAAGTACTCGTAAAATTTGTCTCCTATTTAACAAGCACAGAAAATCAAGCAAAGATAAGCAAGTTTGTGCATTCCATCTATATTCCTATTGAGATTGAGTTATCTAATTGCATGCTTATTTATTTAAATTTCAAAGAGATTTTAAAACATTAAGGATACAATTTAAAGAAGATCCCTGTGGAGAAAGAGCGTTCTAGTTGAGGCAAAAGTCATGTCAGGTTTTAGAGATCTTCTTATTCAAGGAGAATCTAACAACAAGGTCAAGATCAGTGGCAAATACAATCAACTGGGGCAAATTTCGAGTCAAGTTTCAATGGGACCCATTCAAGCACCTTCTTATCAGATTAGAATATGAAAACAGGGTCAAGATCAATTATAGATCCACTCAACTGGGGCAGATTTTGTGATTTTCATCTGAGTCAAGTCAATCACCTCTATGATCAGATGAATCAAGAAAATTGAGCCAAGATCAGTTACAGATCCATTCAAATACAGCAAGCCATCATTGTGTCTCATGGCTCGGATCATCGTATTCGCTACGGCTCAGATTCTTACATTCGAAGCAAGCCATCATTGTGTCCTATGGCTTGGATTATTGTATCCACTACGGCTCGGATTCTTACATTTGCAGCAAGCCATCATTGTGCCCCATGGCTTGGATCATCGTATCCGCTACGGTTTGGATTCTTACATTCGCAGCAAGCCATCATTATGTCCTATGGCTCGGATCATCGTATCCGCTACGGCTCGAATTCTTACATTCAAAGCAAGCAATCATTGTGTCCCATGGCTCGGATCATCGTATCCACTACGGCTCGGATCCTTACATTCAAAGCAAGCCATCATTGTGTCCCATGGCTCGGATCATCATATCCGCTACGGCTTCGATTATTACATTCGAAGCAAGCCATCATCGTGTCCCATGGCTCGGATCATCGTATCTGCTAGGGCTCGGATTCTTATATTCGAAGTAAGCCATCATTGTGTCCTATGGCTAGGATCATTGTATCCGCTACAGTTCGGATTCTTACATTCGCAGCAAGCCATCCTTGTGTCCCATGGCTCTGATCATCGTATTCGCTACGGCTTAGATTCTTACATTCGCAGCAAGCTATCATTATGTCTAATGGCTCGGATCATCGTATCCGCTACGGCTCAGATTCTTACATTCAAAGCAAGCTATCGTTGTGGTATCCCATGGCTCGGATCATCGTATCCACTACGTCTTGGATTCTTACATTCGAAGTAAGCCATCATCGTGTCTCATGGCTCGGATCATCGTATCTGCTACGGCTCGCATTCTTACATTCGCAGCAGGTCATCATTGTGTCCCATGGCTTGGATCATCGTATCCGCTACGACTTAGATTCTTATATTCGCAGTAAGCCATTCCTGTGTACCTCAACCTGGATCCTTACATTCAGTGCAAGTCATTCCTGTGTACCTTAACTTGGATTCTTACATCCAGTGCAAGACAATGTTGCATACTCCCGCCTGGATTCATACACTCAATGCAAATCATCACTGGTTGGCAGAAATATACAACTCTTGATTAACCTGAAAGCCATAGGGAGTTGAATGGCCTAGCTAAAATAGGTGTCTTTTATCTTTGCAGGCTTTTTGCTATAAAAAACGTAGGAGAGTTCCTACCGTTACATTGAAGCAACAAAGCCTACAAAGAGGGGCAGTTGTAGACACCTTATTTTTGCCCTAACCAGATAGAACAAGGAGTCTCTTATTATTATTATTATTATTATTATTAGTATTTTTATTATCTTTATTTTATTATTACTTTCCTATAATTATTTTTATTATTTATTATTATTTATTACTAGTAGTATTATTATTATTACTCTATTTTTATTATTATTTTGATATATTATTACTATTATTATTATTATTATTACCTTATTGTTTTTATTATTATTATCCTTATATTATTATCATTATTATTATTATTATTATTATTATTATTATTATTATTATTATTATTATTATTATTATTATTACTATTTTCATTATTACCATAAGAGTTTAAAAAAAAACAAAAAAGGAAGGATTTTTAGGGTTTTTGAAATTTTTTTTTCATTTTTTTTATAAGGGTGATATGCACAAGCATCCGGGGGCAAAGGAGCAAAAGGAAGAAAAAAACCTAGACGCATAGCCTACCTATCTCTCTGCTCTTCCTCTCACTCTCTCCATCATCTTCTCCACGCAGCAGCCCCTTCTCACCTCTCTCTGCTCAAATAGAACCACCAAACCAGCCTCACTATTCCAGCCATCCTCTCTGACACCATCCCCATCGTTGCTGAGACAGACAACCCTCAACCACCATCTTCGTTGCAGAGAAGAGAGTCACAGCTCCGACGAACATCCACGTATCCGTTACGGCCACCCTTCAGTCTAGCAAGCTGCCAGAGTCCTCTGCCTCACCTCTGCTGCAACCACACCAGTCAGCCCCCGGAGATTCTCGAGCAGAGCATAACAGCTTCCACCCCAAGCTCCTTCACAGCGCCACCAGCCTTCATCAGCCCCTCTCCGGAAAGCCTCCCTGCTGCACTCTCCGCTCCACAGAACCACCAGTTGATGCAACCTTACCCTTTGCTCCTGTCACCCAGCCCAGACGCCGCTGCTGTGACACCAACCTCCATCACCGGCCATCTCTCCACTCGCCGGCCAAGCAACTCCACGCAGTGTCTCCATACCTACAGCAGAAAGCCTCCATCCGGCCACCTCTGCTATCGGCCAACCGAGCCATCACAGCCGAGCAACCAGCCTCCACAGTGAGTTCCCTACCGCCAAACACACACAAACACACACACTCATGCACACAGCAACACACACACACTTTATGTAAAGTTTGAATTTTTCCTTTGAAATTAGGAATAGCTTCCCAAGAGGGGGGGTAAATTGGCTTTTAAAACTTTCTTTTAACTTCTTTTAAGAATCCTTAACTTCTTTAAACACTTAACCAATTCTTTAACTTATTTGTTTAATTTCACCAATCACACAACAACTTAATTAAACAACCAATCAATTAAATGCAATCTTCAATCAATTTATTTTCCAAGTATAAGTCAAACAACAAACAACCAAACCAAGATATAAAGTATTCAGCACTTTGGTAATATAACAACTCAAAATGGTTGTTTGTTTATATTTGTCAAATTTGAACCAAGCCCTGTAATGAATGAGAATTTATGTTTGCTGATGTAAAGTCCTGTGTAGACACCCTATTTTTGCCCTAACCAAATAGAGCAAGGGTTCTTTTCTCATTGTATTATTATTATTATTATTACCTTATTTTTAGTATTATTTTATTATCACTATTATTTCATTATTATTACTATAATTTTTATTGTTATTATTTATTTTCCTATATTGTTATAAGTAATTTATTATTAGCACTATTATTTATTTATTATTATTATTATTATATCATTATTACCATATTAGTAATTATGCTCATATATATTATTTCCATAAAGGTATAAAAGAAAAAATATAATAAAAAATAAAAAAAAACCAAAAAAGGAAAAGGAAAGGAGCTAGGGTTTCTAAATTTTTTTATAAAAAGGCCTTCTTCTTCTTCCCTCAGTGGAGGATCGCAGCGCACAGCCATTCAAAAAAAAAACCTGCACACTGCCTAACCTGCAAACAGCCGGGGGAGCTTCTTCTTCTTCTTTTTCTTCTTCTTCTTTTTCGCCTAGACCCAGCCGCAACCTCAGACCTTGATCTCTTCTCCCCCTCTTCCATTCCAACCGTAGCAAACCCAGCGCCTCCCTGATTCCCTCTGACTCTCTCCATTCTCCCACGCCCTCCATTATCTCTTTCAGCCTCTCACGCTCCCTCTCAAGAACCAGACATCCACAGCCCATCAACCTTCATCTCCACCACCGAATACCCTCTGCAACCAACCGAGGCTGTTTCTGCCAAAAGCCATCACTCCCAGCAACCTGGCTTCCAGCCAACCCCCACAGATACCCCGCGGACAGTAGCCATCTCCACCCAGCCGCCATCCTCCACGCAGGCCACCACAGCAGCCATCTCCGGCAGTCGTCCACGATCCACCTCACCATCGCCGGAGCAGAGCTATTCACAGACGACCCAACCTCCTAAAACCATCGCCGTCAACGCCATCACCGCCATCACAGCAGCGGCAGAAGACCTCCAACTGCTGCAGCCACGCTCCGGCAACAGCTCCAACTGCAACCCGCTGGAACCTCCATCGCCGTCACAGTCTTCGGGATCCTCTGCTCTCACTGCTCCTCACTCGTCGCCGCCACTGCAACTCACAACCGCCGTTGTTGCTCCTCAGCACGATCGTCTCTGGAGTCCCTCCGTCCAGCCCACGGCAAGATCCGGCTGTACCCCTCTCTGTAAGCCTCCCTACAAACACACACAGCAACACACACAAACTCACGCACACAGCAGCACACAAACACACACTGCACACACACAGCACACACATTGCAAACACACACAGCAACACACACAAACTCACGCACACAGCACACACACGGTAAAACACACAGCACACACCTTTTTATTGTAAAGTTTAAATTTTTCTTGGTTATTGTTTTAGGATTTTTAATAATTAATGTTGATATTTATAAATACTAATTTGTTTATCTTCATTATTGTAGGATTTTTTTTTTTTATTGTCAAGGTAAGATTTCATTTGTAATATTTTAATGTAATAATTTTTGTTGTCATATTTTATTTTTTTAGTGCACAATATTCAAGTTGTATACGTAATAGGTATTCTTAGGTTTCGTTTTGTTATCTTGTTGTGGTTCTTATGTGTAAGATATTTGTTATTTTATTCATGCTTATATTGTATGTTAACTTTATATTATATTATTAGTATTTTAGAATTTTGGTCATGTTATATATCATGTTAGGATTTTTAGTAGATTAGTTGTAGTACATGTAGTATTTTAGAATTATAGTTGTATGTGTATTTAGTATTCTAGAATATTAGTCATATTAGGTATTTAACAACTTAAGATTTGTAATTAACATCATACATCTAATTTAGTATTTTAGGTAACTTTTAATATAGCATCTTGTGTAATACTATATATTTATTATTATGATATTTTTAGTATGTTAATATATAATGTATTATTTATTATGGTAAGTTTAATATTTTAGGTAATATAATATATTTGGTGTTTTGGTATCATGCTATTTTGGTATATATAGTTTTATAGTAATTTGTTACGTATTATAGTATTTGTGGATATTTATTATTATTATCGTGAACGTGTGTATTATGGTATATTTGAGATTTTTTTTTGTTTATAACGTAAATGTAGTATTTTAATATTATGATATTGTCATCATCTTAGTCTATATTATATATTTTATATTCTATTATCATTAGTATGTTGGATATTTTAGCTCGTGTTATATATTTAGTCTTATAGTATGGTGGTATGTTTAGAATCTTAGCAAATACTATATATTTATATCTAGTATTTTGTATTGTGCTAGTTTTAGTATTTTAGCTTGTATTATATATGTTGATTAGTATGTATTGTGGTGTCCTAATATTCTAGTTTATTACTATTTTTTTTTATCTTTATTATTATGTTTAACTTATTATATCTATTATCCAAAATCTCCCAAACTAGTATTTTCATACTTAGGAAAACCCATAAAATTTCTAAAATTTGGGAGCGTATTTTATAAAGTATTTTTGATTTTTAATCCTTATGATTTTATTGCGGGGGTATGAGCCTTCGGGCATCACGTACCCTAAGCTCTGAGGGAATATATATATATGTATTTATTTATTTTTCATGTGTATTTATAAATTCATAAAAAAGAGTAATTTAAAGACTTATTAAATTAGCTTAGGGATAATTTCAAATTAATTAGGTACCGTTCGTAAGATCGGGCGCGTAGGGGGTGCTTGTACCTTCCCCTTGCGTAACCGAACTCCCGAACTTAACTCTGGTAATGTAGACCTATTTTACCCCTAACGGGGTAGTTATCACGTGTTCTAACCACACTAAAGGTTAGTGGCGACTCCGACATTCATATTTTTAATTGAAAATTAAAATTGATTTTTATTTCGCCGCCTGGGGCACACGTGCTCCCGGGACGTCGTGACACCCTGTATAGATGAATCAAATCACTCTTTCCAAATATTTAGAACTCAAATAAACTCTTGGTAAATTTATCTTTGGGATGTTAACCAAGTAACGTACTCCCGTAAGGTTTCCGCAAGATATGGTGTCACCAACGTACTCCCTTTCGGTTTCCGTAACCCAAATCAAAATTAAACCTTAAGTTTGTTTGATTTTCCAAATATATGTAGTTTATATGATTCCCAAATTTTAAACCATCCACACAATTTAAATATGCTGAAAATAAAGAGTAAGGGAAGGAGAGAATGAGACGGAGATTTTTACGAGGTTCGGCTTATACCCAGCCTACGTCCTCGCCTTTGGCAAACCACCAAAGGATTCACTAGTTCAGTTCCGTTGACGGGTGGAACAATACTGATTACAACACTCCTTGGTTAAGGCTAGAGCCCGCCTTCTCCAAATGATATCCCTTCATTCGGTCACTCCTTACATAGGCTAGAGCCCGCCTCTCTAAACAATATTTCCTTACTTAGCCAACGATCCAAACAACCCTTGGAATCGTCAAAGAACTACAAGAAACAAGATATAATCTGCATACAAGTATACTCTCTTAAAGAGCAAGTTAGTACAATTTCAGCACTATGTACTTTGAATGTAAAATACCAATATGAAATACAATGAAGCTCAAGTGTAGAATTCACCAATATCCTTCTTAGATAATAACTAGAAATAGGAACTCAAAGAAAGAAGGATCAGCACTTCAGAATTCTCAGCAAAATAATTTTTCAATGAGTGAACAAGAGAGCTTTGAAAGAACAAGAATACTTTTAGCTTTACAAGCAGATTTTTCAATTCTTGGATGAGTTTTGATTTGCAAAACCATGTATTTATAGGCTTTCAAACTTGTTTCCATGTTGCAAAAGTTTCCTATAAGTGTTTCCCAATATTATAGAAAGTTTGGAGCTCAAACGGCTATATTTTAAAATATTAGAATTTGAAAATTTTCCCATTGTACAGAGTTCAGTTGATTGAAGGTTCGTGGTCAGTCAACTGAAGTTCCTTAAACCCCTTTAAAATAGAGCTGGACACAGGGTCAGTCATCTGAAGTAGGGTTCAGTTGACTGATGTCGCAAGTTCAGTTGACTGAAGTCACAAGTTCAGTTGACTGAACTCACTGCTGCAACTTTCTACCTGTTCTAGAAATACTTTAGTCAGCTGAACTTATTCTTCAGTCAACCGAAGTCATCTGTTCAGTCATCTGAAGTCCCTCCTGTGAACAGTGTTCAGTTGACTGACAGCAGTGATCCCGCTTTAGTGTTTTAGCCATAACTTTTTCTTTATAACTCCAAATTAGGTGTTCTTGGTGTCAAATGAAAGCTAAGAGAAAATCCTACAACTTTCATGTTCATAATTTTTTAAAATAATGAAGTTTGGATAGTGAAAAATACACTTAAATATGGCTATATAAAAACTGACAGCAAACAGAAAAACCCTTTTTGGTGCTTTTTATTCCAAAAATGATTCTAACCCTTTTAAAATAATTTTTGACTTTATAAAATTATTTTACAGATATTTTAAAAGGTATTTAGGTCCAAGAAGTTAACCTAAGAGCTTCAAAATATTGCAAACGATATTTTAAACATTTAAAGTACTTACATGAAAACTTCTAAAACTTTTCTCATTCTTAAGTCTTCATGTTATGTTTCTTCAAGCTTCCATCTTTTCTTCAAGCTTTCAAACTTTGAGCTTTATCACTTTGCCTTTCTTTGGATCTTTTAGTATTCCTTGGCTTTCAACAACTCATTCATGTCTTCATATTCTTCAAGATTTAGTATATCATCTTTAAATCCATGCTTAGACTCTTTTAAGCTTCATTTGATCCTCTTGAGCACTTTGACCTTTGCTTTCTCATATATAAGCCCTGAAATATCATTACTCACACAAATACATTAAATTTCACTTGTTTGTTAGCATCAAATCAAGATAACAAGATTTTAAGCCTTGTAAGGCCAACATCCTTGTTTATTATATTAAAATTGTTAGTTGCAGGTTTCTTTTTTTATTAATATTCATGTTTTTTTTTTAAAAAAAAAATAGGGGTCTTATTGTTGCTTAACTTTTATGTTTGGTATAAATACTAGTTGATTTATTTTTCTTGGGTGCAGGATTTTGGTTCATATTTAAATTTTTATTGTTTTTGTTTATGCATATTAAATAATAAAGATTTTTTTAATGATATTTGTTCTTATATTTAATATTTATGTTCATATTTTTTTTTAATGTAGAATTTCTATTGCAGGAATTTGTTTTAATGTTTAAAGTTTAAATCTTGATATCTTATATTGTTGTAGGATTTTTTGTATATATATATATAATGGATATTCATCTTTGAAGGGTCATTATTATTATTTTAGAGTGTATTTTTTTTTTTATGGCTATAAGTTGTCTTACAGTATTGGCCGAACTGCGATAACATTTCTTGTGCCTACTTTTAATTTCTGCACTTTAATTTTCAACACTTGAATGTTTGCGTTTAATTTTTTAAATATTTGATTGGGATTGCATAGAAAGACCCTAGGTTGTGAAATACTACTAACATCTGGTTTAACCTAGAAAAAAGTCTAAAATTTCAATTCACCCCCCTCTTGGATTACACCAAAGTCAACATCTTGATTTAAATTTAGAAATTTTGAGGCTAACTACCCATGATCCTTGATTTCAGAATCATCTCTGAATTCATTTATTGCAATCAATAATAGTTTTTTCATTATTTTCTCTTTTTCCTTTCTATTTTTAAAAATCCAGGGTTACCTAAGGTTAACCCCTTTCAAAATAAAGGCATACCAAGGTTCTTAACCTTATTGTTTAGACTCTTGGATAGTGACATTTCACTGGATGACCAAACAAGGAATTTTTCTTTCATCTCTTTCTCTTCAGCTGAGGCACAAACACGCACATACACACACACACTAAGCAAAAATTGTTCTTATAACGAGTGTCAATAAGGGTACTAGTTGATTGATTTGCCTTAGAATGGTCGGTCAATCACCTTCTCTACACACAAATGTACTCCCAAACCATGTTCTCTATGTTATATACTTTTTAAGGTTTTTTCCTTTATTTTTCCTTTAAAAAGTAATAAAGGTGGAGACATCACTTTTTTAATCTTTTGTATCTTTTTAAAGTATTTGTCCATCTTGTTAGTTGTCCCACCCGGGAGTATATAAAGTCCAAAGGGGGGTGAATAGACCCTTTTCACGCATTTGGGTCTTCTCTATAAAATAAAACTTTTGGCAAGATCGCAAGAAATTATATCACAATATATAATGAAAATCAAGCACAAGATAAAAATTAAAGAGTGAAGGGAGAGAAAACTTAACACCAGTATTTTAACGTGGCTTGGCACCATGCCTACATCCATGCCTTAGCACCGAGTCAAGGATTTCACAATCCACTAAGATACTCTTTCATTGGCGGAGCAAGCCTTACAACTCGGGTACCAAACCCTACACTCGGGAACAAATCCCTATCGTGCTCACCAAGAGCCTTCACTTTGGTTTATAAAGAACTTTCTCCAAATGATTCAAAAAGAACTTTTACAAGATGATGGAAATACAAAGAAATGATCCACAAATGAACTGATATCAATTACAAACCAAACCTCACACTATTCTCTCAAGGATTGAATCACACAAGATTAAAGAGCAAGAGAGAGTGAACACTTGTGAATGATAAAAAAATATGTAAAGTGCCTAGGTTTTGTATAAAATGATATTTTTCATTATGAACTTGTATAAATCACCAAAACCATTGCTAAACAAGTCTACGGACTTGTATTTATAAGCAAAATGGGCTACTAGCCGTTTTATGGCCGTTAGGGTGAAATATTATATGTTTAAATTGAAAACTGACCATTTATAATCGTTGGGGACTGAATCCCGACGCCACTCATCGACTAGTGGCCCCCACTTGTCGACTAGTAACACTCTACCAGCAATCGTTAACATTCTGCCTAGACTCGTCAACGAATTGCACCCAATCATCGACGAGTGCATTGAATTAGAAAAAGTCAACAACATGAAAGTTGTGGTATTTTTTTCTTAACTTTCCAGGGACACCAAGATCGTCATTTTTGGAATTTTCTAGAAAAAGTTATGCCCTAAATACCAAAGGGTGTTCAGGAAATTTAATAGGTACATAACTGAGGTTTTAAACCAAGTTTGTAAAAGATTATAACACTAATACAATTAAAAACTTGTTCTTTAGAAATTTCTTTTGAATATAAGATATCTTATTTATGAAAACACATTTAAAACTCGTTTTGATATCTTATATGCTTAGTATGTCCTTTATGAAAATATACTTGACTTTCTTAAGTGCTTAGGACATAAAGCTTGTTTTGATACAACCGGGACTAAGTATAAAAATTTTCTTAAAAATAGTATGTTAAAAACTTGTCCTTTTGAAAACATATTTTGAGTTTAGGATTCTTTTGACAAACTCTTTGATTTTAACTTTGAAAACTATTAAAGTTGAGTTTATGACTTTAGGTGAAATCCTATTTACTCATGTGTCCTAGTATGTATGCATTTGCTCAACTCTTACTCAAAAATCATGCAAGAAACACACCCACAAGAGTTACAAAATGTTCCTACCTCACACAACCCTTATTACATATAATTTAACAATTAAGCTTTCGTTGGTTGTGCTGGAGTCCTTTCCAAGTGAGTGTCCTTGTAACGACCTGCTTAATTAACATGATTTTTTTTTCATAATAGCAAATAACATACTCTGATACCATAGTATTAACCTAAGCAGCAGGAAGCAGAAATCATACAAACATAACCATAAACCATTATATACAATACCACATAATACCAGAGTACTACATGTTTCCAAAATATGTACATGTATTTGTTTCCAAAAAATACCCTCAGCTAGCTAGGGTTTACAAAAACATTCCCAAAATGATACTCACTCTCTAACAGGGCACTACAGACGCCCCTTTATTTGCGAGTCTGATCTGCTTGCCTACCTGAATCACCTGAAAAATATTTCAACACTGGGATGAGCCAACGCTCAATAAGAAGAAATATGCTATTACTAGTGTGTGGCAAATGAACTACTATATATGTATATCATGAAATCTGTTTCATATAAACATGAATAACTGAGTATAACAGTACAACACAAATAATAAAGTACAACACCCCTTTTCCCTATTGCTTGACATATCAATATTATGGTTATAATTCAAAATACTTCTAATGTATATAAGTAGGATCCCCATTTCTGTAAATCAATACGTAAGTAATAGTAACTGAAACTGTTCCCTGTGGCTATCTGTGTCATGACATGCCCCTCATGACGAGATTGTGCGGCCCGTAGGCTGAATTTACCCTGGCTGGCCAACCAGGAATAAATCACTGAACTTCGTCAGTCGACCTGCCCACCTCAACCCATATCTGTATAGATAGGGAGCCTAACCTCTTCAAGGGCCTAGGTGGTCGACTTTACCACGTATATCTGAATAGGTGGTTGCACTCATAAAGTAACATAGTATCTGTAGCAATGGTACCTTGCTCTATAACTGCAAGTCCAACAGGGTCTGATATCATATAATATATTTCTATACATAACTAACTAATTTACCATGATTCTGAAGTACTAAAATAACCATGATGCTGCATAACGTACTGAAATTTGAATAATCATAACATGGAACTGCATATTCGTAATACTGGAATTCGTATAATCATGGTACTGAGATTCATAAAATCATGGTACTGAAATACATAAGATCATGATACTGAAGTTCGTATAACCATAATACTGAAATTCATAAAATCAGGAAACTAAATTCATAAAACATATCCCCGTACCATATACATAATCACAAGCCACACCATACAAACATACATAATTTTCGTAAATAAATAAACTGTATAATATTTAGAAATTTCCTAGCATAGCATATTTCCCTCACCTTAACTTTGAAAAGCCTCTACTGTACTCTAGCCCGATACCCGTAGGGCCTCCCCCTGAAACCAATATTTGTCAGAACTAAACATTAGTATCTTTCCGCCTATATCATTTCCTATATCTGGCAGGAAGTCAAAAACTGGATAAAAGACCTTACCCTGAATTTGGGATGATTTCCAACTCTATTTCCCCGACGATCCACTCCAGCAGATGCGTAGAGAACTCCGCCAGGAGCGTCGTGGTAGCTTCAGATCGTCGATTCGGCGACTGGTGGGGCCGGAAACGAAGAGAGAAAGGAGAGAGAGTCGTAGGAGAGAGAGAGGAGAGAGAGAGCGGCGAAAGAAATGAGAATTATCCTGGGTTTCCACTATTTATAGGGCCAGGTTCGTCGACGAGACACGTCACCTCGTCGACTCTCGTCGACGAGCCCTTCACAAATTTCGTCGATGAGGCCCTGTGTTCGTCAACGAAATTCAGAGTGTTCGTCAACGAAATTCAGAGCAGCCCAAATCGTCTCTCGGTATTTTCTCGTCAACGAAACCCTGTGTTCGTCGACGAAGCTGGGCAATTTCCTGAATTTATGATTATTTAATATTATCTCCAAAATGCAATGTCGTCGACAAAGTCTACGACCTCCTTCTGTTTCTGTTTCTATTTTTTCTCCCTCTAATATTTAAAATGCTATTATTCTTCGGGTCATTACAGTCCTTCTGATCTTTCCTGCTTGACGTCTACTTGGTCCGATCTTTGCCTTTGATCTAGGTGAATGTGTCACTTGTACCTGTACTAAATATAATTTGCAAAGATAGAATGCACTAGGAACAACATATAGGTTAATATCATTAAAACATATAAACTATGATAGTGTAGCCACTAAGGCTAACATTCTCTCCCTTTTTGATGATGTCTAACCTATTAAGAATCTACTTAATCTTTGCATTTTTATTTATAATTACCATAACTTAACATGCAAAGATAAGCTTACCTAGAACCACTAATGGGTTGTTATCATCAAAACAAGACAACTAAGCTCATGTAGCCACCAAGGCTAACACATCCTTTTGACTTCCTTGTTTGGGGAAATTGCCATGAAACATCCCATTCTTCGGTACATCCTCGGACAACAAATCTAGTGTCGACATCTTGGCGACTCCACTGGGGATACTTAAAGAGTCAAGCCACTTCCTACATATATGTGGTTTCTTGTTTGTTTGTTGATTTCCTAGTTTATTCTTGACTTCTCCAAACTATTGTGTGGTAAACTTTTATATGCTCAGGTTGTTATATGTTTATTTGTATAAATTATGGTTTAAATTGGTTGCCACTATTTTATTATTTTTTTCACATAATTATGATAGCTCCAACAAACATTGCATGAGCTCTACACTTGGGTTCTCACCTACAAGAATTAGGAGAGGGATAGTAGTGAAGACCTTAGTGTGGCGCAACCCTCTACATAGGTCTCGCGAAATCCCTTACTCAGATTGAAAATTGTCCGCTTAAAGTCTTTTATTTCTAAGGATAGGGGACCTTGCTAGCCAATAATGGCATTAGTAAGGACAGTTTGGGAGCCTTTAAAGTTTCAATGAATAGATCAAAAGCCCTACAGTAGTACCCTGAGCTTCACCTCACCCTAGTACAAAGTCGGTAGTGATGAAACTAAAAACCTTATCACCATGTTTAGGACACCAGAGCCTTATTATATCATGTATTCAACTGACTCTCTTCTTTTGCTTCTTGTTTGGTCTGATGTTGTAATTTATATATAGGTGTAGTGTCCACATCTAAAAGTTTTACCATTTCTCAAGAGCTGAAAACCCCATAAAAGAGGTTTTGGAGTCAAAAGAAGTTAGATTCTTGAGGGTGATGCTTTACCTAAAGATCATCAGAGTGCCCTTCCAGATAGTGTCAGACTCTACCAGCGGAACTGTGATGATAAAGAATTGTTAACATGTTGGAAGAAGTTATCAACATCATATCAGAAACTATTAAAGAAGAAATATGGAGAAATCGTAGATATGCTGAGAATTGAGGTACAATATGATGCATTAGAGACCCTTATCCACTACTAGGATCCTGCCTATCAGTGTTTACTTTTGGGATTGTTAATCTTGCACCACTCATCGAGGAGTACAATGAGCTATCAGGAATTCCTCTAGTGAACCAAAGCTAGATATACTTCCATAACCCGAAATAAATAGGAATGAGAGCAATATCCAACATATTTGAGTGTAAGGCCAAATTCTTGGCTAATTGCACTATCAAGAAAAGGAAGACTGAAGCTTGGCTGGAGAGTGACCTGAAGACTAATTTTGAAGATCACCTAAAGGATCAGGACCCTCAACTGAGATTGAAGATCTTGGCACTAGCTTTTTATGTCCTTTTACTTTTACTCTTGGCAGTAGACCTAGCAAAGTAGATTGGGTCGGGTAATCCACTTCGGATTAAAATTTTATGGTAACAATATTTCATGGTAAAAATAAAATTTTAAAAGAAAAAAGGTGTTTTTTTCTTAGGGGTTTACTTAGGTAATCACATTCATTTTGATTAATTTCAAAAATGTGATTTTTAGCATGCCATCCATAGGTTCTTTACCTTAGCAATTGTGTTATTCTCTTGTGGTTAACCTTGTTTAATGTGATTGATTGCTCACATAAATGCCCCTCTTTACTTAAAACTTGATTTTTGAAAAGAGAAAAGAACCATGTGTTTAGTTTGTGTATTTGTTGATTACATTGCATGTTAAAAATATTGATTGATGCTTGGCTATTTTTGCATGGTTAGAATTTTTGGGATTCGGTTGTCCATGATTGCTTCTTTATAAATTTTTTCTATCTACATTTCCATATTTGTCTTCACAAATTCTCAATTTGGCTCGTGATGGGATGAGGGGGGGGGGGGAATCCATTGTATGGTGCCTTTCTCCTTCTCATCCCTAGGCAAGGCTAAGTACTCTCCCTTAAGCCTATATGGGTGAATAAAAGCAAGTACTTGCACCACAAGATTGAGGCTTAGCAAGCAAACTTAGAATTCCCTTTTTAGAGAAAATACCTTCCATTTCAAAAAAAAAAAAAAAACAAAAACAAAATACCACCTAATTGTTTCCTTTCTGGCAGATGATGACGGTTAGTAATGTTTTCAATAATCCTTTGTGTTTTGTCAAATATATATATATATTTTTAAAGGAAACTTCCTATTTTTGAAACCCTAAATATTTTATGTTTTAAAATCTCTCCCAATGATTGATTGCAAATTGAAAGGATCTCAACCTCTATCTACATTAAAACCCTGATTGCAAAATAGGAGATTTTCAACTCCATCACCATTAAATGTTTGAATTCAATAAGACATTCCACCTCCAACTCCATTAAATCCCTGATTGCAAATTAGGAGACTTTTCAACTTCGTTACCATTAAATGTTTGATTTCAATTAGGGATTCAGTCCCTATCTCCAATAAAACCCTAAGTGCAAATCAAGATATTTTCAGCTCCATCACCATTATAATTTATTTTAATCAAGGATTTAAGCTGCCATCTCCATTAAAATCCCTTATTTCAATTCGGAGATTTTTCGACTCCATCAGCCTTAAATGTTTGATTTTAATCAAGGGCTGAATCTCCATCTTCATCAAAACCCTAATTACAATCAGGAGATTTTCAACTCAATCATCATTAATTCCCTGATTTTAATTAAGGATTTAAAATTTCATCTTTATTAGAACCCTAATTGCAATCAAAGGACTTTCAACTTAATAATCATTAATTCCCTGATTTTTAGTCAAGGATTTCAATTTTCATCTCCATTAAAACCCTAATTGCAATCATAATATTTTTTAATCCCATCATTATCGAATTCTAGATTATATGTTCCTGCTGATGCTAATATCAGAAGGACCATCCTAGAAGAGGCTCATAGATCTTTATACACAGTTCATCCCGACAACACGAAAATGTATGGGGATCTGTGAGAGTCTTATTGGTGGAGTGCTATAAAGAAGGAGATTGCCGAGTATGTAGCACAGTGTTTGACGTGCCAGCAGGTAAAGGCTGAACACTAGAGGCCGGCAGGCCAGTTACAGCTACTTTTTATCCCAGAGTGGAAATGGGATCACATATCTATGGATTTTGTTTTAGGGTTGCCTGTCGGCATTGCATGGCCGGAATGCAATCTGGGTGATTGTAGATCGTTTAACCAGGACCGTCCATTTCCTTCCCATAAAGATCAGCTACTCCATTAACAAACTGGTAGAGATTTATATTCAAAAGATAGTCCGTTCGCATGGTGTGCCAGTGTCTACAGTGTCAGATCGAGACCCGTGTTTCACATCACTATTTTGGAGGAGCTTGTAGGAAACTCTAGGGTCTCAATTATCTTTCAGCACGACATTCCATCCTCAGTCATACGGGCAGACTGAGAGGACGATTTAGATATTAGAAGATATGCTTTGAGCATGCATGTTGGATTTTGGGGGTAGTTGGACCCAGTTTATGTCGCTGGTGGAGTTTGCACACAATAACAGTTATCAGGCTAGCATTGGCATGACACCGTTTGAGGCATTCTACGGTAGAAGGTGTCGTTCTCCTCTATACTAAAATGAAATGGGAGAATAGCAAGTTGTGGGACTAGAGTTAGTACAGCAAGCATATGATAAGGTTCGGCTTATCAAAGATAGAATCAGTGCAGCTCAGAGCTAACAGAAGAGTTACGCTGATACCCACCGCAGTAAATTGGAGTTTGATATCGGCGATTATGTGTTTTTGAAAATATCTCCATTAAAAAGGGTTATGAGATTTGGAAGGAAAGGTAAACTTAGCCCTAGGTTCATTAGTCCGTTCGAAATTCTAGAGAAGGTGGGACCGGTTGCCTACAAGCTAGCTTTACCACCTATGTTGTCTAGGATACATGACGTATTCCATGTCTCCATGTTGAGGAAATATATCCCAGACCCTTCTCATGTATTCAGTTATGGTAAATTAGAGGTCAGTAATTCACTAGTTTATGAGGAGGTACCAGTACAAATTCTGGATAGGAAAGAGCAGGAATTGCGTATTAAGAAGATTCCTCTAGTAAAATTCCTATGGAGAAATCACGCAATAGAATAATCTTCTTGGGAACTCGAGGAATAGGTACGCCAGAGATACCCACATCTTTTCAGCGGGGAGTGGTAGTAGTTAAGAAATAGTATAAATGAATATGTAAAGTTTTTTTTGCAAGATAACTGACTCACGTAATAATTTTTAGTTAGTAGATAGTATTTTGATTTTGGGAGAATTTTATTTTGTATATGTAATCTCCTAGAACTTTGAATGTAACCACGGTATTCCTCCGCCATAAGTGAGGGTAAGTAATAAAATAAGTAGACTGTTTGTCTTTAGTGGATGGTGAATCATATGAATAGTAAATTTTGAGGACGAAATTTTTATAAGGAGAGGAGAATGTAGAGACCTGGTGAATTATATTAATTAAATAATAGGAGGAGGAGAGAAAAGGAAATTATAAATTTAGAATTCAACAAGGTCTTTTCGATGAACATAGCGCGTTTGTCGACGAACACGCTTGATGGGATCATCGACGTGGACACGCGTCTCGTTGAAGAGAAGTTACTGAGGGGCTATTTTCAGTTCTAAATTTCATCAACAAGGAATAAGCATTCGTCAACGAACTCCCTTCGTGGTCTTGTCGACGAGGTGACATGTCTCGTCGATAAGTGCAGGAGTATAAATAGCCCGAACTCGGTTTTAACCGCATAATTCACGTGAAGAACTTCTCTCTCTCTCTCTCTCTCTCTCTCTCTCTCTCTCTCTTCTCTTCGGTTCTCCTTCCTTCTCTCTAAGATTTCGGGTCCGTTCGTTACCGAATCGAATATCTAAAGCCGCCACGCTATTCTTGGAGAAGTTCTCTTCAAGTCTGCTAGAGTAGATCGTTGGTGGGGCTAACTTGGACTCCATCCTAGGTTTGAGGAAATGATTTTTATTGAGTATTTTGCATTCGTACAATTGTAAAAAATGTAGCATTTGGAGAAATATTGAAGTTTTGTTTGGGGCAATGTTGTTTTTATGGTGTTGAGCGGGGAACCCTACGGGTGCAGGACTAGTCGTTTCAGGGGTTTTCCAGTAGTTAGGTAAGGGAGTAAACTAAAGCAGTAATTTTTCTTGAAAATTATTATTAATTAATAGCAGATTAATTTTCAGAAAGCATTTATTATGTATGAGTATATTTGGGAAAATATATATATTTGGGAAAATGCTGCTGTTACACAAGAATATGTTTTTAGCGTAAAATGTCAGAAAATGTAATTCTAGAATAGATTTCATGTTTTTATTCAGTTTGTGTGGCATGAATATTATTTCACGTATATTGTATTATGTTAAGTTAGATTTACAAAAAAGGCATCTTTATAGTTATTTTCAGGAATAACACGAATAATACAGGAAATTATGGTTTCAAAATATATGATAAACAGTATATATGCTCAGTTCAGTATCTATGATATGTACGGCACAAGGTTATGATTGATAGTCGGCGCAAGGCGGCAGTTATGTATGTTATCCGGTGTAAGGCTGTGATTATTTATGTTATGAAAGAATTCAAAAAATGCTATCAATCTATTTATGTTAAAACAATATATGATCATGTACTATATGTTATTAGAACCCAAATGATAGTTCAGATCAGTTTTCAGGAGCACGGTACCGTAGCTATACAGTTCAGTTCAGTTCAGACTTGTGCTAACCACCCCTACCAGTAGAGGGGGTGGAAGATGGATAGTCGATGTGGCTTTTAGTGTAGAGTTGTAGACGTCCACCTGGCAGTCCGGATCAAGGTGTGGCAGACCCATCGTACTTACAAACATTTTGACTCAACAGTGGTCGCCCAGCCATTGTTGGGTCCCACCTTTGGGCTGTACAGCCCGTCATGGGGGGTAATACATGACACTCGCTAGCTATTCATCCTGGGTATATTTCAGTACTACCAGTTATAGCAGATGATTTTATGAACATTGAGATACAGTATGATTTAGTATAACTATGAAATTGTATGTTTATTCAGTTATGATATTATTAGTGTTTTCAGGCATGTAATATGTACTATATATTTATTTTAGCACGCAAATATTCATGTTGTCACATAATTGTGTTTAGTTTATTTCCCTTACTGAGAGGTGTCTCACCCCAGCACAAAATTATTTCAGGAAACCCAGAAAGACAGGTGGACCGAGCTCCGTGCCGTTGAGGCAGTTGTTCTACCCTGCTAGAAGTGTGAGTTTTGAACTAGGGTCAGTAGGTTTTTGATGTAAAATCCTAGTTTTATCTTTTGATGTTTTTTAGGATTGTGTATATACGTCTACAAAAATATGGTAGAATGTAAGTAACCCTAGTATTGTATTTTATGGCTGGGTGGATGAAATTTATATTTACCGCTGCTTAGGTGTCCGCTGTGTACGACAGGTATGTCCCCGTTATCCACGGGTTTGAGTTGACTTTGTTATGTTATAAGTTAATGGTATTAGGGTATTTAATATGATTGGTTATGTAGTAAATGTAGTAGGTCGTTACAGTGAGGGTAGAATTGGAGGCAAGCCTCTCAGTCAGTTAGGTAAGGAAAATATGCTATTCTAGGAATGTTAGAATATTTATTGATAAATTATATGTTTTTCAGATTATTATTCAGTTCATAAATTATTTGTATATCAGAAAATACAGTATCAGTATATGAGATATTTATTTATGTAGTTGTGTGGCATAAGACCGTATTAGATCAGTATATGAAATATATAGTTTCCAGATTATTTTGTTTTATAGTATCTAAACAGAAATATGGTTATGAGACCTTATCAAAACAATACAGAAACAATATAGTTTTTAGATTGGTATGATTTATATTATTATTTAGAGATATGTTCTATCAGATTTTACAAGAGTATGAATTATAGTATTTACACAGATAGATATTTTACAGCATATGTAGATTACCATGATTTTCTAAAATACAAAAACCATAACACTATGTTATTACAGTTTATACAACTCAGATAATACAATAATTTCACATCAGTTTCAGGTGTTATGGTTATTTTCCATAACACTATGGTATTACAGTTTACACAGTACAGATATTATAGTATATTCAGGATTAGCTTTTAGTGTTGTGGTTATTTTGGAATCATGATGAAACAGTAAGATAATTATGTATATCAATACTATATAGTATCAGACCCTAATGAATTAGTTCAATAAATATTCAGTTATCAGAGCACGGTATCGTTGCTTTTACAAGATCAAAGTGCAACCACACATCTTAGATAGTGTGTGGAAGGTTTCCGTTAACCGTGCCTGGAGGGTTTGTAGACTCCCCAGAAGACTGGGTTGAGGTGGCCGATTTGACGAGGTAGTTACCAGTCCTGTGCCTAGGAGAGGTTGCAGTTTAGCCGGGCTGAGGATTAGTATAGTTACAGTTGACTTACCTAGTAGGCCAACCAGGATTAAGTCCCGCCTACAGGCCGCACAATCCTGTCATGAGGGGTTAAATCATGACGTACAATTTTCTAAGGTAAACATCTCAATTATGTATATGTATACAGATTTACAAAATATCAGCAGATATAACATAATACTAGAAGTATGAAAAAGTAGAAAACTCAGATAATATAGTTATACCTTAAACTAGGATAGATGCAAGTTATATTGTATATTGTTTTACCAGTTTTTACAGTTTCAGATATTGTCGGTATAGTATTTATGAAACTCGGTTGCCACACACTAGTAATAGCTTATTTCCTCTTACTGAACGTTGTCTCATCCTAGTGAATTAATATTTTTCAGGTGATCCAGTTAGGCGAGTAGATTAGGCTCGCAGATAGAGAAGGTGAGTACACTACCCTATTTGCTGGGTAAGTGTATATAGGAGATAGTATTTTTGAGTAGATGATACTGGGGTGATGTGAATATATGTGTGTATGGATGGGATGAGTTAATAAAATTCTGGTATTGTTTATATGGATGAATAGTTTTATGCTTTTCTGCTGCATAGGTGTGTAATATAATCAAGTTTCCTCAATGCTCATTTGGGACGTGAGAGGTTATAGCATATTATATTGGAGTATCATAATGTTATGTTTTGTAGATTATTTTATAAATAAAAAAAATAAATGGTTTAGATTTTTCGGGTCATTATAGTTTGGTATCAGAACCTAGATTGCTAGGTTCTGCAGACTCTAGAGTACAGCGAAAAACAATACCATAATATAGGAATGGAATTATAAGAAGAGTGGAATAGGATATCGGTGAGTTGATGTTGCGGAATTATAATAAGAATTTAGGATTCTGTTCTGCGGTCTGGTCGTAGAATTTTAGGGTGGTTTCTGTGATTTTCATGGGGTAACGATTTCGGGAAAACCATAGTAAACTATCATTGATTTTTATTTTTATATAGTAGGACTAGACCTTAAATTAGTGATAAGAAGTGTGGGGTATTTTAGATAGAATAGTATTATAAGGTTTGGATTCTCAAGATAATTTGATGTTATTGCAAGATGGATCCATGAGGTAGTAGAGCCTCTGTTAGTGGCAATGATGGAGTAGGGCCTTTTGGTGTAGGAGGCGGGGACTCAGATGCTGTTTTACGCAGCGTAGCTCAGCAGGTCATGGCTGAGATTGCCCGGAGCTCCAGGGAGCAGGGAGGTCCATCTATAGTTTAGGGATGCACAATAGAGAAGTTCATAAAGATGAATCCTCCAGCATTTTTAGGAGGAGCTGATCCTGTTGCTACTGAGAACTGGATGCAAGAGATTGAGAAAATACATATGGTGCTCCAATGCACCAATGAGCAATGGGTTCTTTATGCCTCATATAAGCTGACAGGTGAGGCTGAGAGATGGTGGATAGCTACGAAGTTATTGGAGGAACAGAAGCTTACGCCCATGGATATGACCTAGAGCAGATTCGAGGAGATATTTTTTGATAGATATTTTCCTGCCATAGTCAGAGAGGCTAAAGTATAGGAATTTCTGAGCCTGTCCCAAGGATCGATGACGATCCAGTAGTACGCAGCGAGATTCATTGAGTTGTCGCACTTCTACCCTTATATCGTTCCAGATGAAGCTAAGAAGGTTAGGATGTTTGAGAAGAATTTGAGGCAAAATATACAAAGACAAGTCGCAGTATTAAAGATACAAAATTTTTTTGAGTTGGTTGACAGAGCCACGGTAACAGAGGAGAGTGTGCAGGAAGATGTAGGAAGATCGAGCCAGAGGAAGAGGCCCACGCCTCCTGATTTTTAGACTGGGTCTAGTTGGGGTCTATGGAGAGGAGGCGGTACTGGTGGGGGTCAGAGGAAGACAATAGGACACGGTGGATATCAAGGAGGGCAGATTTATCCTATCTGCCCCAGGTGTGGACGGAGACATCCGGGCGAGTGCCGGTTGGGTGAGAACGTCTGTTGCTGATGTAGAAGACCTAGTCATATGGCTCGATCATGTCGGGGACCACCGATCTATGCACCATCTCCCAGAACGGGTTGGGGTGGATGACAGTAGGCGCCTCGTGGAGACTAGCAGAGGAACACTGCACCGGCGAGACTTTATGCATTGACACCGAGAGATGCTGAGACTGCTGGGGACGTTGTCATAGATATACTTACTGTTTTTCCATATAAAGTTGTTGTTTTGTTTGACACAGGTGCCACCCATTCTTTTGTATCATCGGGGTATTTTAAAGTGGCTGGGATATGAGCACAATTGTTAGATGTTGAGTTGTTGGAATCCACACCGACTAGATCTATTGTGAGATGTAGGAGGGTACTTAAGAATTTTCTAGTGGCCATTTAGGGGAAGGTGCTACCGGCTAATCTTGTGATACTAGATATGTAGGGATTTGATGTAAAATTGGGTATGGATTAGCGGGCAGCTAATCACGCCAACTTAGTTTGCTATCAGAAAGAAGTGATTTTCAGATCTCCAGGTGAGCAAGAATATAGATTTGTGGGTTCATGTGGGCATGACTCGTCACAACTTGTGTCGGCTATTCAGGTGAGGAGATTGATGTCAGGGATATGTAGCTTACATAAAAGAGCTATCAAAGGAAGAACTGAAACAGGCCGACATTCCAGTGGTTAGAGAATTTCCAAATGTCTTCCCAGATGAGTTACCTAGCTTACCACCAGACCGAGAGATTGAATTTATAGTGTATCTACTACTAGGGTCGCCATCGGTGTCTAAAGCACCATACCGTTTGACTCCAACCGAATTGAAGGAATTAAAAGATCAGTTGCAAGAATTGTTGGATAAAGGGTTTATTAGACCTAGCGTGTCGCTTTGGGGAGCACCAATCTTGTTTGTGAAAAGGAAAAATGGGACCATGAGGATGTGTATAGATTATAACGTGATAAACAAATTAACAGTCAAGAATAAATATCCTCTTCCTAGGATTGATGACTTATCTGATTGGCTCTAGGGGACCCAGGTCTACTCTAAAATTGACCTTAGGTTAGGTTTATCACCAGGTGAAAGTCAAGGTAGAGGACATATCAAAGACAACATTCTGAACTAGATACGGGCACTACGAGTTCTTGGTAATGCCATTTGGGTTGACTAATGTACCAACAGTATTTATGGATCTTATAAATCGAGTGTTCCATCAATACCTTGACCAGTTCATTGTGGTTTTATAGATGATATATTGATCTACTCGAGAAGTTTTGAGGAGCATGAGCATCATTTGAGGCTAGTATTGTAGGTATTAAAAGAAAAGAAGCTTTATGTGAAGTTGAAGAAATGTGAATTATAGTTGAGGCAGGTTACTTTCCTCAGGCATGTGATCTCTGGGTACGGTATATCAGTTAACCCGAGTAAGATTGAGGTAGTGGTGAGTTGGGTAAGGCCAAGAAATGTTCAAGAGGTTAGAAGCTTCCTCGGTATGGCAGGGTACTACCAATGTTATGTGGATGACTTCTCCAGATTATCAGGTCCACTAACATGACTCACAAGAAAGAACGTGAAATTTAATTGGTCCGATAAATGTGAACAGAGCTTCCAAGAGTTAAAGCAGCGGTTGGTCTCTGCACAGGTATTGTCTATTCCATCAGGGGAGGATGGATTTGTGATATACAGTGTTGCATCTTTGAAGGGACTTGGATGTGTGTTAATGCAGCATGGAAGAGTCATTGCCTACGCATCTAGACAGCTTAAAGAATATGAAAAGAATTACCCTATACACAACCTAGAGTTAGTAGCAGTGGTGTATGCTCTGAAGATTTGGAGACACTATCTTTATGGCGAGAAATGCGAGATATTCACTGATCATGAAAGCTTAAAGTATTTCTTCATCTAGAAAGATTTGAATATGCAACAGAGAAGATGGTTGGAGCTTATCAAAGACTATGATTGTACTATCAGCTACCACCCAAAGAAAGCAAATATGGTGGAGATTCAGCAGGAGTAGTGGTGTCAGCAGTGGAGATTCAGCGCCCTATCCAAATGGATTTAAAGAGGTTAGCTGTGGAGATGATAGAGGGTGATCACCAAGCATTTATTGCCAACCTGGTGTTACAGCCTACATTGCAAGAAAGGATTAAAGCCACCCAGAGAATTGAGCCAAAACTAGCAGAGTTGATAGAGAAAGTGCAAGACAGGCAGAAAGAAGACTTTAGTATATCAGATGACGGAACCCTGTGGTTTCGTACCAGATTATATGTTCCTGTAGATGCTCAGATCATGAGAGTAATCTTGGAGGAGGCACACAAATCCCTATACACCATGCATCCAGGTAGTACTAAAATGTATCGAGATCTATGGGAATCCTTCTGATGGAGCAGCAAGAAGAAGGAGATTGCTAAATTCGTAAAGCAGTGCTTGACGTGCTAGCAGATAAAGGCTGAGCACCAGAGACCCGAGGGGTAGTTGCAGCCACTCTACATCCTTGAGTGGAAATGAGATCACATCTCTATGGATTTTGTAATAGGGCTACCGCCAGCACGACAGAGACAAAACGCTATTTGGGTGGTCATGGATTGACTAACAAAGACCGCACATTTCATCCCTATCAAATTCAACTATTCTATGGATAGGCTAGCAGAGTTGTATATTCAAGAGATAGTTTGCTCCCATGGTGTGTTAGTATCCATAGTCTCAGACTACGACCGCTGATTTACGTCATGATTTTGGAGGACCTTTCAAGAGACTATAGGGTCACAGTTAGCATTCAACACCGCTTTTCATCCTCAGACAGATGGGCAGACAGAGAGGATAATACAAATACTTGAGAATATGCTATGTGCATGTGTGCTGGACTATGGGGGTAGTTGGACCCAATATTTGCTGCTGGTTGATTTTGCATACAATAACAGCTATTAGGCCAGCATTGGGATAGTACCGTATGAGACTTTATATGGTAGGAGGTGTCGTTCTCCATTATACTAAGATGAAGTGGGAGAAAGGTGAGTATTGGGACCAGAGTTGGTGTAGCAGGCGTACGATAAAGTCTGGCTTATTAAAGACATAATTAGTGCGGCTTAGAGTCAGCAGAAAAGCTATGCAGATACTCGCTGCCGGGAGTTAGAGTTTGACATGAGAGATCGGGTATTTTTGAAGGTAGCTCCACTGAGAGGAGTTATGAGATTTGGGAAGAAGGGTAAGCTGAGTCCTAGATACATTGGCCCGTTTGAGATACTTAAAAGAGTGGGGTCAGTTGCTTATAGGCTAGCTTTACCACTAGCTTTATCTAGAATACACGACGTATTTCATGTTTTTATATTAAGGAAATACATCTCAGGCCCATCCCACATGATCAGTTATGCAGAGATAGAGCATTGAGATTCACTAGCATATGAGGAAGCACCAGTGCAGACCTTAGATAGGAAGAAACAGGAATTGACCAAGAAAATTCAGGCAGTAAAAGTCCTGTGGAGGAATCATGTCATAGAGGAAGCTTTGTGGGACCTTGAGGAGGAAATCAAACAGAAATACCCACACCTATTTAGTGGGGTACAGTAAGAATCAGTATTGTTCAGATAACAACAATTTTATTTTATTCAGTACAGAGTGATGAATATATAGTTGTACTTTAGGTTATAGGGTAGTTAGTGTTTTTATTTTGGGAGAATTTTTTTTTCTTTGATGGGTATTTCCTACGCCATAAGTGAGGGTAATTAATAAAATAAGTAGCCAATTTTCCTTAATGGATGGTGTTCAATACAGATAGCGAATTTCGAGGACAAAATTTAATAAGGAGGGGAGAATGTAGTAACATGGACAATTATGGGAATTATATTTTGAAGAAATGAGAGGAAAAAGGAAATTTTAAAGGGAATGCAATAGGGTCTCATCGACGAATGCAGAGCATTTATCGACGAAGAGTCTTCTTGGGCTCGTCGACATGGACGCGTGTCTTGTTGACGAGAGTTTACCGAGAGGCTGTTTTCAAGGCCTGTAGTTTGTCTATGAGGGTAATGAGTTCGTTGACGATTTCCCTTTTTGGACTCGTTGATAAGGTGACATGGCTCGTCGATGAGGCAACGTGGCAAGAGGTCTATTGAAAACGACGCTTCAACGAGAAATTTTATTTTCTCTCCGTTTCTCTCTCTCCTACTTGGTTTCTCTCCTCTTCTCTCTAGATTTCTCGCCCCGTTACTCCCCGGTTCAATGATCAGAAGCCGCCATGTTGATCTTGTGAAGTTTCTCTACAAATCTGTTAGAACAAATTGTTGATTGGGACAACTTTGGCACTATCCCAAAATTAGGATAAGTAGATTATTTAGGTAATTTTAGCATTAGCATGCTTATTTGAGTCCAGATTTTGTATTATATGAAAATCTACTAGAGTTTTGTGGAATAAAATTAGGGTATTATATTTTAAGAGATAGGGTGTTTTGGGACCCTACAAGCATCGTTTGAGGACCCCTGTGGATATTTTTTTAGGAGCTTAGGTAAATTAAGTTTAAGAAATTGTGAATAGGCAGGTTCAGAAAATATGAGTTAGATAATTTTTTGGGGAAATTTAGTGATTTACTAAGGAATTTGTATAAATATATTATTACAAGATTTTGAGATTGGTACGCTAAGGGCGTGAATTGGAGGCGAGCCTCCCAGTCCATTAGGTAAGGGAAATATGTTATACTAGGAATGTTAGAATATTTATTGATAAATTATATGTTTTTCAGATTATTATTCAGTTAATAAATTATTTGTATATCAGAAAATGTAGTATCAGTA
Source organism: Malania oleifera (assembly GCF_029873635.1). Taxonomy (NCBI): domain Eukaryota; kingdom Viridiplantae; phylum Streptophyta; class Magnoliopsida; order Santalales; family Ximeniaceae; genus Malania; species Malania oleifera. The sequence continues at coordinate 25,509,843 of NC_080423.1, forward strand.
TATAAGATATTTATTTATGTAGTTGTGTGGCATGAGACAGTATTAGATCAGTAGGTGAAATATATAGTTTCCAGATTATTATGTTTTATAGTATCTAAACAAAAATATGGTTATGAGACCTTATCAGAACAATACATAAACAATATAGTTTTCATATTGGTATGATTTATATTATTATGTAGAGATATGTTCTATCAGATTTTACAAGAGTATGAATTACAGTGTTTATACAGATAGATATTTTACAACATATGTAGATTACCATGATTTTCCAAAATACAAAAACCATAACATTATGTTATTACAGTTTATACAACTCAGATAATACGGTAATTTCATATCAATTTCCGGTGTTATGGTTATTTTCCATAACACTATGGTATTATGGTTTTCACAATACAAATATTACAGTATATTCGGGATCAACTTTTAGTGTTATGGTTATTTTGGAATCATGATGAAATAACAAGATGATTATGTATATTAGTACTATATAGTATCAGACCCCGATGAATCAGTTCAATAAATATTTAGTTATTAAAGCATGATATTGTTGCTATTACAATATCAGAGTACAACCACACATCTTAGATAGTGTGTGAAAGGTTTCCATCAACCGTGCCTGGAGGGTTTGTAGACTCCCCAAAAGACTGGGTTGAGGTGGCCGATTTGACGAGGTAGTTACCAGTTCCGTGCCTAAGAGAGGTTGTAGTTTGATCGGGCTGAGGATTGGTAGAGTTACAGTTGACTTACCTGGTAGGCCAACCAGGATTAAGTCCCGCTTACGGGCCGCACAATCCTGTTATGAGGGGTTAAATCATGACGTACAATTTTCCATGGTAAACATCTCAGTTATGTATATGTATACAAATTTACAAAATATTAGTAGATATAGTATGATACTAGAAGTATGAAAAAGTAGAAAACTCAGATAATATAGTTATACCTTAAACTATAATAGATGCAAGTTATATTGTATATTATTTTACCAGTTTTTATAGTTTCAGATATTGTCGATATAGTATTTATGAACCTCAATTGTCACACACTTGTAATAACATATTTTCTCTTACTAAACGTTGTCTCATCCCACTGATTTAATATTTCTCAGGTGATCCAGTTAGGCGAGCGGATCAGGCTCGCAGATAGAGAAGACAAGTACACTATCCTATTTACTGGGTAAGTGTATACAAGAGATAGTATTTTTGACTAGATGATACTGTGGTGATGTGTATATATGTGTGTATGGTTGGGATGTGTTACTAAAATTCGGGTATTGTTTATATGGATGAATAATTTTATGTTTTTCCGCTGCATAGGTGTGTAATATAATCAGGTTTCCTCAGTGCTCTCTTGGGGCCTGAGAGGTTATAGAAGATTATACAGGAGTATCATAATGTTATGTTTTGTACTTTATTTTATATGAAAAAAAAAGTGGTATAGATTTTTCGGGTCGTTACACCTCAACCTTTACAACCTCTCCTTAAAGGGGTGGAGAAGACCCACTCAAGCCACGCCTAGAATACAACACCAAATATAAAGTTTGCGTACAAATCAAATGCTTCTCAACTAAGCAAATATGTACCAGCAATAAGCACAATATGATCAATGCACTCAAGTATGATAAGGAATTAATGCTCAAGTGAGATTTGATCAATCAATTAATGTACGAGATGAAATTAAGATCGATCTTTGAATTAAATAGGTGTAAGATAGTGATGGTATTTCAAAGATCTATACTTCTAATAACTTTATCTCCACAAAATATCTTCAGCAATACAATCAGAAGATAGTTAAGATTAGCTTCTCAAAAATATTTTGCAATAAGCACAAAATCTAGCCTTTGAATCTTACAACAAAGAAGCAAAAATTCTCAAGCTTAAAAGAGTTATCCCAAGATAATATTTATCAATGAAATAATTCGGGATCAACTAAAGCTAACTCTCTAAAAAACAATTTCAACGATAATGAATGAGATAGTATACTAGCTTTAAGATAATGTGTGAAGCACACAAATATATTCACTCTTCATGTTGCAACAACAATGCAAATGAAGAGAATGCAAAGAACACTCTCTTATCAAAGATGATTTTTGCAAATAAGAGTTTGAGAGAGTATAAACAATATTTTCTTGAAAAATTTATGGAGTACGAGCAAATAGGAGTATAAAAATTTGAGAGAATTTTTTGCAAATCTATTTGCTAATCTTGTTGCTAATCAAAGCAAATGAATGAATATTTATATGTACTCCATAAGTTATAGCCGTTGGGGACTTATTTGGTATTTTCAAAATGTTTAATCAAGTTTTAACCCCAATTACCGCAGTAAAAATGTGGCAACTTGAGAGTTTCGGTCGCTCGAATAGACACAGATAGAAAAGTTACTTTTTCCAGTTTCGGTGCTCGAGAGAAAGTTTGGTTGGCTGAAGCCAAGGCGACTTTAGAAATGATCAAGGTTTGGTCGGCCGGTGAGGAGTTCGGTTTGCCGAACCTCACAATTTGGTTGACTGAGTCTATTTTGAACAAAGTGTTCGGTCACCCGAGAATAGAGGAAAAATACCTTTTAAATAGTTGACTCGGGACAGTTAGTTCAATTTAAGTTCGTTCGCTCGGGCTTCAGTCAACTATGTTAACTCTTACCTATTCGGTCAACCGAGGTGCTTTTAAAACCCTAAGTTCGGTCGCCCGAAGTCCTTTCAAAATTAAGGATAGGTCTTGATTTTGATTAAAATTCACATTTGTTTGCATATGTATGACTTGTGAGTTTAAAAGGATTTTGAAAGTGATGTTTTAGGGACCTAATAGTCGATCTATGGCCTCTTGAGCATTTAGTCCTATCATGCATGCATATGCATTATTACAGATCATATTATATTACAAACCCAATATAATTGAATGCAAATACAATAACAAAGAGGTCTTCATCCTTTTGCTTCTTTAGAGCCATATATGAAATATGATTTTTGTGGTTCGTATGACTTTCTTAAGTTCCTACCATCAATGCATGCTAAGGATGAACCTGTTCAAAATGCTTAGTGCATAGGTGAGAAACATTGATTTTGTCAAAATCAAAACGAGATCAGACTTATAGAGTCAACACAAATGTTAACTACCCAAAAATATCAACTATATAAAATGTTAACTCTATCTTCTATACTTTCTTTTATTTTAACTTATGTTAATAAAGTGAACTTATGAATGACAATATAATAGAAGCTAAAAATAAATCATATACATCATGATGAGTTAAAGTTGGAGACAATTTTGACAAGCAAAGGGAAAGTGATTTCAAATTGTTTAACTATGTGCAAGCAAACCCAACAAATGCAATGGTGTAACAACCTCACTTGTGAGGGCTAGAGGAAAGGAGAGTGACCAAAAATAATATTCTTTTTTTGAGATAGGTTATTGACTCCAAAACATGGTGTTAAAAATTTGTTTAATTTTGTTCTAAATCTTTAATTTTAAAGATAAAGAGTATACACTAAAAAATGATTAAATGCTTTCTGTAGAAGCAACATGGTCTTAAGACCAGTTGTAAAAGAATTTCTTGTTGGTCTTTTATACAAAGATAGCAAAGATGGATATTACTGAATCCTTTGTTAGTTAAAATGCTCAAACAATGATTATGTTTAATAAAAACAAAGCATCTTTTAAGGGATATTGTGAATTTGGGCAGGTAGATGGTGGATTAGTTGTGAATGGATTTGTTTTGTCAATTTTCATGAAAAGTGCAAGGATTGAGAGAGTAAAAATTGTATAAGGAGGGAGAAAGAGAAAGGTGAACAAATTTAAATTATAGAGGTACGTAGAGATGGAAAGGAAGAGACTAAGAGGAAAAAAAGTGAAAGAGAAGTAGATATAGAGATAAGAGGGATGAAAGGTACTAAGACTCGTTTAGCTATGGGTTAGTGCATTATGTTTGTTGAAATAAGTTGAAGATTTTCTTATAATAACCATTATATGCATTTATATCCTTCTCGTGTTAAATCTACCTTAATTTTAGAGTTACAAATATAAGTATAAAATATTAAATCCTAATAACAGAGAACATTTCTAAAACATCTAAAACATAATCATAATTGATAATGTCTTGCCTGATGTTTATTCACCTCGTCACTTAATGATGGTCGAACTTCACCAGATGACTTAGGTGACCAATGTCACTTGATGACTGCATGTGTGGTGGTCTACATTGCCTAGGTGACTACTTATAACTTTTGTGTCACTTTGATAATAAATGATTCCGTCCTCGCAGGGCCGACTCTTCACAATATGGGGCCCTAGGCGAGATTTAATCAGAGACCCTTAATATTTTGTTTAATATTTTTTTTTCTTTCTTTGTTTTTCATATCTGGATTCATATTTTCTTATTGACATAATTAAATTTCAAATTTAACACAAACTATAAATTGACAAATTATGTAAACAAATAAAAATAAATTTAATAAATCTATATAAATAATAGACTGAAACAATATAATCTGATTATTATTATTATCGCAAATCGATCGGCGAACGAGACTTTAGAGATATCGGATTTTTGCTGGATACAACGCTCTAACTTCAAAGCTTCCAAAATATAAGAAAAAATAGAAAAAAAAAAATTTCAGAGTGAAAATAATAGAAAAATAATGCACAAACATTGAAATCAAAATTAGAGTTGATGAAAATTATAGAGAATCGGAAGCCCGAAAATGATGAACACAAGAGCCGCAACAAAAATCATAGAGAGACCAAAAGATGAGAGTGAGAGAGTGTGAGAGATGGAAAGATTTTTTTAGAGAGGCTAAGAGAGAGAGATGAGAGTAATAGATGGTTAGAAATATAATAAAGTTGTTAGTTGGGAAGTCAACGAGACTTGAAAAAAAAAAGAATTAAATTACATTTATTTTACATTTTAAAATACAATTTCATTTATTTGTTAGTTGGAAAGTCAATGTATGAGAAGAAAGCATAATAAATAATGTTAATATTATTTAATTAAAAAAAATTTAGGACTCCAAAAATATATTATTATTTAAAAAAATTTGGGGGCCTAAAAAATAGTGAGCATCGCAGCCGCCTAAAGGAAGAGCCGGCCCTACGTCCTCGAGACACTTCGTGATTCATGTGCAATATTTGACTTAAGCCTATTTTAGATGATTCTCCACTATTAGTCACTAGGTTGATTAGGTGACACATGATTTACCTTACCTAACTGATCTATCTTTTAAGATAACTATTTTAGTTGAATGATCATCATCACAATTTGAGGAAGTGTACAAAAATAATACAATCAATTTCGCTACTCCATCAACCATTTTTTTTTCTTCTTAAATCATAATTTTCATTGTCAAAATTATTAAAACGGTTGAACAATCCAATGTAAATAGTGATGGTGGAGCTAGAACCCCTCCTAGTGATGGAGAGTGATGGAAGCTTTTAATCATAGACATGACTTCCAATTTTTTGTCATTACACCTTCTAATAAGTTAATTAATGATACAATTTGGAATTTAATTAATTAATTTGTAATAAATCAATAGAGATGTATTGGTGTGAATGTAAAACAACTCAATATTTAAAATTTTAAAATTTTCTCAATTATGAATAAAAAATATTTAAAAACTTTAGAACATTTTTTTTGGCAATTGAAGATTTAGAGATTAATGATTTATTTAAATTATTTAATACTAAAATTATTTTAAAAATTAAATATATTTTATACCAAAAATTAATAATATCTAGTATTTATTTAAACAATTTTAAATAATAAAAAATTATGGAGAATAAAAATTTTTAAACGCACCCGTAGCGTCAACTCCAAAAGTAGTCTGCCGACTGCCATCCGAGCGCCTGATGCGAACGCACCAGGAAATCACTCAGAAACCCTAGAATTTGAATCCCCAAATACATCATAATTCTTGATGCTCCTTTTCCTCCTCAAGCCCTAATTGTTGTTTCTTCGGAAACCTGCCCTCTCTTTCTCCCTTTCTCTCCGTAAAAGCCTATCTTTTTCTCCGAAATTCTCTTTCTAGAACACCCTCTTTCGCTCTCTACTTAGCTCTGTGTTGTTTTAACCTGTTCCACCTCCGACGCTGCTATATTTTCAGGTATTAACTCTCTCTGTAAGCGGTAAGATAGAGTTTTCATTCGAGCTTCCTGTTTCGAATTTTTTTTTTAGTTTTAGTTTTTTGTTTTTTGTGTTTTCATTCCTAATTCCTCAATCCCACTGATTCACAAGTATGTTAATCAATTCAGATTGTTAAATTTTGTGCAAACTATTTTCAGTTTTGCACGTTTAGTGTTTTGTGCTATGAGATTCACATATGCTTTTCGGTTTGGATCAGGATTTTCACGTGTCATCTGCGAAAATGGAGTGAAAATTGGGAACAATAGATACGCACTCGGTTCTAGGGGAAAAAAATGGAAATTTTGACTGAAACTGACCCCAAAGTTGCAGTTTGGGTCTGTTTTATTTTATTTTATTTTAAATTTTCATTTTGCAAATATTCCTGTGTCTTTGATTTGTGCTTTTGCATATGGTTTAGTTTCTTTTTTTTTGCCCCTTGATTTCTCTAGCCTTTTGCATCGCTCTGGGAAACAACTGTTTTGAAATTTTGTTGGCAATTTTTATTAGTTCTAGTCTATAATTGAATTATTTCACAGGCTATATTTTGGGGTTTTGAAGGGGAAGGAAGGGAAAGAAGGGAAGGGAAGTAAAAAAATTGGTTGGTTGCTCTCCCCTTGTTTGGAATACTATATTGAATGAGAGGATACGTAGGGTGGTTGAAGTACCTTTCGAGAGTCTGGCGGGAATGCAAGGAAACAAGATATGAAATTATAAAATCCAGTAGGATCCCTACCTAAACCCCAGTTTGGGGTGAAGCATTTTGAGGGTAGTGGAGGGAAAGGGAAGAGAAGATAAGAGACAAAAACTTGTTCTCATTAGGGAAAAAAAAATAGCCTAACAGGGTTATCACTTATTAGGTCCACTCCCTTCCCCTCTTGTCCAATCCTCTCCTTCCAAACACAGCGTTATGGTTTTGGTTTCCTGGTTTGGCTCCTTCAATTGTAATTTGTGATGAGTATGAGGGTAGTTGAGTGTGACTGACTGAAGAGTGTAATTAATAGATTACACTCAGTTTATATGATTTATCATTGTCTTTGCATGACTGGGTGCGCACTACTATCTAACTTTCTTGTTTGAAATACAGTTGTTATTGTATTGTTGCTTTTCATCAATATATTTGTCTAACTTCCTGGTTTTATAATTTTTTTTTTCTTTAGAATATATATTTTATGTCTTTGTTCTCAATTTATAATTACAAAATCGAGTTTTTGCAATGAAAATGCATAATTAATTTATAAAGAGTAATATCAACTAGTCACTTGGCCGTGCTACTACTCGTCTTGATTTGTTATGTTGGCCATGTTATTGAAATTTGGATAGCACTTTTTTGTTTGTTTGGCTTAGTTTGATTTCATTACTTTGGGGGTGGGGGTTGCGGTTAATGGAGTAATTTGCATTTCAGAATTAGTTGTCAATGAAAATTGTGATATTAATCAGTTTAATTGTTATTTGTTACTAAAAATTTGATGTCTGTGGTAGGGTGAGACAATATTGAAAGAAGCTTATTTGGTTGAGAAGTAGTGTAGTGAACTGTTTTATGCTGTAACTGCACTTTTGCCATTGATATGCGCCTGTATGCATTGAATTTCCTGCCAACCAATTGACAGCCTATATGAATTCTTGTTGATTTTGATGTAATTCACATGTTTCTTTGGTTTTTTGGCAGGTTTTCGTAGTCTGAAATACCCTTAGAGGGTTGCTTCGCAGATCTTATGGCTACTTCACTGGATATGTCACTTGAAGATATTATAAAGAACAGAAGTAACATTGAGAGAGTCAGGGGACGAGGTAGGGTCCACCGTGGCCGAGGGGCAGGAGGTCCATTTAGTGGTGGAAGATTGATGGGGACACTCCATAGAGGCCCTCTCAGGGTGAATGCCCGGCCATCAGCTTACGCCATTGCCAAGGCAAGCTCAAAACTGTGGATGTTTTATGCATATTCTTGAGAATCTGATATGCTTTAGAAACAAAAGTCAAGAGGATCGCTTAATCTGCCTTAGAAACCCAATTAGAGGATCTATAATCTTATGCTGTATATGGAGAAGCTCACTGTGGCCCAGCCACTGGAGCACTACGACCTTCCAGTGCAGCGTACCATGGGTCTTCACAGATTATTTGTGATTGTGTGTTACTTGGGTTGTCCCATGGGGATTTTGCTCCTATACATATGCAGAAGTTGATTGGTGGCTGCATTAAATTATAATGCTACCTCCTGGCATTTCATTCAAAGGAGCTTCATTAGTTGGACCACAAATTGGAGCTTTCAGCAGTAGCACAACTCGCTTAACAATTAGTGGGCTCAACTTAATACCCACCTATAATCCATGCTAGTTACTTGCTATTGATTTAGTGTTTGATTACTGGTGGTTTAGACGGGGAGTTTATGATGGATCCTCTTGCTATGTGCGGAATATCTTTGGTGCGAGATTTTTCACATAACGTGCTAGTTCATGACATTTTTCCCGGAGGAGCTTCGTTCGCTTGTGTTCAGAACTGGAGCTCTGACTTGTCGCATAGCACTGGTTGATATGCAGTGGGTCAAATCCTCTACTCCCATCTACCATCCATATAATGTAGCTCAGTTTCCTTTGACATTATCATTGAGTTGTTCGACTATTTCAATATAAATAGATTCTACTCTGCTATCAATGGTTTTTTATATTTGTGGAAATTCTGTTGTCTGAATTACCTTTGTTTTGTGGTCATGTGCTGACATGTTCATTCCTCAATCTCAATTCTGTTTCAATATGCTTTCATCAGCCTGTCCGCAGATCAAAGAATTTCCCTTGGCAGCCTGATTTGTTTGAAGATAGCCTTAGAGCTGCTGGAATCCAAGGAATAGAAAGTGGCACAAAGATATATGTTTCCAACTTGGACTATGGGGTTACAAATGAAGATATAAGGGTACAACTTGAGCTATGTATTCACCTTAAATGTTTTTTGTAAAATATTGGTTGAAGGCTTTGTTGATATTTAACCTGCAACTCAGGAGCTTTTCTCTGAGATTGGCGAACTGAGACGATATGCAATTCATTATGACAAAAATGGCCGCCCAAGTGTAAGCATTAAGGCTTAGCATCTTATTTTCTGTAATTGTGTTGTATTGCCATAATTCTGTTCTTAGATCAGGCCATTCTCGTTTCTTAATCAGTAAATTCCATTCTCTATTACAAGTTATGTTATGGCATGTGCATTCTATGTAGTAAATTTGGTGGTAGTAGCAAAAGTTCCCTTGGCCCCTTCTTAGGATGATTGATTGAATACGCAAATTGGCACTCTTTGGAAGTGCATATTTATTTTATATGTGGTAAAGTTGGTGGTGGTAGGCTAGTAGCAATAATTATACCCTTTTCTTAGGATGAGTGATTCATTGAAGATTCATATTGACGAATTAGAGTGTTTGAATATGCATATTGACAAATTGGCAGATTCCTTGGAAGTGGGGCTGTTGGAATTTTTGGTAGTTCCTAATTTCTTGTATGAGTTGCATTTTTTTTTTAATGATATGTGTTTCCTGCAAAATTTTAAGTCCATCCAAGTAAAAGAATCCCATTCGTATATATCCACTAAAAGTGTTTATTTCCAGGTAATTTATACCTATAGTTTGTGGTTTTGAAGAATAGAGTAAGTGTTTAAATTTTAACTGAATGGACTTTTTCTATATCATCTTCAATCTTTTATTTACTATCATTGCAATACTTTCTGAAGGGAAATAGTTTGGGGATTGTCAGATAAGATTCTTATTCTATAAATAAGGGTAGTGCTGCATTAAATTGAAAAACATGACTCATTTGACCAAACTGACGAGCCTTGGCTAAATTTGATTGATTATCAATGATTTTTCAGTTGGTTGTGGATTGAATATATAAGAAACTGACAAGGTTGGTTTGGGTGATGGGTCAATGGACTAGAAACGGAGCACCCAAACCAACCATATGGACAAATCATGACATCATTTCTCAGTTTGTTAATTGTTACCCTAAACCCTGCTTCCATTTCAACCTACCTATATCTAAATATCCATTCACATCTCTCTGTGCCTCGTTTTCTATCTTCCCTCCCCGGCCCCCCCCCCCCCCCCCCAAAAAAAAAAAAAAAATCCTTGACTGAAAAGCTGGTTTCTTTTTTTTTTTTTTTTGTCATATGTCCTAGCTGATGATGTCTTCAATGCTTCTTATGCACAATTATTGTAGTGCAAAACCTGATGTTAGTAGTTTAATATCATGATATCAATGGCTCAAAAGTGCAGTAGGATAACACAAAATGAACGCCTGTTTTGTTTTTGCTGCAGTGATTAAGATGCTTCATATTCAAGTGATTGGTTCTCTCACTCACACACACACATTCACAAAATATTCCCCTTGGCCGTTCCCACAAACAAGATCCAACATTTACCAAAATGATCCTAATCCTACATAGAATTGGAAATTGGTAGGATTGGTGGCATTGGTAGGATCTTAGTAGGATTGCGGTAGAAATGTAAGATCCTATATGCATTTATATTTTAAAAATCTTTACTAATACCTGCTACAGGATTTTTTTTATTATATATTTTTTTATGGTATAATTATATGTGAAATGGATTACTTAATAAGTGATCTGGTTTACTTATTAATAATACCTGCTCAAATTTTTTTTTTTTTTTTCATATTAATGATTATTTAGTGGTGCAAACTTTAAACGTTACTTCTGAAGATTGATAAAACATTAATTTATTTGACAATGATAATGATAATGATAGTGATGATGTTAATGATGGGGACATTATGATAGAAGGTAGCTTGATAGTTCGGGTTCTTATTTTTAAAGATTTAAAAAAAAAAATGAGTGTTCATGTTGTATAGATCTTGTTGACTGATGTGTTAAAAGTAATGTCCTAGTTTTTTAGCAAGTATTTATTTTGCTCTCATTCATAATACAATTTGATTATGTGAGGAATGCAACAATTTGAACATTTCATCCTTTTATGTGATGAGGGCTCTATTATAGGGACACTTGTTGTATTTTTGAGTCTTCAACACTTACTAGCCAATTTATTGGTTGATTTATAGAAGTTTATGGAAAATAACATAAAATGCAATTTTCATATTTATTTGCATGGTTGGTAGAATCTTATTTCTCAATCAGATCTTATGAACCTATTTACCATTCTAGTCATCCTATGTAGGACACTGATTTTAATAACCTTTGCTGTTCCATTCTATTTTGTTTTTAATTTCTAGTCCTCCTTGATCATATTTTATTGAACTTTTATTTTTTTATTTTTAATAGCTACTCTCTTCAATCTTGTCTTAGCTGTTAGTGACAGTTATTATGGCCCAAAAAATTACCAAGAGATTGAAGCTTGACTATTGATTGCCCAAATTGATAAAACCAGCTGACCTTAGCTGTTTAAATGGATCACCTATTCACCTCATGGGTTGATTTTGATTTGTATTTTTCTAACCTGATAAGGTTGGTTTGGTTGGAAATTTTCCTCTCACCAAACAAACCCTGCACGGTACACAAACTAGACAGGATTATTTTTGGGAAATAATTACTGATAATTTATTTGCAAAACCAGGTTTTGTTCAGGTGTTGCTGTAGGTAGGGAAGACATGAATGTTCGTCTTTTGCAATTTGCTGATGATATGATTTTGTTCTTGTTGGGTGATAAGAAGTCTTGTTTGCATTATTCTGACTATTTTATAGGTTTTTGAGCTAGTGTCTGGTCTTAAGATCAATTTAGCTAAGTGTGCTTTGGCTGCATTTCATCTTAGTCCGGAGTTGACTTCTGGGTTTTCTTTGCTTGTAGGTTTTGAGATCCTGCAATGGATTTTGACATATTTAGGAGTTTCTTTTTAGGGAGTAATCCTAGAGCCGAGGGGTTTGGGATCCAGTCATTACTAAGGCTTGTAAGAGTCTTGATGGGAGGAAGGGTGTGTTTCTTTCCTTCGGTGGTCGCATTACTTTAATCTAGGCATGTCTTTCTTCAACTCCCCTGAATTTTCTATCCTTAAGGGCTTGTTGAGAGGAGGGATCGTGAGTTGGGAGGTTGTTTGTAGGTCTAAGGAAGAGCCAAGAAGGGGGGTTGGGTCATGGTAAGTTGATGCCCAAAAAACACCAGTTTGGTAGGTTACTGAAAGATTTGGGCCTTTGTCTAGACTGCAATCCTGGAAAGTATTAACGCGCATGATCTGCCTTAGAGAAGAAGGCTGGACAAGGCTCTTGGCCTGAGATGTGTATCATGTGCTCTGAACGCAATGAAACAAATGCTCATATTTTTATCCATCACAAGGTATCAACAAGCTTTGGAACTCTCTTCTAGTGGGCACCGCTGCAGAAGGTGGGAGAGCTTTTGCTGGTTAATTATGGGGGCTTCGGCAAAATAGAGATGGTAGAACCCTTTGGATCGTGGCAGTTTTTGCCATTCTTTGGACTTTGTCAATTGAGAGGAATGCTTCATAGGTATGCATGTCTACCTTGACCCTCTTATTGATATTTCCGAAGTCCTCTCAGTCATGCTTAGGTGAATGAGGAGTATGCCTTGGGCTAGGTTGGTACTCTACATTGTCAACCTCATAAAAAACTACCATCCTCAAGCCTAGACTCTAAGCTAACTTGGGGCTGGAGCGGCTGAACTACGAGGTTGTCCAGAGCCTTACTCATCTTGATGGCTGCTATAGGAACTCTTAGGATGGGAAAAATTCCCTGGTCTGTTCCTACTGAATATGGTGACTCATTAGGGTTCCGACTGACTGAATTAGGCCGTCTACTATATGGAATTTCGCCCAACTTCATGACTTGTGCAAATTGCATAGTGATATGCTCAAATTTATGGTCTACGAAATCTGGAGTGTCTAATCGGTGTGACAAAGCCCTTGGGTATTGTCATGTGCAGTTTGGTGGGTATGTGTTCGGTTTTGTTCGTGGATATGGATAATGTAATATGGTACAATGATGCTGAGGAAGACTAAACTGGACTTCATGTCATATGAACTCTAAAATTACTGCAATGCACTCTCATTAGACCATTCAACATAACGCACATGATTCAATGATCCTACATAATATCACAAGATTCACAACTTGAGGCTGTGGGTATGAATAAGGGTTCAAGCAATGAATGAACCGATGCAGCTCATATGAAAATTGCACTTTTGGTTTTTTAGATGGAATCCAAGAATTTGGAATGATGCATGCAAATTATTAATTTTCTAAATCAATTAAATATGAATCTAGATAAATGAGAAAATTTTGGTTCTCACAAAAAGACTCGAAGCACAACTTGCAATGAGTCTCAACTCAGTCATGCAAATTTCTTTAGCTAACTCCCAATTCTCAAATGCTCACAAAACAGCCTACAAGCAACATGCTTGAATCTGGTGCTAGCAGGGAAAACCAGCAATGGAGACCAATCCCTGATGCTGCAATGACTATTGATTCTCTAAGATAATGATGGTACACTAGCAGTCCAATCTCTGCCTATTTAGATTGAAATATTGAGCAAGTTTGCAAAATATCATGTCTGGAATCAAAATGTCATGCTGCAGATCAAAATCTCAAGAAACAAAAACCAAAAACTTGTGGCTGGAACCAATTTCTTTTGAAGTTTGGATGCTATAGGAGAATTTGGAGCTATTTCATGCGACCATTGCTTGGGTTTGCGTGGCCAGCAGTGGTCTTTTAGCGATGGTTTTTCAGATGGGTGGTAGATCGAGGGGTGATGGTGCTGTGTAATAACTTCGGATAAAGTAGGATTTTGAAGGGTGTTGACTGGAAATTTTTGTGGGTGGTGAGCTCATTGGACGGCGAAGAAACTTTAGCAGAAGGCCTTTTGGTGGTGTTTGTCTTTGATGGTGATAGAGGGGTGAAATGATGCCAGGAAGTTAGTGTTTGAACTCTAGGGGCATGGCTGTAATTTTTTGGGAAGTTGCAGATGATGAGCAGTCTAGCAGATACAAGCACAAAGGGAGGGAGAAGGAGAGGGTTTAGTTTTTTGCATTCCATTTTTTTTTTTTTTTTTTGGGTTTGGAAAATGGAACCAGTTTATGAAAGCTGCTTTTTGGGAATAGTATCAAATAAGTTGTCAGAATTTTGATTTAATTCTTTAAATGTAATATGTGTGTGTATGTGTGTGTGCGCGCGAGAAAGAGTGAAAGAGAGAGTTTAGCTTTCTGTGTTTCAGTTTTTTTAGGTTGAAATCAGTTTATGAAAGCTGCCTTTTGAGAATAGTATCAAATAAGTTGTCAGAATTTCGATGTAATTATTAAAATGCCATAGCATATTCCATTTTTTTTGGGTTTGGAAAATGAAACCAGTTATGAAAGCTGCTTTTTGAATATAGTATAAAATAAGTTGTCAGAATTTTGATTTAATTATTTAAATGTAATAATGGAGTTCAAAATCTTTATAAACTGCCACTAAACCTTTTTGTGCTCACAACTCCACAGTGAGGGGTGCTTAATGTATTAGTTTGGCATGCGTGCAAACAGTTTAGATCATAAGGAAACAGTCTAACATATAGGAAAGGCTTGGTGACCAATTAAATCGTTTACAAGCCTACTGTTTTAGGCATTTCTTTTCTAGTAAATTGCTGTATGCAAACTTGTGCAGCTCTGTTTGGAAACACAGCTAGAGTTTTTGGTGTTCTATTGCATATTGGATTTATTCATTTATCTTCTTTTGAGGGTTGGTCACTTAGATTTTTTATGCGAACTTCCTTAATACCTGGAGCTATGATTTTCACTGGTACATGTGATTTTTCTTCGTCCAGTGCTAAGTCTTTGCCCCATTCATATGATTAATTTGATTGAACAGGCTTTGACCTAGTGGCTCAATGCCTCAGTAATGTGATTGTTTGACATGTGCTTTATGACTTTTTTGTTTGATATGTTTTTTATATTTGCACCTGTAGCTCATATACTTTTGTTGGTTTGTGCAGGGATCAGCTGAAGTAGTTTATGTGAGAAGAAGTTATGCATTTGCAGCTGTTAAGCGTTACAATAATGTTCAATTAGATGGGAAGCCTATGAAAATTGAAATTGTAGGTGCGAATCCAGAGGTTCCTGTTTCGGCCCGTGTGAATGTGGTTGGTGGAGTTGATGGAAGAAAGAGGAGGACTCTTGTTATGACGTATGTAACTTCACAATCTACAATTCTTATTCATTTTGGGACTTTGTTTTTTCTTTTTACCTCCTTTGGTTTCATATTCCTTTAACCTTTTGAATCAGCTAACCGATACTGTTGAAGGTGACAAAACAATAATCTTTCATCCATTAGGGTGTATCAGTATATGTGAATAATGATTAAAAAGTTTAGACTTTTTCTCTGTTGGTATCTCCTAGTTTAATTGTTGCGGGCGCTGACCTAAATGTTTTCATTATTCTTTCCTTATCATTTGCCATGTGGTTATAAAATTCTTAGAATTTGGGAAAGTAGCTTGTCCTTTTTGCAATCAAAGGAACATGTGTGCACAATGATGATAACAAACATGATGCTATTTGATATTAGGTATATTCGAGCTTGGTAGTTTTGAGGTTCTAGGGCTATACTGAGAAATGGATGCTTTTGACTGTGTCGTGATTATTTTATTTTAGTTCTCTTCAATTTTTGGGGCATCGGGTGTAAGGAAGGTACAAAATGAGATGATTGGAATGTGGCAAGAACATATCAGCCACCAAGGATGACAATAGATGTTTAGAAGAGAGGGAGAATCTAAAATCCTTATTTGCTTGTGGTTTTACACTTTTACTTGGTAGAACCTCCGTTCTGCTATTAATGAGCTTTGCAAATGGCTAGGCTGATATTTTGATGCAAGTATGCAATTTTATATAATTTTTTTTGTTTATATCAAAGAATTGTTAGTTACGGTGCTAGAGGTACTTCTGTAATTTCTTAATTTTGGGTTTTATTTTTGTCAAATTAGCTTTTAGGATCATTTTGTAATATTTAAGAATACTTTTGTGATGGGAGATATTTTTGTGGACTTCAGAAGATAGGTGGTTTTTAGGAGGAGTTATGTGCAAGTGCAAAATGGGAGTCGGCTTCTCTTAGAAACTTGGGATTGGTATGAGTAGGAGCCTCCAGCCTATTTTACAGGAAGCTTTTTTGCTTTGGTCTTTGAGAAGATTTCTCTGCAGAGCATAGACCTGCTAGGTTTCTGAAGATTTGCAGGCTTGGGTTATGAGAGTAGATGCTATGGTGCCTATGACTCCCTCTATCTTTTTGCTAAAGGCATGATAGGCTAGTAGAAAGCTGTTGTTATTGGAGGATATCTGAATCAGTTCTGATAGGTAGCTTTTCAAATCTAGTGCGGGGTTGATGTGTTTGAACCTGTAACTTAAAATGGAGTTTTCTTTAGCCTTCGGCTTGATATATTTTTTTTCTTTGTTCTCTGCAAAGTATCATGCTGTAGTGGGCACTTACGAGGATAAAGTTGCTGGTGTGCTTAGAAATTGCCTATCTGTTGGACTGAAATTCACAGCAATAATCATTTTATCATTTTGAGAATTGAGTAGTTATTTTAGTCAAAGAAGGTCGTTAAAATATTTTTCTCAAATCTCAGTCTTTATCTCTAATTTTTTCTTTTATTCCTACGCTTATTTGCATAAAATTAGTATCAAAGCAAGTTCCAACTTGTGGGTTCATGGCAACAAGGGGTGGATGAGGAAATAGGGACCGTAGAGGAAGATGTGACTTATTTGCATCAATTTAATATCAAAGCAAGTTCCAACTTGTGGGTTCATGGTAACAAGATGGAAGAGGAAATAGGGGCCGTAGAGGAAGATGTGATTGTTGAGATGTCTTGAGAGCTGCTGGAACAAGTTACACAACTTACTCAGCTTGTTACACAAACTATGGGTAATCAAGACCTCCAAAATGACAGTGATAATGAATATGATCATGCTAGAGTACTTAGAAATGAAATCAATGAGCAGTTGGAGGTTGAAATAGATATCTCTTAAGAGTTCTGAAAATGAGAAGTCTGCACGACAAAATAAAGGACCTTCAGGATGGGAAGATAAAAAAAAGGCATTCCCCAGCCACAAGAAGATAAAAAAAAGGCATTCCCAAGCCACAAGGCTCGCTGCTTTGCAAGGGTAGGGGGAGGGTCTTCACGGTGTACAACGCCTTATCAGCTTTTATGCAGAGAGGCTGTTTCCTTGGACTCGAAGCCATGATCAACTTGTCACAAAGGAGCAACCTTACGATTGATCCAAGGCCCGCCCTCACTTTCAAGATGGGAAGATGCTCTTCAAATTTCCATACAGTATAGTGTAAACTACATATTTCAGGATTTGATCCATAGAATTATTGGATTTGGTTGATAGCATTGAGAGTTATTTTGAATGGAAAGAAATATTGAGAGGAAAGTGGAGCATGTGGGAGCAAAGCTTAGAGGGGAAAGGGAAAATCAAATGATGCTACAAGATGAAAGAGAAGCTGAAAGGCTCAATTCCTACCCTGGTATTATGAGCAAACCATGTATCGAAGGGTTCAAAACTTGAGGCCATGTGAGAAGTCGATCAAGGAGTATATACTTAAAAAGAGCTTCTTAGGCTTTCGTTGATGTGCACTCTTCTGAAAAAGAAGTTTGAAGGGTTGCTGCTATGTGGATGGTCTTAAAATGACCACACAAGACCAGTAAGCTTGCAGTAGCCTTTTAAGGCCTATCAGCTTGCCTTAGAAGTTGTCACAATTTTCCTACAACATGACTAAGAAGCTTGTGACTGATTGCAACAGCTGTGCGTCAACTAGTAAGGTGGGTGGCGCCACTAGAGATGGTCAGACAGCAGCCCTTTTCAGGTGCTAATCAGCCAACTAGCAACAATAGTGGGAAGGCAGCCCTAATAATCTTGATAACCAGGAGAAAACAATGGTGAAATGCATCAGATGCTTCAAACTTGGGGACAAGTCCAACTGGTGCTAATCAACCAACTAGAAACAATAGTGGTAAGGCAGTCCTAACACGCTTAATAACCAAGGGAAAACGATGGTGAAATGCATCAGATGTGTTGGACTTGGGGACTGATCCAACAAGTGTCCAAAGAGGGCTGAAGGCAGAGTCAAATCTTGTTGAGGGTCAAGAGGCTGATTGTAAAGATAGTTTTGATTGTTGAGGACCAGGAGCAGCAACTGGAAGCTGAAAATAATGTGGCAGAAGAAGGGATTTGAGGGCAATGTCCTTGGTGAGGCTTTAGTCATTTTAAGGTCATTACTTTCTCCTTATGTAGGCAACAACAATTGGCTATGTAAAAGGGTATCTTCTGAAATAGATATACAACTGGTGAAGAACTCTGAAACTTGATAATTTGACAGTGGGAGAAACAAGAAACTGGTTTGTTAGGAGATGGTAGACAAGTTGGGATTGAAAATTGAAAGACGTCCACAACCATACCAGATTGTGTGCTTCAACAATGGGGATGAAGGATCTCTTTAAGATGCCTTGTTTATTTCTCAAATTAGTTTCTTTAAAAATTTTTTTTATTGTGATGTGGCTCCCATGGATTCATGTCATATTTGTCTTGGGCAATCTTGGCAATATGACTAAGGCACAATCCAATGGTATTAAGAATACTTGTACATATTTTGTGAAAGATGGTGAGAAAAAGAAGCTGCTTGTGCTAAAACCGATGAAGGATGAGGACATTAAGAGCAAGAAAATCGTTGTTCACTTGTTCTTTCAAATCAAGGGGATTGTGCCAAAGAAAGGAAAGTGGGCTGCTTTATGCCCTTTTCCAGAAGGAAGGAAAGCTGCAAATGGAGCTCCCAAATGATGTCAGGGAGATTCTTGATGAGTTCAAATATGTGATGGTGGGAGGAGCCTAAAGGAGCACGAAGAGTTTCAATAGCAGGTTAGGGAGCTTCTGAGAAAGGGATTTATTCAAGTGAGCACAATTCCTCACTTTACTTAATCCTAAGAAGGATGGAACTTGAAAAATGTATGTGGACAAAAAGGTTATCAAGGATTATCAACAAAATCACCATTGAATGCAAGTTTTCTATTTAGAGATTTTGTATTATGCTTGACATGGTAGCTGGAACATAGATTTATTTCAAGATTGACTTAACGAATGATTGTCACTGAAACAGAATCAGATCTGAAGATGAGTAGAAAAAAGTATTTAGAACCAAGGGTTGCTTTAAGAAATGCCCTTAAGGTTTTCCAATGCATCGATATCTTCATGAGATTTATGAAATGTTCTGAGACCTTTCATTGGGAAGTTTTTTGTTGCTTCAAGAAAAGTAAAATAAATTAGTTAAGGGTTATCCTCCAATTTTTGAGGCAAAATCAACTTTATGTTAACATAAAGAAGTGCAGATTCACAGTGGAGAGGTTGGACTTCATGGGTTTCATTGTCTTGTTGAAGGGAATAGAAGTTGATCCATCGAATATTGAAGCTATGGCCTACTCCAAGAACAATTGTGAAGATGACAAGTTTTCATACTTTTGGCCACATTTTACAGGTTATTCATTAGGAATTTCATTTCATTGTCTCAAACAGCGGCTTTTGTTCATCATCAGTCCATGTCACTTACAAAAAACAACAAAAAAGAAAAGGAAATTGTTATTTGTCAATGCTAAGTCTCCACAAGCATCGTAGATCTGTTACTGTTGGGGTTCCTGTAACAAATGTATCTCAGAAATTGGAAGCATTGGCAAGCCTTGGCCATGGAAAAATAAACGAAGATAGCTAGCATTAAGTTTGTTTGGCAAAGCAGCATTTGCTAGAGTTTAGCTACTGATATGTTAAATTCTGCCACAGCTACATCTTCAGATCCACCACAGAGGCATTTTTGTGTTAAATGCTACTGGTATCATGACCAGATTCTGCAGTTACACTTGCCCATCAGGCCCCATCTGTGGCAACTGTTGCGTCCCTTGAGGTTAAGTTTTCAATTGCTCACTCAAGGCCTGTTGTTTCTTTTGGATTTGTTGTGACTACCATAACAGATTGAACTTGCTGTCAGAAATTAAAAACATATTGCGACATGTTAACAGAGCCTTTTAGAATGCTATATATTGCCTTAATATCCTGAGAAATTTGTAAGCACGATATTTTTTTAAATCTGCCTGCTATGTTTTAAGAATCTTTTGGAATAAACCAAATCTGTTAATGAGATTTTTGGGATTTGTGCACAGAAACTGACCAAATCTGATTTTTCTAAATTTGTGTTTGAAATGGGATATGACTGAGAATTTTCATCTGCAATTAATTCATCATCAGTTGTGATATATTGGTATTATCTATGAGAAATTTTGAGTTTTTAGTGAGAAATTGAAGGGAAATATCAAAGGAGCCTCCTAAGATCACAAAGTCAGTGTAAGGACCCTTTTAGTGGTTGGGCTCAACAGGAACTGATTAGATATTTCTTAGCTAGTTGGTATGTGTGAGAATCTGCACTGGTCCATGTGTTGTGTTCTTCCATTGAAAAAAGAGCCATTTTTACAAGTGTTTTCTGGCTAGCTAGCAATTCTCAACAATTGATCGAAGCTATCTGTCATTGGGATTTTAATGATTGCTTAGGCCTTTATTGTTTCATAGATTGGTTATGCAAGATTATTTTCTTTGGCATGTGTTTTATAACTGCATATGCATCCAATCTGGTATGTCAAAACTTTTTGTTTGGCAAAGCAACATTGGCGAAAGATTGAAAGGAACGATGTACTTTGGTAACCGCCTATTGCAATGGTCTGAAAGGAAATAAATTTTAAAAGAAAAATATGTTCCTAATTCTTATAGGGGACAATTGGCAATCCAAATCTGTAGCCATTGGCCATTGTCTTCTAATGTTTTTTATTAGTACTTGAATTTGAAGGCCTCATGCTTGATGTCATTATTGTGAGGACTGTAGAGTGATGATTATGTTAAAAAAAAGTCTTGAGAGAAGGTTGAAAACAAATTTTATTATGAACTTTAAAATTTCGAGCCATTTCTTTGAAGTTTGCTATGTGGCATTGGGAGCTGAGAGATTCCTTCAGCAAGTTGACCATAACACCACCTCCATGTTAAAGAGTTTCCATCAACCTATATCAAGTTCTTAGTGGTAAAGAGATGGTAACGATCCCATTCAAAATGTTTGAGTGAAGAACTTGACTTGTTGAGGTTAAACAATCCACTTCTAGTACTGCTGATGCTCATTGTTGCAGAATTGAGAATCATGATTGTGTTAATGATTGGCATACTATAAATGTGCAATATTCTGACCCTTATGCGGACATCAGTTACGAGTCATCTTAGCGGACATCAGTTACGAGTCATCTTATTAGAATGATGACTTATACTTGGCTTTAGTGACCTTCCACAATGTTGATACTTCTTCTAGGCTAGAGAGGACCTTGACTTTCAATAGACTTGGTTCTTGAGACTTGCAATGAACTTTAAGATGACTTGCATGCTAAAAGGACCAAAATGCCTCTGATTGTTTCAATTACTAAACTGAAATTCCCACTCCTAATCCAAAGAAAGAGCTATTATTGTGTTTTTTGGAGTTCGTTGAATATTCCTTAATTATTGATCCTATTATTTAGAATCCGCTTATTATTTCTCCTCCATTCATTGAATCTGTGCCTTGATTGCCTGTATCCCCTCCTCCACATGTTCATCAACCAATTCTAATGGAACTTTTCCCTTCATTCTTGAATATGGACTAAATGCATATTTTTTTGAGTTGCAATTAGATTTTGAATATGAAATTTATTTCTTGTTCAGAGGACTTCTTAACTTACTGGAAGACATTGGATCTTCTATGCTGCTTTTAGTTGGGCAATCCTTTCGCTACTTCCCCATGGTGATTAAGGATACAATGTTGTACATGCCTTTTTTTTGCTTGTTTGGCTCTGTTTCAGCTTATGAATTTACTGCTAATTTGCCATTTCAGAACTCTTTAAGTTTGAATTTTCTTCAATCAAAGAAGTTGATGGACTTCCTTTGAGAAATTCGTGGCACGCTTATTATAGCTATAGATTAAGAGATTAGGATTTCTTTTTTATTTTTTTTAGTTTGGATTTTTTGATTAGGGAGTTTTAATTAATTTTTTATTGTAAATATTTTTATTTTGTTGGGGGTTGTGTTGCACTTCGCCTCTTTTATTTCTAATGTTGGCTTGCAGTACTCTTTATGTGTGATGTGTGATTAATGTGCAGTTTAACTTTCCTCTCCTTCTCATTTCTCTTTCTTTTCTCTTCTTTGTTTTCTTTCTTCTCTTCCCTATTTTCTCACTCTATGCTCTTCTTTTTGTCTTTTCTCTCCCCCATGCTGTCTGACATCAAATTGAGTTGTAATTTATCTGCAAAAAAGATTTACCTGAGAGCATCCATTGAAAATGAGACTCTAGTAGTGTTCCCAGTTCTAACATCCTTATTCCATAGTCTGAGCTTGGAGGAAGAAAAAAGAGAACTCATGCATGAAACTTGCTAATCTTGGTTATCTAAATCGACTGGTATCCCATTTGTACATTTTAAATTCCTCTGTTTTTGTTTGTTTTTTTTTTTTTTTTTTTTTTTGTGGTGGGGTCGGGGTGGGGATGATGTTTTGATGAGCCAACTCTTGCTAGAGATGCAGTTACAAAACAAGAGCATTAAAAGGAAACAATAATTGAAGATGGGAGAAGATTAGAACATTAGTCACAGTGCCACTACCAGAAACAGCTAATGAGCTTATTGCAACTGTTGAAAGTTCAAAATTTGAATTACAGCTTTCATAGCGAACCCTTGCTTTGTTGGAGAGTTGTTTCTTCATTGAAATCATTCAGCAATTGGCAAACTTTGTCAGGTTGGGGGTTATCAGGCAGTATATGCATCTGTTAAAGATGGAAAATGACATGTTAAGCTGCATTCCCAAATAGTTTACAATGCAATTGATGTTACTGTTATCATATTCTTGGTGCCTTTTTTTTTTTCTTCTTTTGTTACGTAAGTTTGGTAAGTTGCCTTTGTGAAAGTTATTTACCGATTCTTGAAATTATGCAGGCCTGGAATGGTCCCTGCCAGAGTTCCTCCTGCAATTAATCGTGGTTTTGGGTTAGTCTCTCTCTCTCTCTCTCTCTCTCTGGATGAGGGCGTTTTGCTATGTGATTGTTTGCTTTGGTTGCAATTAGGGTCTGTTTGGTATCTTTGCTGTTTTTTGTTTTCTGTTTCTGTTTCTTCATAGCAAAGAAACAGATTATAAAAATACATTTGTTTATTTTGTTAGTTTTCTGTTTTTGTTGTCAGTTTTCAGTTATTTGCCAAAAATTAAAAATCATAAAATCTAGTTTTCAGTTTTTTGGCAACCTGTTGTCAGAAATTTTAATATTCAGAAATAGTTTTTTTGGATTAAATTATTCATTTTATACACTTCTAAATTAAAATTAAAATTAAATGATCATATGAATTTAAATATAATTAAAAGAACAATATACATAAATTTCAAAAAACAATAATAAATCCAAGTACAAAATGCCTTTACTATTTTCAATTGTTATGTCCAATAAAATTTGTTGTGAAGTAAATTTTGAAAGTAGAACAATTAAGTAAAATAATTATAATAAATTTTATTTTTATTATAGTAATTTTTTAATGTGTATTATTTGTAATTTTATTATTTTAATCATATATTTATAATATTATTTGATTTAAAGATGAGAAGATGCATTTTTTAATCAAGTTTTTAATTTTTATTAGTTTTATACCAAATATATTGCTAGTTTTTAGTTTTTATTTTTGATTTTCGTTTCTTTAATTTTTGACAGTGATACCAAACGGCCCTTAGAAAGTTGGTTAATTTTGTGTGGAGTTAGGATTTCAGCTTTGCGTGGAGGTGGGATTGTGACACTCATCTTTCACTTAAAAAAACTCATAATGAGATAATCGTTGGCTTAAATAAATTTATGGTTATTTTTTTCCCTTCCATTTTTGTGTGCGGTGGTTTGGGGTGAGAGGGGGTCGGGCATTGCTCAAGGTCCCCTAACCTGATAATGTGGTATGTGTCATCATTGATCATGTGGTTCTGCCCTAATAGTCTAATATATGTTTTACATGCTGGAATGAGGTACTAGTTGAGATGCATGCATGGTGTGAAATTTGTTTATATATTTTTACGCTTTTCTGTGGGTTGGAAATGAGCTAAGCTGTGACAGGTCAGTCAAACTTGGATTGAGCTTTGGCTGAGCTTGAGTTTGAGTTTACTTGTTGCAACGACCAAGTTTGTGTTAATGGTAGGAGTACATAGAAGATTGCCACTGACATGAAGCTTCAACTTAAATCATACTTTTGCTATATACCATTGAATTTTTGTAGAACCCCTTATCCTCCACCCATTGTAAATTCTTCTCTTTTCCTCTTAACAAATTTCCTTTTTTTTTTTTTGCTATATACTATGCAATACCCTTACATTTCAGTTCTTTCATATAGTTGTTGAATCCATGTATTGTGGAGGTTCCATGGGATTGATTTTATGGATCCTACGCCTGTCACCTACATTCTGCAGAGAGTATGGTTTGGGGTTTACTCATTTTTTTCTTAGTGGAAACTGTATATCGACATTAGTATCTGGAAGAATCTGAAGGCTGAATTGCAATATGAAATATGATAAATAGGCCAAGTATGCGAAGCTTATCCGATGACACTGCCAGTTGTGGATATGTATATGGATCATATGAATCTTTACAAATCTAATGTCATCTTTAATTCAAGCATGACTGAATACCTGGACTACAAGAAGCATCATTCATTAGATGTGTTTCATGCAGGATTGCTGCAGCTGGTTTCTTTTTTGGTTTACCTAGCTGTTTACAAATGAAGTCACTGCTGATGATTAATTTCAGTATTGTAATTTTTGATGGTTGACATGTTGCCTTGCTGTGTTGCAGTCAGAGGAACCGTGGGGCTTTAGGGACTAGCCGTGGTGGCCGTGGCCGTGGTCGTGGTCGTGGTCATGGTCGTGGTCGTGGTCGAGGTCGTGATCGAGGGCGTGGTGGCCGTGGGAGGAAGCCCACTGTCGAGAAGTCAGCTGATCAGCTTGACAAAGAACTGGAAAATTACCATGCTGAAGCAATGCACACTTAATTTTTCAAGTTCTTTGAGTTGAAATAGTTGCAGCTGCAAAAACCCAGCCATGGTAGATGTACAAATATTGAGTTGGTTAATTTGGAGGTGCTGTTTGTCTGCCTTTTATTGTTACTTCTGCTAACAAACGTGCTAGATAACAAGTATCAAAGAAATATTTGTTGTGTTATGCTAACCCAGTATTCTGTCTTCTCTCTGCATGTTTCTTATCTTGTAATGGGCTGTCTAGAAAATTGTAGAGTATTTTTATGCAACATTAGAGGCTGGTGATTTTCTTTAATCATATTGTTAGTAGGGTTTTTACTTAATTTCTTTACCTTCTGTGTTCAGTTCCCAAACTTGTAATGCCATATGGACTAAACAAAGTCTCTCTGCTGAAAGCTTTGGCAGTCACTAACTTTATCCTTGTCCAGTTTTCTCCTTTTCCTGGGGCTGCCTACAAAATTGTTTGAGTATTTTTATGCAACATCAGAGGCTGGTGATTTTCTTTAATCATGTTAGTAGGGTTTTAACTTAAGTTCTTGATCTTCTGTGTGTTCGGTTCCCAAACTTGTAATGCCATATGGACTAAACAAAGTCTCTCTCTCTGCTGCAAGCTTCGGCAGTCACCAACTTTATCCTTGTCCAGTTTTCTCCTTTTCCAGGGGCTGCCTAGAAAATTATGAATATTTTTATGCAACATTAGAGGCTGGTGATTTTCTTTAATCATGTTAGTATGGATTTAACTTAAATTTCTTACCTTCTGTTTGTTATTGTTAGTAGGGTTTTAACTTAAGTTCTTAACCTTCTGTGTGTTCGGTTCCCAAACTTGTAATGCCATATGAACTAAACAAAGTCTCTCTCTTTGCTGCAAGCTTCGGCAGTCAACCAACTTTATCCTTGTCCAGTTTTCTCCTTTTCCAGGGGCTGCCTAGAAAATTTTTTGAGTATTTTTATGCAACATTAGAGGCTGGTGATTTTCTTTGATCATGTTAGTAGGGTTTTAACTTAAATTTCTTACCTTCTGTTTGTTGTTAGTAGGGTTTTAACTTAAGTTCTTTACCTTCTGTGTTCGGTTCCCATACTTGTAATGCCATATGGACTAAACAAAATCTCTCTCTCTCTCTCTCTCTCTCTGCAAGCTTTGGCAGTCACCAACTTTATCCTTGTCCAGTTTTCTCTTTTTCCAGGGGCTTGAAAATTTTTTGAGTATTTTTATGCAACATTAGAGGCTGGTGATTTTCTTTAATCATGTTGTTAGTAGGGTTTTAACCTAAAGTTCTGACCTTCTGTTTGTTCGGTTCCCAAACTTGTCATGCCATACGGACTAAACAAAGTCTCCAGTTTTCTCCTTTTCAGCTAGTTGGATTACAGGTGTATTTTAGTTGTCTTGGCACAACAAAATACTCGAATTTGACTTGATTTGAAGACAGTAAAATATTCGAACTCCACTTAACTCTACTTGAAATGAAAATGTGAAGTTTGTAACTTTTCAAATTCGATCAATTTTATAATTATTAAATTTGAACTCAAATCGGTTACAAGTTTATAAAATTTGAACTTGACTCAAGCAAGCTAATAAAATATATATTATAATATAAAAATAATAAAATTTAAAAGTTTGATTAGACTTGAAACTTGACTCATTTAAATATTAAAATAGCTCGAGCAGAATTCAATCTTGAGTAGAATCGAATCGTTTGGCAGATCGCTTAATCCTGTTCATCTTCGGCGCAAGAGCGCTCGATCAGTGAGCTATTACGCACAAGGGCAGTCTGAATAACTCGCGAACAAACTTGACTCACACTCACATTCTTAAATTAGATGTAAAACTCAATGACCAAAACTTCTATATGGGCAGTAAAAGCAATTGATCCAATCAAATTTGGTAAGGCCTATATTGAAATGCCAATTAAATTTTGTAAGGCCTATATTGAATTGTGCGGGTTTGGGCCACTTGGTTTGAGTTTATAACTCATGTTCTTGTCTCTTCTTAATATTCCTTTTTTGCGTGACCCTAGTAAGTGCAAATTCTCCTGATTTATAGCTTATCATATCGATTGGGTTTGCCACTTCCATTTACAGATTCTGGGTTTTTTATTTTGTAATTAAGATTTGAGATTTTAAATCTATGTAATTTTGCTACTTCAATTTTTACATTTGCTCTATAAGTACATTATTTTTTTTTTTCGCTGGTCTACTATAGGCATATTTTGTTACTTAGATTTTATTTTTATTTATCTTGGAGATTGTTTTTTTTTTTTCACTGGTTTACTATAGGCATATTTTGTTACTTAGATTTTATTTTTATTTTATATATATATATCTTGGAGATTGTTTACCAAATTTGTACACCAACCAAACATGCATTGCTGCCGTTCAGTTGGTCATGTGTAGTGTTCTTAAGAGATTGATCATTCACTTAGAACAGAATCTTGTCATCAATGTGTAGGGGGAGCGTTAGGAGCTTGGCCTTGTAGCTCGGAGTCACCCAATCAAAGATAGATCTATAAAGATGGTGTTCATATAGTAGAATCATGAATATCAAAATCAAGTCACTAAAAAATTATAGAACAATTTGTTGGAGATTGTGAGTTTAAAAGTTAATTTTTTTATGACTAAGGTTTAAAATTGTAATAATAAAAAAATCTTGAAGACTCTTAACTATTTGGGGAAAGTGTAGATTCAAATTTGAAATGAACAAGAATAGGTTTAGGGTTTATGAAATCCCATAAGCACCAAGGTGATGGTTGATAAAATGTATAACAAAGTGTAAAGAGGATCCATTATTTAATATGAGTCCTTTCATTGCTCTACCTTTTCTTTTCTACAATTTCTAGCCTTCCAAGAAATCAATTCACTTGTTGCCAATATTTGTGATATGCCTCTTACATTGTAAGTGAGGGCAGGCATAGGATTACAATCCATCCTCATAATTTATTGCCTTTCTTGAAAGGTGTTCGACTTTTGTTAGTCAATTGTATATAGAAGTTAGATTAAATTTGGTTTAAATGTTGAGTCTTGATGATTTTTAATGTTTGAGTATGAATGTGGCTTCTTGAATTTGTATTAACTTCATAACATATAATTTTATTTTAACGGTATTTTTAATTATCTCATTATTGATCCATTGGTTTGACCATTGTCCTACTAATTGGACCAATAACCTAGTGATCTAGTCCCTTTACTAGGTCAATGGTGCTCTCCTATCGTGGATGTAGGTAATTTGTCGAACCACGTTAAATTTGTGTGTCATCTTATCTTTTTTTTCTCGCGCAATTTTATTTCTCCATATCAGCATTTTACTTCAACATTTTTACATAGCAAAGCCTCTAGCCTTTGCTTACCCTCTAGGTTTCTAGGCAGCCATTAGGGAGCATCTATATAGGCGCATCCATTCCCCACTCTCTCTCTCTCTCTCTCTCTCAACCACACCTCAAAGCAGCCATGGCTACCTTGATGCTAGCCAAGGAATCCTTTGCTTTTTGTTGATTCATCTATGACCAAAAACATAGAAAGCTCTAACCAACCTTGTTAGCAAAAACCCTATAATTTTTGCTTACTCTTTCTCTTTCTCTCTCACACACATGATTACATCGAAGAAGGTTTACATGATTGCTTACATAAGAGCTATATGCATGTGTTATCTCAAATATGTGTTTATGTGTAGAGGGCATCCGTGGTGTATATGTACATGTGGCTATAATAGTGAAGAACATTCGCGCCAAAATCGAACAATCACATAAACAACAGAAATAAAGAAGAATAAGAACCATACCTTGAACCCCTTCTCGAAGGCTTACAAGGAATACCCAAGACTGCCCAAGCATCTTCTCTAAACAAAGCGATACAATTCGTGAAGCCCTTGTGCTTTCTAAGAAAAACCCTCCTCTTATTCTCCCCAAGCCTTCATTTTTTCGCCTCAAACACTATTCCAAGCAAGTGGTGTTTAAAATAGTACGTGAATTACATGTGAGTTTGAAGTAATATTTAATATAATTTTATTATATATTTTATTTAAATTCACAAAAAACTAAATTCAAATTCATATTACCAGATGTAGAGTGAGTGTTCTTTTAGTGCTTTAAAAAATGACATCAAGTTTGTTTGATTATTTTTTTAATTTTTTTATTTCATTCCATGTGAATCCTACTTCATTTTTGTGTTTTCGTTTCATATTATCTCTTAGATTCAATTCTCCTCCCATTCCATATTCATTTTGTGAATCCCTAGCCCAAATCTCGAAATTTTAATAAGGGAGTTTTGGGGGATTTGGGTATTGCATTTGGTTTGTCATCTCTTTACATCTTTTCACCCTGCCCATTTGTGCAAAATCACTAAAAATAAAGGTTAAAAAAATGTTAGTACGCAGCTTAACTAAACAGTGAAAATGTCTGGGAAAGAGAAATTGCACTTCTGCATCCACAAAAAAAATAGTGACAATGAATTGGCTCTTGAATTTAATTTACATACTCATGCAAGAAACAAATACAAAGATCAATAATTTTAAAGCTTTCTACACCAACAATGGGACTCTTTCTATCTTTGAAGCTGTGTTTCCCCACATGGACGACAAGCCTGGGGTTGGGTATGTGATCCTCACGCTTCTTTGTACACGAAAAAATTTTCCCTCACACAAAACGAAAGGTGGGTATTGAACACACAGATGTGGACTAAATTTTGCTGCATATATGTACTGGCAGACGCTTGGGTGTAAAAACGTATCGTCATTCTGTGGTATTTGCGGAGGCATTTGTCTCTCTCTTCAGAAGTAGATGTCCCAACTCATCCTTCTTGAAGAGTTTCTCAACCAGTTCATCCCAGTTTGTTCTCCCACCACTTGATCTGGATTTAGGTTTTGAGGCCTCTTCACTCTGATTATGAGAAGTCTCTGCATCCTCATCTCCCGAGAGTTCTTCTGAGGCCGGCACGGCATGAGGAATGTTCAGACTGACAGCCTTTTGCAATGCATCCTTGTGTTCCTTTTCAATTGTCTGCAACCTCTCAAGTCTCGGAATTTTTGGTGCTGTTGTAATGGTCTCGGAGCTTTCTTTTATTCTCTGGAAAATAATGAAATTAACAGTGATGCTAATTTATTCAGTCAACTGAATAATCTCAATAAAAAAGTTGGTATTTAAGCAGCAGACACCGAGAAAATAGGGCAGCTTCAAGTTAGGCTTCTTTGGCATTTATATGATGTTTCATTACTACAAATAGGCTCATACAAGAGAGGCTTTGAATTCAAAAAGTTAATTTGTTGTCTGTCAGTCATTTCTGCATTTCCTCTTGACATTCCTTAGCAACTCAATTGAGGCATGTGTGCATAAGAGAGCTGGGTCTTACCAGACTTTAAGTGGTTAATGCACACTGCAGAGCGTACTAGTAAACCAACATGATGTCCGGTATAATTATAGAGGAAAAAAGATATATGGAACCATACAGGCCAACCATATGAACTCCTAAAGGCATACATTGAACAGACAACTAATCAAATTTGATATCATAAATACACAAATGAATACTGTGATTAACACTGCACTGTCAGTCACCTAACAGAATCACGGAAGACAGTTTCTAGCAATTAATTTACTTATATAATAATATTTATAAATAATAATAATATTTATTATTACTATTGTTTTTATAAGCATGAGAAAATGTATATTCAATAATATTTAAAACTTGACTGCCACTTCAGTCATGCTGCTCAAGAAACGCAGGTGCTCCAAGTTCAGGGATTTGTTTTTTGCAGTGTAGACCGCAGCAGCTTGTACCATATCTCTTAACACTAATCACTTAAATAGCTTCAAATACACTTAATATCGGGGCAAGAAACATGAAACTAAATCTATTAATACTACAGCTGAAGCATGCTTACTTGATATTTATGCTGGCATAAATGGCACATGATTCTTTACCTCTGACGGAACTATTAATAGACATCATGTACGCAACTCATTAACATGATAACATCTTTGCTCTAAAACATGTGTGAAGTTATCATGAGTAAATTCCATGCCAGAAAGAAAAACTAACTATCCAGAGGACATTGTATCACAAATGAACAGTTCTCCTGTAAACTAAATTGTTGATAAGGGGAAGGTGAAATCTAACTCGTATGCTTTCTTAAAAACCAATAGAGTGGACATGCCATTGACTGAGAAAGAAGACAGCAGGCCTCAGAACAAATTGTAAAAATGGTTCAAATGTGTCGATTATCTTCTTCCTTTTAGCAGTTCCTATCTCACAGAATTTCCATGTCCAATGTGAGAAACGAACCAGGACGTCTCATTGACTTTCTTGTGTTAATATGCTCCTAGCTACAAACAAAAGATAAGATCAAAGAAGTACGGCACTTACCTCTAAGGCTTTCTCTGATTCCCTTACTATCCAAATAATTCCATGATCAGAAGTGGAATTGCATGATAAAACAATATGTTCAAATCTTCCCTCAACAGGAATGGCTGTTCTGGCTTCTGGGGTAAATCTCCCACATCTGCACATACCAAGCACTAAAGACTCAGCATGAGAGCAAGAACAGTTGAAGTCTGTATATGTCACCAGGTCATTTAAGTGCAGAACTTTAAAATAATTAATGCAAAAGAAATATTTGGCCAATAGTCAATACCACATGGTTTGGACTAGATTAAATTGCATCGGAGTCAAAAAAAAATGGTTAGAGTAAATTATCTCATATTGAGGTATTATTAATATCACTAAGAAAATAAAATTAAGATAAAAAAAAAAAAAATCAGATGCACATAGAAAACTAAGCATGCTAAATTGCCATCCTGAAACATCATTTAAGTTGTTTGGTAAAGAACTAAAAGTTGAAATTTCTTAAGATGAAGGCTATAAAACATTTTGATATATATATATATATATATATATATATATATATATATATATATATATATATATATATATATATTTTGTAACTCTTTTAGAGCATTAGCGCATATATAGCATCCAACACTTTATAGGAAACTTTAACAGCATTCATACCTTGCTATTTAAATTTCTGAAAGATGAATAATAGTTTCAATTAAAAAAATTGTTAAGTTGATTTTTAAAATTATAATTGAAAAAGAGGACCACAAATGTCTAAACAATTTATTCAACATTATATGAGCATTCCATTATTTATGACTTTTTAATATTTGTTTTGGGATTTGACAGTACTCAGAAAATTTGTAAGCCAACTGATTGCCCGAAAGCACTAGGCAATTATATTTCATTTGAAGATTAAAAATTTAGGGATTTTATATCAGTTTCAGGATATTGTTTATTTCAGTAATTTTTAATTACTTTGGGGCTGTTTTATGACTTTAGATTTTTCGAGAATATTTTGTAATTTATATTTTCTCTCCCTCACAGTAGTTTCTCTCCCTCCTTGCATCTTCTTCTTGCTCCTTTCTTTTTCCCCCTCTGCTCTTCTTCTTCCTTCTCCTCTTCCTGTTTCTGTTTCTGTTTCTCTCTACCATCTGTTCTGTCCTGCAGTTTCTATTTTTCACCCTTTTTCTTTACTATTGTTCTCTTCCTCTTTCTATTTCTCTCCGCCAATTCCATCTCTTCTCTTGCTTCCTCACTGTCTTGCAATATCCTACCTCTAAAAATTCAAAATATCAAGTTAATCACAATATAATACATATATATATATATAGAGAGAGAGAGAGGTGATTACCTGCAAAACTTTCTCTCTACAATATGATACATTCGTCCAGGTGCGTACAGTCTTCTGGGATCTCTAAGCTTCCTATCTTCTGGGATGAAGGTATCCCTCAAGCAAACCAGAAATAGTAAACAGGGCAAGCTGTCCAAGGTGTTAATGCCCAGTAAGATTAATCACTGCTAAAAAAGGAAGAGAATATAAAACCAATAGAAAGATTTGAGGCATGATATGGCATTTGAGATATTACCAGAAGATCGATTTGAAAATATCTTCTAATGGGGTGGGTGTTCTTGGTAAGAAATCATCCTGGGTAAGACCACATTAAGGTGACATAGTCAGCTCAATAAGTTGGATTAAGTGGTTTAACTTCATAATTATACAAGATAAATGATGACATACAATTTCAGGAAAAGGGGAAAAAAAGTAAGTGGGTTTGCAAATTTAAAAAATATTTTGTTGGTGAAAATAAAATAGCAGAATGTTATACTAAGACTTATCTGATGTTTTAGACACAGAATAAAAATAAATGACAAATAAATGGAGTGGCTATAGCTAAATTAAGACTCCACTGAAAGCTATGATCACCTAATGGACAGATGAAGGCAGGGGCATGATTGGAATAAAGAAGGTGATCAGCTTGCTTCACCTCTTGCCCTCTTTTGTGATTATGCTACCATGGTTGCGCAATGGAGGCAGAAACTTGAGCAAGCAGGTAATGTCTATCAAATTGTCCAGGAGTGTAAATAGAGTATGCTTTTGTGTTTCCCTGAAAGTAGCGTTTTGGGTGAAAAGATTAAGACTGAAAGGTCTTGTGGCATAGCACTATGTTTACCATTGTTGGAAAGAAATGCTAGGATCTTCTCAGATGACTATCACTCTTTTCATTTGTTATGGGAGAGAGGGATGTTCTTTGCATTTTTTCCCTTTGGTCCTAAGAGCTTTTGATTATCTTTTAACATGTTCAGCACGACAGAAGGACTGGCAACTTCATTTGTACTACTGTAGTTTTCTTTGGTTTTATTTGTTTACTTATTTATTTATTTATTTTTTTTGGGGGGGGGGGGGGGGAGGCGGTAGAGGTGGGTGTAGTGTCCTCTTCTTCCATTCCTTTTATATATATATATATATATTGGATTGGACTGAAGTTTCACTAAGGCATAAAAGACAGCTACAGCACAGTGAGCACACAGTTGGGACAAGGAATCTAACAGTTTTCTGTCCAAGGTAGCAACCATATTTCTATGCTGAAGTTAAATCTCACTCATTCAATACAATAAATGGATTACGGTTCTAAAATGTAATGTAAAATATTTGCATTTTATGGTGGCTTTTGGGTTGAATTTCATAGAAGAATGATAACAAAAGATGTACATTCATACATGATGAATTTTCTAGTAAAAAAAAATATCTTGAATGTATTCCCCATTTGTGAAAGATGTGCATAAGAATCTGACATGGGATAGGGCCAAATATTATTTTAAATCCTGACTGCATGTCTCTGGAGCAGATCAATTTCACGAATAAAATTCACCAAATTGTATTATATTGTTGTTCATAATGACATTTCAAAGAAGAGGCTAACCAAAAACAGCAGAAACATATCACATAAACTAACTCTCACAACTAACAAATCACACAACATGTTGTGAAAGTGTACAACAAAAGAGGGATTGGTATTTGCCAAACACAAGCATAAACTTTTTAAACTCTGATATCTCAGCCAAAACAAACAACAATGCACAAGTCATAGTCCATGGCAAGCATCCAAAATACCTTAAAGTTGTTAAGTATGGATTTTAAGCTTGGATTTGGATTTGGATTTTGGCAGATTTGGATCAATCT
Organism: Malania oleifera; assembly: GCF_029873635.1. Classification (NCBI taxonomy): domain Eukaryota; kingdom Viridiplantae; phylum Streptophyta; class Magnoliopsida; order Santalales; family Ximeniaceae; genus Malania; species Malania oleifera. The sequence continues at coordinate 25,544,480 of NC_080423.1, forward strand.
CATTACAATTTTGTATTCCATTTTATCCAAATCCCGTCAAATCCAAAGTTCAAATTCCAAGCTCCCAAAATGGGGCTTGTTTACTCATAAATCCTAAAAATTAAAACTTGAAAATAAAGTCTCTTCTATGCAGGGAACAAACTTTAGATTTCAAATTTAAGAAAATTTTGGTAGTTCATATCCCAATAAAAACCTTCAAATATCAGCACAAAGAATTTAAGTGATAACTATAAAACCAAATAAATTTCCAAAAAACTTCATTAGACCACTTCAATAATATCAGGACAAAAAATTTAACTGATAAGTGGCAAATAAAATTCCCACAGGCTTCATTGGCAACTTGGCAGTGTGCTTACATATATCCTCTTACACGTAACTGCTGCAACCATAAAAAAAATGCTGAGGAGAGTTGAGCATCAAGATCTCCTCTCCCCTGATTAGCAGAGTATTCTCCAAGATGAGATGCTACACTTCGATGCTAGCCTTCCCATAGGGCCAAAAGTGTCCCAGGGTGCTCTTTAACTTAAGACTATTCATTGTTGATGGAGCATGAGAAAAACCTACAGCCCCAAGTTAGAGTGTGACGTTGAAATACAACTTCCAGATTAAATAATAAACTCACCCACTTGAGATTTTTCTATCCAAGCAAATCTTTTATGCTCTACTTCTGTTTCTACTGTACAACTACAACACATTGCAGATGAGAGCATCTGCCTGATTGCCGAATCATTCAAAAACACAAGAATCATTTCCAATCCACTGCCAGAAACACCCTAAATAAGAACATATCATTTCCATGACTTCAAAAACTCAGCAATATTATTGGTTACTGTGCAAAAAAAAATAAAAGATTTAAAAATTACCATTTCAAACAAACGAATTCAAGACAGAGTGCCCAATAACAGAGCATTCAAGTCAACGAAACACAATACAAATCAAATTGAAAGGATTCAAATCAAAAGCCCATTCAGACCATCTATCAAACATCGAAAAAACAAACCAAAATTGAATCGAATGGGCATTCAAGTCTCTCACCTGCAAAACCACCGAGTGTATCACATCCGCGTACTTCACGGCCAAATTGAGTGACATACACCGCGCAGGCGCAACCGCATAGCACATGACACTACTCCGTGGAATCCCCCCTAATCTATCGCGGTGATTCACGACAATGATCGTGAGGATCGCCGCAACACCAGACCCCAGCGAGTGCCCAGCAAAAATCATCTTGTACGAAGATCCGTTCTCGACCCAGAGCCGCTTTAGGGTTTCCGATTCCTGGTTGAGCAGCCAAGCAGCAGATTTCAGAAGCCCATGGTGAACGTACCTGCGAAAGAAGAAGAAGAAGAAGAAGAAGAAGAAGAAGAAGAAGAAGAAGAAGAAATTAGAATAAGCAGAGAAGAACAGAACACAGCACTCATATAATTAGAGGAGGGGTTTTACTTTACCCGCCGTCGAACATCTGCATGCCGAGGCGGTTGTCGAGGAGGACTTTGTAGTCGCTCTCCTTGATGAGGTTGAGGCCGCGGATGGCGAGGACGATCTCGCGGTGTTCATGGTCGGCGTAGATGAGATAAGGCGGGGCGTTGCCTAGAGTCTGTTCGTAGGAGACGCGCTTTATGACCCAGTCTGGGTTGAGGCGGTAGCCGCCGGGCGGGGGGAATTGGGGATTGCGGAGGTCGTCCTCGTAGACGGCCAGGATGATGCGGCAGACACGGGGGACTGGCTCGAACTCCTCCGCCGTGGCCAGCGCCCAGGTTGCGCTGTCGTCGGAACCCACGTAGGTGCAGCGCTTCCATGCCCACCGGAGGCACCCCAGCACCACCACGCACTCCACCCCACACGACACTGACATTTATTAATTTCTTACCCTTTTTCCTTGATTCCTTAGCAACTCTCAGAAAGAGAGAGAGAGAACAAAGAGAAATGCAGCAGAGAGATGGTGGATGTATTAATGTAGTTGAAGACTTCACGTGGGCCGGCGGCGGCGGCGGCAGCTAAGGAGGTGCTTCGGCGGACAGAGAGTTGTCGGAGATGAGAGAGAGAAGGGGTTTTGTAGGAGATGGGTGCCACTCTGGACTGGGTCCAGCCATCTAGTCCTTTCTCCTTTTCTTGTCTTAAATATTAATGAGTAAGTTTTACATTGTAGTATTTTTCCTCACACGCACTATTACTATTTTTTATTTTTAATTTTTTTTAAAAAATTATAAAAAATAATAAAAAATTATAGAACATAAGAAAATAATTATAAATAGTTATTAAGATATTTTAAGATTATTACAAGTAGTTATAAGAATAAATTTAAAATAGTTATAAGGATATTTTGATATTATTATGAGTAATTGAAAAAAAATTAAGATAATAATTAGTAATTAGAGGAATAAATTTAATATTTTTTTTTTTAAAAAAAAATGGAGAATCTCCTCATAATATTAAAGACCATATAAGGTGAGCTTAATAAAAAATACAATATTTTTAATTTTTAAAAATTATGAATTGTTTTAAATATTTAATTTTAAAATATTTATGCCTCTTCGAGAATTAACTTGAGTTTAATTTTAAATTTTACATGTGGTTGTTTTTTCTTTTACTAAATCTAAAAAAAAATGTAAAATTTTAAAGATTTTGAAAAGTTACATAATTTAATTAAATCCGTGTCATAATATATATATATATATATATATATATATATATTAATATTATTATTGTTATCTATTATTGGTCATTTGGGGGGTTTGGTATGGTCTATAAAGTTATAGATGTGGTATGAGTGTTCAAACATATAAAAGAGTAAAATAATCCATAGTGTAGACTTCCAGGGAGTAAAGTACTTTTTATTTAACAGGAAGATGATTTGCCAATTAAAAAAATTGAAGTAATTATTTAGACTCAATTTATCATACAATTGGATTCGATTCAATTCAATTCTACTTAAATTAAATTGAGTTCAACCTGATTGAGTAATTTAACAATTTGAGTACAAATTTTATAATATTACTTGTAAGTTTAATCAAGTTTAATTAAATTTTTATAATTTATTTTTTTATGTTACATATTTATATATAATATACATTATATTTATTTAATAACGCATGTAATTGTATTATTTATATTGTTTTATATATTATTTTAATATTAATTTATAATCAAGTTGAGTTTAATTAAGATAAACTTGAATTTTTTAAGAATTTATAACCAAATCAAGTTTGAATTTGACTGTTTTGTAATTGATCAAATTAGAGTTGAGTTTAAGTTTTTTAAACATTTTCTAATCAAGTTAAGCTTGAGAATCAAGTATCGCACAATGTTAACTCGACTCCACTCAAATGCACCTCCTAAGCATATGTCTTGTTCAGTTTGTTCCTCATATATCCCTCTACGTGATAAAAAGTTAGTCATGTTCATGTTAAAGGTTTTAAATTCAAATATTGATAGAGATAAGAAGGGTTATAAAATGAAAGATGAATTACATTCTAAATGGAGTCCATACCCAATATGGACATTACAAATTAATCACCAGCTCCATGCATATTTATTCATATTTATTGTCATTTATTTAATTTATAATTCTAAATTTATGGTTATTTTAGAAAATGATAAATTAAATACGAAAATTGTTTATTTATGTACTTTTTTTTATTAATGATGAAACAAATTTGGTATATTTCTAGTGGCCAATAACAATTTATTGGTAATTAGAGGAATGAATTTAATAATGCAAAAACGAAGGAGAATCCCTTTACTATGGCAAGTGCAGGGTTCACCACCCTATTTTGTTTTTATAGAGAAAATTTTTGTATCTCTTTTTTTTTTTCTTTTTTTTTTTCGATTACGTAAGAACTCCAGCTACCAACGATCCTTTCGGACCCCTGGTGCAGCACCAAACTTACGGATCAGCGTCCTCCGCTCCTAGGTCTCGCTGATCAGGGTAAAGTCCGGATGCGGACACGGCTTTTATGCATTAGTTGGACATTCAAAAATTATTGTATCTCTTTGGTATGGTGTTATGTAGTTTTCTCACTCAGGCATGGAGGGATCCTTCAAATCCCATCACTAAGGCTTTGACAGCTTCTGAGATAGTTTGTTTTTATTTTTGGATATAAATTTGTTATACTGTGGATATTTATTTAATTAGGACTAGCATTTGATATTGAGAGAGCCCATCCATATTCCATTAGTAGCAAGTATTTCCTGAATAGACTCTAAATGGTAGACTTTCTTCAAATTGTATGTCTCAGGTGTCGGACTGGTGTCAAAACCAACTATCATTAGAATATAACATGATCTCTCTCTAGGATTAGTGGGACTAGGGGTGAGCATAATTCGGGGAAAACCGAATTAACCGACTGAAATTGGTCGGTTCGGTTCGGTTAAAAAATTATGTTCGGTCGGTTCAGTTATGCTTTCCAACATTTCGGTGAATCGGGTTTCGGTTCGGTTAATGGAGAATGTTAATTCGGTTAACCGATTAACCGAATTAATAATTAATTAAATTTAAATATAAATTAGTAAATTAAAATCTGGTTATTATTATTCTGGTATTCTCTCAAACTCTCAGGCTCAGTCTCACACTCAGCCAGAACGTAGAAGACCCTCCCTCACTGGTAGTGAGTCACTGCCTCTCTCTCGCTAACCTGAGCTCGCTCCTCCGCAGTCCACACCAGACACCACCGGTCCACCAAACTCCATCTTCACGCGATGCCATCGTATGTGTCCATCGCCGTCGCCATCGCCCGGCCATCGTCACCAACACGGCAACACAGACTACACAGTCACTGCTCTTTGAAATCGGAAGGCCATCACTGAGTCACTACCTCTCTCCCGCTCATCCGAGCTCACTGCTCCGCACCGCCATCGCCATCGTCGTCGCCGTCCATCGTCACCAGCACACAAGCTGACAAGCTCCCTCTCATTCTCATTTCTCTTCTCTCGTGCACATACCAGTTCACTGGAAGTGAGAACCACCCCCGAGTCCCCTTCCCTCACTTCTCGGGAAGCTTCCCCCCTTCCCTCACTTCTCGGATACACCTTCCCGGCTTCCCCCCTTCCCTCACTTCTCGCTTAAATTCGGTTAACTGAATTACCCGAAAAATAAATTCGGTCGGTTCGGTTCAGTTCGGCCAAACGGTTCGGTTGGTTCGGTTAACAATTTTCTTTAACCGAAAATTTCGGTTAATTCGGTTAATTAACCGAATATGGCCGAACCGACCGTTTGCTCACCCCTAAGTGGGACGTCTGACTATGTGTGGCCATGGATAGGCCTTTATAAGTCCAGAAGACCTTAACTGATCCAAACCTATTAAGGTTATATATATTTACATTCTAATGACAAGTGTATCTGATAGTAGTCTAAATCCACAAGATCAACACAAGACAAACAATATTAAGCCATGAATCACACTTGGGAGACAATGAACTTGTAAGTTGGGAGTTACTAACTTTTGACAAATACGGTATATATAAAAAAGGGAAAAATCCTATACTTTAAATCTATATTAGGACAAAAGATGAAACAAATAAATGTTAGTTTTATAGAGAAAACATATGATAGAAACCTACTTTCTTCAAAGACTTTTAACAAGTACGTCAAACTTCGATACAATGATTTTTATATAGGGTGTGTCCAAATAGGAATCAAGCATTTGAAAAAAAGAGGGCTGAAAAATGTTTTACTAATCTGTCTTAGAGATACTAGAATCACAGATTATACAGAATCAATTTTAGGGATAGTAGAAACATCCCTAACCAATTGACTAATTTTTTTTAAATGTTTTTTAGATTTTACCATAGGACAAAATGCTGACAAGCATAAAGAAAAGTGTCTAGTATTAGATATACAAGCACATAAATGACAAATTCCTCGAGGAAATAAGTCCGTACAAATTAATTTACTAGGTCCATTATGAACTCTTAACTACAGGAATTATCCCTCAGTTTAATCCACCAAGAATACCTCATGGATAGACAATATGCTATGAAGCCTGACCCCAAGTTAATGTCATTGTACCAAATACCCTTAGATGGAATGAGATTAATCTGTCAAACCATTGGATAAAACCAAGAGTCCTACCCTAACAAGCCCAACCTCCTAACAGAACATTTGGAGGATACATTAAATGTGAATTAGGAGGTAAAGGAATAAAATTCCAACGAGGTAGTTCAGAAATAGAATTCGATCATTCTAGTCTAGAAATGAGTAAACAAAGATCTTATTCTATCTCAAGAAACATAGCTACGGATTTAAAAAAATCTAGACCATCAACATCAAGAGAAGACCCCCTTGGGAAAATGAAAGGGATACATATAGAAGAACAAATAGCCCAACCAATGTATGAAGAACCAAAGCAAAACCTTTCGCCAACCCAATCTCAAATTTATAAATTTAATGTTCTACACAAAAAATTTGTAATAAACAAAAGTAAATTAAAGAAAGAATTTTTGTCAGAAAAGAATAAAGATGTAAGAGAAAAATTCTTCCAAAGATTTACTAAGGAAAAAAATGGAAAATTACAAAAAAAAGATAGAATGAAGAGATGAATAGGATAAAAAAGAATATTCCAATCTTTGAGTGGTTTAAGGATAGAGAAAAATATGAGAAAAATTGTTAAATGATCATATTATAGGACATCATCCCCCAAAATAAAGAATTTATTTACAACACAAAGACAATGAAATCCAAAGGATACCCTTCGCAATGCTTGATAATCTTCATCCAGCTCAACTAGCCATGCAAACAACATGTTCAAATAATGGTTAGACAAAACAATTGCACAAATGAATATCTGACAACTTTAGGAGTACAATTGGACATAATATAAAGTTACAAAGTGGAAAAATTGGATAAAATAGATAAACAAAACATTGAACAACAAATAATCATTTACCACAAACATTTAACTAAAAAGAAAGAGGGAAAAGAAAAGAGTTAAGTATGGGGCTCAAATTTCTTGATCCATCATATATAAAAGGGTGCTTTGATAAAGAAGAGATCTTAAATCAAATAGACAAAACACTTTCAAAAATCCCTTCCTCCTCTAAAACCATACAATCTCATGATGAAAATATGTGTGAAAATTTAGATCTGAAAAATTACTAAGACGAGTATCAAAGTGATGTTTCAAAAATTGAAGTAATATTCAATAAACAAACTTTAAATCTTGTAGGATTGATAAATAGGGCTACTAACAATTATACCATACGAATATCCCAAATAAAAAATTGTTATCCTAGACCAACAATCCAGACTTACAATTTGAAGAAAGTCTATCATTTAGAGCCTATTTAGTAAATTCTTTCTAGTAGTGGAATATTGATGGGTTCTTTAAATATCAAATGCTAGTCCTAGTTAAACAAATGTTCACTACAGAAAAAAATTATATCTAAAAATAAAAAAACAAACTATCTTAGAAGTTGCCAAAGCCTTAGTAATGGGATTTGAAGGATCGCTCCATACCTAGTGGGAACCTAACACTAGACCAAAGAGATGCATTCATTTTCTCTGTAAAAACAAAAGAGGATGGCAAACTAATTAAGACAAAAATTGGGAATGTTATACACGAAGGTATGTCTACCCTATGCATGACAATTTTGTTGCATTTCATAGGAAGCCCTAGTTTTGATGAAGGAAAACAAAGTGAACTCCTATAAAATCTAAAGTATAGAAAATTATTAGACTTTAAGTGGTATAAAGATATGTTTTTAACAAGGGTAATGCAAACAAATTGATAGTAGAGCTTCATATTGGAAAGACAAGTTTATCACAGGATTACCAACTCTCTTTGCGACCAAAGTAAGAAATAAAATGAAATAGTATAAAGGAGTTAATGGAGACCAGTATGTATAATTAAACTTAGAAGATTGAAGATATGAAGAAATAATACATGTTATAAACATCGCAAAATTATAACTCTATAATGATATAAGACTAAAAAATCAATTAGAAAAACAAAAGATGACAACTAGAAAAGAACAAGGCAATTGGTGTGAACAATTTGGGTTTGAGAAACTCAAAACCCCAGCACACAGGGAAGAAAAATGTGGCAAAAAAAAAAAAAATACGAATTTCTAGAAAGAAACTATTACAAAAAACATAAGAAACATAAAACAAGAAACAAACAAAAAGAACCAACTAGTTATAAAAGAAAATCCAAAAAATATAAAAAAAAATGGATAAATGTTACATTTGGAGTAAAGGGACATTATGCTAATAAATGTTGACTAAAACAAAAAATAAATCTTCTAGACATAGAACAAGAAATTAAAGACAAGCTAATAATGATACTTTGTGGTAAAGTATCGGAATCACTAGAATCTGACATAGATGACAATCTTATAGTAATAGAAGATGACATAGAGTCCCTTGAAACCACAAAAATTGATTGCAAAAAAGAATATTATGGAAAAGAATTTTGCATGTGTAAAAAGGAAACAAATACTCTAGACTAGAAAGGTTATGACACAACACTAGAAATAATAGAACAAATTGAGGATCCAACGCAAAAGGGTAACACCTTCATAAATTCATATAGATGATAGATCAAGATTCAACAAGTCTGCAAGATAATTCTAAAGTTCCTAGTTTTGAAGAAAAAGTAATGAAAAATTTTATAAAAAACCAACCTAGACAAACCACTACCAAATACTTACAAAATGAAATAAATAGCATTAAACTAGAAATAAAAAAACTTAAACAAATAATTGTTGAGATACAAGAAAGACAAAATGCAAAATAAATCTCAATCACTAACTCTAAAGAGGAAGAAGACAAAGAAGAAGGAAACGAAGAATATTTAAGCATTACGGACAAAATAGTAATCAAAAAATGGTACTGTGAAGTTTAAATTAGAATTGGATCAGGTTTCTCCTACAAATTTACTGCTTTAATAGATTCAGCTGCAAATTTAAACTGTATAAGAGAAGGGTTAATCCAGATCAAATACTTTGAAAAAACTTCTGAAACATTATATGAAGCAAATAAACAAGAGTGACAAATAAATTACAAGAAACTAGTAGCCAAAGTTTTGTAATAAAAGAGTATGTTTTATGTTGACCTAGTTGGTCATATCCCGATTTTGATAATGACAAATACACTTGGTACTGATGTTTGTCATGAGCTTGCATGCAGGTTCACTCTACACGTGAAATTGAACAAATTGCTATATCATGATGGCGTATGGTGATCACATGGAAGATTCAAAAATATTGTGTTGTATGTGTAATTGTTTTATTATATTCTTCATTCAGGGTTGTAATTTAATTATGGACTGTACCACAATATGATCTGTAATAATCTGCATCATGCATGGTAGGATGATATGCTCAAAATGACCTTAGTTGGACCATAGGTTCCCACACTTAAGTGCACAAAGCCCTAACATAGTTCTTATATTATCAGGGGATATTTCAAAACAAAGAAAATGACCTTAGGTAAAAATTAGAAGGCATTCGGGCGACCGACCCTAGTAGTTCAAATTGTCTTGGTCGACCAAGCCGTAGACTGGTCAAAAGGTTGACCTGAGTTTGGCAAACCGAACTAAAATGAACGTATCTTCCACGGTTGACCGAACATGTGTCAGGACCTTTCCCACCAATTCGGGCGTCCGAACCCCATGTTCAAATATGCCTTGGGCGACCAAAAGTTCAAGTTCGGCATACTGAATGCCGAACTTCAAACCAGGCACTTGAGTCACGGTCTTTTTGAGGAATCGCCTTATTCAGCAAACTAAACTAAAATTCAGGCACCCGAATCTTGAAAATACTTTTTCTTGCTGTGTCTGTTAGGGGCGGCTGAACTTCAGCTCAGGCACACGAAACTCTTGGGTTGGTTTTATTTTTACCTCGGTAATTTGGGGTTAAATAGGGTTAATTTTTCTAAACACTTTTAAAACATTTTTAATAATACCCATCGAGTCCCCAACGGTTATAATTTTTCCTATGCCTATATATACAAGCTCATTTGCAAAATTAATTAATGATTAACACTTAGATTATCTTGAAGGTCCTCTAAAATTTTAAGTACCTTTTCTTCACATATAAGCCCATACATCCACTCTTTGCTATTCCTTTGAGAAATCCAAGTTCGTAAGAGTGGTTAAGTGATTCAAAGTGCTTAAACTCTCCTAGTTGTTGATTGATTGATTTTTTCATAAAGAGTTCTAGCTAAGGTTCTTCTCCTGATTTAATCAATAAATCTTTGTGTGAGAAAACCCTTGTAGCTAGTGAGTCTTTGCGTCTTGGTTGCAAGACTCATCAAGCTTGTGTGATTTTGATTTGCAAAATATTTTTCACAAGCTTACATATTTTTCAAATATCTCTTGAACCATTATTTTGAGAAAATCTTGTTTGAGATATTTTGAATATACTTGTTGAAACACTTTGAAACTTGTGGTGATTGATTTACATTTTTTATTTGTTTCAAAGTTTGCTTGCAAATACACTCTAGATCTTAATTGCATACTCACATTAGATTAAGTGTTTAGTATATACTATTAGCACTGAACATATTTACTATCATCCGTGCTTGCATATTATCTGGACTGTATTGTAGTACATAGTATGTTTAGTTAAGAAGCATTTTTGTGTACACAAATTTTAGTTGATTTGTTGTATTCTAGGCATGGGCCTAAAGAGGGAGATTAGCCTTATTGAATAGTCCCGGATTGGCTTAGACCCGGTTAGGAAAGCTAGGCGCACCATCCTGGTAAGTTGTAGGTTGAGGTCAGCCCCATGAATTGACCTGGTTGTAACCTGTGCTGCTCCACCCATTAAGTGAGCCGTAGTGAAATCCTTGTGCTGGTGAGCCAAGGCTGAGACGTAGGCAGTATTGGCCAAACCCCGATAACATATCTAGTGTCAGTTTATTTTCCGCACTTTATTTTCTGCACCTGTATGTTTATGCTTATTGGTTAAATATATGTTTGGGTTTGAGATTGCTTAGACCGCCCCTAGGTTGCATAATACTAATTGTTGGATTAGATAAACCTAAGAAGAATTTTTTAAATCTCCAATTCACTCCCCTCTTGGGATTGCACCAAAGCTAACATTTTAAGATAAGTTTTATTATAATTAAAATAATTTCACATCTTTTAATTTTAGGATTACCATTCTTATATCTTCTTGCACCTTTCCAGACAACATAAGAAGGAATTAAGACAAAATTTGGAAACAAAGATATTTTATTCAAATTTGCTCACTCTCCAATACACAAACAAATTAATACTCTCAAAGACCATTCTATTAAAATAAAGGATAAAGAAAGTCAAGTAAGCTTTTTAAAGGACAAAGTAGCCTATGAAAAATTAGACAAATTAAGACTCGCAGAAAAAAGTTTCCAAAAAAAAAAATGTAGAAGCTTTTGAGACCCAAATAAATAAAGAAATATGTTTTGATCTCTCGAATGCTTTTTGGGAAAGGAAAAAATATAAAATAAATTTTCTTTATGAAAAAGACTTTTCAGAGAAAAATATCCCAACAAAATTTAAACCAATACAAATGTATAAAGAAGTCTTAGATTATTGTAAAAATGAAATTCAAGACCTTCTTGACAAGAAATTCATTAGAAAGTCAAACTCCCACGGAGTTGCTTTACTTTCTATATTAAAAAAGAATCCAAACTTGAAAGAGGAGCCCCTAGATTGGTAATTAACTACAAACCTTTAAACAAAGCCCTAAGATGGATAAGATACTAAACAAATTAGAGTTGCTAAAACAAGTCTATAATGCAAACTTTTTCTTCAAATTCGACACGAAATTAAGCTTCTAGAAAATCCATATTGTTGAAAAAGATAAAGATAAAAATGCTTTTATAGTCCCCTTTGGACAATATGAATGGAACGTAATGCCATTTGGTCTCAAAAATACATCTAGAAAATTTCAAAATATTATGAATGTCATATTTTATTCGTATGCATAATTCATAATTGTTTATATTGATGATGTTTTAGCCTTCTCCAAAAACTTGGACAAACGCTTTATAAATTTAAATACTTTCCAAAAAATAATCAAAACAAATGGGTTAGTAGCATCTGAAAAGAAAGTTGCATTGTTCCAAATTCGAATAATATTCCTTGGACATATAAAAGAAAATGGCACAATAATTTCTATCGATAGGAGTATCGAATTTGCTAACAAATTTCTAGATGAAATTAAAGACAAGAAAAACTTCAAAAGTTCTTAGGATGCTTAAACCATGTTTTAGATTTTTATAAAGACTTTAGAAAAACCTGTAAACCTCTGTATGATAGATTAAAAAAGGATCCTCCATCTTAGACCTCTAACCACACAAAAATAGTCAAAGAAATTAAATGAAATATCAAAAATCTTCCCCCTCATGACAATATGCAATCCACGAACTTTTAAAATAGTCAAAACATATGTGATGCTCGAACCCACCAAGTGGGGCCTGGGTGTCACGTGTTCCAATCACCTGTATCTGATACCATAATTAACATGCACGCAGCAGAATAGAAATAAATAAGCTCAAATAAATACCAGAGTTCTATATAATAACCCAAAAACGAACACTACAACATCTAAATATCCGTATCCACAACCAACATTTAAAACACAACTTAGTACAAATATATCTGTATACCAGTATCTCACAATACCAAAAAAAAAAAAAACCACCAAAAACAGTCCCAACCTAGGCTTTCAAGCCCGATCTCCAGAAGAACCTAAAAAGTTGTTAATCTTATGGATAGGCCTTACTTTATACTTATATATATATACCCACAATCCTCAAATTTCTTAATTTAATTAATTTTCTTAATAATAATTAATTAATTAATTAATAATAATAAATTTTGTTTTTCGGTCATTACAAAAGATGCCTCTAATGTAGGATATGGCGGCATCTTAAAGCAAGTAAGTGACAATAAAGAAAAATTAGTACGATATCACTCTTGGAGTGTGGAATGAAACTCAGAAAAAATATTCTACTGTCAATAAAGAAATATTGGCAGTAGTTTTATGCATTACAAAATTCCAAGATGACTTATTAAACAAAAAATTCTTATTAAGAGTAGAATATAAATCGACTAAATATGTTTTAACAAAAGATGTAAAAAATTTAGCATCGAAACAAATATTTGCTAGGTGGCAAGTTTTATTATCCATATTTGAATTTGATATTGAAAATATAAAGGGTGAGACAAATTCTCCGCCCGATTTTCTAACTCATAAATTTTTGCAAGGGAAGAAATAACAGAAAAACCAAAGTCAAATGTTACTTCAAAAGATAAATATGCCATGATGAGTCAGCAAGGCACAAATATTGCAACAACTTATTCTTAACCAATTTAGCCCAAGGGCTTACCCCCAGTTGCAACCTTCTCCTCCCTTCTTTCTTCTGCCTCTCCTTCCAGTTAACTATTTCTTTGAGAAATAAATTTTCAGCCCTAGAACAATTAGGACAATATTTTCCTCTAGTCCAGTCTAAAGTAAGTTCTTATAAAGACAAAGATTTAGAGCCACCTACAAAAGACACAACAACCTCATCTCCCTATCCTATTTTAACCTCAAATTGTGACCATTCTCCTTATATAATGAAACCATATTTTTTCAAATTTTTTGCTCTAGAACCCAAATTCCTCAACCTTGAATTTCTTGACAATCTAAGAAAAAGTGCAAATAAAATTATTATCAAAGATTTCCATAGGATTCCTAAAGACATTAAAAAGGGACAAAACTTTTATAAATTCATCTTAGTTGATACCGATTCAGCTGAGGTCTTTAGAGTTATTGACAAACACGATCCAACAAAATTTGCATTTATAAAAATGAAAATTGATCATATTTTGTCCTTAAAATAGTGGGGAAGTAACCCCAATGTGACAACAAAATTTTCTCAACCATTTTGTTGACTTTTTGAGTCTGATCTCTGTTTTGATGTTGACAAAATACTAGTATCTTATATGTGTTTAAGTATGTGAACAGGTCTAAATTTCAGCACACATAAGATTAAGGGACTTGGAAGCCAGAAGAAACTCCAAGATCATATGTTTATGGCGCATTCCATGAAGACATACGAGCAAAAAGATTGAAAACATTTGTTCTTATTGTAAAATGCATTTTGTTTTATATTTTGGGTTTGTAATATTTGCATATTATGCACAATAAGAATTAAATGCTCAAAGACCATAGACTGACCGTAGGGAACCATATTAGACTTTGGTAGACCGACGTTGAATTTTTTGGTCAAATTTAGGGCAAAATAGTAAATTTGAAATGCCGTCGGTTGACAGACCGCTTGTGTATAATATTACCACTATTGACCAAAATAATGTTCACACACGGAGTCAAACTTTGACCTTCCCTCAGTTGACCAAACCCTAGGCAGTGTAAATGCTTCGGTCGACCGAACCGGCCAAGAAGTCAACATGTTGACTTCACTCGGTCGACTGAACCAACACGTGTTTGACACCCCAACTACTTGGTTGACCGAACTCACAATTCATTTTGGCCATGATCGACTGAACCTAGAGGTACGGTCAACCGACTTATCTTTGTGGACCAAACCCACAAAGGGGTTTAGAATCGCCCTGATATGGTCAACCAAACTTGTAGTTCAAATAATAACTATCAACCGAACTTAGTAATTGGGTCAACCGAACCTTGAATATGGTCGACCGAAACCTCTTGGGTTGGTGAGATTTTTATCGTGGTTAAACTGGGTTATTTTTAATTAAACATTTTTAAACATTTTCAAAAATACCTATTGAGTCCCCAATGGTTATATTTTTTTTGTAAAAACTATATATACTCCTTCATTTGTCATAATTAGCATCATATTAGTAAAGTGATTAGCCAAAAATCCTTTGAAAATTTAATTGTGCTAAAATATTTCATACTCCCACATTTTCATAAGCTCATTGTTAAAACTCTTTCTCATACTCTATTGATTACATATTTTAGAAAGAGTGCATTGTGTTCTTCATCTTCATTTGCAAAGTTATTGCAACTTGAAGATTAAGTGAACACTCATATCTTGTGGGCATTTATACATTCTGATCAAGCTAACTACTCTCACATACTTGCATTGTTTGATCTTGATTTTTAAGAGTAAGCTAAAATTTTTTCATTTATATTTCTATTGATAAATATTATTCGGGAAGAACTCCTCCTTGCTTGTGAATCTTGGCATCCTTATTGCAAGGTTCAAAAGCTTGATTTATGTTCTTGATAAAAATATTTTTGCAAGCTTAAACCCTAATATCTATTGTGTTGGATTTGCTTAGGGTTTTATATACCACCTTTGATTATTCATTTATTGAATATACTATATTGAATCAAAGGTCTCACTATATACACACACACACACACACACACACACACATTCTTGAGAGTTGACATATAACTTCACATTAGCATCTCTCACATTATCATATAATTTATTTAATTGAGATATATATTTGATATACTCACTTGAGCATTAACTCTTATCATATTTGAGTGCATTGGTTGTTTTGTGCTTATTGTGGTACATATCTGCTTAGTCTAAGAAGTATCTTAATTGTACACAAATTTTACTTATCTGCTTTATTCCAGACATGGCCTGAGGGGGTATTCTCCACCCCGTAAGGAGAGTTTGTAAAGGTTGAGGTTAGCCCTGGTAATTGACCTGGTATTGTATTCAGTGCCGCTCCACCTATTAAGTGAGCATTAGTGGAATCCTCGGGCTTGCGAGCTGAGGTGGGGATGTATACAGTATTGGCCTAACCGCGATAACATATCGTGTGTGCACTTTATATTTCTGTAAGTTATTTACTACACATGTATGTTATTTTCAATAGACTGTGAATGTTGCGCATGATTTCATTTCCACACATTATATTTATTTGTGCGTTTGGGATTGCATTTAGAAAGACCCTAGGTTATGAAATACTGCTAATATCTGGTTAATCCTAGGAAGAAGTTTAAAATTCTAATTCACCCCCATCTTGGGAATACACAAAGTCCAACAATTATTATCAGAGCCTCGTCACATATAATTAAATGTTTTTGTAAAAGATCACGATGACTAGAGTTGGTGTATCCCCATCTTGTGAGGGAAGGTTATCTACAAACCTTCCAATGTTTCACGGTGAAAATTTAACCAAATGGAAATTTAGAATGAGTATTTTTATTAAAGCACTAAATTGAAGGATTTGGAAAGTTATTGCTTAGGGAAATGTTGTGCCTATGAAAACCGTTGATTTTGTTGAAGTTTCCAAATTGGAAAATGAGTTGAATGACAATGACATGAATTAAATGCAAATAAATTTTTATGTCATGAACACTTTATTGTATGCTTTAGATACTAACATCTTTCATGAAGTTATGGCATGTTAGAATGCTAAAGAAATGTGGGAGCAACTTGAAAAGAGTTATGGGAAAACTAGGCCAGAAACGGCTATCACTCTAAGCAAATCAAGCTCAAAAGATCATGGAGGAAAAAATCAGTGCTTTATAGCCTTAACCAACAAAGAGGTAAATTCGTCTCCTTCTATCTCATTAAATGATTCATGCATATGATTCATACAATAAATCTTGTGATACATTTGATACTAAATCATGTGATAGTTCTGGTAGTGAAAGCATGCCCACTTATGAGGAACTAAAATAGGAATATATTGAAACTCATAAGTCTCTTGTTAAAACACTTAAACAGTATACTAGTTTGAAAAATAAGAATGAGGCATTATTGAAAGAATTTGAATCAAAAGTTCTTGTTGAAAAGGAAAATGATTTGAAAATAAAAAATTTGATAAACAAGAATGAAAAATTGGAAAAAGAGCTGAATGTCTTAAGATCCCAAATCTCCAATGATAACAAAAAGGATCTTCTTATTTTAGAACTTGAGTGAAAAACAAACATAATGTCCAAAGAATTCATAAAACACAAAGTGTTTGCAAGGACTTAAAAGATTAAAAAACTCAAGGCCTTGAAAGAAAAATTGAGGACCAAGCCAAAATCATTCATACATTTACTAGGGGCAAAGAAAACTTAGACAAGTTTCAAAGTTCATAAAAGATTACCTTAGACAAAGAAGGTATATGTTATAATGGTATTGAAAATAGGAAAATAAAAAACCTATACATGGGGTACTTTGTAAGAGCATCAAAACACTACGTAGGATTACAGGGGGAACAGACTCCAACAGGAGTTACATAATCACATAATTCTTCCTTAGTTCTAGGATTAGTTTTAGGGGTAGTGATGGTTATAGGCTCGCGAAGTGGTGTGTGCTTAAAAATTTTAAAATTGTAGTTCGCGCCTTCACTACACACTTTTATGCTACTAAGAGCCATTTGAAAAGCAAGTCAATACACAATTTTAGTTAAAATATCCAATCTTTTCGTTGAACTATATATATATATATATATATATATATAAAATTTAACTAAAATTGTGGATTTATGAAGTCAATCATGCTATAGCCAATATATATTATCCAATCATAATGATATATATATTGACTTCATAAATCCACTTCCAAATGGAGAGGGCATCTATGCCTGGTAAATAATTCTTTATGCTTAACTTATACTTAAATATGAAAATCTAACGTTAAGCATACTTTGTCCATTGTGTAAGACTGAGCTTTAGGAAATGAATCATATATTAAGCATAGTCTAATCCTAAACTCATCTTGGAGCCTTAAAAGCCTAATAAAATTTTAGTTATCTCTCTAGGCTTAAGTACTCTTGATCATAACTCCTTATTCATCTGGTGCTTATTAATAGGCATCCCTCTTGTAATCAAAATTAGAGACATTCACTAAGGAATTCAAGTTTTATTGTCAAATCAAAATATTTCCTTTGAACCTTAAATGCAAATCTCTCTAATTTTGGTTCATGCAAAACCCTTCCTCCTCCACAGGAAATCTTTACCACTCCATGATCATTTATGGTAAAGTATTGTCCATCCATGGGCTCGTATCCTTATCTTAAATTGTAATTATATTTCAATGGATACCTTCCAGCCATGGTTGATATGAAATTACCAAAGAGCATCATTCATTAAATATTCATGCACTCCATACTACTCTTTGCTAAAATTAGTTAGGACATATTGTTTGGCAGCCAACCAAGGTTAGTATAGCCAACCAAGGTTAAGTTTAGTCTTTGGACCGCACAATCCGATTATAGGGGTTAAACATGACATGCATAAGCCAAAAGGAGTCTTGTATACAGATTTGGGTATTTATGTGATGATGGCCTTTGATAGGCATAAATAGTGTTTTGAAGAAAAGTATGAGTATTTGATTATATATGTGATTGACAGACTACAAATAAAATTTTTATTAAAATAAAACTGTAATTAAATTATTTTTACACAAAAGCTTATTTTAGCCCCATATAGATAATAATCTAGTCCATACTTATTGAGAGGTGTCTCACCCAATAATTAATTTATATTTCAGGACGTACCGGTGATCAGGCGTAGCGAGCTCCGACGTAGGGTTAGAAAATATAGTATAGAGTAAGTGTTTATGTAGTACTACTTAAAATGTTTTGTATATTCCACGTGTTGTAAATATTGTTATTTAGAGATATTCTTGTAAATATATTGGTTTAGTACTCTGGTATATAATGTTTGAAGTTTAAAATTATTTCCGCTGCATACATTAAATTTATTTATAGAAAGTGGCACCCTAGACCCCACCGGGTTTGGGGCGTCATAGTTGTGGTATCAGATCCTAGGAGATAAGTTCTGTAGACTTTAGTGAATAATTTTACCAGAGTATAGGTATGAATTATGATGAGGGTAGGAATGGGAAGGTTAGGATATTTTTAGCTTATTATTGGATAAGTCGTGATTTATGATTTTAAAAATAAATTTTTTATTTTTTTTTTATTTTTTTGTTTTCCAAAATGGACCCCAGAGATAACAACATGGATGCCGAGGGAAGTAATAATAATATGGGGGCCTTCAATGAAGAGGATATTAATTCTACAATAGTGCAACAGGGTTTAGCCTAACAAGTTATGACGGAGATTCTCTGGAACTCTAGGGGACAGAGTTGCCCACCCATTGACCAAGATTGTACCATTGAGCAATTCACCTGCATGAACCCCCCAACGTTTGAATGAGGAGCTAATCCAATTGTTGTGGAAAATTGGATCCAGGAGATGGAGGAGTTACTGGGAGTCCTCCGTTGTACAGACAAGCAGAAGGTACTATATTCTACCTTCAAGATGACCCGTGAGGCCAAATGCTAGTGGACTTCTATGAAGCTACTCGAGGAGCAAAGGCCGAAACCGGCAATTCTTACATGGAAACATTTCAAGGAGTTTTTCTTTTATTATTATTTTTCTACCTCCACCAGAGATGCCAAGGCAAAAGAGTTTACAAATCTAACTCAAGGGAGCTTGACCGTTCAACAGTATGCGGCCAAGTTTATGGAACTATTTTGATTCGCCCCATATTTGGTCCCAGATGAATCAAAGAAAGTTCAGAGATTTGAAAAGGACTTGAATTTGAGGATTTACAAGTAGGTGGTGGCTTTTCAAGTTTAGAACTTCTCTGAGTTGGTGGATAAAGCTATTGTAGTAGAGAAAAGTCTACAGAGGAGTGCAGAGATACTGAATCAGAGAAATATGTTCGTTCCTTTAGGTTTTCACTCTGGTACTAGTTAGGGTCCTTGGAAGAGAAATAATAATATTGTGGGCTAGAAGCAAGTAGGGGAAAATCGAGCTTATCTGAACAATTCACCACACCCTCCTTGTCTTAGATGTAATAGGAGACATTAGGGTGAATGTCGAGTTGGAGTATAGTCTACTACCGATGCAGTAAACTTGGCCACATTGCACAAGATTGTTGTATGATGCTTAGCAATGCATCCATTTCTAATCAATACCTTGAAAATCATGCACCTATTTATTCTCTTACCCCGGAAGATGTAGAAAATGCCACTAATGTCGTGACAGGTAATATTTCCATATTTTCAAAGAAAGCAGTAGTATTATTTGATTTTGGAGCAACACTTTCTTTTATATCTATGGTGTATGTTAAAATGTGTAGGGTGGTGAAAACTCAACCATTGAATGTTGACTTAACTGTGATTACACCAACGGGGACCTCAGTAGTATGTAGAAAGATGCTTGAAGGTTGTCCCATCTGTATATAGGTGTTGACTTTGGTATAATCCCAAAAGGAGGGGGGGGGGGGTGAATTGGGTTTTAAAACTTTTTGGCTATTTTAAACATTTCTCCGATTCACCACATATCATATTTCATTTTAATTATGGTCGTGTATGTAAAATGATTAAGCTATAAGTGCGAACATACACGTGCAGCATATCTCATTTAAATAAAGGTGTGTATGCAAATAATTAAAACTATGAATAAACAAGTATACACATGTGGAAATTAAAGTTCAGTAATTAAATGAGAGAGAGAGAGAGAGAGAGAGAGAGAGAGAGAGAGAGAGAGAGAGAGAGAGAGAGAGAGAGAGCAACACAATATTTGTTATCGAGGTTCGATCAAACAAACTTACGTCCCCACCTTGGGCATACCCCCAAGGATTACACTATCCCTGCTCACTTAAACAGACAGAGCAGAAGCCGTTACAACCTTTTCTTACGGGGCAAGGTAAACCCCAACTCAATTACAAGGCTCAGCCTAACTTGTCTCACGTATGGGGCTGAGACTCCCCAGTTCAATTTTCGGGTTGAACCAAACCGGTCTCACTTACGGGTCTGAGACTCCCCAGTTCAATTCCGGGTTGAACCTAACCAATACAATAAAAATATTTTTGTACATATAATATGCTTCTGAAAATACAAGCAAAGATGTACATGTTTAACCTCTAACAAATGCACTCTCTAATATGATATGAAATATGCTCAGTAGAGTAAGGGTGCTTTTCAAATTGTTAATGTACAAATAAAATATATGTGAATATTATAAATGTGTTCTCCAATAAGGATTTTTGCAAATAAAGATATTTGGAGAATTTGGAGTTTAAGTTCAAGAAATCATTTGTGGAATAAATAACTTCTCCTAATAAAATTTATCAAAGGAATAGTTAAAAGAAACTCAAGGCTTTGCTCTCAAAAATGTTTTTCAAAAATGCAAGCTAAGAGAGAGTTAAAAGCACTTGAATGAAATAAATGCCTAAATAAATATACTCTCTTGTAAAAATGATTACAATAATCAATGAAAGAGAGTTTTGGAGAGTAAAAGATTTGCCCCAAAAAATAGTTTTAAAAATAAAAAATAAGTTAGGATAACTTTGATTAACAAGAGGTTAAAAATATTTGAAAGAAAATATTTGCTAATCAAAGTTACTAATTAGAGCAAATGAGGGGGTATTTATAGTTTTTCTAGGAAATATGACCGTTGGGGACAAATTAGGAATTTTGAAAATGTTTCAATTGAATTTTAACCCTAATTACCATGGTAAAAAATTGGCAACCTGAGAGATTCGGTCGCCCAGTCCTTATAGACGGTCACCCGAATAGAGACAAAGAGAAAAGGTGAGCTTTTGGGTTCGAGTGCCTGAGGGTGAGTCCGGTTGGCTGAAGCCAAGGCGATTTTCCAAACGTTCGAGATTCGGTTGCCTGGTGAGTAGTTTGGTTTGCTGAATCTCACAATTCAGTCGCCCAGGGTGATTTTGAACTACAAGTTTGGTTGCTCGAGGACAGGGGAAAAGCCAGTGATTAGGTTTCGATCGACCGTGGAAGTTACATTCATTTTGGTTTGGTCGCCTGAGGCATGATCAACTGTTGATCTCCAGCCAGTTCGGTTGACCAAGGCATTTTATATTGTGAAGGTTCAGTCACCCAAAACATCACAAAAAATGACCTTTATGTCCTGTTTGGTCTCTTGAGCAATTTCAACCCTGGTGAAAAAGCATGTGGCATTCAAGTGTAAGGGTCATTGGTCCTATTGTCATTCAATGGCCCAGGCTTTTTAATTAAGCCCAAAAGCCCAAGTGTGCCCTAAGGTCTGTCTATGGCCAATCTGAACATTAAGTCATATCATGCAGGATGTATGCAGTTATTATAGACCAAAATATAAAAATTAAATGCATTTACAAATTAAAATTAATTGTCTTCTTGTTCTTCTTTATTGCTCTTCTCTCCATGGAATGCGCTAGTTGAAGTAAGCTTTAAGTATTCTGGCTTCCATTTCACTTTTTCCTTATGTGTATGTTGAATAGTAAACCTGTTCAAGCACTTAAAAACACACATAAGAAATTGATGCTTTGTCAGCATCAATATAGGGATCAGACTCAAAAAGTCAACAATAAGGAAGAATGCTACCTACTAATTTAGTAGCGTTTGACATGCATGGATTTGATGTAATTCTGTGGATGGACTAGCTAGCTTCCAGCTATGCTAGTATAGATTGTTACAAGAAAGAGGTGGTGTTCAGACCTCCAGAAGAGTAGGAGTACAAATTTGTTGGGTCATGTGTGCACTCCTCACCACAGATATTGTTAGCTATTCAGGCAAAAAAACTACTCTTGGAGGGATGTCAGGAGTATTTAACATGTGTGAAGGAAGCACCAGAGGGAGAATTAAAGTTTGAGGATATCCCAATAGTGAGGGAATTCTCTGATGTATTCCCGGCAGACTTGCTTGGGTTGCCTCCCGATTACAAGGTGGAGTTTGCTATCGACCTACCTCACTATGAAGCACCAACTCAGAGAAGTTCATAACAGGTTGTGTGGCCTGAAGGTTGGACTTAGCCCTAGGGGATCAGCCCAAACAAAGTCAAAGTATCCATATGCTAATACACTTGCAGGCATCTGCAACCCGGTTGTAGGTCCGATTGCCTTACCACTTTCTGGTATGAACCCCAGGGAAGGGGGAAGGCACCACCTCTACATAGGCTAATTGACTCAAACCACCCTACAAGAAGTAATTTAAAACCTATTTATAGGCCGTTGACTCAGCCAGATTTGTCAACGAAATAGAGTATTCGTTGACAAATTGCAAAAGAACATTCGTTGACAAAAGAAGGGGTTCGTCGATGAACCTTAAGCCTGAAATTTCCTATCACTCGGGATTTCTTCATCGACGACGCCTGAACTTCGTTGACGAGTCACAGAAGGGAACTCGTCGACTAAAACAGGGGATTCGTCGACGAGTCTTGTTGCTTTGCCCTTTTAAATTTTACTTTCTTCTTTTCTTATTTATTTTTTTTATTTTCCGGGTTTGGGTTTCTACATAGTTTATTTTAAATATATTTATGATTTAAATTGATTATGTTAATTCAATTATTTCCATATGCCTAGGTTTTTGGGAGTATTTTGGAATTAAATTTAACTACAGGAATTTGATCATGTTTGGGTATTTAAATATATTGGGGATTTAATTTAAAAACAGGGAGTTGATTATACCTGCGTTTTAATTAAATTTACTAAGTATGTATTTGGAAAATTCGGCCTAGGTTTTTAGGAGTATTTTGGAATTAAATTAAACTGTGGAGATTTGATCATGTTTGTGTATTTAAATATATTGGGGATTTCATTTAAAAACGGGGAGTTGACCATACCTACGTTTTAATTAAATTTACTGAGTATGCATTTTGAAAATTCTACATGCAATTTTTAAAATTATAATTATTGAATAATTTGTGTGGCATGAGTTTATTTAATTTTGTTGTCTAATTGAGCAAATTGAAATTTTACGGTGTTATATTTGATATGTGTTTGATTTGGAATATTGATGAGATTTATAACAAATTGTATGATGAAAAATGATGAGATTGTTATTATATGGTGTTACGGTGATTACGTGGATCATTGGGAATATTGATGAGATGATGTTACAAATTATATGTTGAGAAAATGATGAGACCACTATACTGTGTTGTTGCATAAATTGCGATTATATATTTTAAGAATCCTGATGGGCTGGATTTGACGGATGCTCAAACCGTAGCTACAAATGAGTATTAGTGCAACCACACTGTTGTGAAAATGTTGACGGTGGATAGTGGATTTGGCTTGAGAAGGGTAGTACACACCTGTTTCCGAACCAGAATGTGAGGCAAATCGCACTGACAGACAGACTACCTTTGATTTAGCTTTGGTTGGCCAATCAAGGCTAAATCCAGTCTTCAGGCATTACAACCCGGTCATGGGGGTTAAATATGACATGCATCGATCGAAAGGAGTCTTGTATACATATTTAGGTATTTATGTGATGATGGCGTTTGATAGGCATAAATGGTGTTTTGAAGAGAAGTACGAGTAATTGATTATATATGTGATTAATAGACTACAAATAAAATTTTTATTAAAATAAAACTCTAATTAAATTATTTTTACACTAAAGCTCATTTTAGTCATACACTGATAATAATCTAGTCTATACTTATAGAGAGGTGTCTCACCCAATAATTAATATTCATATTTCCAGACGTACTAGTGATCAGGCGTAGCGAGCTTCCAGGGAGGATTAGAAAATATCGTATAGAGTAAGTTTTTATGTAATACTAGTTAAAAATGTTTTGTATATTCCATATGCTATAAATATTGTTATTTGAAGATATTCCTATAAATATGGTGGTTTAGTTATCTAGTATATAATGTTTGAGGTTTAAAATTATTTCGGCTACATACATTAAATTTATTTATGGAAAGTGGCACCCTGGACTTTGTCGGGTTCGGGGCGTCACACATAGAATTTTTGAAATATCATTGGAGGTCATCATTATCTCTTTTGTCAAATCTCGGGGGAGATTAATGTCTTTTATCCTGGAAAATATCTTACATAACTATCTAGTTTGTCTAAAAGTGGATATAATTTATAAAAGATAAAATAGAAATTAAAAAAGAAAAAATAGAAAAATTAAAAATGTATAACTAAATTTTTTTAAAGAAATAAATTTTAAGCTAAAATATGAAGCACCGGTTTTACTAATTCCCTATGGAAAAGAAAAAAAAATAAAACGTATACTTGTCCACAAATATTTATAGGCAAATAATTGGTACACACACACACACACACACACACGAATTCTAAACAAAATAGATTTATAAAAAATAATCTAATTATAAAAAAATTATAATTTTAACTTTATCACAAACTATATGCACACATTATTTTTGATCGACAAATATAATAATTACATACTGATCCGCTTCTAAATAAAAACTTAAATAAATAAAATTGATGAAAACATCAGGCCTCGTTCTCTTTTAAGCTTTAAGAAATGATAAAAATAAATTTTACTTCCTTTCCCAAAAACGAAAGAAAGAAAAAACTCATACCAAATGAAAGTAAGGACAAATAAATGATAAACTATGAGTGAAGGCAAAAATATGAATATAGCATAAATATTTGTGTGTGGTAAATTGATTTAAACTTTTGCGGCATGTAAGTCAATACGAATAATTAGCGGGTGAAAATCTTTGGGGCTTTTTTTTAATTGATATAATAAATATATTTCTTCTTCTTTTAAAAGCATATTGATGCTTCCTATTTGTTCTAAAAAAGTCACCAAATCAAAATAAAAATACAATTACTTTTGAATAAAAGATACTAACCTCTTCGAGGGTTGAGTAAAAGACGGATCTTTTTAAAAGTTCAAAACTTCCACACACATTTGATTTTTAAAAATATATATTCCTTACATCAATTAATATCAAATAATTAACCGAATAAAATTTAAAAAGTTAAGTATTTTGCCGACATAAATATTGATCAAATATGTAAAAAAAGAAAAGTAATTCTCTTTAATCCTTACAAAAAGTGTATAGTCAATTGATGGGAATGAATTTCTTTTATATATTTTTCAAAAAATAATAAAAAAAAACAATACAATTTTAAAAATAAAATAAAAAATTATTTTCCTGCCTAGCAATATTTTGCAATAAGAATATGATTTTGCTTCTATTTTGAATATTTCCTGTGTGGGAAATGGAATTTTCCTTTGCAAAAAAGAGAGAAGAAAATTCCTGCAGAGAAGAAACGCGTGAGGAAGAAGAAAGAAAACTTTTGTGTATAATATAATTTGAAGGGCCATCAAATTGGAACGTATTCTAATTAATTAAATAGATGTAGAAAAGGAATCTCGTGCATTACGTGTTTTGTTTGGTGTTGTTTTGCATGAATTGACTCTTCTTCAATGTCTCTAGAAGCAGAATCAATTATGTTTTCGTCTTCTTGTGCGTTATGGGTTTTTGTTTTGGTGCCGTTGTGAGCGAATACATTTTATTATTATTATTATTATTATTATTATTATTATTATTTGGTTTTTTCTTTTCATTTTAGATATGACTGGGTTTGGGATTCTTTTAGCATTTTACTAATCAATCCAGCCGGAGAGTTAACTCGTCTTGTTCCCTTTACACTTAATTACTAATGAAATCTGCTCGACTTATGTTGTGATTAAATGCGGAACGATTATGCAGCAATTACGATGAATTATACAGAGCATACGTAGATAATAAAACAAGAAAACACATACACACGAATTTAACGTGGTTCGGCAGATGCCTACGTACACGGAAGCAAGCGGCGGCTGAAATTTATTATCATCCAAAATATGGTTACATCATGTATATTTATACTAACCATAGCTGTGCAGAGGTATTAGAAAGTTCCTCAAATACCCTTGTATCATTCTGTGGAAGATTTGCCTCCACACCCCAACCTATTGACTGTTCCAGTTCAAATTTTCTTCCTAATTTGCTTCTGAAAGAAACCGTCGGTGTATCTATGAAAACTGTCAATAGTTTTTCTTCAAACCAATTTCCTTATTTTCTTCGATCTGTTTTCTCTAGACATGGGTTCCGCGAGCCACATACTACAACAACTTAGACACTGATCTTATCTCAATTGGAAAATTATAATCACAATACACATTTTTTTTTTTTTGACTAGTAAAGTCTTTGGTCCTGTTTGAAATTTGAAAATATTAGACAAAGAAATAGAAATTACGAAATAATTCATTTTTTTAATACTTGGTATCAAGAAAAATTAAAAAAAAATTTTAAAAAAATTATGCCAAATCAATGAATGAAAAATTGATTTTATACATCATTAGCATTTGATTTTTCTTAATTTTTAATCATATTATAACAAAATTTTGTTTTTAATGATATTTGATAAAAAAGAAAAACAATAAAATGATTTTCTTTTCTCATTTTTCTTTTTTTTTTCCTAACAAAATCTTTGATCCAAATGGACCCTTAATTAAGGACTATTCAGTTGAGAAAATAATTTTAGATCGTCTTTTATTTTTAGTTTTCCACATGATTACAAAAAATCTATCTCATTTAACAAAAAAAAAAAAAAACGTTAATTTTTTTAATTATTATGAATTTAGAAATAAGAAATAAAAATTATTTTTAGCAACTAAACAACTCCTTTATTTTCTTATTGGAATGCCATGTTACAAATACGTATTTAATGCAAAGAGAAAGTTTTTTTAGTAATGCTATGTTACATATTTGATTTCTCATTAATATTTAATTTTATAAAATTTTAAATTATAATATAAAATATTTTCATTATTAATAGTAAATGATATGGAGACAAAATATAATGAAAATGAATTTCTTTCTTTTCTTTTGCTCAAACAAAATCCTTCATACAATTAATCAAATATGTAATTAATGCAATTTTAAAATTTTTTAATCATATTATAATGAATTTTCAGCTTTAATTGTATTTGATATAGATAGAAAAAAAGAATACAATGAAAAATATTTTTTTTTTCTTATATATTTTTTCCTTTCAAATGAACCCTTCAAGTCTACTTTATTGTGGAAGACATTTTTTATGCTTCATTTTTATGTTTTCCAAATAATTACAAAATCTAGCCAACTTTTTAGTTTAACAACATTTGCATGAAAATAAAAAATAATAATAAATTTTTTTTGGCATTATTCAATTGTGGAAATAGTTTTATATTCTATTTAAAATTTTTACGTAATTAAAAAATAGCACTGTCAATAGTCATTTTTGACCAAACATATAACAACTAAGTTGAAGAATTTAAATTTTGAATATAAGCAAGAGAGAAATATAAACTCTCCACATAGCGGTCAACGGGGCACTTATAGGATGGTCCTTTTGTCTGAATTTGTTCACATGCACGCAAAATGGTTGGCACTAGCTTGCGAGTGGTTGACTAGCCTCGTAAGGATAGTCGATTGATCTGGGTAGTTTTGAAAAATCATGTTTTTTTTTGTGTGATTGACTGGTTTTTTCGGTCTTGCACCATTGACATATGTCCTACAACGGTTACGACTATGGTAATTACCTATCTCACACACGATAGTTAAGTTAGTTAATATTTGAATGTGAAATTCAAGTTTGAGTATTTTTTCCACCATTTAAGTGACCTATAAATATATCACCTTAAAGCCATTTTCATGCGGGCAAACAAATGAAAACGGGCGAACAAATGAAAATGAACCTAGAAAAGCATTTAAAACAAGAGAGAACACCCTCCATTTGATCCTCTTTTCCCTTCAAGCATCCCATTTATCACTTTAATTCTTCAATATTTCTTATGAGATTTTGACCATTTCCCATTGTTCTTTTGTTGTATCTCATTTTAGGTTAGTCATTTTTTTGCTGAATAAAAATATCGATGACCTCCGACGAATTTTCCGATCTCGATCACCTGAAAAGGATGAAGAGACGATAGACTTGGAGGACCCGGGGTGTACTTCAGCGGATCTCTTCAATGCCTAAGTCACGGATTGACTTTGAGAGGTATGAAGCAACAGTAAAGTATGGTTTAGAATGAGATACCTTAGCCTTTTCTTTGAGTCCCTATTTATAGTGAAGGAGTTTGACCCGAGGATGATATACCATTTATTGGCGAATTATGGTGTGGGCATGAAACTTTCTAATTATTACCTTGATGCCGTGGATGGCTTTGGTCATTATAAGGTGGGCGTCAATTGCTCCAATGGGGCGATTGACTTGGGCAGTAACTACCTCATCAATAATAGGCCTTAGTCTCCTCTTGACTTATGAGGTGATATACTTTTGGGGTATATCAGTTGCCCTCCCTTTAGTTTCAAATTTTGAAGTTTGTTTCCTTTGTGAAGCCTAGTTGCATTTTATCCGGATGATGATCCGATTTGAAATAACGTTGCGTGGTGTTTTAATAGGAGATTTCTTACTCAGGCTTAGTCCATGAAGCCTAGTTGCATTTTATTTACGACTTACCGAGCCGGATTTGGGGCATGCTCGACTTACCCGAGCTGATCTTGCAGCACTCATAACTTTGTTGAGCCGAACTCGAGGGGGCGTCAGCTAGTATGAGCCAAAGTAAAGGCATACATTGCTTTGTCGAGCTAGATTTGGGTGCAGCTTGCCAAAACAAATCTACTAACATGCCGGCTTATCCAAGTCGATGCTTCTGTGTGCGGGTCGTGCCGAGTTGGGTTTTTCTTCTCACCAGAGCCGATGATGCCGAGTAGGTCTTCGTTAAGAATTTTGTGCCGATCAGGTCTCTATAAGGCATTTGTGCCAAGCAGGTCTCCATAAGGCATTTGCACCGAGTAGCTCATCGTGGGGAATTTGTGCCAAGCAGCTCATTGTGGGGCATTCGTACCAAGAAGCTCCTCATGGGGCATTCGTGCCGAGCCACTGAGTTGCTCTTCATGGGGCATTCTTGCTAAGTTGCCAAGCTGCTTTTCGTGGGAATTCTGCCAAGTTGCTCTTCATGGGCATTCTTGTTGAGCTGTTGAGCTGCTCTTCATGGGCATTCTTGTCGAACTGTCGAGCTGCTCTTTATGGGCATTCTTGTCGAGCTGCTGAGCTGCCTTCATTTGGAATTCTTTCCAAGTTGCCGAGCTGCTCTTCGTAGGCATTCTTGCCAAGCAGCCCTTCGTGGGCATTCTTACTGAGTTGCTCTTCATGGGCATTCTTACCGAATTGCTCTACATGGGCATTCTTGTTGAGCTGCTCTACATGGACATTATTGTTGAGCTACTCTTCATTGGCATTCTTGCCGAGCTTCTTTAAATGAGCATTCTTGCCAAGCTGCTCTTCGTGGACATTCTTACCAAGGTGCTCTTCATGGGCATTCTTGCCGAGCTGCTCTTTATGGGCATTCTTGCCGAGCTGCTTTTCATGGGCATTCTTGCCGAGCTGCTCTTCATGGGCATTCTTTTGGCCTCTCGAGCTTTGCTCATTAGTTGGGCTGATTTTGCTTAATGAGTTGTGCTCATTTGTTGGGCAGCCTTCTAGTCTCACGAGCTTTGCTCATCAGTTAGTCTAGTTTTTCCTAGTGAGCTATGCTCATTTGTTGGGCAGCCTTTTGACCTCACGAGCTTTGCTCGTCAGTTGAGCCAATTTTGCCTAATAAACTGTGCTTATTTGTTGGGCAGCCTTCTGGCCTTATGAGCTTTGCTTGTCAGTTGGGCCAGTTTCGCCTAATAAGTTGTGCTCATTTGTTGGGAGGCCTTCTGGCCTCACGAGCTTACTCGTCAGTTGGGCCGGTTTCGCCTAATGAGCTATGCTCATTTGTTGGGCAGCCTTCTGGCCTCAAGAGCTTTGCTCGTCGGTTGGGTCATTGTTGTAAAGTTTCGAGGTCCTCCCATTATATACTGATTGCACCTGTATAGAATCAAAATTTCTTGTTACTTGTGTCATACATGGGGAATTTGAGATTTCTTAAGACTCGTGGTCACATCTATTAGGTGCCTCCTCTAGTTGGGATGTGTGCCTATATGAGGCTTCGTTGGCGTGTGTCTGGTTAGCTTCTATGTCTTGCATGATATGCATCTTTCTTGGAGAGTGTGCCTGTATGGGGACTTGACATTTTTTCTTCAAGACGTGAACTAATTAATACTTTCTTGGCTTATCTAGATGCACGCTTTCTCGAGATTTGAGCAAGCTTTTCTCTATAAAAGGTGTGCATTTGCTCATTTGTTCCCTGTCCCGATCAAGAGGTTCTTTGCTAGGTACGCTTTTCCTACGCTTTACTCTTTGTGTCTTTTCATTGCTTTAGTTTGGCATTTGTATGTTGATTTTTGCTTTGTTCTTCACTTGTTCTTGGTGTTCTTCGCATTGTTCTTGGTGTTCTTCGCATTGTTTTTCGTGTTCTTCATTTTGTTCAATTGTGTTTGTAGCAAACCTATAGAAAATAGGCATTGTTGATCCAAATCATTGGGTGGTGTAAGTTGTTTGTCGTGCTTGCTGTAGACACCCTAATTTTTACTAGGCCTTATTAAGAAAAATTGGCATAATAAAACAGACCTTAAGCCCAAGTACTAAGCCCCGATTTGTTTTCAACCAAGTTTTTTCCAAAATTTGAGTCTCATTTAGAGTCTTGGTCATTTCAAAATAGTTTTGTCATTTTAGGTTGAGTCTCAATATTTTAGGAACAATTTTGAGCCCTTTACTATAGTTGTTCTTATAAAAATCTCTCTAGGTCGTGAGATGAACTGTGTGTTAGATCGAGCCTTTTTTGATTTTAAAGTCAATTTCTCGGATATAGTGTTCAGTTGAGTTTCAAAAATTAGGTCCTTTTTTTTCTTTCATTTTTGAGTTTCTTAAATCATGTTTTAATTTTAGTTGAGGTCCTGTAATTTCAAAATAAAAGTAATATGTTCAATATTGAGCCCCTTTTAATCTCGAAACTTTGTTCTTCTAAACCTTGAGTCGCATTTCAAAATTAAATACTGTTTTGTTGAAAGTTGAGTCTAAATCTTTAAAGTTGTGAAATTGGATCTTTAATTAGACTTTTAATTGAGTAGGTCCTTTAATTTCAGAACCGTGCACTTTGATTGGGGGTCTTAAGGTCATTTCTTTTATTTTCAGGTTTTCTTTTGGGTAAAACTGTTGATGTTGACATTAGGAATTTTGGTCAAAATCAGAGGAGTGCATGAAATCACACTTTAAAAGGAACATGGGCCCAAGAGAAAAATTACATACATGAAAATCCAAGTATAGGAAGATGTGATGTAAGCATACAATGTTACAAATAAAAAAAGCCTGTACAAATAGTGGTTGCAGGAATAGCAACCCGGGAGTACATGCAAAAAATAATAAATACAAAAATAAATACAATAAAACACAAAAAGGAGTTCCAAGCTCTCCAATCCATGTCTGCCACCTGGATCTTCCAAGTGCACTTGTGCACAATACACCAGTTTGTTAGCCAGAAATTCAGAAAATAAACTGAAAATGTAAAAAATAAATTTACACATGGGTAGAATAAAGTGGTTAACAAAATTATTCCCTGCCAACATAGGGAATTCTATTACAAAGGAATTTTTTGGCGCTAATTGAACCCCTGAGCCTTCTTATAAATAGGGAGGTCTTGCACTAAAATTGACCACACAAAGAGCATAGAGAAATGCTGAGGAAATGGAGAAAAAATAGCAAAAATCTTAGAAACATTCTACAAGAATTGAGAGAGAAAAATAGAAAGTGTAGAGAAATTTCATAGGATTTGAGGAAAATCAAAGAGAGGAGGGGCTGAGAAAGATGGAAGCAGAGTAGCAGGGAGACAAATTCAAGACCACACATTTAGAATAGCCCCAACCAGACAGACAGATAGACACATACAGAAGGGAGAAGAAGACCGAAGGAGCGCAAGACCATAGGTAGATCTCTTTTCCCCCTATCTTAATTATGAGAAATTAAGTTGTGCTATCCCTTTCATATGAACATGTAAGTACAGATACCTTTCCCCGATCTTCTCAGGTTTTGAACTCAAGCTCCCTCAGACCTGAAGATGAGTTTGGGTTAGAACCTTTGATCTAGAGACAAACCAGCTCGAACCCGAGTCTGAAGTTGGGTTTGAACCAGCCCCAAGAAACTAACCCGAACCTAAATGGGGGTTCAAGTTTCATAAACAAGTCTTCCCACATCCGGGTTGGAATCCAAACCTCGTTTTGAAACCCAGAACACTAACTCTTCTCAGACCCGAGCCTTAAACTTGCTATCTGTTTAGAAAGAAAGGGTAGCCTATGTTTTTTAAAATAATCCCACAGCCTATTTTTCACACTTTACCCTAAGCATGTTTTTATATGTTAAAACCCCTAGCCCACTCTAGTTCAAAAATAAGTCCAGCCCATCTTCTTTTCTAACCCCAGGCTCGTTTGTCATTTAAAAGACCCCCAACTCGTTTTGTTTAAACATGTAACCAGGCCAAGCCCATTTGAAAACTCACCCCCTTTAAATCCCATTTACATTTTTTTTAAGCATCGAACCCAGTCTCAAATCCCTAAACCCGTTTTAAAATTTAACCCTCGTCCAACTTTGTTTTGTGTTAGCTTTATCGTGATCCCAAGAGGCGGGGGGGGGGGGGTGAATTGGTATTTTTAAAATTTATTTCCTAGGTATTCCTCCTAACAGCAGTATGTTTATAAACCTATGGTCAATCTAGTGCAAGTAATATAAATGTATTAGAAATTTAGTAAAGCAGTTTAATAACTTACACAAGCACCAGAAAGCAATAAAGAGAGTGTGACACGCAGATATGTTATTGAGGTTCGGCCAACTGCCTGCGTCCTCGCCTTGGCTAACCAACACAAGGATTATCACAATAACTTGCTCACTTAAATGGGTGGGCGGCACCTATACAAACCAGGACAAATTAACACAGGGCTGACCTCAACTTTTACACCAATCCTTATTGGGCTGGATTACCGCCCCCTCAGGCCACGCCTGGAATCTTTCAGATATACAATCAAAAGGTACAATATAAGGGTGCTTTCACGTAAAGCATATTTGTACCTCAAATGCGCACAATCACAAACACCACAGATGATTTAAAATGTAAGCTCAGTGTGGTCTAAATAGTTCAACTCTCAAAAATATTTTCTATCAGTGTAATACGTAGGTGAGAGTGTCAACAACAATCTGTGTATTTCAAAATATTCAATCAAACGTGTTCACACTAAATATCAAGCAAGCCTCAAGAGTATTGATCAATAGAATATCTCAATCACATAAGTATGTATATGCTTGGACTTGCAAAATATATGATCTTTGTTTTCAGCAAAAACATATGAGTGAATAAATATTGCAACAAAGATGTTTCACCTCAAAAACAAATA
Organism: Malania oleifera; assembly: GCF_029873635.1. Classification (NCBI taxonomy): domain Eukaryota; kingdom Viridiplantae; phylum Streptophyta; class Magnoliopsida; order Santalales; family Ximeniaceae; genus Malania; species Malania oleifera. The sequence continues at coordinate 25,578,455 of NC_080423.1, forward strand.
TCTCCTCAAATGGTTTTCAAAATAAAGAGTAATTGATATTTGTAAATGATTTTGAAAATATTTCGCAACCAAAAGCAAATACGAGCTTCTCAAGATGTTGCTACGAATATGCAATCTCAGAAGATCTAATGAAGTCTTCTTAGGATGAACTTATAAGCAAAGTCTCCTAAGAATCCTTTTGGGTTTGGCTCTCAACAAAATGAATCAATCTCATAGCAAAGATAGAGAAAACCTTTCAATCTAAACACTCAAGAACACTTACAGATAATTTAACAACTTTTGAAGGTAAGCTAGAGTGTATTTGGAAGAGTACGAGCAATGAGAAATATTTTGCTTGAGAGAGAATTTGATTTTCTATTTTTGCTAATCAATGCTTAATTCTCCCAAATGAAAGAGTATATATAGACATACCAGAATTTTTGACCGTTGGGGACCTATTAGGGATTGTTAGAAAAGTTTAATGACTTTTAAAACATTTTAACCCTGTTTAAAAAAAATTTAACCACGGTAAAAATCAAAGCAACCCGAGACGTCCGGTTGACCAGAAATGTTTCGGTTGATCAGGTCTCATACGGTTCGGTCGACCAGAGGGACTTTGCATTGAAGTCTCGGTGGACAAGGAGAAGGCGATTTTTTAAATTTTTGAGGTTCGATCGACCGGACCATTTTGAACTGGCTGGTTCGGTCGACCAGACCGTTGGGATTTCTCTCGAGGACCCTCGGTCGACTAGGTAGTTGGAGTACAAAAATGGCTCGGTCGACCAGATGGTCAAAATGTTGACCAGAGAGGGTTTCGGTTGATCGGGGGGTTTTGAACTACATGGTTCGGTTGACCAAGACCTTGGTCAACAGTTGACCTAGGTTTGGTTCGGTCGATTAGGCCAAAATGAACTGAGTTGATCGGTCGACTGAAAGTGCACAATGTGTGCATTTCGGTCTTGTTTCAACAACCAATTACCCTATTCAAGTGCTTAACAAACATAGGTTCAAATGTGTGTGTCCTAGGGTCACTTGGGATCCAAAATTAAGACATCGAAAAAGTCTGGTGTCGGTCGACCGAAGGTTAAACCCTAAGGTCTTTCTACGGTCATTTTTAGTTCATATTTGGTTTGAACTCACAAAATAAACCATGCATGTGTTGTGTATGCTTATTACAAACCAAATATTCTAATTACTATTATAGACAAATTTCACTATTGAATATTACAATTGAGAACATAGATTTGTCTTCAAGCTTTAAGCTTTCACGTGCCATTAATGTGTTTGCTAATATAGACCTGCACATGAACTAGATATTTATTAAATTCAGGAGTATTTGTCATTATCAAAATCGGGTGTGACCTATAAGGTCAACATTTTGAAACCTAACCGAAGCCTTTTTTTTTGGAATCTCTAACCTGAAGCCCCATTCAAAATCAACCAAACCCCATTCAAGCACACATAGTAAACACTCACACACACAACCTCCCCCACTCATAGCCTTACCTACTCACAGCCACACGAGCACACCCAGTAAACACTCACTCACACACAATCTCACCCATTCACAACCTCACCCAGTCCCTCACTCACCATAAACCACCTCACAGTTTGAACACACATAGCATAGCCCACAACCATCCCCACGGACGCTCCTTGCTTGCCCAACCGTGGCCAGCATTCACGGCGTTTCCACACGGCTAGGCACACACCATCACAAACCAAAAACCACACACACACAGCCATCAGATTTCACAACAAAAATAACCAAAAACAAAAAACAAAAAATAAATCAAAAAGGGGAAAGAATGAGGCTTATCTCTTTTTGGAGTGGCTATAAAAAAATGAGGGGCATATATTTCACAAAAAAAAAAAAAAAAAACAGCACCTGTAGGGGGCTTTCGTGTGAACACCGGTGACCTCCATGGTCGCTGGCAGCTTGAGCCCTAGCCCACATATTCACTTGCATCTCAAGAATCTGAAGTGACGGTCGGGACTAGGCATAGAGAGATGGACCCATTGTCGAAGGATCTAAGCGAGGAGAAGCAGAGCTTCCGGTGGAACGTGGTGTTGCGGGTGGCGGAGATGAAGTAGGTGGAGAGCCATACTTCGCAGAAATAATCGTCTTGAGAGTTCGAGAAGCAAATCTGTTGAAGAAAGACGGTGACGAAAAGCAAGACCTACCAATAGACCTCTGGAATTTGTTCGTGATGGGAAAAACCAAGCCACTCGGTGATTGCAAAGGAACTGTTGGTGAGGTAATGGTTGCTGGTCATGAGGGTAAGTGAGAGTGAGAGATGAAAAAGGGAGAAGAGATGAAGTAAGCTTTACAAGTTCAGTAAATATCGAGGACGAGAAAAAGAAGCAAGGAGAGGCCTTGAGAGGTGAGGGGAGCTTTGGGTGGTGTAGGAGGTGGGGTAGGGAATTTTACCTTTAAGTGTTAAGTGGATGTCACGGCTCAGGCTACGTTGAGCAATGGGCGGCCCATTATGATGTTGTAAACGGATGGCCAATCAACCACCAGGATGTCCGTCATCAAGGCAATTTGTTTTGGTGATGTCCTTATTGTCATTGGGAGCGTTATTGTACCCAATGGATGTATGATGTATCCTTTGACATATTTCTCTTATACGAGGGTGTTCGCATAGGCTTAGACCATGAAACATATCCCTTCTCTTGTATGTGCATTAGCACATTGGTGCGAGGCGCGTTTAGGAGAGTATAAGATTGAAACTTACTAGTATGTTCCGATCCTTTGGAGCTACTTTGTGGCTTGCTTCTCTCTTGTCTTTTCTAGCCCTGGAGGGTTTGTCGATATATCTAGCCCCTTTTATTTTCAATTTGGCCCGGTCTCTCCTCATATCCATTACGTCCTCCAAGTTGGTGTATTTTTGTGCCCTAGCCATCAGCTCTCCCATGTCGGCCGGTGGCTTCTTCCTTAATGAGTATAGGAAGGCTCCAGGTTGGAGGGCCGTGGTTAGGGCCACCAGTACCACCCCGTGATCCAGGTTGCGGACCTATAGGGTTGCTATGACGAAGCGGTGTATAAACTTCTTCAACGTCTCCCATTCTCCTTGAACTAGACTTATCAGATGGGCTGTGGTCTTGGCGATCCTTCGACTACTAATGAAATGGCTAGTGAACTACCGCTCCATCTCAGAGAAGGAGTTGATCAATCTAGGCATAAGGGTTTAGTACCATGCTCTGGCGTTACCCTTAAGGGTGGTAGAAAATGCACGACACATTATGGCATTAGGTGCACTCTGCAATTGCATCAATACCTTGAAGGTATCTAGGTGATCAATTGGGTCATTCAAGCTTTCACACCTTTCCAAAATTGGCATTTTGAACTTGCTGGGCTGCAGGACCTCCATAACTTCTTTGGTGAATTGTGGATCTGACGTTTTTAACGAAGTCTCTCTATAAGACGGATTAGTTCATCCTTCTTTCATCATTTTTTCTATTCGATCTATCTTTTTTATTCTCTCCTCTAGCTCATTCGATCGTTGCTCATTAACTCCTACGTTATTCGCGTCCTCCACCTTCTTTATGAATCATCGCAATGAAAGCAATGAGCTGCTCGTATCTCTCCTTTCTTGTTTAGGGCTAGCTAGATAGAAATCCAAGAAATCCTTTCCTGCCATCCTATCTCTTATGGTTAATACCTTTCTGAAGATCCCTTTTTGGCAAAGAGGTTGAGGCTGCTTTTTGAGCTCCTTTTTTTTGTTTCCTTTCTTCGGTGTAAGGATTTGAGTGAGTGGTTTTTCCATTTCTCTCCTTTGGGTCTTCTGCTTTCTCATGTGCATTAAGATCAACTAGCTTCTAGTGGGAGGCAGGTTCTCCATGACTCTTTTTCTGTAATAGCAGGTTGAATATGTCCTCCATCTTCTTCTGGGAGGCTTCCATTCTTCTTTGTAAGCTAAGAAATTCCTCCCTTGTCACTCCCGAACGGTCCCCAGGTGCAGAATGAACAGACTGGGGTGACTGATCATCCGCAGTAGAGTCTGATATGGAATTGGTGGTTACGGCCATGTTTTAAGAATAGAGATCGAAGATAGGATGTGCACCTCTTAGAAGCGTTCCCACAGACGTCGCCAACTGTTACTGAATAAAAATATCAATGACCTATGACGAACTTTCTGATATCGATCACCTGAAAATGATGAAGAGAAGATTGGCTTGGAAGACGCGAGGTGTACTTCGGGGGATCTCTTTGATGCCTAAGTTAAGGATTGACTTTGAGAGGTATGAAGCAACGGTAAAATATGGTTTAGAATGAGATACCTTAGCCTCTTCTCTGAGTCTCTATTTATAGTGAAGGAGTTTGGCCCGAGAGTGATATGCCATTTATTGGCGAATTATGGTGCATGTGTGAATTGCTTCGATTATTACCTTGTTGGCATGGATGACTCTGGTCATTATAAGGCGGACGTTAACTCAAGCAGTAATTACCCTCATCAATGCCGGGCCTTAAGTCTCCTCTGAACTTATGAGGTGATATACTTTTGGTGTATATCACATTTGCTTTTCTTTTAAAAGTTTAATGCATGTTTCACTTCATATGTTTCATGAATATGCTTGTTGTGATTTTGTATTGTACAAGTAACATGTTTATATTTCTATGCTTAGAATTACGAGAATAGCATTTCAGAGATTAAGATGTTGTATGATGAAGCATGCATTGCTTTATGTGGAGTATATTGGTGTTTTCTTCAAGAAATGAGACATGCTTTATAAAAAATATATACATAATTTTTAAACATAATTTCATGTTAGAATGTCTGCATTAATGATTAGTATGCCATATAAGAGTGTATTAATATAGCAGATATATGAATGCATTCTAGCGTTTATATTTGCATGAAAATTGTTTGCTTGTTTGAGTTGACTTGCAAGCGATCGACGGCCCGCATTGAGATGGTTGATTGGTAGTTATTATAAGTAGGTGGTTGATTGATCACTAAGGAATGGTTGATTGGCTAGAGAACTAGATACCAATCTTCTGATTTTTCTACGATGTTTTTTTTTTTTTTTTGAATTTTTGGTGTAATCTTGTTTTTTAGTTTTTTGTGAAATTGGATATAGAGTTTTCTAAATCTTGTGTTTTTGCTAGTTTTATCATTATTCTTCTTTAAAATAAAAAATAATAATTTTTTAAGAAAGAAAAAAACTTTAAAATGTTACTCATAATATGACTGTTGGATAAATTATCAAAATCAGCTTTTTTTAAAAATAAATAAATAAATATGCTGCCGATTTATGCTTTTTCTTCCTAAAAAATCAAGAATATATATATTTTTTTTTATAAAAGTTGACTTTTAAATAATTTTCTTAATACAACTTTTAAATAAGTTCATAAAATCAAATTCTCCAAAAGAAATAGTGTTTTCAGGATGTTTTTTAAAAAAATCAAAAGGATATTTTCTTTTAAATTGAGGATTTAAAATATTCAATATTTTTTAATATCCCAAAAAATATTTTTAATTTATTAAAAAAAAATGGAACTGTATTGGTTTGATCCCTCTTACAAGGTATAAGTCTAGCCAAATTTTCAAAACAAAAACCTTTTTCCCTTAGCTTAAAGTTTGTGTTTGTTTTGTGTGTTTGATTAAAAATGAAGGAAAATGAAGAGGTAATCTGAGTAATGAGTTCTCCCTAGCGTCACATCTTTGTATAGATCTTATGAAATACCTCTTCATGGGTTTTTGGTAACTTAAATTTTTTTTTTTTTGAAAAAAAATATTATTCACAATTTTGCTGCATGTGCTTCAACTGCGTTGGTCGATCGGTTCAACTCAAGAACATGTGTAGTCTATTCATTCTTATGATTGGTCGATTGCCCTAATTGCTCTTTTTGTTTTTTTTTTTTTGCAAATTTTACAAAATTTATTTTCAAAAAAATATTTGCTTAGGGAGATATACGCACGTATTTGCAGTAACCCTTCGTAGAATGGGTGCATAATCGATCAATTTTCTATTTTTTAAAATTAATTGATTACTTTTCCTATTCGCAAATGTATTATTGAACTCAAATTTGTTGAAAAGTTTTTCCTTTATTTTTTAAAATTTTTTAAAAAAATTTTCCTATTTTTCTTGTCTCCATGCTTGAGTTCTTTGATTTCAGGCTTTAAATTTGGACTTGTATAAATTTGGACAAAATACTGTACAAAATTGTATTGAGTTTCTTCCAAGTCCAAGACTTGAAATTTATGCTCCCAAATTAAAATCAAAGATTTGAACTTCATACTCTCGTACATAAATTAAGAGGTAGAAAAATATAAAAGTAATGAAAAGCTGGGTTCTAACTTTTCTATATAAATTTAAAAAATTAGAAAATATGGTGACATTTTTGTAATTATTTGAAAAATTAGAAATAAAAAAAAATTATTTTCTCAAGTAAATAGTGCTAGACTGTTTATTATTGTTCATTTATTTTATATAAATGTTATAAAAATTTAAAAAATAGTTAAATTTTTAATAATTTTTAAAAATTAAAATAAAAATTTAAAACTATATTTTACAACCAAATAAATCCTATATATATATATATATATATATATATATATTAATATTTTCCTTTTCTATCTTTTATAATCTCGAAGTTTCAAATGGAGACTTAAAAAAATAACAAAGTAAACCCTCTTCTCCCCGCAGATCAAAATAGCAAAAGACCTTATAATACTTCTATAATTTATACACACGAGAAAGGGAATAAAAGAAAAAAAAAAAAAAAAAACAAGAACATACCCCCAAAATGACAAAAGGATTGGAGGAGAGAAAGAATCCGATAGATGGTGAAGTTACTTTTTTTTTTTTTTTTTTTTTTTGAGGTTATACCTTTTATTTTTCCTTTTTTCCTAAATTTTTAATCAATTTAATATCAAGAAATTATTTTTTCTGGTCATATATGTCAAGTGATTCTTCATCTTCTACCAATAATCATTGACAACTAATTAGCCAATTAATTAAACGGTGTCTTAACGACTAAGCAATTGATTTCAAAAGATGCTGTCCATCTTTTCAAATGTGACCGTTATTCTTTTCCCCCAATATGATACTATCCTCATCTTGCAATGGAATCCATTAGCCAATCACACCTTTATTAACATATTAAATTATCATGTTTTATTTTTTGTTTTTTGCTTTTTTTTTTTTTATAAAGTTTGTCAGCTTTAAAAATATTATTTATGTACATGCACCACAATAATTATTACAAAAATATGCAAAACTAAAATTGCATAAATTTATGCCAAGCATAAAAATTATTTCTTAAAATACATTTTACTATAATTAATTCTGTTAACAATTGATATATTCAACATGGTATTATAATTGTTGAGCTCCTTCTATGATGATAAGAACTTGTTTCAATTTGTCCAACCGGGCAAGCTCAAGTTGTAAGGGCGACTTATGACTTTGGTGACCCCAATGTTACGTGTTTGATTTCCCCTTGAGGCATTATGCTCGTGAATTACCAGAGATGCATTAATGGGCAGATGATGCGTTAATGGGCGAATGACGTGTCAATGGGCGGACAACTTTCACCCCCTCGTATAAGATTTTGCTTTTGCTTTCACGTATAAAATGCTGAATTGAGAGAGATGGAATGCATGAGAGAGATGGAGAGAATTTCTGTATTGCTTACTTTCCATGAATTCTGTATATCCAAAATACTGTATAGGAATGTTATATATAGTATCAATCAGTTTCTAATCACAAGAATAATATACAGTTATTCCTAATAATCTTTTGTGACAGAGAATAAAAGCTGAGTTGTTGTGGGCTGCTGCTTGCAAGCATTTTTATTTTCTTCAATCTTTAACAACCCCTTGCAAGATGGAGAGTAAATGTCTTCTACTCCCATCTTGAATAAGCACAAATAAAAGTTTTGTGAGCCTAAGCTCCTTGTGAAAGAGTCTGCCACCTGTAGCTTGCTTGTCACATACTGTGTTGAAATGCAACCCTCTTGAATCTTGTCTCTAATTAAATGAAAATCTATCTCTATATGCTTTGTCCTCTCATGGAATATGGGATTGGTGGCAATGTGTATAGCTGATTTGTTGTCACAGTACAAGGAAGCAGCTTGTGGGTAAGCAATCTGTAAATCTCTAAGTAAATACTTCAACCAAGTCAATTCACAGTTGACATTTGCCATTGCTTGGTACTCTGCCTTTGCAGAGGACATAGAGGCCACACTTTGTTTCTTTGACTTCCAAGACACCAAGGATTTCCCAAGAAACATGCAGTAGCCTATCACAGACCTCCTAGAGTCTGGACAAGCTGTAACCACCCAAAGAATAATGTTATTTAAATAATAAAAAGAAAAAGGGAATGGAAATCGGAAACAGAAGGAGAGCGTTCGTCGACGACGTTGCATTTTGGAAAGGATAATCCCGAGGAATTTTTCAGCTCCTCGTTGACGAACATAGGGGACTCATCGACGAGGGTATAAGAGGAGCTTGTTGAAGAGGACATGATTTGTCGACGAGAAGATATTGAGAGAGGATTTTAGGAATCCTGAAATTCGTAGATGAGGGTTGAAGTTCGTCGATGAACTTTCTATAGGACTCATCGACGAGGTGACGTGGCTCGTCGACGAATCCCGTAGGATAAATAGGGTTAAATGTGATTTTTCAGTCATTTTCTTGCGCAGAACCTCTCTCTCTCTCTCTCACCCTTTGGTTCCTCCTCCTTCTCTATTTGATTTCGGTTGGATTTTCGTTGATTCGAGGATCTGAAGTCACCAAGAAACTTTTAGGAAAGTTCTCTGCAAATTTGAAGAGCGGATCGTCAGTGGGGCTGAGGTGGAAATCATCCCAAATTTAGGGTAAGACTTTCTACTCAATATTTGAATTCTTGACAATTGTAGAAAACGTAGTATGCATAGAAATACTGAACTTTAGTTCTGGGGAATGTTGTTTTTAGGGTGTTGAGTAGGGAACCCTGCGGGTGCAGGACAAATTTTCTTAGGGCCTTTTCAAGAATCAGGTAAGGGGATAAACTAAGGTAGTATTTTATGAAAAATAAGTATATTGTTATAGCATTTGATTTCAGAAAAATAAATATATTTATATATGATTTATATTTGGGAAAATGCTGTTGAAAGTGATGATATGTTAAATATATGAAAAACCTGTTTAGTGTGGCATCAATAGAAATTAATATGAAATACTGTTTTTGGGAATGTGTTAATGATACGGATTTTTATAATGGAAAATCGGCGTATGGGCCGAGCCATGTATATGATTTGCCGGCGTACGGGCCGAGCTATGGAAATGATTTGCCAGTGTATGGGCTGAGCTATGGATATGATTTGCCAGTGTACGGGCCGAGCTATGGTAAAATGTGAAATGCCGGCGTACGGGCCGATGATTTTCATGATATAAGTATATATGCAAAATGATATGATTGATTTGAAAATTAATGATATGAAATATCCATGTATCACGGTTTTAATATATGTTATATGGTATCAGAACCTAGTTGACTTGGTCTAGGCTAGCACTTGCACGGTACCATTGCTATGTGTCCATGGTCATCATGATCATAATATTTGTGTTAACGCCGTTGTACAAAGTGGTGTGAGATTGGATGGTTGATGTGGTTTTTAAGAAGTGTGTGAGCACCCCTGGTGTACGGACCAGGTCTGGAAGACCTATAAGACTTATAGACTGTACTTTTGACTTGGCAGTGGTTAGCCAACCATTGTCAGGTCCCGCCTTCGAGTCATACAACCTAGTTATGTGGGGGTAATACATGACAACAACCAGCTAACCTACCAGGAATGTTTTTGTTTTATTATTATATGAGATGATATATGTTTATGAAAATGTAGTATGTTCTGCCATGTTTTGATGATATATATGTTTTCCTAGATCTGACGTAACAATTTACTAAATATGTTTTGTATGGTATATATATAACATGGAATACTCATGTTGCCACACACTAGTATTAGCTTATTTCCCTTACTGAGAGGTATCTCACCCCGAATTTCATAAATATTTCAGGAGCCCTTGAAAGGAGAGTGGGTAAAGCCCCGCTGATCTAGTACGGTAGATCTACCCTTCTAGAAGGGTAAGTATTTTGATAGGGTCGGATGTATTTTGTGGAAATGGCCCTAATACATCTTTTTGGGTTGAGTGTTGTGTATATATATATATAGCGATTGTAGTAACTCTGGTATTGTGATGTATGGTATAATGAGATGTATATGATTGTATGTTTCTTGCTGCTTAGGCTTCTTCTATATGTTCTGATATATCCCTGGTACCCACGGGTCCAAGTGGGCTATGATCTGCCGAGCTTTGTGATATTGTATTTATTATATTAAAAAAAATGTGGAAATTAAGCAGGTCGTCACACAAGCCCCCCAACTTTAACCACTAAAGCCTTTGAGTTGGATTTTTGAGTCTACTAAATAGAACAAGCCTTGCCTTGTGGACCTTTTGATGTACTGTAGTACTTTGTGATCTGCTTGCAGGTGTGGAACTCTTAGATTCTTCATGAACTAACTTAGGATTTGGACTGAGTGAGCTAATGCAGGTCTGGTTATGGTCAGGTACAATAGCCTACCAATCAACCTTCTATAAAGAGCAGGCTCAAGAAGTAACTCTCCTTCTTCTTTGGACATTCTCACATTTTGATCTAAAGGAATCTTTGCTGGAGTAGAGCCAATGGTACCCGAGTCTCCTAAAATATCCAAAGCATATTTGCATTGGCATAAATGAATTCCCTTTGCTATCTTGGCCACTTTAATACCCAGAAAATACTTCAACTTACCAAGGTCTTTGATTTTGAATTGGTCATCAAGAGATCTCTTCAATTGATCAATTATATCCATGTCATTTCTAGCAATTATTATATCATTCACATATACTAAAATAGCTGTGAAAGAACCTTCAGTTACCTTTGTGAACAAGCTATAATCAGCCTTGGACTGAATATATCCATGGTGAATGATGAATTTGAGAGTTTTAAGTACCATTGACGTGAGGCATGTTTAATGATTACACATCAAAAGTGCGTAATTAGGCATTTACAATTATTAATTTAATATTACAATTTCACTTAAATGTCTGATTATGTCTCATATTTTAATCAGTGAGCCCATTAGATAATTTTAAGATAATTATCCTATTCTTGTCGAGAATTTATGAATTTTTATATTTAATTATTGCAGGACTTTCTTGGACAATTAAAGAAGAATCAAAAAAGAAAGAAAATAATATTGCGTGAACCATAGATGGGCATGCAATTGCAAGAAGCCATCTGAGTTGGACCTCAAAAGGGAGCAGTTGGGCTTTAAAAATCACAAACAAAAAGGTCGTGGATTTGATGAGGTGACCGGCCATGCACGTGCACGTAGGCCTGAAATGGAGAAGCCCATGTGCTTGGTGTGTGCGTGAAAGGGCCTGCTAGAGCTCAAAGCCGAATTGCAAGTTGGGATGAGGTTTTAATGAATGGGAAAGTCAACAATTGTGGGCTTGAGTAGCTTTTGGGGCTGATGTGACCTACCCATGCAATCTAAGGAAGAAATTAGTGAATTGGGCTTGTGTGCCAAATTGGAGCCAAATTTGGATTGGGTCGTAGAGTTTGAAAAGTCAAAAAGTATGGGCTTAGGTTGCTTTTTAAGTAGGCTTTATTAGTTTATTATTTTCCTTAGGATTTTTTTTTTTAAAAAAAGGTTTTATTTTCAATTTTGAAGGGGGAGGTCTTCTTTGTAGAGGTCTTCTTTGTGGGGATCTTCGCTCCTAGGGTCTCGCGCCACACAGAGGGCAGCAGCAAGCTACTGCGTGGAAAACCTGAGCACCAGTTGGGAAGGTACTCACCTCACGGCCATTTCTCTCTCACTCTCTCTCTCTCTCTCTCTCTCTCTCTCATCTTTCTCTCTCTAATCTTTTTTGTTAGTTGTTTATTGTCATTTATTTTCATCCGTCATTTTGATACATGTTTTAATATTTAGTTTCAGTTGAGTATTACATTGAGTATTTTTGCTTAGAGTTAATGTTGGGTCTATTTATGTTTAAAAATATTAGTGGATTAAGTTTATTTGCAGATTAAATTAATGTAGAGTTTGTTTTATTGATGTGTTTAAGCTACTTTTATTTTTGTTCTCATTTCTTTTTTCTTTCTCTTCTCTCTTCGTTGCCATTTTAGTTATTCACTTTAGTGTTAGTTTAAAGCTTTGTTTAAGTTTAATTCTCTTTAGCCATTGTTGAAGCTGAATATTTTTATTTGAGTTATTTTTATTGTGAGTTTAGTTTGTTATTGAATGAGTCTTATTTGCTTCATTTTTTTGGTCAAGTTATCATTGTGTTGAGTTGGATGTTTAATCTTAATTCATTGCTGAGGGTTTAATTTTAGTTTATCTTTGTTTAATTAGTGAGTTGTTTGGTTGGTTTTATGCATGTTAAATTTTTAGTTTAGGTTTTGCGTCACTTCAATTTCATCACAAACTTCCAAAAATCTCAAGAAATCAAATTTGAACTATGTTCAGTAAATTTTTTTTCTTATTTTCTTTTCTTGTTTTGAGCTAGTTTAGAACTAATCTGCATTCCCCGAGGAGACGATTTGGCCTATTTGGGTTAATTATTACACGACGTAACTCCTATACTTGGGATAGCCCTAGTGCTACTCATTTTTAGAAGTGAGTCATTTAAGACCATGCAAACTTTTGTTTAATTTGCATACTTTTCTCCCACTTTCATTAGGATACCCTGGGGGCAACTCCATGTTCACCTTCCCCTTTAAATCCGCATGCAAGAACCCACCCTAATGATGTATCGGCTTCTGAGTAAGTTTTAGGTTTAGTGTGTGAGGTTATGGAGGACACGAAAGCCTTGTGTGGTGTAGACAACTTATCATAAGATATGCTGGCACTCAGAGGAAAGGGCTTACCTGATAAATTTTGGTTTTTCTACTTGTCCAAGTTCTGGGATGGGAGAAGAGAAGTTGATTGTTAACATATGAAATCTTGCAAATGAGCAAGAGCTCTCCTTATTTTGGTTGATCTTCAGGGTAAGTGTATATGGATGTTGTCATGAGTTTCTGTTTTTGGTCTAGAGTTATTTTGAGAACTGATCAGTTCATTGTTTTGGGAATCAAGTCTCTAAGGTGGCTCTGTTTCTGAAGTGTTATTAGGGTTGACAGTGTCTCCAGAATGATTATGAACAGGGTAAAGTGGGAATGGAAATGACAGGGTTTTATGTAAAACTTAATTCATTTGGATTTGGTAATGGATCAATGTTGCTGACATTAGTATCAAGATGGTTAATTTTATCTGTTTGAATGGAAAGACAGTTTCATAGAACACAACATTTCAAGAGATGAAAACCTTTTCAGTATCTAGGTCAAGAAGTCTATATCCTTTGACACCAAAGGGATAACCAATAAATACAAACTTTCTAGCCTTAGGATCAAATTTATGTCTTCCATTGACCAAAGTGGTGGCAAATGCCAAGCACCCAAAAACCTTTTGATGTGCATAACTAGGTTTCCTTTTAACAGAATCTCAAAGGGACTTTCATGATTTAACAATGGAGATGGAGTTCTATTAATGAGATATACAACCATGAGAATGCACTGGTTCCAATACTTCAATGAAATGTTACTTTGAAATTTTAGGGCTCTTGCAACTTTTAAAATATGTTGATGCTTCCTTTCAATAGTGGCATTTTGTTAAGGTGTCTCCACAAATGTCCTTTGGTGCAAAATCCCATGTTTTAGATAAAAATATTTCATATCAAACTCTCCTCCATTGTCACCCCGAATGTCTTTTGCTTTTGTTTCAAATTGGGTTTCTACCATTGCACAATTTTTTTTTCAAATTGGTGCTGGCTTTTGATTTTAATTTTAGCATATAAGTCCAAGTACACCTACTGAAATCATCCACAATAGTCAAAAATATACTTGCAACCATCATGACTGATCTCATTACATGGACCCCATATATCACAATGTATCAGTTCAAAACATTTCTTGGATTGATGTTGGCTAGTAGGGAATGGTAGCTTGTGTTGTTTAGCTAAAGGAAAAATGAGAGAAGGGTAACCATCAGAGGGTTTTAATATGCTGACTTTGGTATCTGTGTGAAATTGAGAGTAAGAAGAATGACCTAATCTATAATGCAAGAGGTCAAAAGATTCATTGTTGTCGCTGACAGAGGCTGAAAGGCAGGTTTTGAGGTTGTATTTGGATAAAGCACTAGATAAGGCTGAAGGAGAACCTTCCTCTTGCAGTATATGATAGAGTCCTTGCTTCACTTCCCCCATGCTAGTCGCTGTCCAAGTCAAAAGGTCCTAAATATAGCAGCAATCAAAAAAGAAAACAAGGCAACAATTTAGTTCTTGAGTCATTTTCTTTATTGAAATCAGATTAAAAGAGAAATTGGGAACACAAAGGACATTGTGCAATATAAGATTCTTGGTGACTTTGGTTGTTCCTACATGAGTAACAGACACTATCTCACCATTTTGTAAGGCTATAGAAGAGGAAATAGTAGTTTGGATGGAATGAAATAAGGAATTGGAGCATATCATATGGTTTGTTGCTCTAGTGTCCAGAATCCAAGGAGTTTTTTAAATATTACTGGATTTGGGAGTAGAGACAGAGAGACATAGTGATATACCAGAAATTTTGTGACTATTTGCATATGAGGAAGAAGGTGTAACCATGGTATGAACATGATTGGCCAAGGGAATGAAAGATTGGTTGCTAGAGATTGGTTCAGGAGAGCCAGAAGCTAAGTATACTGCTCTTGAGTTAGTCGCGCTTGTGGTTTGGCTCTCACAACCTCCTGCTCAGAACTTACTACGCATTTGCATTAGCTAGATTCATAGCAGATTTGTTCTTCCCTTCTCCCTTGTATCCTACTGGGTATCCATGTAGTTTGAAGCATTTTTCAGCTGTGTGGCGTGGCCCGACATTTGGCAATGAGTACATATGAGCTTATTTGGATTTGCTTTGAAGCATCTCTCCAGAGAGTGTCCTAGGATTTTACAAAAGGTACAATAGAACTATCCTTTCTTTGTTGCCCAGTAGATGGCTTGCTAAAAATCCCTTTGCTCGCTATAGCCATAGAATTACTGCCCAGGCTGTTAGTAGAAATTTCTCTCCTTTTTTCCTCTTGTTGAATAATGGAGTAAGCCTCATTCAAATTAGGAAAAGGTTTGATCAACAATATCTGTGCTTTAATAGCCTTATAAGTATCATTGAGCCCCTTTAAGAATTTCATCACACAATCCCTTTGCTGGTTTTGAACTACGACTTTTAAACCTCCATAGGTACAGTTAGGAATTGATTCATAATTGAATATTTCATCAAGCAAAGTTTTAAGTTTAGAGAAATAAATGCTTACTGAGTTTTGGTTTTGCTTAAGGTATGTAATATGTGTTAGGATCCTGTGAGCATCCATAAGAGAATGACACCAAGAATTTTATGTGGTTCGGTCAAGAACGACCTACGTCCATGGAGCACACACCAACTATTCAAAAACTCGCCGAAAAAATGTTACAATTCTCTCTCTCTCTCTCTCTCTCTCTCTCTCTCTCTCTCTCTCTCTTCCTCCCTTCTTCCTCTTAGCTCTCTCTGCACTCTCTGTGCTCTCTCTGCACTGCTGTGCTATTCTGAGCTTATTGTATTGTACAATATCTTCCACAGCCTCTTTATATAGGCTTGGATTTTAAATGATAATCAATACAATTTAATCAAAAATTGGAAGTTAAAAGAATAGATTAAATTAAGAATAAATTCCACACGTTTTCTGACTCATCTCAATGCGTCTCCAGCCGTGTTTCTGGCTTCATCTCTAATAATCTCCCACTTGGAGACAGAGACACCTCCTTAACCAGAGTATCATGAATAAATGATGTGCTCATAACATGTCTTCAGGCATGAAGACCAACTGAAGTTAAATACAACTTCAACTTCTTTGTAGTCGCCACCTTCCTGTCTGCTCGATTTCTGCGGACTAATCTGATGGCTGTCATCTTCACAACTGGTGTAAAAATGCTGGTGTAGTCAATCCCTTCCTTCTGTTTGAAGTCTTTAACTATCAACTGAGGCTTGTACCTTCTGAAACTGTCATGCTCCTCTTCGATTTTGTACACCCACTTGTTATGAAGGCCTTTGGGCAACTTCCACATTCTGTTGGAGGTGAGGGACTTCTTCTCATCCTTCATCACAAGCTCCCACTTGCTCGTATCTGCCACCTGACATGCTTCATCGTAGCATTCGGGCACTCCTCCATCTGTAGGAAGTAAGTAATCAATATACCTTCTGTCTGCTATATGGGACCGAGTAGATCACCTAAGCTCTGAACCTGGAGTAGGAGACGGTGGTGCGACGATCTGCTTCACTGGTTCCTCCACCTGAGAATTCTCGGTATTCTACTGATGTGTCCCAACACATTCATGGGTGTTTATCTAGAAACTAACCCTCTTCTGTTTCTTGACTATACAATCCTCACACATGTCAACCTGCATTGACTGTAGACCACTCAATTTTTCCTTTGAGTGCTTCACCTTGAGTCCCTTCTCGCTCATGTGACCAAGTCGTTGATGCCAGATGTTGCTGTCGCCATTTCTTGCAGCAACTAAAATAGACATGGAGGCATTGGAGGTTAGAAAAAGTGTTTCGCTTTTCTTACCTCGCACAATCGTTAGTACACCCTTTGAGACTTTCCATTCATCGCCAATGAATTTCGTCGTGTATCCCTCATCTTCCAGCTGACCAACTGAGATCAAATTCTTTCTTAGGTCTGGAATATACCTGACATCCTTTAGTTTCCATACTGACCCGTTTATACTGATCTTTACAACTCCTTTGCCGATTACGTCGCAAGGTTGATCGTTGCCAATGTACACCTTACCAAAATTACCTAGTGTATACTCCTCTAGGCAATCTCTATAGCATGTGGCATGAAATGAGGCTCCAAAATCTAACACCCAAGACTCTTGCTTGCTCTCTGAAGAGCAGATCAACATCTCATCATTATCGGAAGCAATATTTGCTTCTGACTTTGCCCTCGTCTTAAATTCTTTCTTCTGACTCCTACACTGGTTCTTGTAATGACCAGTCTTTCCACAGTTCCAGCACTCAATAACTTTAGTGCTCTAGGAACCTGTGTCTTGAGTACCTCTGGGATTTCTCGGCCTAGATCTGCCACGGTTGTTTGATCGTCCATGCCTGTTTCCTCTGCCTCGATTTGTTCAAGGCTGAACTCGAATTGGAGCTATGGTTTGATTGCATTCTTATTTCTTCCGTCAAAATCATGCTGATGACCTCATCGTATACAAGCTTTGATTTTCCTGCGGAGCTACTGATGGCAGTGACGACACCATTCCAATTTTCAGGCAACTGACTGAGAATCAGTAGAGCCCGAATCTTATTATCAAATGTTATCCCGACTAAGGCAAGTTGATCAGACAACTCATTGAAGTTATTCAGATGCCTGTTGAAACTCTCACCTGTAGACATGTTCGTCATAAATAATCTTTTCATGAGATGTACCTTGTTTGCGGCTGAAGGCTGCTCATACATATTTGAGAGCGCATCTATCAGAGACTTGGTGAATGTTATATGCTTGATATTGAATGCCATAGATTTCGACAGCGTCATTCTGATGGCTCCGAGGGCTTTTCGATCAAGCAACTCCCACTCGTCCTCGTTCATGGATGTTGGTTTACCCTTCAACGGTAAGTGCAATTCCTTCCCAAACAAATAGTCTTCTATCTACATCTTCTAGAAACCGAAATTGTTCCCGTTGAACATTTCGATTTTTGAGCTCTTTTCATTTGACATCTCAATTTGCTAATATAGAGATGGAATTAGCTCAAATGGATAGCACGGATGGATCTGGAATGATCAAAAACCCTAGAAATGGTTCAAGTCGCTTGAAAAACGGACCCAAAACGACCTCGAAAAGCTCAGTCAAAGTTTTCAGTCAAACTTGGTCAAACTGCTGACGTGGCAGTGGGTCCTTGTTGACGTGGCGGTGGGGTCCACTTGTCGACGTGGCAGTGGGGTCCACCTACTGACGTGGCACCTCTGCCACGTGGCACTCCTGCTAACGTGGCGGCTTCGACTGATGTGGCACTTTGCTGGCATGTCAGCTGATGTAGCCTATTTTGAGCGGCGGGTCGGATCTGGTTCATGGATTGGATCTCGGGTTCACCTGGTGTTGAGATGGTTTTTGGGTTGATTCGGGTAGATTGGGTCGAGGTGGTCGACGAGGAAGACGTGTACGGCACGTCGCCGTCGCGTGGAGAGGCGTCTTACTGCGGCAAGATGCATTAGGGCGCGTGTGGGCTTGTTTAACTCCGTTCGAGCTCCGGCGAACATGATTCTCTTTGTCTCGGCGAGGTGAATACGATGGTGGCCTCAAAACACACTTTCGATCTACTGGATAGAGCTTTGAATTTCAAGATCACTTCCGATCTGGATTTTCTGCTCCAATCGGGCTCTAATACCACTTGTTAGGATCCTGTGAGCATTCAGAAGAGAATGACACCAAGAATTTTACGTGGTTCAGTCAAGAACGACCTATGTCCACGGAGCACACACCAACTATTCAATAACTCGCCCAAAAAATGTTACAATTCTCTCTCTCTCTCTCTCTCTCTCTTCCTCCCTTCTTCCTCTCAGCTCTCTCTGCACTCTTTGTGCTCTCTTTGCACTACTGTGCTATTCTGAGCTATTGTATTGTACAAAATCTTCCACAACCTCTTTATATAGGCTTAGATTTTAAATGATAATCAATACAATTTAATCACAAATTGGAAGTTAAAAGAATAGATTAAATGGAGAATAAATTCCACACGTTTTCTGACTCATCTCAACGCGTCTCCAGCTGTGTTTTTGGCTCTATCTCTAACAATACGTTGCTTTACCTTAAAAATTCTTGGAACATTTTTCTGAGCAAAAAGTTGTTCCAACTCCACCAAAGCTGATGTGCAGTCTTTACATACGTAGTGCTAGACTTGATATCAAATGTCATTGTGTTCTGCAACCATGTTATCAGGATGTCATTGCACCTCAACCAATGTTCCATTAAGGGATCATTGGGGTCAGAAGGTTCACAGATGGTGCCATCAATGAACCCAAGCTTGTTCTTGATCCGCAAGGCCCTCTTCACGGGTCTAACCCAAGAATAGTAGTTGCTGGAATCCAAGGTGTGAGTGATAAGCATGACACCTAAACCATCATTGCTACGAATATAATATGGACCGGTGGGTTGCGTTGGATCATGAGGAACAGCTCCTGACCAATTGGGATTGGTGTTTGAGTGCACAGGAATGGTGTTTGGTGGTGGGTTTGGAGGAGTGGTTTGACTGATATTGATGGATTCTTCTATCATTGCTCTGATACCATATAAGATTTTGCTTTTAGTTTACTGTAAATGTAAAATGCTGAACTGAGAGGGATGGAATGCAGGGGAGAGATGGAGTGAATTTTTGTATTTCTTACTTTACCTAAATTCTATATATCCAAAATACTATACAGGAATGGTATATATATAATACAAAAAAGGAATCAAAGTATCAATCAGTTTCTAACCACATGAATAATATACAGTTATTCCTAACAATCTTTTGTAACAGAGAATAAAAGCAGAGCTGTTGTGGACTGCTCCTTGCAAGCATTTTTATTTCCTTCAATATTTAAAAGCTGAGCTGTTTTCGCCATAATGAAAAGATGTGTTCTAACTTTTCTATGTAAATTTTAAAAATTAGAAAATATGGTGACATTTATGTAATTATTTGAAAAATTAGAAATTAAAAAAATTATTTTCACAAGTAAATAGTGCAAGATTGTTTATTGTTGTTCATATATTTCATATAAATGTTATAAAAATAAAAAAATAGTTAAATTTTTAATAATTTTTTAAAAATTAATTTATTTTTTACAACCAAACAAGTCTTAAATATATATATATATATATATATATATATATATAATAATTTTCTTTTCAATCTCTTATAATCTTGAAGCTTCAAATGGAGACTTAAAAAAATAACAAAGCAAAGCAGATCAAAATAGTAAAAGACCTTATAATACTTCTATAATTTATACACAACACAAGAAAGGGAATAAAAGAAAAAAGAAAAAAAAAAAAAAACAAGAACAAACCTCCAAAATGACAAAAGGATCGGAGGAGAGAAAGAATCCGATGAGATGGCAAGATTACTTTTTTTTTTTTTTTCGAGGTTATACGTTTAATTTTCCTTTTTTCCTAAATTTTTAATCAATTTAATATCAAGTAATTCTTTTTTCAGTCATAAATGCCAAGTGATTCTTCATCTTCTACCAATAATCATTGACAACTAATTAGCCAATTAATTAAAGGGTGACTTAAGGACTTAGCAATTGATTTGAAAAGATGCCAGTCCATCTTTTCAAATGTGACCGTTATTCCTCTCCTTCAATGGGATCCATTAGCCAATCACACCTTTTATTAACATATTAAATTATTGTGTTTCTTTTTTTTTTTTTAATAAAGTTCTGCAACTTTAGAAATATTATTTATGCACATATACAAAAATAAAATTGCATAAATTTCTGCAAAGCATAAAAATTATTTCTTAAAATACGTTTTACGATAATTAATTCTGTTAACCATTGATGTATTCAACATGGTATTATGATTGCCGGGCTCCTTCTATGATGATAAGAACCTGTTTCACTTTCGTGCAAAAAAAATATGCAAAAGGATAGTATCTAATCAAAAGTTTCTTCAGACATATAATCCCATTTCAACAAATAGACGCAAGATAATTAAAACACTGCCAAACAACAAAATTTGCAAGAATTAACTCGAGTTTGTTTTAAAGGGGACGAGTTCAAATTTGTCTCAGCATACACAAGACACATGTTACAGTGGAGGATAAGAAGTTCAAAAAATATTCGTGCTGCCACAGGGAAAAGAGCTACAAAATGGGACCAATACGAGACTCCATGCTGGAACATAAATTATGCACAAAAAAAAAAAAAAAAAAAAGAAGGATATTTTGAGGGAAAATTTTATTTATGAAAGATCAAAGACATGCATGTAGAGAGCACAATTCACTAGACGATGACAATTTTTTATGTTGAGGGTGAATAATCACTAGTTGATATTACAGAGATCTTTTGAAATTTAATATGTGATTTGTTAGGAATTCTGGTGTGGAACCGTCGGCAGCAGCACCTCCCCATGCAGCCTATGTTGAAATGAAGACCAGCAGCCAGCAGCCCTCCACCTATGCTGCAGATTTTGTTGAAATCTGCAGCCACCTTCTTTGAATTTTTTGCTCCCCCCTCTTGTATATATATATATATATATATATATATATATATATATGTGTGTGTGTGTGTACGAAGAGCTTTGTATTATGTGAGCAGAATGTGCTGCGTGTTGTAGTGAGGGATGTGTGTTGTGTGCAGCAGAGAGTTGTGAGCAGAGTGTTGTGTAGTGCAGAGACTTGTGAGAGAGAAGTGTAGAGAGCGGAGAGTTGTGGTGAGAGAGAGAGTTGAGCAGTGGCTCCTCCTTATATTGTTTCTCCCAGTTTATAGTGCAGTGGTGTGTACTCCCGTGAACGTAGGTCAGTTCGGACCGAACCACGTAAATCCGGTGTTCCTTGTGGATGTGCATAATTTTTCTTCGTGTGTGATTGTTGCTCCAGGTATAATCCCCCAACATGATTAGGTGAACCAAATAAAACATAGGAAGATATATACACATCGGATGAAAGCCCAAGTGGGTTTTATTAAAAACCCAAAACCCAGCCCTTTAGTGTGATAATCTAAAAGAAGTTATAAAAAGAGAGGGGCGAAAGGAGGAGCCGTCACTTCTCAAAAGAAAGAGAGAAAAATATGATTTTTCTCATGTTGCCCATTTTTTATCAAGACTCAGATCCCACTTCTTTTGTGGTCCGACCGAACTGAAATTTGGAGGAGAGGTTCACGACCCAAGTAGATACAATCTGAACGGTGGAGATTGGATTTTGAGCTCGGAAGTTGGGATTTTTGCCCATGAATAATAACTGCGATTTTGGTATATTCTTTTAAATTCTCTTTGTGTTTACCAAGATTGATGATATCTTGATGAGATATATTTGTAGTCTCTAATTATGATTAGAGAAGATTTGGTGTACCCATTATTTGATTGATAGTTGATGTTTCAATTGGATTAGGTCCCGTAGTTTTTCTTCCTCACACTAGGGAAGTTTTCCACGTAAAAAATTGCTTGTGTTCTTGTGGCTTGGTGTGATTGATTATTTTTCTTATTATTTTCAGCACCTATAAAAGTAGAGATACACTATATTTGCTTGCATATAGGGAGAAGAATTATTCCGCTGTGATTGTTTGTTGATATTTCTCCTAACAAAGTGGTATCACTGCTAGGTTGACAGATTGTCAGGTTGGCAGTTTGAGTTATACTAGTAGAATGATTAATCTCAATGGTTCAAATTATCACATATGGAAAGGAAAAATGAAGGATCTTCTTTATGTGAAAGATTATTACCTACCGGTGTTTAGTGCTGAAAAATAAAAAAAAAGTCTAATGTGGAATGAACTTTGTTACATTGACAGGTGTATGGGTATATCAGGCAATGGGTAAATGATAATGTTTTGAACCATATTAGTGGAGAGACAAGTGCATGTTCTCTATGGAGTAAGCTTGAACAGTTATATGCTAGAAAGACTGGAAATAATAAATTGTTTCTAATTAAACAAATGATGGTGTTGGAATTGGATTGATCCCAAGAGGGGGGGGGGGATGAATTGGGTTTTAAAAACATTTTCGGCTAATTTAAACGTTTTGCCGATTCACCATAGTTCATATCACATTCAACATAATGACGTGTATGTAAATAATAAAATTATGAGTGCGGACATACACGTGCAACATATCTCATTTAAATGAATGTATGCATGCAAATAATTATAACTATAAATTGACAAACATACATATATGGAAATTACAGTGCGGAAAGTAAATGATATAGGGAGAGAGGAACACACGATATTTGTTATCAAGGTTCGGTCAAACTAGCCTCCATCCCCACCTTGGACATAACCGCCAAGGATTCTTGTTAGCTTTACTGTAATCCCAAAAGGAGGGGTGAATTGGTATTTTAAAATTTCTCCCCTAGATTAATTAACCAACAGCAGTGTTTCACAACCCTAGGATCAATCTAGTGCAGATATTAAATAAATCAATATATATATATATATATATGTTGAAATTAAATTACACAAGTAAGCTAATTACGCATGCAAGGTAAAACAGGTAAAGACAGATAACAGTAGATATGTTATCGAAGTTTGGCAAATGGCCTACGTCCCCACCTTGACTCACAAGTATAAGGATTACACTAAGGCCCACTTCAAGGGTGGAGTGTAATTAACATAGGGCTAACCTCAATCTTTTACAACCAATCGTTTTGGGCTAGATCAACGCCCCCTCAGGCTATGCCTAGAATACAATAGAATTATAATACAATTTGGGTACAAAATATTTGCTTCTCAATCAAGCAGATTTGCATTAGTAACAATCAATGCACACCAATAATGTAAGAACAATAAGCTCAGTGCTATATGTGTGCAATTAACACTCAATAGTAATGACTATATCCAATCAAGTGCAATAAGTGTATCAACAAGCTAATCTTTGAAACTATGTTAGAGGTAAATCTCAATCACAATTTAGGGTTTCAAAGATTTCTACCAACAGTATTCTAAATATCTCTAAAAAAATATTTTCTCAATATTCAAGCATAAGAGATATTTGAAAAATGAGCTAGTGAAAAGATTTTTGCACACTCAAAAATACAAGCTCAATAAGTTTTACAATAAAGATATAAAGACTCACAAGCTACAAGATTTTTCCCACGAACATATTTATTAAATAAAATCAGGTGAAAAAAAAAATCTTTACTCAATTCTCAATATGAAAATCAAACAACAAATACAATGAGAGTTTCAAGCAAAATAGAACAACGTATAATAACTCAAAGAGCTCTCACAAAGATTGATTTAGTAAAGGAATGATTGTATGAGAGAATATAGGCTTTGTATGAAAAATAGGCTTTGAAAAATTTCATAGGATTTTGCTACTAATCAAAATATTAATCGATCCTTAATCTGAACAAATGAACTTGTATTTATAGACTTGGCCAATTTTATAATCGTTGGGGATACATGGGGAATTATTAGATTTGTTTTAAAAGAGTTTAAAAATTAACCTTATTTAACCCCATTTAACCTCGCTTAAAATTTGGGCGACCTGAGAGTTTCGGTCGACTGAGCCATAGGTTTGGTCGCCTGAACACTCACATACAAAAAAGGTGATTTTTGAAGTTCGGGTGCTTGAATGAGGATTCAGTTTGTTGACCAAAGTGATTTTCCATTCTGTAAAGACCCGAAAAATTAAAATGATTAAAATAATTAGGAAAAATAATAAATAAAAATAAATAATTAATTAAAATTATTAATCAATTAATTAGTTAAATATTATTAATTTGATGAATTAAATAAATAAATAAAGAGAAATAATAGGAAGAAAAAAAAAAGAAAAAAATTAATTGAAATAAGATATATATATATATATCTAGGTAAGTTATTATAATATATATATATATATATATATATATATAATATCTATAAGTTAAAGTTTTATATATATATATATAAAGTAACTGAAGAAGAAGTAGAAGAAGAAGTTAATTTTTTTTAAGAACAAAAGGTTCACGCCCCCCCTTCTGTTCTCCTACTGTGTGCGTCGCGCCTCTCTCTCTCTCTCTCTCTCTCTCTCTCTCTCTCTCTCTCTCTCACACTCTCACTCTCAATTTCTTGACGGATTTGCAATGGATCGGGAAACGAAAGGTGCCGTTAGATTCCTGGTTCCGTTGCCGACATTTCTACTAGAGTAGATTTTTCGTGGGAACGACTTAGGTACTGCTATTGGGGAAAGGTAATTTTCTCCATTTTTCCAATTTCTCTTTAAATATGCTGTTAAATCGACGATCAGGTACCACCACATGGTCTTAGTCGCGATTGTCGTCATTTTAACGTAGGTAAACTTCCAATTGGGGTTTTCTATGCCTCACTCCAAAGCGAGAGTGGGATTTGGGAAAATTGACAAATTGATTATATTTGCAGGTATAACTGTTAATTTGAAAATTATGACCCTAGAAAATATTTAAATAGTATTTTATTTAGGGTTAATTTAATAAAACTAGAAATTTAATTTTAGGGTCCGGTTGATCGTCGCAGGCATCTTTTTGGGGTCCCAGTTGGCGTAGTGTAAGAAATCAGGTATGGCGAAAAATATATATTAAATTAGAATTTTTATAAATTTAATGAAAAATAAATTGTGTTATAAGTACGTGTATATGTTTAGGTATGGGTTTAAAATGCCAATTGTTTAAATTATGTTTTTTCAAGTTTATGGCTGTTTATTAGACACGTATATGTGAAAATGAACTAATGAAAGTGAAAAAATATTTTCAGGATAATTATGTAAGAAATGAAAGGTATATTTTCAGAATATAAATGTTAAATGTAGGTTGGTTTATTTTATAAGAAATATATGTGTATGAATTTTACTGCTAAATTGTGTGGCATGAGTAAAATAGAATTCTCTGTGGAATTATGTTATATATACGAGATGCAAGATATACAGAAAATGAAATGAGTATGAAAATGATAGATGAAATATGCTGCATGTGAGTGTTAATACAATCATGGAACAACCACGGTTGAAAAGATGCTGACCACGGCTGAAAGGATGCCGAAGCTAACCAATCATGGTTGAAAAGATGCTGACCACGGCTGAAAGGATGCTGAAGCTAGCCAATCACGGCTGAAAAATGCCAACCACGGCTGAAAGGATGCCGAAGCTAACCAATGACGGTTGAAAAGATGCCGACCACGGTTGAAAGGATGTCAAAACTAACCAACCACAGCTGAAAAGATGTCGAGTATTTATGAATTAAAATAAAAATGAGTATGAAATGAAAATGAAATGGAAAATGAACAAAATGGAAATGAAATATGATGTGTGAACAATGAAAAATGGGAAAAAGTCATATAAAGTGAGATGCTATGAAATGTCAAAGCTAAGAACATGAACAGATGTGTATGAATGAATAATGATAGAAAGAATAATGTATTATGGTATTAGAAGTGTCTATGTATATAGAACATGTTACGTTTGGGTGAGGCGAACTCTTCACTTGAGCGCGTGCTGAGAAAGGCGAGTGCACTAGTGGCTTTAGATGTGGCAGTAGCTGCATAACGTACTAGGGCAGAGGGAACCTACTTATATAGGCGGGTGGATTTCCTTATCCTTAGGGCCTTTGTCAATAAACTATTGTTTGAACTATGTGAGTACGAGATCAATTTATCTTAAGAGCTTACGGAGTAAGGTGAGTGCCCTGGTATGCTTTAGCTGTGACCTTTGGGTTGCCTAGATATCAGAGTAGAGGGGTGTTACTTGTATGGGTGGGGAATCACCCCTATCCTTAGGTAATCTCGTGGGTGAAATATCTTGCATGTGTTTGAATAGGATTAGAAAAAATGATTTCAGAAATTATGTCAACGATTTTCAAATGTTAAATATTATATGTTGTATAATCTCATGTTGGCCACACACTGTTTTAATATATTGTTTCTTCCCTTAGTGAGATGCGTCTCACCTAAATATGAACTAATCTTTTTCAGGACCTCCACGAGATCAAGCTTAGAGAGCTCGAGCTATTATAACACCTTTAAGGAAAAGGGTATAATTTTGATGTTTTTGGGAATGTAAATATTTTATGTATTATGTTTAAGTCTTCTGAGTGATAGATGGTTGTGAAACATACTGAAGTTTGGGGATTATATTTTGGATTATGTATTTATGTGAATACAGGTGGATGTATGATGTATGTTAGAACATAGATGGAAGTAGAAAACTCTGGTGTTGTATTTGTTGACATATTTTAGTTATGTTTTTCGCTGCATAAATGATATTAGAATGTGTATTATTAGGTAAATGAATTGATTAGTAGCACTCCGGGCCCACTTAGGGAGTCGGGGCATTACACATTCTGTCCAAGATTTGTTCGCTCGATCTCCAGTTCGGTCTACCAAACTTGCACATTTGGTCGCCTGGGGTTATTTTGAACGTGAAGTTCGGGCGCCCGAAGTCAGGTCAACACACTGACTATTCAATGGTTCAGTTGACCGAGGTGTTTTGAACACCATGGTTCGGTCCCCCGAAACCTCACAATTCTTGTACCTTAAGTCTGGTTTTAATTCAAAAAGATTCCTTTGACAGTATATGTGATAATGGGGACTATCTTAAGTGTAAGTGCAAGGACCTAGGGTTTTTCTAAGGTCTTTGAGTTTATTAGTTCCTACATGCATGATATGCATGAATTATTATAAACCTTTCATACTTTACTATTACAAACTCGAATTAAACTTAATATAAAATTACAACAAATGATTCTTCTGGGTCTTCTTTTGCTTCAAAATAACATATGCCATCATTCGATCTTACTAATAGGAACCTGTACACAAACTTGATAGACATTAATTATCGAAGTATTTGTCATAATAAAAACAGGGTATGACCTATAAAGTCAACATTGCCCCCTTTTTGATGATGACAAATACATAATGTAAAAGTGGGTACAATCAAGAAAGGCTCCCCTGACAATATGCATAATGAGGATTTTAAAGTTTTAAAATTTGAAACACATAAGCATTCAATTTAACCAAAATTTCCTTTTCTCCCCCTTTTGGCAACAGAAAAAAGGACCATGATAAATGAAAAGCATATAAGCAAGACATTTAGCATGAATTATTTCAATACAATATATGGTTGGGAAGATTTTTAGAAAATTTGGCAGCATGCCATTTGAAAATAGAGCATTTCCCAAAAATATTTGTATAGAAATGACCTGATTGAGTTCAAATTTACAATTTATCCACAACTAACAACTCAAACAGTCCATTATGATCAAAAACAGAAAATATAAATATAACTATCAATATGCAAAAGATTTGATAGCTATGTATTGCAAACCACAAACATATTCATAAAGTATAAAACAATGATAGATTTAATGTTTTCAGAGCCATATGTTTTCTATGATAAGAAGCTCCCCCTAAGTTTGTGCATTCTATCAAATTTCTATGTGGCCTCCCTACTATGCATTAGACCTAGCTATCATCTAATCTATATGAACCTATCTTCCTGAAAAGGTTTGGTGAAAATATCGGCCCATTTTTCATTTGTACATACAAACTCAAGTGCCACATCTCCTTTTGCACATGATCACGAATGAAGTGGTGTCTAATCTCAATATGTTTGATTTGTGAATGTGAGATAGGGTTTTTAGAGATATTAATTGCATTAGTATTATCACATTTAATTGGAATCGTATCATAGTGCAATCCAAAATCCATAAGTTGTTGTTTCATATAAAGCGTTTGAGCATAACAACTTCCAGCCGCAATATATTTAGCTTTGGTTGTGGATAAGGCAACTGAGTTCTATTTCTTGGAGAACCAAGAAACCGGAGATTGTCTTAATAATGACAAGTGCCGTTAGTACTCTTTCTATCTACCTTACTACCAACAAAGTCAGCATCAGTATAACTAACAATCTCAAATGTCGTATACTTAGGGTGCCATAAACCTAATTTGATAGTCCCAACTAGGTACCTAAGTATTCTTTTCACAGCTAACAGATAAGACTCCTTAGGAGCAACCTGAAACCTAGCACACGTGCACACACTAAACATGATATTAGGTCAACTAGTTATAAGGTATAGGAGACTACCAATCATGCCACGATATAATTTCACATCAATAGGGATGCCTTGCTCATCTTTATCAAGTTTGGTGGAAGAACTCATAGGAGTACAAAGAATTTTACCATTTTCCATATTAAATTTCTTTAGCAAGTCCCTAACATATTTAGATTGGCAAAAGAAAGTCCCATGTTTAGCTTGCTTAATTTGAAGTCTTAAGAAGAAACTTAGTTCACCCATCACGCTCATTTGAATTCACTTTGCATGCATTTGGCAAACTCATTATACAAATCATCATTAGTTGCTCCAAAAATAATATCATCAACATAAACTTGAACAAGGAGCATATCATTATTTTTAGATTTGATGAAAAGTGTCATGTCAATTTTTCCTTGGGTAAACCCATTTTCTAATAGAAAACCACTAAGCCTCTCATACCAAGTTCTAGGAGCTTATTTCAATCTGTACAAGGCTTTGGACAACCGGTATACATGATTAGGATATTTATGATTTTCAAAACCGGGAGGTTGTTCTACATACACTTCTTCATTTATGTAGCCATTTAAGAAGACGCTTTTAACATTCATTTGGTATAATTTAAAGTTCTTAAAAGTAGCATAAGCAAGCAGCATATGAATGACTTCCATTCTAGCTACAGGAGCATAGGTTTCCTCAAAATCTATCCCTTCTTCCTAATTATATCCCTAGGCAACTAGTCTAACTTTATTTCTAGTTATTACTCTATTTTCATCCTTTTTATTTCTATATACCCATTTAATTCCAATAATAGTACGATCATTAGGCCTAGGAACTAGGGTCCAGACTTTCCTTCTTTCAAATTGGTTAAGTTCTTCCTACATAGACATTACCCAAGATTCATCCTTTATGACTTCCTTAATATTTTTGGGTTCTTCCTAGGATAGAAATGCAAAATGGCTAACTAAATTTCTTAAGGAAGATCAGATGGCTACACCACGTGAAGGTTCACCTATAATTTGATCTAAAGGATGTTCTTAATGAACTTCCAACCCTAGGTAGCTCTTGAACCTCACTTTCAACTTTATCATTTTCAATTAATTTATCATGTGCTTCTGAGTTGATATCCACATTATTTTCAATAGAGAGCTTATCTAAAACTTTTCTAATATCAATATCATCTTCATCATCTATTTTAGAAAATGGATTAGATTCATCAAACACAACATGAATAGATTCAACAACAATTAATGTTCTCTTATTAAATACTCTATATGTTTTACTCTTAAGTGAATAACCTAGGAAAATACCTTCATCAAATTTAGAGTCAAATTTCCCTTGGTGCTCATTATCTCTAAGTACAAAGCATTTACAACCAAAGACATGAAAATAGGAAATATTAGGTCTATGGCTATTCCACAATTCATATGGAGTCCTATTAAGTGAAGGCCTGATTAACACTCTATTCATGACATAACATGCAATACTCACAACTTCTGCTCAGAAATATTTGGGTAATTTATGTTCATTTAGCATTGTCCTACCCATTTCTTACAAGGACCTATTCTATCTTTCTACAACTCTGTTTTGTTGTGAAGTCCTAGGTACAGAAAAATTATGTGAAATGCCCTCTCAGTCATAATACTTTTCTATGCCATCATTTTTGAATTTAGTTCCCCTATCACTTTTTATGTGTGTGATTTTGTAACCTTTTTCATTTTGAATTCTTCTACATAGTTTAGTGAATTGTTCACATGATTCATCTTTATGAGAGAGTAACAACACCCATGTGAACCTAGAATAATCATCCACAATAACAAAGGCATACACTTTGCCACCTAGACTTTGAACTTGATTAGGACCAAATAAATCTAAGTGTTACATTTCAAGTGGTCTAGTGGTAGATATGAATTTTTTTTTTTTTTTTTAAAACTTGATTTAATTTGCTTACCTATTTGACATGCATATAGATTTTATTTTTCACAAAATGTGTTTTTGGCAAGCCTTTAACTAAGTTCTTTTCATAAGGTTTGACAAAAGATCCATACTAGCATGTCCTAAATGTCAATGCCAAACCAACTAGCTTCGTTTATTGCGGAAAAACATGTAACTTGTTGAGAAGCTAAATTATCAAAACTAATTGTATACACATTTTCATGACGTTTAGCAGTAAAGAGTACTTTGTTATCAGATTTACTCTCAACAATGCATTTATCATTTTCAAAAGATACTTTATACCCTTTATCACACAATTGGCTAATACTTAACATATTATGTTTCAAACCATCAACAATTAATACATTATTAATAACTAGGGAAGGTTGCTTACCAACCTTACCTACACCAATGATTTGGCCCTTGGAATTGTCCTCGACTGTCACGTATCTGCCATCCTTGGGAGTGATGGAAGTGAACTTGGCCTTGTCGTCAGTCATATGCATTGAGCAGCCGTTATCCAAGTACCACTTGTCCTTGGATGATGACGATCTCAAACACACCTGCAAGAAAATCTAAGTAACTGACATTGGTCCCCAAATTCTGTTGGGTCCACAGGGGTTAGTGTCTGGATCACCTTTGACTCTCCACACCCTTTTGATTCTTACATGTCTATTTCTAAGTGGACAGTCAAACTGAATATGACCAATTTATTTACATTTAAAACATATCATTTGACACCAAGGATCTTTAGGTGGAATTTGAGATTTTGATTCTCGAGAAAAATGTCCCAAATATAGATTAGGTCGTCTCACGTTTTCAAGACCATTAAATCCAAGACCTTCTTTGCTAAGAGAATTTCTTTGGGCCCTAAGACATTTTTCAAAATTACGTTGGCCCTCAGTAAATTTAAAAACAATTTTGGATCTATCCTCCAAATTTTTCTCAAACTCGGCAATTTTCAAATCTTTTTCTTTAAGAATAGAGGCATGAGAATTCTTTGCAATTTCAAACAGTTTTGACCAATTTTCACATTTCTTTTTTAAAAAATCATTCTCTTTGGTCATTTTGTTTAACAATTTAGATACACGAATATATTCATATTGCAATTCTTTAAAAGTAGGCATGCTATCAGAATCACAATCATCATCAGAATAATATGAAGATAAGGAGCAAGAAGACAATACCTCATCATCTCATGCCATCAGGCACAAATTCAAAGTCTCAAGAGTCCTTGCAATCTGAATCTGAATCGCTACTGTTTTGTCTATCCCATGAGGTGACTGCTTTCATGGCTTTCTTCTTTTTCCTAAACTCCTTTTTCAACAACGGACAACCAGGTTTGATATGCTTGACCTTGTTGTAATTGTAGCACGTGGGAGCATTTGGTTTTTCTTTTCTTTTACTAGGCTCTCCTTTTTCTGATACAAAGTCTCTAAACTTTCTGTATGACCTATTATTCTTCCTGAAGAACCTGCTAAACTTCCTAGTAAGCATAGCCATGTCATCTCCAAATTCAGGTTCACTGCACTCATTAGATGTATTAGTAGACATTTTAATGCAGTCACGTTTCTCATTCTATTGTGCTTAGTCAATCTCTTATTAATAGCTAACTCATAGGTGATAAGTGAATCTATCAGTTCATCTAGTGACATAGCCTTAAGGTCTTTGCCCTTTGATATGACCGTAGCCTTTGCTTCCCAAACAAGAGGCAAACCCGTAATGATTTTCCTAATCATTTCATACGTAGGATAGGTCTTACCTAATGCATGCATTGAATTAATAATGTGTGTGAATCTAGTGTACATGCTTTGTATGGACTCACCAGTGTTCATCCTAAATGTTTCATACTTACTAGTCAACATATCAATCCTACTATCCTTCACATCTCTAGTACCCTCATAGGTGACCTCTAACTTATCCCATATTTCTTTACCAGAAGAACATGCCATAACTCTGTTAAATTCATTAACATCAAGATCACAATAGAGATTATTCATGGCAGTAACATTTATACTAAGAGCTTTCATATCATCATCAATATATTCCTCTTCAGTCTTGGGAACTCTAGTTTCACCTTCAGTTTTCATAGGAACATAGTTTCCCTTAGAGACAACTCTCCACACCTTCCAGTCAATATTTTGAAGGTAAATACGCATCCTTTGTTTCTAGAAGGAGTAATTGACACCGCTAAAAATAGGAGGACGTGTGGAAGAGGGTCCCTCAGGGAAAGGGATTACAGTGTTATGAGCCATCTAGATCTTTTACAGAATAATGGTTAAGTATAAGCTACTAGGCTCTAATACTAATTGTTAGTTTTCCTCTAATCCCAAGAGGGGAGGGGGTGAATTGGTATTTTAAAATTTTCCCCTAGGTCAATTAAGCAACAACAAGTATTTCACAACCCCAGGGTCAATCTAGTGCACATATAAAATATATATATATATATATATATATATGCTAAAATTAAATTACACAAGTAAGCTAATTACACATGCAAGGTAAAATAGGTAAAGAGAGATAACACCAAATATGTTATCGAGGTTCGACAAACTGCCTATGTCCCCACCTTGACTCACAAACATAAGGATTACACTAAGACTCACTACATGGGTGGAGCGGCATTGAAATACAACCAGGTCAAATTAACTCAGGGCTGACCTTAACCTTTTACAACCAATACTTCCGAGCTAGATCAACGCCCCCTCAGGCCACGCCTGAAATACAACAAAATCACAATACAATTTGCGTACAAAATGTTTACTTCTTAATCGAGTAGATTTGCACCAGTAACAATCAATGCACACCAATAATGTAAGAACAATAAGCTTCGTGTGTGCAATCAACACTCAATAATAATGACTATATCCAATCAAGTGCAATGAGTGTATCAACAAGCTAATCTTTGAAACTAGGTAAGAGATAAATCTCAATCACAATTTAGGGTTTCAAAAATTTCTACTAAGAGTATTCTAAATATCTCTAAAAAATATTTTCTCAATATTCAAGCACAAGAGATATTTGAAAAATGAGCTTGTGAAAAAATTTTTGCACACTCAAAAATACAAGCTCAATGAATCTTGCAATGAAGATGCAAAGACTCACTAGTTACAAGATTTTTCCCACAAACAGATTTATTAAATAAAATTGGGGGAAAAAAAATCTTTGCTCAACTCTCAATATGAAAATCAAACAACAACAACAAATGCAATGAGAGTTTCTAGCAAAATAGAACAACCTATAATCACTTAAAGAGCTCTCACAAAGATTGATTTAGCAAAGGAATGATTGTGTGAGAGAGTATAGACTTTGTATGAAAAATAGATTTTGAAAAATTTCAGAGGATTTGGCCACTAATCAAAATGTTAATCAATCCTTAATCTGAGCAAATGAACTTGTATTTATAGACTTGGCCAATTTTATAACCATTGGGGATGCATAGGGAATTATTAAATTTATTTTTTTAAGAAAATTAACCCTGTTTAACCCCATTTAACCTTAGTAAAAATTAGGCCAACCTGAGAGTTTTAGTTGATCGAGCCATAGGTTCGGTCGCCCGAACACTCACATATGGAAAAGGTGATTTTTGAAGTTCAGGTTCTTGAATGAGGGTTCGATTTACTTACCAAAGCGATTTTCCAACCTGTCCGAGATTCGGTCGCTCGGTCTCAAGTTCAGTTTGCCAAACTTGCACATTCGGTCACCCGAGGGTATTTTGAAAGAGAAGTTCGGGTGCCCGAGTTATTGGAAAAAGTTAGGGTTTGAGTTTGGTTGACCATGGACACTCAGTTCATTCTAAGTTTAGTCACTCGAAGTTAGGTCAACATGCTGACTATTCAACGGTTCGGTTGACCGATGTGTTTCGAACACCAAAGTTCGGTCGCCCGAAACCTCGCCGTTCTTATACCTTAAGTCCCATTTTAATTCAAAAAGTTTCCCCTGATAGTATATATGATAATAGGGACTATCTTAAGTGTAAGTGTAAGGACTTAGGGTCTTTCTAAGGTCTTTGAGGTTCCTACATGCATGATATGCATTAATTATTACAGACCTTTCCTACTTTATTATTACAGACTTGAATTAAACTTAATATAAAATTACAACAAATGACTCTTCTTGGTCTTCTTTTGCTTCAAGATAACATATGCCATCATTTAATCTTGCTAATATGAACCCGCACACAAACTTGATAGACATTAAATACCAGAGTATTTGTCATAATCAAAATAGGGTATGACCTATAAGGTCAACAATTACACTATCCCTGCTCACTTAAACGGGAAGAGCAGAAGCCGTTTACATCCTCTCCTTATGGGGCGAGGAAAACCCCAGTTCAATTTTCGGGCTGAACTGAATCGGTCTCACTTACGATGCTATGATTCCTTAGTTTAATGTCTGGGCTAAACTGAACCGATCTCACTTACGGGGCTGAGACTCCTCAATTCAATTTTGGGCTGAACCCAACCGATATAATGAAAATCATTTTTGTACATATTAAAATGCTTCTAAATACAAGCATGGATGTACACCATTAAAGCTTAATACAAACACTCTAGTATGATATGAAATATATGCTCAGTAGAGTAAGGGTGCTTTTCTCAAAGTGATATTTTCAATCTTTGAAAAAAATGTATATAATATACTTCAAAGATATGGTCCCTAATACAATATTCTTACAAAAAAAATGTTTTTCAAAGAATAATCAGAGAACCTAGGATTTTGGTTTTTCAAATGATTTTTGCAATATAAAACTTTTTTCTATGAAAGAATGGATGCAAAAATAAGTGCCCAAAAATAAAGATGCTCTCTTTCAAAAGATTTTCCAAAGAATAATAAAGAGAGTTGGAGAGTAAAAGATTTGCCCCAAGAAATAGATTTTGCAATAAAATTGGTTTGAGGGAACTTTAATTAACAAAATAATTTGAGAGAATTTGAGAGTTAATCAAATTTGCTAATCTAGAGTTATGAGGGGGTATTTATAGATTTTACAAAAATTATGACCGTTGGGGACACGCTCGGTATTTCGAAAAAGTTTAATTAAAAATTAATGACGTTTTAGTGTTTTAAAAAAATTTCAACCCGAGAGGTTTCGATCGACTATATTTTAAGTTCAGTCGACCCAATTACCATGTGCGATCGATCGAGAAGATTTTGAATTGGAAGTTCGATCAACTGAAATAGGGTGATTTTTGAACCCTTCAAGGTTCAGTTAACTATATTTGAACTTCGATCTACTATTCTTATGGTTCAGTTGACTCAATAAAAAATGAACTGGAAGTTCGGTCAACTGAGTTGTTGAGGGGCAGACACGTGTGAGTTCGGTCGATTGAGGAAGATACGTTCAAAACTGTTCCGTCGGCTGAACCTTACTGAAGTTAGCCCTAAGGTCTGTCTATGGCCTTTGGTTCCCTATGGTCAAAATACGGTCATCTGAGCATTCAAATCATATCATGCACATGCATGCATTATTACAAACCAAAGAAAAAATTAAATGCAATACAAATTAAAGTCAAACTATCTTCTTCTTTTGCTCTTCATTTTCCATGGAATTCGCCAAGAGTGTGTGAGCTTTATGTCCCGGCTGGATTTCATTTTTCAGTATCTTATGTTTGTGCTACAATGATAACTTGTTTACAAACTAAATGCACGCATAAGATATTAGTGGTTTGTCAGCATCAAAACAGAGATCAGACTCAAAAAGCCAACAGATGGCTTTGAGATACTAGGACAAGACTCCTTTATCTAATCACTCGAATACATTCTAAGGAATTATTAATCAGTTGGTTGGAATGGGAATTAAGTTTGATGATGAGATACACGGGTTATGGTTGCTTGGTTCATTACCAGACTCGTGGGAGATGCTCAGAACTTCATTGTCTAACTTTGCTCTAGAAGGTGTAATCTCAATGGATATGGCCAAGAGCTATTTTCTAAATGAAGATATGAGAAGAAAAACATAGGGATCCTTTTCAGAGTTAGAGATCTTGGTTATAGAAAAGAGGGGGAGAAGTAAGAGCAGAGGTCTAAAGAACAAAGATAATAGCTAAAGCAAGTCTAATAAGTTTGAAAATGTTGAGTGTAATCATTGTGGGAAAAAGGGACATTAAGAAATATTTCAGGCAATTGAAGAAATAAAACTAGAATGAGAAAGGGAAAGGAACAAAGAATGGAGATTACAAATATGGTGATGATAGAGTTACTACCACCACTCCTGTAGAATTCCTCATTGTTTATGATGATGAGATGATAACTGTTGCGTACCATGAGACTAGCTGGGTGATTGACAGTGGTGCCTCCATTTGTGCTACATCTCAGAAGGATCTCTTTACATCCTATAGATCTAGTGACTTTGGAATAGTAAATATGGGCAATGATGGCTTGGTTTAGTCATTGGAATTGGGGATGTGTATCTGAAGACAAATAATGGCACGAGTTTAGTTCTTAGAGATGTGAAGCATATTCTTGACATTCGTTTTAATTTGAATTCTATAGGTAAACTTGATGACGAAGGGTACTGCAGCACTTTCAGTGATGGCCAATGGAAGCTCACTAGGGGTGCTATGGTTGTGGCTTGAGGCATGAAGTACTATGCATTGTACATTCTGCAAGCAAAGATCTCCAACGACATTGTTAATGCGATAGAGGATAATGATACAATGGAGCTGTGGCACAAGAGATTGACTCACATGAGTGAGAAAGGATTAGCTATACTGGGGAAGAAAAGTCTACTATATGGGCTAAAAAGTACACTTTTGAAAAGGTGTACTCATTGTTTGTTAGGGAAGTAGAGTAGAGTTTCCTTCAAGAATTCCCCTCATTCAAGAAAGTCAGAGATACTGGATTTGGTACATTCGGATGTGTGTGGCCCTATGAAGATGAGAACACTTGGTGGCTCCAGATACTTTGTGACCTTCATAGATGATCATTCAAGGAAGTTGTGGGTATATACCTTGAAGTCAAAAGACCAAGTTTTGGATGAGTTCAAGAAATTTCAAGCCTTAATTGAGAGACAGACTGGGAAGGAACTGAGGTGCATCCGGATTGATAACACTGGAGGGTATTCTAGTCCATTTGATCAGTATTGCAGACAACAGGGTATTCGAAATCAAAAGACTCCTATGAAAACTCCTCAGTTGAATGGCATAGCAGAAAGGACGAACATGACACTAGGGGGAGGCATTGAGCACTATTGTTCATGTATTGAATCTTACACCCTGTGTTCCTTTACAATTTGATGTGCGAGACCGAGTTTGGACCGGTAAGGATGTTTCCTATAATCACCTGCGTGTTTTTGGGTGCAAAGCATTTGTGCATATCCCAAAAGATGAAAGGTCTAAACTTGATGAGAAAATGCGACAGTGTATATTC
This sequence comes from Malania oleifera, assembly GCF_029873635.1. Classification (NCBI taxonomy): domain Eukaryota; kingdom Viridiplantae; phylum Streptophyta; class Magnoliopsida; order Santalales; family Ximeniaceae; genus Malania; species Malania oleifera. Next base: position 25,616,500 of record NC_080423.1, read on the forward strand.
CTTGGCTATGGTCAAGATGAGTTTGGATACAAGATTTATGATCTAGTTGAGAATAAAATTGTGAGAAACAGAGATGTCATGTTTGTAGAAGATCAGATGATTTGGGATATTAAGAAGGTAGAGAAAGCTATGTCTCAGTAGGGTGACAGTTTGATTAATGTGGATCTAGTTCCTTTGAAAATTTTTCCATCTCAAGTTGAGAAGGATGTTCAGGATGACCACTAGGATAAAGGTGATGTGGATGTTCCCTTACAAGTTTAGGGAGATGTTGATACTGATAAGCAGTTGACAGTGCTAGAGATTCCACCAGAGATTCCATCCAGGAGGTCAGCTAGAGACCAATATCCTTTCACTCAGTATTCATTAGAATAGGATGTGTTGTTGACTGACGAGGGAGAGCCCCAGTGTTTTTCAGAAGCCATGGAAGATAAACACAAAATAGAGTGGGTTGAGGCCATGTAAGATAAGATGCACTCATTGCATGATAACCACACCTTTGAGTTAGTGAAGCTACCTAAAGGAAAAAAGAGCTTTGGAGAACAAGTGGATTTACAAGAAGAAGCCAAATGAATTCTCTTTACGGTCACGATACAAAGCTAGACTGGTTGTAAAAGGGTTTGATCAAAGAAAAAGTATTGACTTTGATGAGATCTTCTCTCCAATTGTCAAGATGTCATCGATCCGTACAATACTCGATTTAGCAGCTAGTATTGACTTGGAAGTTGAGCAGATGGATATGAAAACTACCTTCCTTCATGGTGATTTGGAGGAAGAGATTTATATGAAGCAGCCAGAGGGTTTCCAAGTGAAAGGGAAAGAGGATTATGTGTGCAAGCTGAAGAAAAGCCTATATGGTTTGAAACAAGCACCGATACAGTGGTATAAGAAGTTTGAGTGTGTTATGGGGGAGCAAGGCTACAAAAAGACAACTTTAGATCACTGCGTATTTATTCAGAAATTCTCTTATGATGATTTTATTTTCTTACTGCTTTATGTTATGTGGATGGTATGCAGGAATGCTTCAAGGATTGACCAGTTGAAGAAGCAATTGATTAAGCCATTTTCTATGAAGGATTTGGGGCTAGCAAAGAAAATTCTTGGCATAAGAATTCTAGTTTCCATGCAAGATCAAAGTGCATTGATGTACGATACCATTGGATCGGAGATGCATTGAACGATAAGTTACTGGAACTTGAGAAGGTTCACACTGACGATAATGGTTCTGATATGTTGACAAAGACACTACCAAGGGAGAAACTTGAAGTTTGTTGTTTGATCCCTAAGATGGCGATTCCCTCCACATAGTCGGAAAGGGGGAGATTTGTTGGGTCATTTCCTTCCATGTGGAGGAAAGCCCAAGTGGGCTTTATTAAAAACCAAAAGCCGAGCCCTTTAGTGTGATAACTTAAAGGAAGTTATAAAAAGAAAGGGGAGAAAGAAGGAGCCGACACTTCTCTAAAGAAGGAGAGAAAAACGTGATTTTTCTCATGTTACCTAGGTTTCATCAAGACTCCACTCCTGCTTTGTCTGTGGTCCGATCGAACTAAAATTTGGAGGAAAGGTTTAAGACTCAGGGAGATACAATATGAATGATGGAGATTGGATTTTGAGCTCAAGAGTTAGGATTTTTTCCCGTGAATAGTAACCGCAATTTTGGTATATTCTCTCCAATTCTCTTGTATTTACCAAGATTGATGGTATCTTGATGAGATATATTTGTAGCCTCTAATTGCGATTAGAGAATACTTGGTGTACCCATTATTTGATTGATAGTGGAGGTTTCAATTGGATTAGGCCTTGTGGTTTTTCTTCCTCACACTGGAGAAGTTTTCCACGTAAAAATTGCTTGTGTTATTGTGGCTTGGTGTAATTGATTATTTTTCTTATTATTTTTAGCACCTATAAAAGTAGAGATGCACTATATTTGCTTGTATATAGGGAGAAGAATTATTCCGTTGTGGTTGTTTGTTGATATCTTTCCCAACAAGTTGACATACACGTAGCTAGACCATTCACCAAGAGATATCATTTGGATTGGTTGCAGCAGAAGAAATCATGTTTGAAGTGGAGGTGAAAGGCTTGAATGAGAAGTAAAAATTGTTCATCTATGTGTCTGGTGTTAGGAAATTTTAATTTCCTATTGTGGGCTCAAATATTTAGAAGAAATTATGGTATTGGGCTATTTTAACATCTATTGGATATTAGCTTTGTAATGTGTAAAAACCTAATATTAAGTTAATGTAGGACTGATGAGCTTCTAAAACAAGCTAGTATATTAGGAAAACTTAATAGGTTTATGGTCCCCAAGTTAAATCAGAAATGATTTCATGTTCTTTCTTTTCCCCATCTAAAGAGAAGAGTACAAGTGAGGCTCTTAAGGATTTGATTGTGGAAGATCAAAACTCTCCGCAAGGCTGTTGGACAATCAAATCAGACACATCTATGGATCTAAGATTTTATTCTGCATTTAGTTTTCTTAATTGAATAACATGATGATCTTGGGTTATTAGATTTTATGGATGAAAGCTATTTTTATCAAGTAGTATCAGAATCGACAGTTTGTAACTCTGGGTGAGCAACATCGTAAAAGTCAAGACGTGAAGTTAATTTTTCTAACATGCTAATAGTTGGAGGACCAAGTGTGTGACCGAGGCCAATACGGATCATCTAGGTTTGGAAAGGATCCAAATATGGTCAAGACGTGGGAAGTAAGATTGGTTCAAAGACACGTGGAATGCAATTCGAGGCATGTAAAGTGCCGGTGGTAAGGCCCGCTTGAGCAACTATTGGGGAATTGGGCTTAATCCCATAAGGGAAACAATTTTCGTTCAAGGGGGAGCAGTTGCAACTCACAAGTGTGATTTTGTCCCACATTGGAAAAATTTAAGTGGATGATGGGAGTTTATATACATGGTTGGGCTTAAGACCCAATAGGCTTAAGCTTTTGGGTCAATTTGGTCTTCGCCCGTGTGTATCAAACCCACCCATGGGCTCCTCTAGTCCTAATAAGTAGTATTAGAGCCTAATCATGTTGTTGATTAAGATACTGTGCATGATCTGATCTAGGAATGATATTAATTGTATTAAAACTCTAGATCTAGGTTTTGCATGATAAAGTTTAAAGAAACCTAGATTTGATGTATTATTGCATGATTTTATAGGTCAGCATGTTTTAGTGTTCAAGGAATTTTATTTGCCATGCTTAAAATCATGTTTTTCTAGGCCTAATTTGGAATTTTTAAAGTTCGTGATTGATTTGGAGTAATTCCAATAAAAAATAATAATAAAAATAAAAATAACAGCGGGATTTCAGGTTTCAGCGCCTATGAAGAAATTTTTTTTCTTTCTAAGGTAATTTGTATATGTCTAGTGTTTCAGTATACGTATATTGAAGTAATAATGTGATGCCCCAATTTTCATACAAATTTTTTTTTTCAATAATAAATAAATAATCACACGTCATCCATAACACCCACAAATTGGCCACTTCAACAATCCTACTATCATGCATACGACTCGACCCACATTTGGTATAGGGTAAAAAGTTATTTTATAATACAACCTAACAGCAGAAGACAGTATATACATATTAATCAGAATACAATACCCCGAGTGTCAATATACATATATACACAATATTATCTCATACCCCAAAAACAATACAACCCTAGTTCAAACTCACCCTGTATATTAGGGTTCTAGCTCCCTACTATCACAGAGCTTTATAACCTAGTCTATTCCTGTTCCCTGAAAAATTTAGATAATTTGGGTGAGACACATCTCAGTAAGAAGGAATAAATTATTTACAGTGTGTGGCCATATGAGTTCAATTATAATACACTTTACTTTTCAAATCATCATTTCATCTGAGAAAATACATTGATATACACATTCTCATAATAATATAGATATATAACACAAGCTTTTATAAGCTTTAAAAATCATTTCTCAAAATCAATCATTCCAACACATTTTTACTTGCGAAGTTCTTGAGAATAGGGAAGATTACCTGCCTATACAGGTAGCTTCCCTCTGCCCTAACACGTTATGCAGCCGGGTGTGACCACATCTGATACCTATCAAGGCACTCACCTTACTCAGTAAGCCCTCAGGCGGAGAGTTTCACTTCGCCTCAATTATATATGTCAGTAACTCACACAGTTCATTTCTCATATTTAACATTCTTTATTTTTCAATTTCCATTCCTTCTTTCATTTCTCATTTTAGCCAATGTAATCATTCTTTTACTTTTGGTTTTCATTTTACTTTCCAGCTCATGAGTATCCTCAGTATTGACTCACTCGAAAAATGAGCAGCTCGAAAGCTATCCCAAGTATAGGAGTTACGTCGTGTAATATTTAGCCTAAGGGCTAGATCGTCTCCTCAGGGAATGCGTTTTAATCTCAAATGTTACGTTCGTCCAATCGAAAATAAAGATGTACTGAACTCAGTTCAGATTCGAGATTTTCAAAATTGTTTGATTTTACTTTTAACAAATTAAATAGCATGCAAATTAAAATCCTAAAACTAACATGTATTGAACTAAAGAATAAAAACGGGAAACCCTAACCTACTCAAGGAAACATCAAAGTACGCATTAATTAAGGATGGTAACCTAGAACATGGAATTAAAACACACAGGAATGGAAACTCAACCAAACACACATGCACGCAATAAAAACCAAATCTTTAACATGGACCAAAAATTACGAATCAACATCACAATTTAAGATACGCAAATAATAACGGAACACAATAAAAATGAGAACTTTGGTAAGAATAACCCTAAACTAATCGAGCTTCAATAAAAAATTAAACTTTAAAAGGGTAACTAATTTAATTTCTAAGATAAAGACAAATAGGTAAATAAATAAACATTGTAGCAAAAATGAAGACCTAACTAAACATTCCCATAAAAATTCTTACTTTAATAAAGATCCCAAAAGTAATCAAGTCTAAATGAAACTTTAACAATTTAAAAATACTATCCAAGCAAATAACAATAATAATAATAATAATAATAAAACAAAAGAAAAACTGAAAGAAAATAAAAGAGAAGAAAAGAAATTAATTAAAAAGATTTTCTAGAGAAAGAGAGAGAGAGAGAGGGAGAGAAGAAAACAAAAGCCTAGAAGGGTGCTTGGGTCTATGGCTGCAGTGCATGGGATCTATTGGATGGAACTGCTGCCGTGGCTTGCTTCTTCTGTTTGGTAAAGATGCTGCGGCTATAATTGGAGCAGAGGGCGGAGGAGGCTTGAATAGAGGTTGCTCTGTTACCTACTGGAGTTGCAGAGGGGCTGGGCAGGGGCTGTGCTCGGCTGGTGCAGAGGGACGCCGCGGCTGCTGCCGTGTTATGGAGTCGCTGGATGTGTAGAGCTGCTGCAATAGTTGAAGGGGCTGGTGGTGTTTTGATCAGAGGAGCTAGGCTTAGGGAAAGAGAAAGAAAAATAGAAACAGATAGAAAGAAAAGATGAGAATAAAGCAAGGTAAAGAGAAAGGGAAAGAGAGGGGAAGGAGCAAGACAAAAGGAAGGATGAAGAAGAAGAAGAATGAGAAGAAGAAGAAGAGCAAGGGGGTTCTCGGCTGGGGGCAGCAACCAACAGGCAAGAGAAAGGGAAAAAATAGAGAATAAAAAGGGGAGAGGGGAAAACATAGCCCTAAGACCCGGATAGGAGACCCGACCCGACAACTTGACCCAATTGGAGTTGACCCGAATTGCTATATTTTTTTTCATTTTTTTCATTCTTTGTTCATTGCAAATCTGACTCTTTTGAAGCCCGTATTTCACAAAACTCAAAACACCAAAGTTGTAGATAATCCTTTTGTCTTTCTCTAGAAATTTGAATTGTCTCGATTGGAGCTTGCACGAAAAACTTATGCACGAAATACGAACAGGTATTGGTTTTGGTTCCCGGGAATTTTCTTGCGACAAAAAATTACCAAAACTTCATAAATAGTGTAATAAAGTTCAAGAATGATGATTTTGGCACTTTATTAAAATATTGGACAATTTTGGACATTTAATTAAAAATATAAACCGTAAAGCCCGGGTTAAGAAGCCCAATTACGCAGTTTCGGTGCGTAATCACACCCCTCCAACTAACGTTTTTATAGTCTCTAGCAAATGACGTGAATGAATCTCAAGGTGGTGTCTAGAACTACATACTTCGATGATCATGAAATCAATGCACATGTGTCATAACTATACCACTTCACATACGAGAACATAATTGAATTTCACACAAGCTCGTTCATATTCAATGCACACGACTCCAAAGCACGTCACTCATGCTAGTTTCGTCGTTTATATGTGATTTGAGAGCAGTATACTCACATGAAGTTAATCAGTGGCACATTCAGAGTTAATGCAATCATATAAGTTCGAGTATAAACAGGTAAACTCTCGAGGTGTGTGTGATGTGTGTGACTCAGTACACCTAGGACGCTAGTGGACACCTACAGAACGGTCGCTTTGACTCGACCTAACTGGTATACCCTAAAAAAACACTCAGAAGAAAATGGGTTCACTCATCGTATGTGAGGAAGAATGTTGTGATCAAACATCCCACATATTAAAAGGAACAATGCTAAGTATATAGAGTGGACTAGTCTGGAAAGGATCTAGTCTATCTATGAGGTGTCGGGTCCTTCACCCTAGCATCTTCTCACCTACTCGCCATATCCAACTGAGATCAACTTACTCACAAACTTGTCATGAATTCATCTGAGGCATTAATTGGTTGAAGAATCTTCGTACGTGGAAAATACGTGTCGTGTCTTTGTGATGTGTATTTGGACCGACATTGACTTCCCATTTCATGCACATGTGTATTGCTTATTCTTTTTTTCTGCTCATTCTTTATTTTCTGTCTTTTCTTGATCAATTAGGACAATCATAACACTTCTTTTGTAATCTTCATACCATCAATGGGAATTAAGCTCGAATAGTAGTTCATGAATTAAGTCTATCTCTAGGGGTGGCTTAGCCTTCACATCTTGAGTAGGCTACAAAACTTAGGTTTCTATCTCCCCACTAGGTGTCACCTCTAGGCTAGCAAATCAAAAACAAAGACTAATGTACAAGGAATCATCCAGAAAAAAGAGAATTGAGTTCCATGAACTCTGATTTGATATTAATGCTCAAAAGGATGATAAATAGCTCAAGGATATCTCACAAGGTGTCATAGTCGCCACGGGTGCTCTCTCAGTGTTCACAGGGAACCCTAAGTGCAATGAATTACGTGAATGTGTTTATTCAGCCTCGTGAGATGCCGTGTAAATACAGGAAATTATATAGCCAAATTAACACGAATGTACTACCAATCAATTCTTCATAGAGTCATAAAGTTATATAAAGAGAAACTATGCATGATTGACTCAAGTGTGTCATTCGTAAGTTATACATGAGTATGTGAAGGATATGAGTCAGTGTTAAGCGTGGCATAATGCAGTGTAATTCCTCAGTGCTCCTCTTTCTTTCTCTCTTTCTTTTTGATTTTTTTTTGAAATATAAAACCAGGTACGTGTACGTGCACAGTGTCACATGCGAATGCTCATCCCCCCCCCCCCCAAACTAAAATGGAACATTGTCCTCAATGTGAAAGCATAGGGGAAATAAAAAATATTGTGCACGATAAAAGTAAAGTGTACCTGAGTGGCAAAATAATGGAAAACAAATATCGAACTACGAGAAAATAGACCTGAAAACTAAATAAAAATAAAATAAGATAAAATAAAAGGAAAAGAAGGAAAGGAAAAAACATCACAATTGTCTGGCAGAGGCTCAGGAGAAATTTCGTCTGGTGGCCGCAGGTCTATAAATTGCATCGGCGGGTCTCCAAATTTGAGCCACCACAGTGGATCAGTCTTCATACCTGCATGAAAATCAACCTTAGATAAATTAATGCGTGTCAAAATACCAAACAATTTGTGTGCAGGTTGACCCTAGTGTGTGGACAAGAAAGGGTCTTTATTCAACATTGTGTCCAGGAAATGTACTTCTTTACGAACTAATGGTTGAGAGAAAGTGATCGGATTAATTACCCGCAGTTCTTCAGAAGCATTAACATTAAAGGTTTTACTTGATTCTTTGAAAATTATATGCTCACCAGACTGGTCACCCTCTTTATCGGGTGTACATATCATCATACCACTGCAAGAGTCTGCCTCCACATTAGGCTCCTTAACATATGATTCAGGCAGGAGTGACGATTTCACGATTTCTGAGTTCGGAGTATTAGGTACCACAGGTTAATACTCTGTATGAGTATTAGTCTCCTCATCAACTAACTGCTCCGCTTCTAGCCCCGTTTTCTCTGATTTTTCTTCGACCTCTTTTGGTTCAGCCATGACTTCTAGTGCTGGGACAACTGGTTGTCCGACGATGAGCATCTCAGGTTGGGAAAATTCTTTCTCGCTTCTCGAAGTATTGGTGGCCTCTGCCGTCTCAAGAGAAACATCGTGTATTTGTTGGTGTGGCTGTTGGTACTCTTGAGAACTAGGCTGAGGTTCCACGGGCAATTCTTCGTTTTCTAAGATGTCCAACTGCGTGCTTATCGCATTAATGGTATCCCGAAATTCATTATTATGATCGACTTAAGTTTGCATGAATTGTTGGAGAATGTTCGCCATCTGTGTTATGCTATCCTTGAAAAGGTCTAGCGACGTACAACTTGGAGAGATCTGTTGTGGCTGATATTGAGGCGGAGGGTTGTTTGGGCAGTTTGGTGGCTCGTATACATCTCCACCACCGATTGTGCTGATAGGGTGTGCAGTTATGGGTGCCTGAGTGTATCGTGTGTTCCACTGTAGGACATTGTCAACTAAGTTATCAAAGAATGATAATACCTTATCTGGATCCTCACTGACGGGCTCTCCCTTAGACATAGTCTGGACAAAACACTTGCAATCAGGGGCAAGAGCAGTATAAAAACAATCAGCTAACCTCCATGAGTCAAACTCGTGATGTGGACAAGTGCTTAGTAGATCCTTGAATCGCTCCCAGTAAGCGCGAAATGTCCTGTCATCTTGCTGCACGAAATTAAGAATCTGTTCCTGCAAAAATTGAGTTTTCTGTGAGGGACAAAACGCATGCAGGAATTCACGCTCCATATCAGACCAATTAGTAATAGAATGAGGTCTCATAGAATGAAACCAAATCAGTGCCCTATCCTGCAAAGTAGCAAGAAATAAATTGAGTCCAATAGATTCATTAGTTCTAGCATAAGAGAAGAACATGTTGCAGGTTAACTCAAACTCTGCTAGGTGCTGATAAGGGCACTCAGATTTCGGCCCGCAGAACTCGGGTAGCAATGACATCCTCCCGCGCTGCATCATGAAATTAAGCTCGTCATAAGGCAAAACAGTGGAAGAGGATGTAGTGACATATTCAAGCTGTAAAAAATCCATTATCGTGCGCGGTGTAGGTGCAACCATTTTTCAAAACTCAAAATTTTTTTTTGTTTTTTTTTTCATAAAACTAATAAAAATGATGGGAAAAATGCAAAATTGAGATTAAGAACGACATTCCCCGACAACGGCGCTAAAAACTTGACTCACTCGAAAAATGAGCAGCTCAAAAGCTATCCCAAGTATAGGAGTTACGTCGTGTAATATTTAGCCTAAGGGCTAGATCGTCTCCTCAGGAAATGCGTTTTAATCTCAAATGTTACGTTCATCCAATTGAAAATAAAGATGTACTGAATTCAGTTCAGATTCGAGATTTTCAAAATTATTTGATTTTACTTTTAACAAATTAAATAGCACGCAAATTAAAATCCTAAATCTAACATGTATTGAACTAAAGAATAAAAACGGGAAACCCTAACCTACTCAAGGAAACGTCAAAGCACGCATTAATTAAGGATGGTAACCTAGAAAATGGAATTAAAACACACAGGAATGGAAACTCAACCAAACACACACGCATGCAATAAAAACCAAATCTTTAACATGGACCAAAAATTACGAATCAACATCATAATTTAAGATACGCAAACAATAACGGAACACAATAAAAATGAGAACTTTGGTAAGAATAACCCTAAACTAATCGAGCTTCAATAAAAAATTAAACTTTAAAAGGGTAACTAATTTAATTTCTAAGATAAAGACAAATAGGTAAATAAATAAACATTGTAGCAAAAATGAAGACCTAACTAAACATTCCCATAAAAATTCTTACTTTAATAAAGATCCCAAAAGTAATCAAGTCTAAAAGAAACTTTAACAATTTAAAAATACTATCCAAGCAAATAACAATAATAATAATAATAAAACAAAAGAAAAATTGAAAGAAAATAAAAGAGAAGAAAAGAAATTAATTAAAAAGATTTTCTAGAGAAAGAGAGAGAGAGAGAGAGGGAGAGAAGAAAACAAAAGCCTAGAAGGGTGCTTGGGTCTATGGCTGCAGTGCATGGGATCTATTGGATGGAACTGCTGCCGTGGCTTGCTTCTGCTGTTTGGTGAAGATGCTGCGCCTATAACTGGAGCAGAGGGCGGAGGAGGCTTGACTAGAGGTTGCTCTGTTACCTGTTGGAGTTGCAGAGGGGCTGGGCAGGGGCTGTGCTCGGCTGGTGCAGAGGGATGCCGCGGCTGCTGCTATGTTATGGAGTCGCTGGATGTGCAGAGCTGCTGCAATAGTTGAAGGGGCTGGTGGTGTTCTGATCAGAGGAGCTAGGCTTAGGGAAAGAGAAAGAAAAATAGAAACAGATAGAAAGAAAAGACGAGAATAAAGCAAGGTAAAGAGAAAGGGAAAGAGAGGGGAAGGAGCAAGACAAAGGGAAGGATGAAGAAGAAGAAGAGCAAGGGGGTTCTCGGCTGGGGGCAGCGCCCAACAGGCAAGAGAAATGGAAAAAAGAGAGAATAAAAAGGGGAGAGGGGAAAACACAGTCCTAAGACCCGGATAGGAGACCCGACCTGGCAACTTGACCCAATTGGAGTTGACCCGAATTGTTATATTTTTTTTCATTTTTTTCATTCTATGTTCATCGCAAATCTGACTCTTCTGGAGCCCGTATCTCACAAAACTCAAAACACAAAAGTTGTAGATAATCCTTTTCTCTTTCTCCAAAAATTTAAATCTTCTCGATCAGAGCTCGGATGAAAAGGTTATGCATGAAATACGAACAGGTGTCGGTTTTGGTTGCCGGGAATTTTCCTGCGACAAAAAATTACCAAAACTTCATAAATAGTATAATAAAGTTCAAGAATGATAATTTTGGCACTTTATTAAAATATTGGACAATTTTGGACATTTAATTAAAAATATAAACCGTAAAGTCCGGGTTAAGATGCCCAATTACGCAGTTTCGGCGCGTAATCAGGTATCAAATACCAACATCGCATCTGTAACTCATGGCCACCCTGAGTATCTTTCTATTCACACCATGGTTCCCCCTATGGTCAAGGTTGTGCAGCCTGAAGGCTGGATCTAACCGCGGTTGGCCGACCCTGTTAGATCAAATATCGTATCACATATCGCATCTATAGTACGACTGGCGGGCCTATAACCCTGATTCAGACTCAGGGGGCCCAACAACCCTACACAATGGTACAATCGACTGTCACGCCATACGCTCCAAGAGTCCGTGTGGTTGCACTAACACCATTAGCAACGCTACCGTGCTTAATATCATAACCATCCAACAAGGTTTACCACCACATACCTGCAATCATTATGCGGTATTGGCATTTTATCATTCATATTTCATGTATTTCCACAATTCTCATTTTCATATTACAGAATTAACATTGCAGTATTTTCATTTCACATATTCACATTTCAATATCAGTATTCTCAACACATTTCATCATTTAAATGATATTTTCTCAGTTCATAGTTCATCTCATCTCATACTATCATATACATATCTTATTTCAAAATTACTCAATATTTCTCAAAACACGTTTCCATATTTCACCTTTCTTCATTTTCTCAGAGAATACATTTCTTGCACATTTCACTTTCATCATTTTCCCACATTTCAATTCTCATATTAAAACACATTTCAGTATCACATATTTCACGGAGTAAATCATCTAACTCATTTTAAACATTTCTCAATATAAATCATATGCCACACAAAAATTATTTGATATTTATATCATAATAAATTTAAAATAACATTCGCCATTTTCACATATTTTTCAGCCCATAATTTTCATAAAAAGACTGTTATAATTTATTCCCCTTACCTGACTTACAGAGAGTCTCGCTAGAACCCAAAATCTCATGCCCTTGGCGCTCGAAATTTAACTCCTGTAATTTACATTTTTCCCAAATTAATTAATCTATTTCTTCAAAATAATACTCATCTAGCCTTCCCTAGGCTCCATATACCTTAAATTAATATTTAAACTATTATTTAACACCCCTACTTAATTTTTTGAATTTTGCCTGCGGGTCCCAAAATTACACCCGCGGCGGTGCTCACTCAGGTCCTAAATTCCAGAAATCCTATTTCAGCCCCAAATGCTCAATATTTTAACATTTCTAAATTAATTCTAATTAATTAAAAAATAAGCCCCTTAATAACCCTCGTACCCTAAATTTGGGGTTTTGGCCCGACACCCCCACGAGATTTTCGTCTCGCTAGACTTGTAGAAAATCATCTAGAAAATCATCCCTAGATTCTTGTGGTGGTGTCCATTCGTCAATTGGGCTTATAATTTGTAAGAAATTAAAGAAAAAGGGAAAAATGGCTTACCTTAGGGAATACGCCTACGCCGCTCCTACCACCGATCCGCTTCGGTAGAAATGGCGGCAGCGGAGAATGGAGTCCAGTGGTATCTTTGAATTTTCGATCGGGTGAAAATCCACCACGAAATTGAGGAGAAAGGGAGAGGGAATGAGTGGAGAGAGAGAAAGAGAGATCAGAACTACGCAGGAGGGAAGAAAAAGAAAAGAAAAGAAGAAGAAGAAGAAGAAGAAGAAGAAGAAGAAAAGAAGAAGAAGCCTGAAGCTTCTAGGCTTTAGGATAATAATAATAATAATAATAATAATAATAATAATAATAATAATAATAATAATAATAATAATAATAATAAATTTAATTAATATTATAATAATATATTTTATTAATAAAAATAAAAATAAATTTTTTTTCTTTTTCTTTTTTTTTTATTCTATTAATTAATTAATTAATTAATTAAAATTTTTTTTTGGAATCATTCTACTAATCTTTTATAACCCTTTTTGGAGTTATTACAAATAAGTTGCCAAAGTAACCTCTATTATGTAGATGTATTTATATTAAAACATTAGGGATGTATGTGTGTTATTTCCACGAGTAATGATCGCCCCAAACGGAAGGTCATTACTAGGCCAAACAACTTGCATACTTGCGGTGATAAATAAGTTACAAATGTTAGGTTATCCATGTGAATAATATCAGGGAATATATTATGGAAATGTCTAACATCACTTAAAAGCTAAAGACACTTAAGTTAAAGTTGTCTGAAGACTTGCTCGTGCACTTAGTTTTGATTTCCCTTCCTACACAATATAGTTAGTTCACTGTGAGTTATAATACTCAAAAGGATAAGTGGACTTGGAATGAACTCAATGCTCATTATGTGCAATAAGAGGGAAGCATTAAGCGTGAGAAGACAAAAAGTGATCACTTAGCAACTTCCTCTAAGGATAACAAAATGAAGAAGGATAAGGATGCTGCAGTTGGGACATCCTAAGGAAAACTGCAAAAGAAACTAGACCAAGAATTTGGCTGCTACTTTTGTAGGATGAGAGGAAACCTTTAGAGGGATTGTCCTGATTACGCCTCTTGGTGGGAAAAGAAGGGTACGCTTCTAACTTTAGTTTGTTCTGAAGTTAATTTTGCTATAGTACCTTTACATACTTGGTGGTTAGATTTGGGTGCTACTACTCACATAAGTGTGTTAATGCAGGGTTGCCTAAGAAGCCGAAATCCGATTGATGCTGAAAAATTCATCTACGTAAGTGAAGACAATAAAGTTGAGGTTAAGGCAATTGGGATATTTAGATTGTTATTTAAATATGGTTGTATTTTGGATTTGGAAGAGACATATGTGGTAACGTCTTTTAGAAAAAAATTGGTTTCAATTTCTATATTGGACAAATTTGGTTATTTTTATTCTTTTGGAAATAATAAATTTTGTCTTTTTCAATATTCAAATATGGTTGCAACAGGATCTTTGGTTGACAATTTATATATGTTAGATACTATTGCCTCTAATAATGAGTCCTTGCATATTAGTTCACGAGGTACTAAACGCAAATTAATTGAGGAGGATTCCGCTACCTTATGACACAAGCAGTTAGGACATATCTCTAAATAGAGAATGGAATGGCTTGTGTTAGAAGGAATCTTGGGACCCCTTAACTTAATAGACTTTATAGTTTGTATGGAATGTATTAAGGGGAAACTGATAAAAAATAAAAAATAAATTTAGGTGCCAATAGAGCCTCAAGTGTTTTAGAATTGATACATACTGATATATGTAGTCCATTCCCTACGACTTCTTGGAATGGACAACAGTATTTTATCACGTTCATAGACGATTACTCGTGCTATGGGTACCTTTATTTGATACATGAGAAGTCACAATCTCTGGATGTGTTCAAGGCATTCAAAGCCAAAGTTGAGAACCAACTAGGCAAGAAAATTAAGGCTGTCAAATCTGATCGTGGTGGTGAGTACTATTGTAGATATGATGGATCGGGAGAACAACGTCTAGAACCCTTCACTAAATTCCTATAGGAATGCGGTATCATCCCATGGTACACCATGCCAGGGAAACCTAGCATGAATGGTGTTGCTGAGAGATGAAACATGATGTTAAGGACATGGTAAGAAGTATGATTAGTCATTCTTCTTTACCAGAATCTCTCTGCGGAGAAGCACTGAAGACTGCAGCATATATACTGAATAGGGTGCCAAGCAAGGTAGCAGCTAAAACTCCTTATGAACTTTGGACTAGTAAAAAGCCAAGTATTAGGCATTTACACATTTGGGGTTGTCCGACCGAGGGCAGGCCTTACAGGCCTAATGGGAAGAAACTGGACCTAAGGACAATTAGCTACTAATTTGTTAGGTAAATTGAAAGGTCAAGGGGTTATAAATTTTATGATTCCTCGATAAGGACCTTCTTTGAGGTAGGAAACGACAGGTTTCTTGAGGAAATTGAGTTTGTAGGAGGAGATAAGGTTAGGGATATTGTCTTTGAGGAGGAATTTATTTCTCTTCTTAGTATTGCTATTGAACCTGTTCAAGAAACAATACAAGACAATATCATTGTACTCCCTACACAAAATGAGGATATTGCTCTAGAAAAGCAAACTCAACAACCTCAAGAAGTGATGCCATTAAGGAGATCCACTAGAGAAAGGAGAAGTGCAATTTCGGATGATTATATTGTCTTTCTCCAAGAACATCAGTTTGACATAGGTGTGGTGGAAGATGATCAAATTAACTTCCATACAGTCAAAGAAAGTTCTAATTCTCAGAAGTGGATTAATGCCATGAATGATGAAATGAATTCCATGAAAGCAAATGAAGTTTGGGATCTCATCAAATTACCTGAAGGTGTGAAGCCTATTGGTTGCAAATGGATATTTAAGACCAAAAGGGATTCAAAGGGTAATATTGAGAGATATAAAGCATGTCTAGTTGCTAAGGGATTCACTCAAAAGGAAGACATTGATTATAAAGAGACTTTCTCTCTTTCATTGAAAGACTCTTTTAGGATTATAATGGCATTGGTGGCTCATTTAAACTTAGAGCTTCATCAGATGGATGTAAAGTCAATGTTACTTAATGGTGACATAGATGAAATGATTTATATGGTGTAGCCTGAAAGTTTTATTTCTGGAAATCCATTTTCGGGCTCAAGTAGGCTTCCCATCCACTACAAAAAAACTGGTTTTTAGTGACAAAAGTATTAGTGACGGTTTTAGTTTCGTCACTAAAATTGCTTTATTAGTCATGGATTTTGTAAACCGTTACTACTAGTGTAAGTATTAGTGACAGTTTTCCTAACCATCACTAATAAGGAACTTTTAGTGATAAAGCTAAAACTGTCACAAATACTTTCGTTACTAAAACCCATTCTTCTCGCTAAAATCATCGCAAGAAACCACTTTTCGCGCGAAAACTATCCTAGAAAAATATTAGCGACGTTTATTGGGGCATTAGTGACGAAACCAAAGCGTCGCTAAAAGACACTTATTAGTGACGATTATTTAACCATCACTAATAGGGTTATATTAGTCACAGTTCCATAAGTTGTTGCTAATAATGCATGTTAACTGTAAAAAAGTCAATAATATTAGTGACGATTTTTAAGAACCGTCACTAATAAATCATTAGTAGTAATGATTCCTATAAATCATCACTAATAATACTTTTGCTGACTGGGGAAAAGGTCAATAATATTAGTGATGGTTTATTAGAACCGTTACTAATTGCCTATTATTAGCGACGAATTTGCTAAACCGTCACTAATAGTGTTTTTATTTAAAAAATATAAAAATTATTTATTTAACTATATTAGTGACGATTAAGAAAAATCGTGACTAATAATTTGTGAATAGTGATGGTTTATGGAAATCGTTACTAATATGCTGGTCTTAGTAACAGTTTGTGAAACTATGACTAATAATGCTTTTGTTGATTGAGAAAAGTCAATTATATTAGTGACAATTTATAAGAACCGTTACTAATAGCCTATTATTAGCAACACATTTATTAAATCGTCACTAATAGTCTTGTATTAGTAACGATTTTTAAAAACCGTGACTAATAATTAAAACAAGTAGTTTAACTTACAGATAATCCAAATCTAAAGGAAAGGCCTTCCCACAGTGACAGAGATGGCCAAGGAATCACCTCGCCGTGGCAGACAAACATGCCAACCCCATTAGTGTTCTAGGTCGATCACCTAATAGTGGCCAAGATGCATGCACAACAAAACCAATGCTACCCAAAAGCGTGTACATTTTGAATGAGTAATATAAGAGACAGGTGCTACGTCCATGATTCAAACCAGGATTTGGTCACGTATCTAAACATATTCAAAAATCTATCTGGGGTCATCCCCTAAAATCATTATACTTTCCAAAGCCCCTAAGATATTAAAGTAGTTGGCTAGCGAGGCAAGCAAAATACACACTCGGTTAGAGCATGTCCTAGGTTTAATGGGACCAGAGACCTTACACATCATATTAAATAGCTTTTCCCCCAAGAAAGTCCCACTTTCATCATTTACGGAAGATTTTTCTGGTTTCTTTAAGATAGACTTTGTAGTATTTATTAATTTACAAAGGCTTCATGGAAGCATTACTCATTTTTAGCTTCTTGAATGAATCAAGTCTTGAAGATCTTTTCTCACTTTTCCTAATAGAAGCAACCTCTTTTAAATCTGAAGGAAAGATCTATATGTCTGACCATGGACTGAGATTGTTCTTCACATAGTATGTGGATGAAAAAAATGGAAGAGCTGTCATTGATAGTGAACCAGACATATATACGAAGTATCAAGAGCCATCTAAGTGGAGGAATTTAAGGTCGGTATGAAATTCTACAGCAGCCATGTTGGTAGAGAAGGATCATCCTCTTAATCTATAGTTAGTGTTGTCGCTACACTCTTGTTTAATAGGCAGAATTCAGTGGTGGTAGAGAGAAATGAGCCTTTTAGAAGAGAGACTATCTTCGTAGTAGTGGCCAGATAAAAATAGTTGCTGATATTGTCCAGTATGCAAAACATGACACCACAAATGAGAATTTGGATGAGGTAAAGATAAAATGCAATGAGAAGAGGCTGTCAATCCTAGGTTTAATGGGACCAGAGAACTTACACATCATATTATATAGCTTTTCCCCTAAGGAAGTCCCACTTTCACCATTTGCAGAAGATTTTTCCAATCTCTTTGAGACGGACTTTGTAGTATTAATGTACGAAGGTTACACAAAAGCATTACTCATTTTTAACTTCTTGAATGAAATAGGTCGTGAAAATATTTTCTCACTTTTCCTAATAGAAGCAACCTTTTTCAAATCTAAGGAAAGATCTATATATATATATATATATATATATATATATATATATGTTTGGCTATGGACTGGGATTGTTCTTACCATAGTGTGTTGACTTTTTGAGTCCGATCCCTATTTTTATATTGACAAAGCACTCGTATCTTATGTGTGCTTTTAAGTGTGTGAATTAGTACATATTTCAGATCACACATAAGATCAAGGGAAAATGGATGCTAGAGGAACTTAAAGAGCGATATTGTCTGACATATTCCATAAAGACAAGAGAGCAAAGAAGAAGAAGAAGAAGACATATCTTTCAATTTGTAAATGCATTTAGTTTTCATATCTGGTCTGTAATAATGCATGCATATTGCATGATATGATTTGAATGCTCAAGATGACCATAGACTGACTGTAGGGAATCAAAGGCCATAAAATGACCTTCAGACACCAAGGGTTTAACCAAAAACCCATTTCATAAAAACTTAAATCAAACAAAAGTTTTGGAACAGTTTTAGGTGACTTTGGTTGACCGACGTTGGATTTTTTGGGAAAAATATTAATTGTTAATGCCCTCGATTGACCGACCAATTCGAGCTTTAATCAGCTCGGTCAACCTGTCGCGACGTCCCGAGAGCGCGTGTGCCCCAGGCGGCGAAATCAAAATCATTTTTAAATTTTTCATGGAAAAACATGGAATGTCGGAGTCGCCACTAACCTTTAGTGCGGTTAGAACACATGATTACTACCCCGTTAGAGGTAGAATAGGTCTACATTACCAGAGTTAGGCTCGGGAGTTCGGTTACGCGAGGGGAAGGTACCAGCACCCCCTACGCGCCCGTTCTTACGAACGGTACCTAATTAATTTGAAATTATCCCTAAGTTAATCTAATAAGTCTTTAAATTACTCATTTTTATGAATTTATAAATACATGTGAAAAATAAATAAATAAATAAAATAATAAATAAATAAATATAATATATACATACATATTCCCTCAGAGCTTAAAGTACGTGATGCCCGAAGGCTCATACCCCCGCAATAAAATCATAGGGATACACACACACAAAAATACTTATTAAAATAATACCAAAATACTAGAAATAATGGATATCGCAATACAAATATAAACATAGGATATAGTTGAAAATTCCAGAAATATGTGAAAATAATAGCCTTAATATATTATAATGATAATACATTACTTGTAATAAAAATGCTACTACAATAATAACACACATATATCTCATAATATTAATAACACATAAATACCAATACAATATTATAATACCACTTTATCATAACACGTAAATATTAATATTATACCATAATAATACCACTAGACTAATAATACATATATATCATAATTTTAATAACTATAAAATATGATAATATCTCCTAACAAATATATGCAAAAACCCTAACTATAAATAATCAAAACTTTAACATAAAACTAATAAGACCCTAATGTTAATAATAAAGGAAACATTTAAGAACATGACAATAAATCAAACCCTAAAAGTTAAAGGTAATATAAACAAACATGGAAACAAATAAGACGAAATTATGAGATTAGACAAACCCTAAGATAAATATACAATGTCAATCAGACCCGCAATAATATATACAATAATATGAAAATAATCAAACGTGCAATAATATGGAAATAAATCAAAAATCCTAAAAAATATTTACTAATAATTTGGAAACATATGAAACCCTAAAGTTGAAATGTGATAACAATATGGAAACACTTAATCCCTAAAAAAAAAAAAATAATAATAATAATATGGAAACAATTTGAACCCTAAAATAAATATACGATATATGCAATAAAAATTACGAAAATAATTGAACCTTACTATTAATATATAATAACAATGTGAGAGACCAATCGAACCCTAAATAAAACGTATGATGAACAAAACCCTAAATATACCATTAAAACCCTAAACACAACATGTAATAATTTAAACCCTAAATACACAATACATACTAAAATAAATAACATACCACGGGATAATATACAACAATAACAACTGAGAGCCTAATCATAAAGATCAAGTATCAAAACCCAAACCAACAAAATATCAAATATCTAATATGTACAAATAATGTAATTTGACCTTTTAAAAAATTGAAATAATCCTCAATAAAAATCCTGCAACCATAATAGATCAGTTAGTATCCTATAAAAACTACACCCAAATATAACCGGGGGTATACTTAAACAATTATTGCTATTTAAAATAAATGTAAAACAAAAAAAAAAGAAAAAGAAAAAGAAAAAAAGGGGTCAGTATGTGTGTGCTTGTCTGCATGCTTACTGGTATGTGTGTGTTTTCTAGAGGTGTGGGTGCGTGTGTGTGTTTGTGTGGTTACAGTGGGTAAGGGAAACTCCCAGCAAGGGTGCTGTGTGCGAGTGTTTGCAGTTGTGTGTTTCATTGGGTGTAAAGGTGTGTGCTTTAACGTGTGTTAGAGGGTGTTTGATGTGTGTGTTCGTGTGTGTTTGGGGTGAGTTTTTACTGCAGGGACTCACCGAAGGACTGAGAGAGGGATTCAAGATGGCCAGAGATGAGGCTGTGCTGGTGTGCTGCTGCTGCTGCAGAGGGGTAGTGCCGGAGTTGGGGAGTGTCGTCCGGCTTTGCAGGTGAGATGGTGGTTGCTGGAGATCCTGAAGGCTGGCTGGAGATCTTGGAGGCCGTGGAGTAGGACGAGTGGCTGGTGCATGGCCGTTAACAGCGTCGGCGAGTGGGCAGTGGTGACTTGCGGCGGCAGCGAGCACAGCCGACCGGAGCAGAGAGTTCAGCAGGATTGGTCTTCTCGGCTGTTCTTTTTGGATGGAAGCAGGTTGGCGGCTGGAGGTTGGCAGCGAGCGTTGCAGAGGGTTGAAGCTGGTGGCCGTGGGAGGCTGCGACGGTGAGGGTGGATGGTAGTGGGGGCACCGTTGGAATCAGAGAGAATGGTGATGGGAGAGGGTGATGGCGGTTGTGTGTCTCCGGGGAGAAGAAGAAGAAGAAGCAAGAGTATTTTTTTTTTTTTTTCGGCTGCGCTCCTCCTCTATGTGTGCTTGGCCTCTCCTCTTATAAAAGATTTTTTTTTTTTTTTTTTTGAAAACCCTAGAAAGAATTTCCTTTTTTTGATTTTATTTTTCTTTTTCTCTTTTTTTATGCTTTTATTCTTATGGTAATAATGAAAAAGGAAATAATAATAATAATAATTATCATAATAATATAAGTATCCATAAGATAATAATAATAATAATAATACTACTACTAATAGTAAATAATAATAAATAATTATAGTAAAAAATAAAAATGAAGATATATCGATAAAATAATAATAATAATAATAATAATATTAATAAAAATAAAGTAATAATACTAATATTAAAAGTAATAAATAATAATAATAATAATAATAATGATAACATTACCAAAAATAATAAAAATAATAATAGCAAAAATAAGATACTAAAGCTAATAATAATAATAATAATAATAATAATAATAATAATAATAATAATAATAATAATAATAATATATCAAAAGCAATAAAATAAATGAAAAATAATCATAGTAAAGTAAAAATAAAATAAGGATAATAAAAGTACTAGTAATAATAACAAAAATGAAAAATAATAATAATAATGATAATAAAAATACTAGCAAAATAATAGTAAAGTACTAATAATATAGGAAAATAATAATGATAATAATAATAATAATAATAATAATAATAATAAATAATAATAATAATAATAATAATAATAATAATAATAATAATAAGGGGGGATCCCGTGTTCTATTTGGTTAGGGCAAAAATAGGGTGTCTACACGACCCAACCACTATTTGCCCCAGAGTCAAAATGTTGACCATAGCTTGGTCAACCGACCCAGTTTTGAACTAACCTTCCTTGGTTGACTGAACCAAAAAAATTTACTTTTCCACCTACTTGGTTGAAAGAACTTATAGTTCAAAAACACCTTGGCCGACCGAACCTTATGAATGGTCAATCGGCCCCTTTCCATGGTCGACCGAACCCACTAAGGGTTCCAAATGGCCTTACGATGGTCAATCGTTTGGCTTCTTTGGTCAACTGAATCCATTTTTAATTCAAATTCATTATGAGAGCTCAGCCAATCGGCCTTGTGCTCGGTCAACTGAGCTTGGATGGTCGGTCAGCCAAACCTTGCCTAGGTTGATCGAACCGCTCAGGTATTTCAAATTTCTAGCGTTAAAATGTCATTAACTTTTAATTAAACAAATTTGAAAATACTGGTCGTGTCCCTAAGTCCATACACTCATATACTTCTATTCCCTTGAGAAATCTAGCATTGTGAGTGTTTTATTCATTGTTCTATATTGCTAGAAACCCTCATTTGTGTAGTGTTCATTTGCTTTTTAGATTGAGGGTTTAGCTTGATTTTTCTCCTTGATTTTATTTAATAAATCTTTGGTTGGGAAAAATCTTATTGCTTTGTGGGTCTTTGCATTATTATTGCAAGACTCATTAGGGCTTGTATTTTTGTGTGTAGAAGTATTTTTACAAGCTCAAATCTGAATATCTCCTTGTGCTTTGATATTGAGAAAACTAATTTTGAGATATTTTAAATTTCTATTGGTTTGAATCTTTGAAACCCTAAATTGAGATTGAGATTTTATCATTACTTAGTTTCAAAAATTTGCTTGTAGATACACTCTTGTGCTTGATTTGAGATAATCACTATTCTGAGTGTTGATTGCACATATACACCTTTGAGCTTATTGTTCGTACATGATCGGTGTGTTTTGATTATTACTGGTGCAAATCTACTTGATTGAGGAGCATAATATTTGTACACAAAGTTTATTGTGATTCTGTTGTATTCTAGGCTTGGCTTGAGGGGGCGGTAATGCAGCCCGGAAGGATTAGTTGTGAAGGTTGAGGTCAACCCTGTCCTAATTGACCTCGTTGTATTTAGGTGCCACTCCACCCATTAAGTGAGCCCATAGTGTAATCCTTGTGCTGGTGAACCAAGGCAAGGATGTGTGCAGTTTTCCAAACCTCGATAACTTTTTGGTGTGGTTTCTCTTTACTACTTTCTCTTGCATGCTTAATTAGATTAGTTGTGTAGTTTAACTTTTGCCAAATATATATTGATTTATTTTATCTACACTAGATTGACCTTAGGCTTGTGTAATATTGTTGCTGGTAATTTGATCTAGGGGATCAACTTTAAATTACCAATTCACCCTCCCTTTTGGGATTACAGTCAAGCTAATAATTGGTATCTGAGCCTAGTTGCTTATACTTAATAATTATTTTGCAAAAGATCTAGATGACTCATAGTATTGTAACCCCTTTCCTTGAGGTACCCTCTTTCACATGCCCTCCGATTTTCAGTGGCATCAATTACACCTTCTGGAAACAGAGGATGCACATCTATCTTTAGAATATTGAATGGAAGGTGTGGAGAGTTGTCTCTAAGGGAAACTATGTTCTTATGAAAACTGAAAGTACAACTAGAGTTCCTAAGACTAAAGAGGAATATATTGCTGATGATATGAAAGCTGTTAGTTTAAATGCTGCTACCATGAATAACCTATATTGTGGTATTGATGTTAGTGAATTTAATAGAGTTATGGCATGTTCATCCGTTAAGAAGATATGGGATAAGTAAAAGGTCACATATGAGGGTACTAGAGATGTAAAAGTTAGTAGGATTGATTCGATGACCAGTGAGTATTAAGCATTTAGGATGAACACTGGTGAGTCCATTTAGAGCATGTACACTAGATTCACACACATAATTAATTCACTACATGCATTAGGTAAGACCTATCCTATGTATGAGATGATTAAGAAAGTCCTTAGGGGTTTGCCTCCTATTTGGGAAGCAAAGGTTAAGACCATATCTGAGAGTAAAGTCCTTAAGGCTATGTCATTAGATGAATTGATACGTTCACTTATCACCTTTGAGTTAGCTATTAATGAGAGACTAAATGAGCACAATCGGATGAAAAAGTTGACTGCATTAAAAACATCTACTAATACTTCTAATGAGTGCAGTGAAATTGAATCGGGAGATGACATGGCTATGCTTACTAGGAAATTTAGCAAACAGTAGGCCACGTAGAAAGTTTAGGGATTCAGCATCAGAGAAGGGAGAGTCTAGTAAAAGAAAGGAAAAATCACATGCTCCCATATGCTACAATTGAAACAAGGTTGGTCATATCAAACCTGACTGGCCTTTGATGAAGAAGGAGTCTAGGAAAAAGGAGAAAGCAATGAAAGAAGGCACTTCATGGGATAAACTAAGTAGCAGTGATTCAGATTCAGACTGTAGTGATTCGGAGGTTGCTAACCTATGCTTGATGGCACATGGTGATGAGGTGTGCTTGAGTTTGTCCTTCTCCAAGGACAAGTGGTACCTCGATAGCGAGTGCTCACTACATATAACCAGCGATAAGGCTAAGTTTGCATCCATCACTCCTAAGGATGGAGGTTATGTGACATTCGGCGACAATGTAAAGGGGAGAATCATTGGCATAGGTATGGTTGGTAAGGAACCTTCCCTAGTTATTGATAATGTACTACTTGTTGATGGTTTGAAACATAATTTGTTGAGTATTAGCCAATTATGTGATAAATGTTATAAAGTATCTTTTGAAAATGATAAATGCATTGTTGAGAGTAAATCTGTTAATAAATTACTTTTTATTGTTGAACGTCATGAAAATGTGTATACAACTAGCTTTGATAACTTAGCATCTTAATAGGTTACATGTTTTTTTACATTAAATGAAGCTAACTGGTTATGACATAGACGTTTAAGACATGCTAGTATGGATTTGTTATCAAAACTTGTGAAAAAGGATTTGGTTAAAGGATTACCTAAAACACATTTTGTAAAAGATAAAAATTGTGATGCATGTCAAATGGGTAAGCAAACAAAATCAAGTTTTAAGAAAAAGAAATTCATCTTTACCATTAGACCACTTGAAATGTTGCACTTATATTTATTTGGTCCTAATCAAGTTCAGAGTCTAGGTGGAAAATTGTATGCCTTTGTTATTGTGGATGATTTTTCTAGGTTCACATGGGTGATATTTCTTTCTCATAAAGATGAATCATGTGAAGAATTCACTAAATTATGTAGAAGAATTCAGAATGAAAAAGGCTACAAAATCACACCCATAAGAAGTGATAGGGGAACTGAATTCAAAAATGATGGGATAGAAAACTATTGTGAACTAGAGGGCATTTTACATAATTTTTCTGCATTGACCCCACAACAAAACAGTATTGTAGAAAGAAAGAATAGGTCACTGCAGGAAATGGGTAGGACTATACTGAATGAACATAAATTAACCAAATATTTCTGGGCTGAGGCTGTAAGTACTACATGTTATGTCATGAATAGAGTATTAATCAGGCCTTCACTTAATAAGAGTTCATATGAATTATGGAACAACCATAGAACTAATATTTCCTATTTTCATGTTTTTGGTTGTAAATTCTTTGTACTTAGAGATAATGAACATCTAGGGAAATTTGAATCTAAATCTAATGAAGGTATTTTCCTAGGCTATTCACTTAACAGTAAAACATATAGAGTTTTCAATAAACGAACACTAACTGTTATTGAATCCATTCATGTTGTGTTTGATGAATTTAATCCATTTTCTAAAAGAGATGATGAAGATGATATTGATATTAGAAAAGGTTTCGATAAGATATCTATTGAAAATAATTTGGACATCAATTCAGATGCAAATGATAAATCAACTGAAAATGATAAAGTTGAAAGTGAGGTTCAAGAACTACCTAGGGATTGGAAATACATTAGGAACCATCCTTTAGATCAAATTATAGGTTAAACTTCATGTGGTGTAGCCACACAGTCTTCGTTAAGAAACCTAGTTAGCCATTTTGCTTTCTTATCTCAAGAGGAGCCCAAAAATATGAAGGAAGCCATAGAAGACGAGTCTTGGGTGATGTCTGTGCAGGAAGAGCTTAACCAATTTTAAAGAAGCAAAGTCTAGACCCTAGTTCCTAGGCCTAATGATCATACAATCATAGGAACTAAGTGGGTATATAGAAATAAGAAGCATGAGAATAGGGTAGTAACTAGAAATAAAGGTAGACTAGTTGCCAAGGGATATAATCGGGAAGAGGGGATATATTTTGATGAAACCTATGCTCCTGTAGTTAGAATGGAAGCCATTCGTATGTTCCTTGCTTATGCCACTTTTAAGAACTTTAAATTGTATTAAATGGATGTTAAAAATGCATTTCTTAATGACTACATTAATGAAGAAGTGTATGTAGAAGAACGACCTGGTTTTGAAAATCATAAATATCCTGATCATGTATACCATTTATCCAAAGCCTTGTACGAATTGAAACAAGCTCCTAGAGCTTGGTATGAGAGGTTTAGTGGTTTTTTGTTAGAAAATAGGTTTACTCATGGCAAAATTGACGCTACACTTTTCATCAAATCTAAAAATGATGATATACTCATTGTTCAAATTTATGTTGATGATATTATTTTTGGAGCAACTAATGATGATTTGTGTAATGAGTTTTCCAAATGAATGAAAGTGAATTCAAAATGAGCATGATGGGTGAATTGAGTTTCTTCTTAGGACTGCAAATTAAATAGGCTAAATACGGGACTTTCATTTGCCAATCTAAATATGTTAGAGACTTGCTAAAGAGATTTTATATGGAAGATGGTAAAATTTTTGGCACTCCTATGAGTTCTTCCATCAAACTTGATAAATATAAGCAAGAAATCCCTGTAAATGTGAAATTATATCGTGGCATGATTGGTAGTCTCCTATACCTCACAACTAGTCGACCTGATATCATATTTAGTGTGTGCATGTGTGCTAGGCTTCAGGCCAATCCTAAGGAGTTTCATCTATTAGTAGTCAAAATAATTCTTAGGTACCTAGTTGGAGCTGTAGAATTAGGCTTATGGTACCGTAAGCATACGACATTTGAGATTGTTAGATATTCTGATGTTGACTTTGCTGATAGTAAGGTTGATAGGAAGAGTACTAGTGGCCCTTGTCACTATTTAGGACAATATTTGGTTTTTTGGTTCTGTAAGAAATAGAACTCAGTTGCCTTATCCACAGCAGAAGTAGAATATATTGCAGCTGGAAGTTGTTGTGCTGAAACGCTCTATATGAAACAACAACTTATGGATTTTGGATTGTACTACGATACTGTTCCCATTAAGTGCGATAACACTAGGGCAATTAATATTTCTCGAAATCCTATATCACTTTCACGAACCAAACATATTAAGATTAGACATCATTTCCTTTATGATCATGTGTAGAAAGGGGGTGTGGCACTTGAGTTTGTGTGCACAAATGAGTAGTGGGATAATATTTTCACCAAACCACTTCTAGAAGATAGATTCATACAAATTAGACATGAGTTAGGTCTAATTCATAGTAGAGATGTCTCCTAGATTTTTATTGAGTGCACAAACTTGAGGGGAGCTTCCTAACAATTGGTATAATAATTGGTATCACTTTAAATCTATCATTGATTTATACTTTATGAATCTGTTTGTGGTTTGAAATACATGACTATCATATCTCTTGCATGTTGATAGTTATATTTATGTCTTGATCATAGTTGACTGTTTGAGTTAGTAGTTGTGGATAAGCTGTTAATTTAAAACTCAACCAGGTCATTTCTATACAGGTATTTTTTTAGGAAAATGCTTTATTTTCAAACGGCATGCGGCTGAAATTTCTAAAAACTTTCCCAAATATATCTTGTATTCAAATGATTCATACTCAATGCCTATGACTACATGCTTTTTGTTTCCTA
The DNA here is from genome assembly GCF_029873635.1 of Malania oleifera. Taxonomy (NCBI): domain Eukaryota; kingdom Viridiplantae; phylum Streptophyta; class Magnoliopsida; order Santalales; family Ximeniaceae; genus Malania; species Malania oleifera. The sequence goes on from NC_080423.1 coordinate 25,644,350, forward strand.
TAGCCTTTTTTGGTATTTCCAAAAGGGGGAGAAGAGACAAAATTAGGAATATTTTTTAGAAATATTTGAACTTTTAAATCTTTAAAAATTCTCAATTGTGTATATTGTCAGGGGGAGCCTTTTAAGGTTGCACCCACTTTTGTATGATGCATTTGTCATCATAAAAAAGGGGGAGAATGTTGACCTTATTATTCATACCCGGTTTTGATTATAACAAATACTCAAGTATTTAATGTCTATCAAGTTTGTGAGCAAATTCATGTTTGCAAGATCACTTGATGACATGAGAAGAATTAAAGTCTAAAGACCTAGAAGATTTATTCTTGTTGTAATTTATTTTATGCTCATTCGGGTCTGTAATAGTAATATAGGAAAAAGTTTGTAATAATCATTGCATATCATGCATGTAGATGCAATAAACTCAAAAGACCTTAGAAAGACCTTAAGTCCTTGCACATACACATAAGATGTCTCCAAAAACACATATATTATTAGGGGAATTAATTGAAGTAAAACTAGACTTATAGGGTAAAGTTAGTGCGGCTTTGGGCGACTGAACTGTTAAGTTCAAAACACTTCAGGTGACCGATCCATTGACCATTCTGAGTGGTGACTTCGTTTTGGGCGAACAAACTAAAAGGAACGTAGCGTCCCCGGTCAACCGAACCACAATTCAGACTTTTCCCACAAACTCGGCAGCCCGAACTTCATGTTCAAAATTGCGTTGGGCTACCTAATTTTGGACTAGGCGACCGAACCTCAGACAAAATAGAAATCACTTTCGGTCAGCAAATAGAATGCATGCTCAAGCACCTGAACTTCAAGAATCAACTTTTTCTATTGTGTCTGTTCGGGCGATCGAACCATGGGTCAGGAGTCTGAAACTCTCATGTTGTTTTAATTTTTACCGCGGTTAAGAAGGGTTAAATAGGGTTAATTTTTATAAACATTTTTAAAATAAATTTAATAATACCCTACATACCCCCAACAGTTACAATTTTAATTTATTTTATACATAGGGGTTCATTTGCTTAGATTAAAAGATGATTGGCCATTTTGATTAGCAAAAACTTTCTGAAATTTCTAAATCCCATTTTCTTATACTAAGTCCATACACTCGTATACTTCTATTCCTTTGAGAAATCTAGCATTGTGAGTGTTTTATTCATTGTTCTATATTGTTAGAAACCCATCTGTGTAGTGTTCACTTGATTTTTGGATTGAGGGTTTAGCTTGATTTTTCCCTTTGATTTTATTTAATAAATCTTTGGTTGGGAAAAATCTTATGGCTTTATGGGTCTTTGCATTATTATTGCAAGACTCATTAGGGCTTGTATTTTTTTGTGCAAAAGTATTTTTACAAGCTCAAATCTGAATATCTCCTTGTGCTTTGATATTGAGAAAACTATTTTTGAGATATTTTAAATTTTTATTGGTTTGAATCTTTGAAATCCTAAATTGAGATTGAGATTTTATCATTACTTAGTTTCAAAGATTTGCTTGTAGATACACTCTTATGCTTGATTTGAGATAATCACTATTTTGAGTGTTGATTGCACATATACACCTTTCAGCTTATTGTTCTTACATGATTAGTGTGTTTTGATTACTACTTGTGCAAATCTTTTTGATTGAGAAGCATAATATTTGTACACAGTTTATTGTGATTTTGTTGTATTCCAAGCGTGGCCTGAGGGGGCAGTAATCCGGCCTGGAAGGATTGGTTGTGAAGGTTGAGGTCAACCCTGTGCTAATTGACCTGGTTGTATTTAGGTGCCGCTCCACCTGTTAAGTGAGTTCATATTGTAATCCTTGTGCTGGTGAGCCAAGGCCGTAACATAGGTAGTTTGCCGAACCTCGATAACATTTCTTGTGTTGTTTCTCTTTACTGTTTTCCCTTGCATGCTTAATTAGATTACTTGTGTAGTTTAATTTCTTCCGAATATATATTGATTTATTTTATCCGCACTAGATTGACCTTAGGCTTGTGTAATACTGTTGCTCGTAATTTAACCTAGTGGATCAATTTTAAAATACCAATTCACCCCCCTTTTGGGATTATAGTAAAGATAACAAGTACGATTGCCTACCCAACCTGGTCCGGACCCAGTGGGTAACCTGCTCCTGAAATACATAACTTCAAGGGCTAATTGATTGCCATCCCCCTACAATTTCCTGATAGTGTGGTTGCACTGCATGTAATACTAGCTACAGTACTGTGCTCTATTTCATAACTAGTCCATTAGGGTTCTGCTACTATATAATATTCATATAATAAAACTGTAACATGATCTTATTTTCATAAGTCTGTATAAAATCTGACATATTCACAATTCTGTATAAAATCTGTCATATCATATCTCTATTTAAAATTGTCATTATATAACTCGGCATAAGCCGTCTAAACTTAGCATAAAGCCATCTGAATTCGGCATAAAGCCATATGAATTGTCATTTCATAACTATATAAAAACCATCATATTTAATCATACAATAATAATTATCTTCATGCCACATGATTTGATTGATAAATCATAATATAAGAACTCTCCGGGAAAAAAATATATTTTGTTGAAAACAAGGTTATGATTAATTTCACATATTTAATTTAATTCCATTATATTCCAAGAACACCCGATATACTCAAATCCCTACAGTTTAATTCATGTTCAAAGTATTCCCAAAAATCTGATATAATCAAGTCCCTGCAGTTTAACTTAATTCCAAAATATTCCCAAAAATAAGATATAACCAAATCCTTGTAGTTTAATTTAATTCCGAAATTTTCTAAAAAATCTGATATAACCAAATCCCTCCAGTTTAATTTAATTCCAAAATATTCCCAAAAATCTGATATAACCAAGCCCTTATAGTTTAATTTAATTTCAAAATATTCCCAAAAATATGATATAACCAAATCCTGGCAATTTAGTATGACTCAAACATATTTTTAAAATAAAATCTGAACATAAATATAATTAATTTCACATACTCAATTTAAATTGGACATATTTTAAATAACACAAATTTATTTAAATTCATGTACTAAAATTTAATCGAAAATATTTTTTAATATAAAACTTGACATAATCTATTTTGCTTACTTTAGCCCTGGAGTGGTGCCTACGATGTCCCAACGACGAATCTACTCCGACAAAAACGTTCAGAAGTAGAGCTGGGACTCGAAAATGGTGTTCGGTTTTCAATTCGTTGGAGAGACGGTGAGAAATTGAAGAGAGAGAGAGAGAGAGAGCTCTCGAATTTCTTTTTTGGGGGGGGGGGGGAATTCAATTGAACTAAGAAATATTTTAGGTTTGTCTTTTTGTTATATATATCCTATCACCTAATCTACATATATGTATTATACTATTTATTTTATTTAATGAATCACCTAATTAATTACTTAATTAATTAATTAATAATATTTTTATTTTATTTTATTTTATTATTATTATTTTTTACACTTACATGTATATTATTTTATAGTCGTTACATTCTCCACTCTTTATAAAAATTTCATCTTTGAAATTTGCTAAATATAACTCTAAATAAAATTCATCGTTAACCCAACAAGTTTGTGTTACAACTCGTAAACAACTCTGTTAAAAGCTGATAGCTAACACTGGCAGATGGATTGGATCGATATCATGCCCTAATACCCCTTGCTACAAAACCCACACCCAACAACTTTAATTCTCGATTCTAGTTCCCTAAAGATCTAACATCGACATAACCTTTCTCTTTCAACGGATATTATATTATGAATACTTTTTTAAAAAGTGGTACCTACGAAATTTAGTAATCAAGTTGCAATACGGTTAGGTAACCACTCCCCTATCATCCTCTAGTTCCAAAATAAACTTCCTTCTTTTCCTACCACCAAGAACTCTATGGACGAGTCTTAAAGTTACAATACCCATCCCTAAATCAATTCATTCCTGACTCTTGCCTCCAACTCATCTCATGAGCAAGTTTCTAACTCTCGAAGTATTACAATCTTATTTCTTAAAATTATTTTATATTATTTAAAGTGAACATATTCCTACTGAGTACTCACAATAAACGCATACTCAGTTTTGCGTTTTGGCTAGTTAAAAAAGGTCCTTCATCTAGAATGTAACTATCAACTTTAAAAGAAAGGAATGCTCAAGAAGTACATTAGACTTCACAGTAAGGAATCTTATTAGCAGTACCACGACTGTTGGAATTGGTGTATTTCCCAAAAGGGGGGTGAATTTGAATTTTAAAATTTCTTCCCATGTTATGTTCAAATCCACAGGTAGTATACTGCAACCTAGGGTCTTTCTAAACTTATGCCAGCTACCCAACAATATAAAACTGAGCGGATAAATAAAACAATTATTGTAGACTCAGTATTTTACAACTATTCAAAGCATGTATGTAAAATAGTTAAGACAATAAATAATACCATGCATGAACAGAAATTAAAGTGCAAAGATAAAGGAACACACGATATGATATCAGGGTTCTGCCAATACTGCTTACGTCCCCGCCTCAAGCTCACAAGCAAGAGGATTCTACTAAAGCTCACTTAACGGGTGGAGCAACACCATATACAATACTAGGTCAAATTACTAGGTCTGATGTAACGACCTAATTTGTCATGCAAATTTTTTTTTTCCACTTAAACATATATAGAAAATCTCTCTTTGTTATCTGCTAAAAATATCTCATGCCCCAATGGAGTACTGAGGAAACTATGTTCACATTACAATTCTAGGCAGCGGTAAACATAAAACTGTAAACTATATTTACAATATCAGAAATCTAAATGTCCCAAAATATACATTACAAAACTCCCAGTGACATCCATCAAAAACTTTGGAATTTACCCAAACAACCAACACCACTCACCCTTCCAAAAAGGGCAGCATAAGAACTTCTCTACCCACGAGCCTAATCTGCTCGCTTAGCTGGATCACCTGAAAAATGTTAAGTCACTAGGATGAGACAACGCTTAATAAGAGGAAATATACTATCACTAGTGTGTGGCAACTGAGTTACACATTAATATACTAGTATAATACTGAAATTGTAAAATTGATAGTCTAGTATACCGTACAGATTACATTTACTATAGTTTAAAATACAATTGTATATATGAGTTTTCTAGTTACTCATTATTCTAATATTATAATAACTCTGTTGCTATACTTTAAATCTGTATTTATAGAAATAGCTGTGATAATACCTTGGGAACTGAATGTCATGATTTAACCCCTCGTGACAGGGTTGTGCGGCCTGTGGGCAGGACTTAACTTTGGCTGACCTTGTAATAACCCGAGGAATTTTTCAGCGCCTCGTCGACGAACATAGGGGTTTTGTCGATGAGAGTTTTTGAGTGTCTTGTCAACAAAGGCACATCTCATCGACGAGAAGATACCGAGAGGGGGTCTTGGATGTCTGAAATTTGTTGACGAGGAGAGAAGGTTCTTCGACAAACTTTCTTTAGGACTCGTCGATGAGGTGGCGTGTCTCGTCGACGATTCTGACTCTATAAATAGTGAAAAACTTGGATTTTTGACAGATTTTCAGCGCAATTACTCTCTCTCCCTCTCTGAAATGCACCTCTCTCCTTCTCTCTTCGATCTTAGCTCTGTTTCTTACCAAATTGAAAATTTGAGGCCACCACGACGCTCCTGGTGAAGTTCTTTGCAAGTCTACTGAAGTTGATCGTTGGTGGAAGTGGTTTGAAGTTCATCCTAAATTCAGGGTAAGGTGTTTTATTCATAATATGCTTTCCTTACAATTATAGGAAATGTTGTACGCAGGAAAATACTGATGTTTTGTTCTGGGGGATGTTGTTTTCAGGATGTTGAGTGGAGAACCCTATGAGTGTAGGACTAGAGTATTGTAGGGACTTTTCAGAAACTAAGTAAGAGAAATATGCTATGCTAAGAGATTTGAGTATGTTAACAGAAATTTTACAGTTGCATGTATACCAGTTATTATGTAGTTTTATAGAATATGAGATTATAAAGTATGTGTGGCCTGAGTAGATATTATTTGATGTAAAATTTTATACAGTTTTCCCAGTATATGATGTTATAAAAAAAATATAGATATAGCCAGATATTCATAGATATTATACAAACAGATGCATCAACATTTACAATTTTATTCAGATTGTTTCACAGATGGATATATATATATATATATATATATATATATATATATATATACAGATGTTTATTCAGTTTAGTATATATAGTAATTACTGAATATTGTGTTTTCCTAAATTCCATAAAATTTAGAGTATACAGACAGATTACACAGATAGAAAGTACAGACAGATTATACAATTATAGCATCAAGATGCTACAGATATTACAATATTTACAGTAAAGATTAATTGAGTTATGATTATTTTGGAAACATAATGAAAATAGTAAAAAGAGTGTAGTATATATGTATATAGTATCAGATCCTCGTAAAAAGATTACAGACAGATATAGTTTACAGAGCACGGTACCGTTGCTATATACAGAATAGAGTGCAACCACATATCTCAGATCGTGTGTGAGTACCGTCAAACTATGCTCGGAGATGACGCAACTCCCTAGTTCACTGGATTGAGGCAGCTAGTTTGATAAGGTAGCAGCTAGTCTCGAGCTTAGGAGTGGATGTAGTTTGGCCATGATGAGGTGGTGTAGAGTATGATGACTTACTTGGAGGGCCAACTAGAGTTAAGTCCCGCTTACGGGCCGTACAACCCTATCATGAGGGGTCAAATCATGACATACATAGTCCTAGGGAAAGAGCACAGTTATGTATATGTATATGTATACGATGTACATCATTTGTTAAATATAGTATGGTATTAGTAGTATGAACGATAGAAAGTTCAGAAGATACCAATATTTTAAGCTACTATACATGTGATATACGTGTTTTACATATTTTCTAGATCATACGGTTTTAAATATTATTATTATAGTTATACGACTCGGTCGCCAACACTAGTAATAACATATTTCCACTTATTGAGCGTCGTCTCACCCCATTACTTTACCATTTTTAGGTGAGCCAACTAGGCGAGCAGATCAGGCTCGCAGATAGAGAATTGGCTTACTTACCTTGGTTGTAGGGTAAGTTTGTGATAAGGTTTTGTATTTTTGGGGTGGGTGACGCTGGAGGGAGTTGTTTTGTGTGACTATGGTCTGAATGTACTGAATTTTGGTATTGTATAGTATATATGGTTGTATGACTAATGTATCCGCTACGTAGGTATGGTTATGTATATATATATATATATTCTTTAAAAAAGTGATTTAAATATTGAGGTCGTTACATTTTGGTATCAGAGCCTAAGTTTCTAGGTTCTGTAGATTCTAGAGTGCAGCGGGAAATAATATGAGAATATAAGAAAATAATTTGGGGTTTTGTTCAGTGATCTTGATATAAGATTTTGTGGTGGTTTTTGTGTTTTTCCTGGGATGACGATTTCAGGAAAGCCATAGTAAACTATCAATGAGTCATGTGTTTGGGTTGCAGGATTAGATTTTGGGATTAGGATTAGGAGGGATGGTTAATAGAGGATTTGAAGTTTTATTTAAAGAAGTTGAGCCTGTATGGGGAATAGGATTCTGAAAGGGTGTTCTACATATTTTCAGCATGGATGTAGGAGGCAGTAGCACTCATGCCAGTGGTGATGACCGAGCAGGTCCTTCTAGCGTAGGAGGAGTTTTAGATGCTACGCTACGTAGTGTGGTTTAGCAAGTTATGGCTAAAATCGTGCATAACTCTAGAGAGTAGGGAATTCTACCTCCAGTTTAGGGATGTACCATAGAGAAATTTATAAATATGAATCCGCCAGCCTTTTCTGGAGTGACTAACCCTGCAGTTACTGAGAACTGGGTGCAGGAGGTAGAGAAGATTCTGATAGTACTTCACTACACCGATGAGCAGAGGATCTTATATGCTACATATAGACTGGGGAGGGAGGCCGAGAGATGGTGGAAAACTACCAGGCTATTGGTGGAGTAGAAGGCTATACCAGTGCAGATGACCTGGGCTTGATTCAGGGAGGTGTTCTCCGATAGGTACTATCCTGCCTCAGTCAGAGAGGCTCGAGTATAGGAGTTTTTGAGTCTGTCCCAGGGGTTGATGACAGTCCAATAGTACGCAGCGAGATTTATCGAGCTTTTGCGTTTCTGCCCATATATTGTCCCCGATGAAGTGAAGAAGGCCAGAATGTTCGAGAGAAACTTAAGGCGAGATATCTATAGGCAGGTGGCGGTACTGAGGATCCATGATTTTGCATAGTTGGTTGATAGGGCTATTATAGCAGAGGAGAGTCTACCCAGTGAAACTAAGACATAGAGTCAGAATAAGAGGACTACGCCCTCGATTTTTTAGGCAGGTCCCAATCGAGGCCCTTGGAGAAGAGGTAGATCTGGTGGAGGCTAAAGACAGATGGTAGAGCATGGTGGATTTCAGGGTGGACAACCTCTTGCCATTTGTCCTAGATGCAGACGGAGACATACTGGTGAGTGTCAACTGGGGGAGAATGTTTGTTATTGCTGTGGGAGGCCCGGTCATATGGCTCGATCCTGTTTAATGCCACAGATTATGTACCGACTCGTAGGCCATTTCGAGGAGAATACCAGGCGCCCCGCGGAGGTCAGTAGAGAAATATCACGCTGACGAGGGTTTATGCATTGACGCCGGGGGATGTCGAGACGGCTGGAGACGTGGTCATAGGTACCTTTACTGCTTTAACATATAAAATTGTTGTTTTGTTTAATACAGATGCTACCCACTCTTTTATATCGGTGGGGTGTGTCAAAATAACTGGGGTAGAGACACAACTATTAGATGTAGAATTATCTGTGGGTACGCCGATGGGATATGTGGTAAAATGCAGGAAAGTGCTTCGGAATTTTCCAGTAAGTATTTAGGAGGGAGTGATGTTAGCCAATCTTGTAGTCCTTGTTATTCAGGGTTTCGATGTGATACTGGGCATGGATTGGCTAGCAACTCATCACGCCAGTATAGATTGCCACCAGAAAGAAGTGATTTTCAAACCTTGGATGAACAAGAATACAAATTTGTGGGTTCACGTGTACGTGCCACGCCACAACTTGTTTCCTAAGCAATAGTATCCTAGAATTCTGAAGATTTGCCCCCAATGAAATCACCATAAATAAATAACTGAATATACCATTAACATTAGGAAGTTAATAATAATATCTTGATAACAAACTGCATTATTTTTCCACTATCAGAAAGAATTCAACCTCAAACTTTAAAATGCAAAAGATGAATAACAAAGACCATAACTATTTTTCTTCTTCAACTAACTTAACATGTTGTGGGTTGAACCCCAAATGCAATGGTACAACAATTCCAGTAGCAACTTCCTTAACCACCTTTTCTCTCTAATTGACCTCTTTTTGAATGAACCCAAAAGGAAGGCTTCCCTTCTAACTAGCAATGCTTCAGTATAAAACGATACCTATTCAGAACCACCAAAATTTCCATATTACCCCCCCCCCACTGTTCACCAAATCTGAACAACTGGATATAACCTCCTTCCAACCTTGGGATGACTATTTGCAAATTGAACCACAACCACACACATCTTCTCCAAACCCATAATCGCTAGCAACTCTTGCAAGAACCTTTGTTATTCATTTGTAAACCCAACTCTATAGACTTACCATTCTAATTTTCTTTTGTCCCCATCCAAATCTTTCTCGCTAACTTTTTGTATTGAGTACTTTGCTTCAATTTTCAAAAGCAAAGGAAAACATTCCCAAATCCATCTAACCACCAAATAAGGGAATCTAACTCCATTAGCTGCAAATCGGGGTTTTCTCCTCCAAGCAAACAAAACACCCTATCCAAACTTTTCCACTTGCAAATTGAAGGGTTCTTTTTCAATCTGACATTATTTTAGTATCACTTCCATATCTAAATACATGTGCTTGTTTATTTGAATTCCAACTTCATATGTTACAGAGTTTTGATGATCCCAAACTACATTTTTGTCATTAGATTATCAACTTAACATACTAGATTATCTTGTTAAACATATGCAAAAAGTGCAACTTCCAAATCTTAGATGACTGGCCAAACTAATCATGGGATGAGTCTTAAGACACCTTATGCATTGTAGTCTCCTTTACTTGTTAATATTCCCTTGGGCGTTGGATGTATTTCTATGTGCTAGTAATGAAATTTCTTATTACAGAATCATCTCATACTCACCTGGATTAATTATTCTCCATATCATTTGGTGTGTGTCCCCATTTAATTTACATTTATCTCATTATTTTATATTTATTTATTTATTTTATTTTATTTTTAAAATTTTTGTTTTTGTTTTTGTTTTAAACAAATTTAAAAGATCCTCAATCTTTGAAATTCTAATTTCATTGGATACTTGACTTATAGGCTACAAGAAAAAAAAATTATCTTCTATTCCTCTTTTGATTGAACAAAATTTAAATTTACTTCCTTGATATTTTTATTGCAAACTGGAATTGAATTTTGACCCTATACTCTCCCTAGAAAGTGATCTAAAGACCCATGAATGACTTATGGGAATATGGAAAGATTGAATATTTTCATTAAGTACAAGGAAAACATGAGAGAGCAACATACACAAAAGAACTATAACTTTTCATAGAACTTTAGGATAACAAGTTATCCCCAAGAACTTCACCATTAAAGAACCCTTGGGATTTTTAAGCATTTAAACCTGAGGGTAGTCACCAACATTCTTTTAGTTGTTCTCAATCCACCAACATTCTTTAAGTTGTTCTTAGATCCACGCATACTAAACCATAAAGGAACCATAGGGGACTTGAAGTAAACTCCATTGTGAGTACATTCCAAATTGTACAAGATTCTAATTAAAATATTCTAGTATTGCAAGTGGTGGCTCATTTCTTGTAGTGACTAATTTACACAAGAAAAAGAACCATAGTGCGGCATTCTAGGACAAAAAGGTCAATGGTTTACCATGACTTTTCTGAAACCGTCGACTATTTTTGAAAAATCATAGAAAACCCTCAATGAATTTCTACTTTCGGTTATGAGACAAAACTCTAAAATTCCAATTTACTTGTTGTATTTAACTCCATTATGCATCCTATACCTGATCACTCTTATAACACCTACCATACCCATTCCTATCCTCATTCTACTTCATACCTATACTCTAGTAATAATCATCCCTAGAGTGTACATAACCTATTTCCTAGGCTCTGATACCAACTATAGCAACCCAAAATATTTCATTTACAATTCTATGATACCACCTGTAGTAACCTGAATATTTCATACAGCGAAAGACCTCTAATACACATTACCAGAGTAGTAACCATCCCAATATAACAATATCATTTCCAATATCACAATTAACACTCCTAAAATTCTAAATACATAAAAAACATAATTTAATAAAGATCTATTCTAAATAAAACCTTCTATCCAACCCACGCTTCCAATGCACTACTCTGATTACTGTTATGCTCCTCATGACATCTGAAAAGTATTAGATAATGATGGGGTGAGACACCTCTCAGTAAGATGGAATAGATTACCATCAGTGTGTGGCAAATGAGTTTTTACTTAAGCAAAAGATAACCATTAATTTAACTTTAACTGAAAAAGGCATTTATATACCATAACTCACACCTACAATTTTAAGTACATATTTTCTAATAAAAAATACTTTAAATTAATAGATAATCATGTTTTCATAAATCTATGTATATATAAAAATTTACCTAATTGAACTATCATATAACATCATGTATAATCTCCAATGATTGAGTTATGCGATTCGAAGGCTGGGCTTAGCCATGGTCGGCCTACTAGGCTAAGCCAAAATTGTTATGTCTGTAGTACTATTGCCCACCCAACCTAGTTCATACCCAGTGGATAACCTGCTCCTACAATACATCACTTAAGGGCTAATCGACTGTCATTCGCCTACACTTTCTTGATAGTGTGGCTGCACTGCATGTAATACTAGTCACGATACCATGTTTTGAATCATAACTAGTCCATCAGGGTTCTACTACCATATAATATAATTCATATAATAAAACTATAACATGATCTCATTTTCAAAAGTTTGTATAAAATCTGACATGTTCATAATTTTGTATAAAATCTATAATATCATATCTCTGTATAAAACTGTCATTTCATAACTCGGCATAAGCCGTCCAAACTTAACAGAGAGCTGTTTGAACTTGGCATAAAGCCATCTAAACTGTCATTTCATAACTATATAAAAACCATCATGTTTAATAATACAATAATAATTATCCTTATGCCACACGATTTGACTGATAAATCATAATATAATAACTATGCGAGAAAAATATATTTTGATGAAAACAAGGGTATGATTAATTTCACCTATTTAATTTCATTCCATTATACATAACCTATTTTTCTTTTAAGAAGATTAATGAAAAAGTTTAGGGAAAAGAAGAGGGACTTGCATATGATATTTATTGACCTTGAGAAAACATATGATAGGACACCTAGGGAAGTTCTATGGTAGGTTTTATAAAAAAAAGGTGTATGTTGTAGGTATACCGATGTCATTAAGAATATGTGCGATGGAGTAATGTCTAGTGTAAGGACTATAGATAGAGAGACTAGAGAATTTCCAAATACCATAGGTGTACATCAAGGATCTGCTTTGAGTCTTTATCTTTTTGCTTTAGTGATGGACCAATTGACTAAGAGTATTCAAAAGGAGGTTCCATTGTGTATGTTATTTGTAGATTGTATTGTACTAATTGACGAAACTAGGGACGGAGTAGAGGTTGAATTAGAATTATGGAGAGAAGCTTTGGAATCTTGAGGCTTTAGGATAATACTACAAAAAATAAGGTTATTAGTGACGATTTTGAATTAGTCGCTATATCTGCCGTTACTAATACTTATTAGTGACGAATTTCTCAAACCGTCACTAATAATAGAGTATTAGTGACGTATTATAATTGTCACTAAAAAACCTAAGCCGGTCACTATAAATTCTACACCGGCTCGATAAAAAATCGTCACTAAAGCCATAGTATTAGTGACGGTTTTAAATTCGTCATTAATGCTCTATTATTAGTGATGGTTTGAAGATCGTCACTATTGCTCATAGGCAACTATTAGTGACGGTTTTCAAACCATCACTAATACTATAAAATCGTCACTAATACTATATTATTAGTGACAATTTGAAAACCTTCACTAAAACTCTTAAAAAAAAAGGCAATTATTAGTGACGATTTTGAAACTTTCACTAATACTTAAATTGGACAATTAGTAGTGACGGTTTTAAAATTGTTACTAATAATTTTAAATTAATTTTTTCTAATTATTAATTCCTATAAAAATCTGTAATTACATTTTCGTATAGGTAATATTAAACCATAATTGCTAAAAAAATCATAAATTATTCAAAATTCTAATTAAAATTCAAATTCAAATTTAAATTCAAATACAAATATATTATACAAATTCAAATTCAAATACAAATATATTATACAAATTTAAAATTAAATACAAATATATTATACAAATTCAAATTCAAATACATTATCCTTCCCTTGCTCCCTCAATCTCATCTGCCACAAAAACATCACAAAGCCGACAATCACAGCCACTGATGCTGTCACGATCACCACCGCCCAATCGGACTCCATCGACACCCACAATGCTGCCTAAATCGACCTAAATATATTTTAATTTATTTTAAATAAATAAATTTATTTTAATTTAAAATTTATTTTGAACAAAAATCTTATTTCATTGAAGAAGACAATGGAACTTTAGCGTCAAGGATGGATCCACGGTGACAGTAAGAGACCATGGCAGCATAGGCGGCTATGGCTTGCTACGAAGTCATCCTCGAGGGTGAAGTTCTCGAACAATAAGGCTTAATCTGTAATCTAGGGCCCAACTTTAGAATCCTCGACCTTGATGGTGATGGAGCAGATGACAAGGTCATGGAGGGTGATGAAGGACAATGGGGTCATGGATGACAGAGAAGGACGACGAGGTCGTGGATGGTGGTGGCTGCATCAATGATTCTTTATCTAGTTTACCCGGAGTTTCTTTTCAAAATTGATTTGAAATGCGATAAGCCTGCCTATGTAGACAAAATGAATTTTGGTCTTTCATCTGATAGGTTGTCTCTTATAGTGAAGGTATGATTTAAATATTTATTTTATTTCTCTTGAATCTTGATGCCCTTCTTGTGGATACAATGACCGCAAGGAGGGAATCAAGATTCAAGAGAAATAAAATAAACATTTAAATCATACCTTAAATATAAGAGACAACCTATCAGATGAAAGGCTAAAATTCATTTTGTCTACATAGGCAGGCTTATTGCATTTCAAATCAATTTTAAAAAGAAACTCCGGGTAAACTAGATAAAGAATAACCATCCACCCCACTATAAGAGTACTTGAACCTCCCGATTCTTACCTCCATGTCCATCATAAACTCCAAAGAATGAAGTGGAAGCATCCATAACAGGATATGCAGAGTATGGTAGCAAATCAAACATTTATAGTCAATAACAAATATTCATACTATTAGTAAAGAGTTAACAAAGGCATTATCACATAAGTTCCAAAAACCTTGTGAGGTACAATAGTACGTCCAAGTGTAAGGTCTTGGGCACGTATTTTCATCTTGTAAGGAAGTCTAGGTCGTAGAATTAAACAAACACAATACTATATATATATATATGTAGCTCAACACTAAAACTACATACCCAAACAATTATTATTCAATTAGAGGAATTCAACAAGATATTTGTTACTATCCAACTGTGGAAAAAAATGTCACAAATAAGTTTAACACATACTGATTCCCACAACTTGTGAAAATATGTACATGAGGAACAGGTATTTCATACCTTATAAGCTGACTTGGCAAGTGCTATCGTAGCTTGTATGTGCATAAGAAACCAATTTTAACCACACAATAGTTTACAATTTACAACAGAAACAGAAAATGAACAAGGCACTTAAATGTCTTAGATCCACTTATTTCCATATTGCGACACATGGAAAATAAATTTTAAAAATAGGAAATAAAAAAATAATACCAAAGAGAACCCTCTGAAAAACAAAACAGAAAAACGAAAAACCTTATGAACTTCGCAGAATTAACAAAAGAGGGGCTTTCAAAACTCTGAATAAAATTTATATTTTAGTTTAGTATGCAGATAAGCTTGATCAGACAACCAAAGCAACAAAAATGCTCCAAAAACAAAAGCAAAAATTCAGAGTTTTAAATCCAGTACCGTCTCTTTGAGATTTTCTCCATGCAAATCCTGAAAAATGTTAATGAACCGATCCAACAACAAAGCGTCATACTCCACCAGCTTGTCATCCTTAGACACCTTCTTTGAAACCAATAACCTCAATTGTGCATTGATTGAGGCCAACTTCTCTAAGTTCCTTGCCACTATTTCAACTCTTTCTCTCCTCCAATTTTGTTTAATTGCCTCACGCTCTGTGATTTATCACATAAAGCATCAGAGAGAAAGCACGTGAAACCCTCCAATTTTCAATTGAAAAACAGATACTTGAACATAAATTACGACTCGAAATAGAAACTTTGAATTGAATTGAACCGGCTGATTGAGGTGGTAGACTGAAAAACCAAGTATGTATGTTTTAGAAAGAGAAAAGCGAGTGCGATGAAATGAATCTCGAGGAGCACATGAAAAGAGGATTGTGTAGATTTGCTAAAAATGGGCACCTGGTGATCTCTACAAGAGAAAGTTAAGAACCATCACGTGTGATTGAGAGAGAACGAAAAATAAAGAGAGGGAGAGGTGATGGTGGTCTTCAGGCTGAGCCAGAACGATGGAGGAGCGAGGAGGGAAGGGTAGAGGGAGGAGCAGAACAAAATTTAGGGAAAGAAAAGATGGCATGAGGGAGAAGGAGGAGGGAGTAGGAGAAAGAAGAAATTTAGGGAAAGTGTGGGAAATTATGTGTGATAAGGCACATATTTCAAATTTTGAGCATTAGTAACGGTTTCAAAACCGTCACTAATACCCTATTATTAGGGACGGTTCTTCCAAACCGTCACTAATACCCTTAACTAATTTCTTTTTATATATTTTTTAAATAAAAATACTAGTAGTGACAGTTTCAAAACCGTCACTAATACTCCATTATGAGTGACGGTTCTTCTAAACCGTCAGTAATATCCTTAACTATTTCTTTTTTATATTTTTAAATAAAAACATTAGTTGTGACGGTTTCAAAATCATCACTAATACCCTATTATTTGTGATGGTTCTTCCACATCGTCACTAATATCCTTAACTAATTTTTTTTTTAATTTTTTAAATAAAAGCACTAGTAGTGACGGTTTCAAAAGCGTCACTAATGCCCGATTATTAGTGATAGTTCTTTCAAACCGTTACAAATACCCTTAACTAATTTTTTTTAATATTTTTTAAATAAAAATATTAGTAGTGACGGTTTTAAAACCGTCACTAATACCCTATTATTAGTGACGGTTCTTCCACACCGTCACTAATACCATTAACTAATTTTTTTTTAATATTTTTTAGATAAAAACACTAGTAGTGATGGTTTCAAAAGTGTCACTAATACCCAATTATTAGTGAAGGTTCTTCCAACCCGTCACTAATATCCTTAACTAATTTTTTTATTATTTTTTAAATAAAAATAATAGTAGTAACGGTGTCAAAACCGTCACTAATACCCTATTATTAGTGACGATTCTTCCAAATCGTCACTAATACCCTATTATTAGTGACGGTTCTTCCAAACTGTCACTAATACCCTTAACTAATTTTTTTTTTATTTTTTAAATAAAAATACTAGTAGTGACGGTTTCAAAACCGTCACTAATACCCTATTATTAGAAACGGTTCTTCCAAACTGTCACTAAAATCCTTAACTAAATTTTTTTAAAAAATTTGTTAAATAAAAACACTAGTAGTGACGGTTTCGAAAGCATTACTAATACCCCATTATTAGTGACTGATCTTCCAAACCGTCACTAATACCCTTAACTAATTTTTTTTATTATTCATAAATATTTGTAGTGACGGTTAGTTAATTGTCACTAATAAATGACTTTTAGTGACGAATTTAATCCATCACTAATACCCTAGAATCATCGCTAATATTTTTCCGGAAAAAATTTCACGTGAAAATTATTTACTGCGCCGTTTTTAGTGACGAAAGTATTAAAACCGTCACTAATGCTTACATTATTAGTGACGGTTCATAAAAACCGTCACTATTATTAGTGACGGTTCATAAAAACCGTCACTAATACCAACTTTTAGTAACAGTTTTAAAACTGTTACTAATACTTTCGTCACTAAAAATAAATTTTTTTGTAGTGTAAGTAGAAATAAAATAGAGTATATGAAATATAATTTTAGTAATGATAGGAGGAATATTAGAGACAAAGTTAAACTTGATGATGAAGAAATAAATAGCACTTGTAGATTTTGATACTTTGGATCTATTATGCAAGCTAAAGGAGAAATTGAAAATGATGTAATGCATACAATTGAAGCAGGTTGGGTAAAATGGATAAGTGATTCAAGTGTGCTATGTGATCGTAGAATACCCTTAAAATTGAAAGGGAAGTTTTATAGGATAGCTATATGACCAGCTATGCTATATGGATCAGAATGTTGGGCGACGAAGAAACATAGTATCCTAAAAGTAAAAGTTGCCGAGATGAGAATACTTAGATGGATGAGTAGTATAACATTGAAAGATAAATTAAGGAATGAACATATTTGTGGTAAGTTAGGTGTAGCTCCTTTAGAAGATAAGATAAGGGAGGGATGACTTAGATGGTATGGACACTTGTAACATAGGCCACATAGTGTACCTATGAGGAAGAGTGACTTAGTTACTGTAGGAGGCAATAGAAGGGGTAGGAGTAGACCTAAAATAACTTGGGAGGATATATAGTGCGTAAGGATTTAATATCCTTGAATATATCAAAAGAAATGATCCATGATCACATAAATTGGTGAAAAAAGGATTCATATAACCGACCCCACTTAGTGGGACTAAGGCTTGGTTTTGTTGTTGTTGTTGTATTTAATTTAATTCCATTATATTCCAAGAAAACTCGATATACTCAAATCCTTGCAGTTTAATTTAATTCCAAATTATTCCCAAAAATCTGATATAATCAAATCCCTGCAGTTTAACTTTATTCCAAAATATTCCCAAAAATTTGATATAACCAAATCCCTGCAGTTTAATTTAATTTCAAAATATCCCCAAAAATCTGATATAATCAAATCCCTTTAGTTTAATGTAATTCCAAAATATTCCCAAAAATTTGATATAACCAAATCTCTGTAGTTTAATTTAACTCAAGCATATTTTAAAAATAAAATATGAACATAGATATAATTAATTTCACATACTCAATTTAAATCGGGCATATTTTAAATAACACAAATCTAATTAAATTCACATACTCAAATTTATTCGGTAATTTTTTTAATATAAAACTAGACATAATCTATTCCCCTTACCTTAACCCTGGAATGGTGCCTACGATGTTCCAACGACGAATCCACTATGGTTAAAACGTTCAGGAGAGGAGCTGAGACCCGAAAATGATGTTCGTTTTTAAATTCGGAGGAGAGAGAGAGAGAGAGAGAGAGAGAGAGAGGGAGAGCGAGAGAGAGCCCATATATTTGGGGGGGGGGGGAATTCAATTGAACCAAGAATGTAACTTTCTTGATTCTTGATTCTACATATATGTATTATATTATTTATTTTATTATCTTATTTAATTATTCACCTAATCAATTAATTAATTATTAATATTATTTTATTTTATTTTATTATTGAAAAGTAAGGTGTACTCCTAAGAGGGAGGGGGTGAATTGGGATTTAAAAATTTCTTTGCAAACTCTTTGTTTTACAAGTTCCTTGAGTTAAGTGTTAACCCTAGCAAATCTTCTATCCAACTGTAATGCCCTAGAAAGTGATAGTCTTGGGAATAAAAAATAAAAAAATAAAAATTAATTAATTAATTAATTAATTAATCAATTGATCAAATTAATTAAATTATTATTATTATTAATTAAATGATAATAATATAATATACATTAAATACATATGTGTGTGTGTATATATATATATATATATATACACATATATAAAATTAAAAGAAAAAAAAAACAAACAAAGCTTCCTAAAGCTTGAAGCTTTAGGAAGCATAAAGAATCCAGAGAGCACGCTCTCTGGCCCTCTCTCTCTCTCCTCTCATTCTCCCTCATTCTCTCATCAGTTCCGTGACGGATTCTTACCCGATCGGAAATCAGAAGATACCACTGAACTTCATTCTTCGCTGCTGTAATTTCTACCAAAGCAGATTGGTGGTAGGAGCGATGTAGGTGTATGTCCTGGGGTAAGCCAATTTTTCCTTTTTCTTTAATTTCTTGCAAATTATAAGCTCAATCGAAGAACGGACACTACCATGAGAATCTAGGGATGATTCTCTACAAGTCTAACGGGACAGAATTCTCGTAGGGTTGTCGTGGGCAAAACCCCAAATTTGGAGTACAGGGGTTATTAAGGGGCTTATTTTTAATTAATTAGGATTACTTTAAAAATGCTAAAATGTAATGACCCAAAAATAATAATAATAATAATAATAATAATAATAATTAAAAAAATTAATTAAAAAAATTATTATTATTAATTAATTAATTATTATTAAGAAAATTAATTAAATTAAGAAATTTGGGGATTCTGGATATATATATATATATATATATATATATATATATATATATATAAGTATATACTAAAATTTAAAGTAGGATAAAGGAAAGAAAAAAAACAAAGAAAACGAAAGAAAACTTACTGCTTAAGTCTCTGAACATAGCAGGAAGGGAAAGAAGAAGAAGAAGAAAAAAAGGAAGCTTCACGCAGAACAACAGGGAAAGAAAGAAAGAGAAAAAAAAAAAAATCTCTCAGCTCACGTTCTTTACTTCTCTTCTTTTTACGATTTCGCTGTGGATTCTTACCCAATTGAAAATCCGAAAATACCATCGAACTCCATTCTCCGCCACCGGCATATCTACTGAAATGGATTTGTTATAGGAGTAACGTGGGCATAGATTATGGGTAAGTCAAATTCTCATTCTTGTCTTAATTTTTCCTAAATTTTAAGCCAAATGGGCGATCGGACACCACCACGAGAATCTAGGGACGATTCTCTACAAATCTAATAGAGCGAATTTCTCGTGGGATCGTTGTAGGAATAGCCCCAAAACTGGAATAAATGGGTTATTTAGAAATTAATTGGCATTTAATTAATGTAGACTAAGAAAGATTAAAATAATATTTTATTGGAGTTGATTTGATTGAATCAGGGTTCGAGCGAGCGCCGCGGGTATAATTTTGGGAGCTTTGCAGGCGTGGTTCAGGGAATTAGGTAAGGGGGAATAAAATTATGTCAGTATTTTATTAAGGTGAATCGGTTATTTATGAGCGCATGAAATTTATTATTTATCTATATGATATTTTTAGAACCGTCTAAGTACTAGAAAATGATGATTTTGTTTAAGGTTTATATTTGAGATAATTGCATATGATATTAAATTCGTGTCACATGGGAGTAATTTTTCCTAATAAATTGAATATGAATTACTGTGGTATTTGGGTTTGTATGTGGGGGTGTTTAGAATGATTATGACATGATGAATAAATTATTATGTTTGACTCCTGTGTGGAAATGTATTGATCTGTTGGGATACTGTGTGAGAATGTATTGATATGTTAAATACCTGTGTGGTAATGTATTGATGCGTCTTTATGAACTAACTGGTGTGGTAATTCGTATGCATCTCAATATAATGTTGGCATGAAGAGGTTGTTATATTGCCTGGATATAAATCATGATATGACATTGGCAGGTTGAGAAGCTCGTCATACTGTAATTTATATGGGGTAGGACATTGGCAGGTCGAGGAGTTTGTTCTACTGATGTATTACGGGTAGGTAATCGGGATTGGATACTGGTGAATAGTGGTGCCTGTGTGGGCCACATGTTACGAAAGCTGGCGTGGTGCCTGTGTGGGCCACGGTATATCATGTGTGGATAATGGCACCTGTGTGGGCCATGTTATGTACCCTGTGTGGGTAGTGGTGGCTGTGTGGGCCACGTTATATCCTATGTGGATAATGGCGCCTGTGTAGGCCATGTTATGTACCCTGTGTGGGTAGTGGTGCCTGTGTGGGCCATGTTATATCATGTGTGGATAATGACACCTGTGTGGGCCATGTTATGTACCCTGTGTGGGTAGTGGTGCCTGTGTGGGCCATGTTATATCTTGTGTGGATAATGGCGTCTGTGTGGGCCATGTTATGTACCCTATGTGGGTAGTGGTGCCTGTGTGGGCCACGTGTAGATAAGAAGTATGTAGGTGCTTGTGTGGGCCATATACTGACATGTAGCAGTTGCTCTGTGTGGGCCACGTATTGAAGACATTGGAAGATGAAGTATGAGATGCATGATTCCTGTGTGGATGTGTTGTGTGCATGTGAATTTAATTATAGCATAAAAATAATGGTATAGCACATTGTGAATGCATGTGTGTGATCTGCTAGGTAGTTTCTTGGTATCAGTGCAAAGGGATGCTTCTTGTATAGGCGGGTAGACATCCCGATCCTTGAAAACTTTCGCCTTTAAAATAACAAAGATGTGTATACTGGCGGTGAGGTAATTTTTCACCTGAGGGCTTACTGAGTAAGGTGAGTGCTTTTAATTGGTAGTTTTTAGTACCAGAGCAGAGAGATAGCTACTTGTATGGGCGGGTAATCTTTCCTTTCCTCGGGGACATTCGCCTGTATATAAATTATGTACTTGTGCATATTGGATGTGTGTATAACATTAGATGTCGGGAATGTTATTAATGGTACATTTTCTCAGTTGTTATTGATAATATGTGAGAAACAATTTATTTTGATATATAAATATTACAACTCATGTGTCACACACTGTTATAATTTATTCCACCCTTACTGAGAAGTTTCTCACCCTAGTGGATTAACAATTTTTCAGGTTCTTCTGGAGATCGGGTTTGAAGGCTTAGGCTGGGATTATTTTTGGTGGTTTCTTTTTGAGGTATTGTGAGATACTGATATATGTATAAATATATTTGTACGGGATTATGTTTTAAATACTGGTTATGGATATAGATATTTGGATGTTATAGTGTTTGTTTTTGGGTTATTATATAGAATTCTGGTATTTATTTGAGGTTATTTATTTATGTGCAGTTGCATGCATGTTAATTATGGTATCTGAAGCAGGTGATTGGAACACGTGGCACCCGGGCCCCACTTGGCCTATTTCGGGGCGTCACATTGTGGTATCAGAGCATTAGGTTATAGATTCTGCAGATTTTAGGATTGATTAATACCAGAGTATAGGTACGAATAAGGATAAGTATAGGAATGGGTAGATTAGGATGTTGATAGTAGATTTTGAGTTTTGTTTCGTAACTTAGAGGCAAAAATCCCTTGATGGACTTCTGTGAGTTTCTGAATCTGGTCAGTTTCAGAAAATCATGGTAAATCCGTTGACGGTGATGTTTCTGAGTAGAGAGACTGGAACTCAGAATTAGAACTTGAAAGTTAGGTTGATTTGGGGATAAGCTAGTTGTTTGATATTTCAATTGAGAATTTAAATGTTAAACTGATTCGTTGTTTTATATTGTATTAACGAATTTCGAGAACGAAATTCTTTTAAGGAGGAGAGAATGTAACGAGCCAAAAATAATAATAATAATTAAAAAAAATAATTTTAAAAAAGATTATTATTAATAATCAATTAATTATTATTAAGAAAATTAATTAAATTAAGAAATTTGGGGATTTTGGATATATATACATATATATATATATATATATATATATATATATATCTATAAGTATATAATAAAGTTTAAAGTAGGACAAAGGAAAGGAAAAAAAAAGAAAAAAAAAAAAAAAGAAAGAAAGAAAACTTACTGCTTTAGTCTCTAAACATAGCAGGAAAGGAAAGAAGAAGAAAAAAAAAAGGAAGCTTCATTCAAAACAGCAAGGAAAGAAAGAAAGAGAAAACAAAAAAAATTCTCTCAGCTCACGTTCTCCACTCCTCTTCTTTCTACGATTTTGCGGCGAATTCTTGCCCAATTGAAAATCCAAAAATACCACCGAACTCCATTCTCTGCCACCAGCATATCTATCTAAGTGGATTTGTCGTAGGAGTAATGTGGGCATATCTCATGTGGTAAGCCAAATTCTCATTCTTGTCTCAACTTTTCCTAAATTTTAAGCCAAATGGGCGATCAGACACCACCACAAGAATTTAGGGATGATTCTCTACAAATCTAACGGAGCGAATTTCTTATGGGATCGTTGTAGGAATAGCCCCAAAACTGGAATAAATGAGTTATTTAAAAATTAATTGGTATTTAATTATTATAAATTAGGAAAGACTAAAATAATATTTTATTGGAGTTGATTCAATTGAATCAGGGTTCGGGTGAGCGCCGCGGGTATTATTTTGGGAGCCTTGCAGGCGTGGTTTAGGGAATCAGGTAAGGGGGAATAAAATTATGTTAGTATTTTATTAAGGTGAACCGGTCATTTATGAGCGTATGAAATTTATTATTTATCTATATGATTTTTAGAACCGTCTGAGTACTAGAAAATGATGATTTTGTTTAAGGTTTATATTTGGGATAATTTCATATGATATTAAATTCGTGTGACGTGGGAGTAATTTTTCCTAATAAATTGAATATGAATTACTGTGGTATTTGAGTTTGCATGTGGGGGTGTTTGGAATGATTATGACATGATGAATGAATTGTTATGTTTGACTCCTGTGTGGAAATGTATTAATCTGTTAGGATACTGTGTGGGAATGTATTTGTCGCGACATCCCGGGAGCGCGTGTGCCCCGGGCGGCGAAATTAGAAATCATTTTAATATTTTCAGGAAAAATATGGTGTAGGAGTCGCCACTAACCTTTAGTGCTGTTAGAACACATGATTACTACCCCGTTAGGGGTAGAATCGGTCTACATTACCAGAGTTGGGGCCGGGAGTTCGGTTACGCGAGGGGAAGGTACGAGCACCCCCTACGCGCCCGTTCTTACGAACGGTACCTAATTAATTTGAAATTATCCCTAAGTTAATCTAATAATTCTTTAAATTACTCCCTTTTATGAATTTATAAATACATGTAAAATAAATAAATAAAGAAATATATACATATATATATTCCCTCAGAGCTTAGGGTATGTGATGCCCGAAGGCTCATACCCCCGCAATAAAATCATAGGGATAGTAATTAAGAAAATACACCCCCAATTTTTGAAATTGTATTAAATTTTTTATAGGAAAATACTAACATGGGAGGTTTTTAATATATGGTAATAGAGTAATAAGCCTCACATACCTACTAACATATTATGAATGTCAAAATAAGTAACTAAATACTACATATATTAATATACTAAGGATACTTAATACTAAATATAGTAAGATTCTAATAATGATTAATACTAAACATATTAATATACTAAAAATAGTTAATACTAAAAATACTAGGATACTAATAATTAATACTAACTATATTAATATACTAAAAAAAAAATAATTGATGCTAAACATGTGATTAAAATGCTAATTTACTAAACATATAATATCCATTAAACCCTAAATCACTAAATATATAATATTAAAAAGAAAATAAAAAAATGCTAAATATGTAATATTTACTAATATGCTAATATGTGATATATATATAACTAAAATTATTAATTTACATATAATATCAATAAAACACCAAGCTTAAGATCCTAATTTACTAAATATGTAATATTACCTTACTACTAAACATGTAAAAACCCTAGCTTGATAATATACCATTTAACATTTACAATGGATACAACAAAAATTTAAAATTAAATATCAAGACACACTTTAACCATAACAATTTTGCAATGACAACAATGATTATTAAATAATGCATATAGCCAAAATACAAACATGGATATCAACTTAACAAATATTAAAAATCCTATAACAGTAAAAGTTTAACAAGAAAATTCTACAAATATAATCATAAATACTACAAAAGATACAAACATGAATATCAATTATTAAATATCAATGTTAAATAAATAAGTATAACAATAAAAAAAAAAAAAACTACCCTAATTACACAAATATTAAACATACAATAATGACAAAAAATAATCCTAAATATGAAAATCAAACACTTAAGATTGCCACAACAATAATAAAAACCCACAACGTGAATATAACAACAAAAACCCTAATCATGAATATTTAATATTAAAAAAAATACAACAACAATTATACAATAATATTAAATATTTAATATGTACAACGAATACAAATATATGACCTTTAAACACAAACTCTGACGATTAATATTTCATAACAGTAATAAATTTATTAATAATAAATACAAAAAGAAACAATATAAACATGAATATCAGCTAAAAGATCTCACCACAATATTATATATGTAACAAACATGATAAAAATTTAAACTTTAAATATTAGAACAAGTTCTTACAATAAAAATTCTATAATAATAATAATACAACAATTAATACAACACAATTAAAATCAATATAATTACGTTAACACAATTAATATAATGGCAATAATAATATCCAAGCAATTTACTAATAACAATATACAAATAATAATAACAATATGATCAACATAAAAAAAACCTTCAATAACAATTTTAATATATATATAAAGAATAAAATAAAGAAAAATTTAAATATTAAAACCTAAGGCGTGTGTGTGCCTGTATTTACAGAGGGACTCACCGGGGACTTACCATGGGGGTACCGCCGGGGCTGCTGTAGTTGGCTGTTGTTGGAGCGCTCATGGCAAGGCAGCGGAGCAGTGGTGGCTCGGACTTGATGGTTGGCCGGAGTTGCAGAAGGCCGCTGGCGACGGCGATGACGACGGTTGCTGAGCAGAGAACAGAGACGCGTCAAGGCCTTTCCTGGGGTTGCCGAAATCAGGTTAAGACGGAGCAGGGATAGTGCGGTGGCTGGAGGCGTTGCAGGTGGCCGTGAAGATGGCTGGGTCGTTGCTGGAGCTGTGGTGCTCTGTTCGGGTGGCTACCTGTGTTGGAGAAGCAGCAGCAGCGAACCGAGGATGGTCTCGGCAGGGGGGCTGGGGTTCGTGTGTGGTGGCTGCTGCTGTGGTTCGCCGTGGAGTTCTGGGGTCGTGGCGACGACAGGGCTGCAGGTTGGAGATCACCCGCTGGAGGAGTTGCAGAGGGTAGCAGAGGGGGTGGCTGCTGCCTGGAGGAAAAGGGTTCGGGGAAGAAGACGAAGAAGGAGAAGGAGAAGAAAAGAAGTTTTTTTTTTTACTTTGGTTTTTTCTTTTTGCTGTGCGGCGCTCAGCCTCTATCCGTCTCCCCCCTTTGTGCACGAGGAAGCCTATAAATAGGCTCCCCCACCCCAAAAACCCTAATACCAACATTCCATAATAATAATAATAATAATAACATAATGAATTAAATATAATAATAATAATAATAAAAAAATAATAATAGAAACAATAATAATAGTAAAATAATATCTAAAAGTAATATTAATAATAGAGAGAATAATAATAATAAGAATAAAAATAATAATAGTAATACTAATAATGGTAAAGTAATAATCATAATAATGATAAAGATAATAATAATAATAATAATAATAATAATAATAAAAATAATAAATAATAATAATAGCAATAATAGTAATAAAAATACTAATAATAATGATAATAAAAATAATAAAAATAATAATGAAAATAATAAATAATAATAATAATAAAATAGACGTAAAAAATAAAAATAAAAGTAATATTAATAATACTAATGAAAAATAATAATAATAATAATAATAAAGAAAATAATAATAATAATATTGGGCCTGGGTAAAAATGGGGTGTCTACAGTATTGATATGTTGGATACCTGTGTGGTAATGTATTGATGCGTCTGTGTGAACTAACTGGTATGATTATTCGTATGCATCTCAATATAACGTTGGCATGAGGAGGTTGTTATAGTCCTCAGATATAAATCATGATATGACGTTGGCAGGTTGAGGAGCTCGTCATACTGTAATTTTTATGGGGTAGGACATTGGCAGGTCGAGGAGCTTGTTCTACTGATGTATGACGGGTAGGTTATGGGGATTGGATACTAGTGAATAGTGGTGCCTGTGTGGGCCACATGTTGCGGAAGCTGGCGTCGTGCCTGTGTGGGCCACGGTATATCAAGTGTGGATAGTGGCGCCTGTGTGGGCCATGTTATGTACCTTGTGTGGGTAGTGGTGGCTGTGTGGGCCACGTTATATCTTGTGTGGATAATGACGACTGTGTGGGCCATGTTATGTACCCTGTGTGGGTAGTGGTGCCTGTGTGGGCCACGTTATATCCTATGTGGATAATGGCGCATGTGTGGGCCATGTTATGTACCCTGTGTGGGTAGTGGTGCCTGTGTGGGCCATGTGTAGATAAGAAGTACGTAGGTGCCTGTGTTGGCCATATACTGACATGTACGCAGTTGCACTATGTGGGCTACGTACTAAGGACATTTGAAGATGAAGTATGAGATGCATGATTCCTGTGTGGATGTGTTGTGCGAATGTGAATTTAATTATAGCATAAAAATAATGGTATAGCACATTGTGAATGCATGTGTGTGTTCTGCTAGGTAGTTTCTTGGTATCAGTGCAAAGGGATGCTTCTTGTATGGGTGGGTAGACATCCTAATCCTCGGAAGCCTTCACCTTTAAAATAACAAAGATGTGTATACTGGCGGCGAGGTGATTCTTCACCTGAGGGTTTACTGAGTAAGTTGAGTGCTCTAATTGGTAGTTTTTAGTACCAGAGCAAAGCGATAGCTACTTGCATGGGCAGGTAATCTTTCCTATCCTCGGGGACTTTCGTTTGTATAAAAATTATGTACTTGTGCATATTGGATGTGTGTATAACATTAGATGTCGGGAATGTTATTAATGGTACATTTTCTCAATTGTTATTGATAATATGTGAGAAACAATTTATTTTGATATATAAATATTACAACTCATGTGTCATACACTATTATAATTTATTCCACCCTTACTGAGAAGTGTCTCACCCTAGTGGATTAACAATTTTTCAGGTTCTTTTGGAGACTGGGTTTGAAGGCTTTGGCTGGGATTATTTTTGGTGGTTTCTTTTTGGGGTATTGTGAAATACTGATATATGTATAGATATATTTGTACGGAATTATGTTTTAAATACTGTTTGTGGATATAGATATCTGGATGTTATAGTGTTTGTTTTTGGGTTATTATATAGAACTCTGGTATTTATTTGAGATTATTTATTTATGTGCAGTTGCATGCATGTTAATTATGGTATCTGAAGTAGGTGATTGGAACACGTGGCACCCGGGCCCCACTTGGCCGGTTTCGGGGCGTCACATTGTGGTATCAGAGCATTAGGTTATAGATTCGGCAGACTTTAGGATTGATTAATACCAGAGTATAGGTACGAATAAGGATAAGGATAGGAATGGGTAGATTAGGATGTTGATAGGAGATTTTGAGTTTTGTTTTGTAGCTTAGAGGCAAAAATCCCTCGATGGACTTTTGCGAGTTTCTGAATCCGGCTAGTTTCAGAAAACCACGGTAAATCCATTGACGGTGATGTTTCTGAGCAAAGAGACTGGAACACAGAATTAGAACTTGAAAGTTAGGTTGATTTGGGGATAAGCTAGTTGTTTGATGTTTCAATTGATGATTTAAATATTAAACTGATTCGTTGTTCTATAATTTATTAGCAAATTTCGAGGACGAAATTCTTTTAAGGAGGGGAGAATGTAAGGATCCCAAAGAAAAATAATTAAAAAAAATTAATTTAAAAAAATTATTATTATTATTAATTAATTATTATTAAGAAAATTAATTAAATTAAGAAATTTGGGGATTTTGGATATATATATATATATATATATATATATATATATATAAAAGTGTATATGTAAGTATATATATGTAAGTATATATAAGTACATATATATATATATATATATATATATATAAGTATTTTAAAGTAGGATAAAGGAAAGGGAAAAAGAAAGAAAGAAAGAAAACTTACTGCCTAAGTTTCTGAACATAGCAGGAAAGGAAAGAAGAAGAAGAAAAAAAAAGGAAGCTTCACACAGAACAGCAAAGAAAGAAAGAAAGAAAAAAAAAAAAAAATCTCTCAGCTCACGTTCTCCACTCCTTTTCTTTCTATGATTTCGCAACGGATTCTTACCCAATTGAAAATCTGAAATACTATCGAACTCCATTCTCCGCCAACGCCATATCTACTGAAGTGGATTTGTCGTAGGAGTAACGTGGACATATCTCTTGGGGTAAGCCAAACCTCATTCTTGTCTCAATTTTTCTTAAATTTTAAGCCAAATGGGCGATTGGATACCACCACAAGAATTTAGGGATGATTCTCTACACATCTAATAGAGCGAATTTCTCGTGGGATAGTTGTAGGAATAGCCCCAAAACTGGAATAAATGGGTTATTTAGAAATTAATTGGTATTTAATTATTGTAAATTAGGAAAGATTAAAATAATATTTTATTGGAGTTGATTTGATTGAATCAGGGTTCGGGTGAGCGCCGCGGGTATAATTTTGGGAGCCCTGTAGGCGTGATTCAGGGAATCGGGTAAGGGGGAATAAAATTAGGTCAGTATTTTATTAAGGTGAACCGATTATTTGTGAACGTATGAAATTTATTATTTATCTATATGATTTTTAGAACCGTCTGAGTACTAGAATGATGATTTTGTTTAAGGTTTATATTTGAGATAATTGCATATGATATTAAATTCATGTGACATGAGACTAATTTTTCCTAATAAATTGAATATGAATTACTGTGGTATTTGCGTTTGCATATGGAGGTGTTTGGAATGATTATGACATGATGAATGAATTGTTATGTTTGACTCCTGTGTGGAAATGTATTGATCTGTTGGAATACTGTGTGGAAATGTATTGATATGTTGGATACTTGTGTGGTAATGTATTGATGTGTCTGTGTGAACTAACTAGTGTGATTATTCATATGCATCTCAATACAACGTTGGCATGAGGAGGTTGTTATATTGCCTAGATATAAATCATGATATGATGTTAGCAGGTTGAGGAGCTTGTCATACTGTAATTTATATGGGGTAGGACATTGGTAGGTCGAGGAGCTTGTTCTACTGATGTATGAAGGGTAGGTCATGGGGATTGGATACTGGTGAATAGTGGTGCTTATGTGAGCCACGTGTTGCGGAAGCTGGAGTGGTGCCCGTGTGGGCCACGCTATATCCTGTGTGGATAATGGCGCCTGTGTGGGCCATGTTATGTACCCTGTGTGGGTAGTGGTGACTATGTGGGCCACGTTATATCCTTTGTGGATAATGGCGCTTGTGTGGGCCATGTTATGTACCCTGTGTATGTTGTGGTGCCTTTGTGGGCCACGTTATATCCTATGTGGATAATGGAGCCTATGTGAGCTATGTTATGTACCCTGTGTGGGTAGTGGTGCCTGTGTGGGCCACGTGTAGGTATAAAGTACATTGGTGCCTATGTGGGCCATGTATTGACATGTAAGTAGTTGCTCTGTGTGGGCCATGTACTGAGGACATTTGAAGATGAAGTATGAGATGTATGATTCCTATGTGGATGTGTTGTGCGCATGTGAATTTAATTATAGCGTAAAAATAATGGTATAGCACATTGTGAATGTGTGTGTATACATGCGGCGAGGTAAACATACCACCGAGGGCTTGCTGAGAAATGCGAGTGCTCTACTAGGTAGTTTCTTGGTATCAGTGCAAAGGGATGCTACTTGTATGGGTGGGTAGACATCCGGATTCCTCGGAAACCTTCGCCTTTAAAATAACAAAGATGTGTATACTGGCGGCGAGGTAATTCTTCACCTGAGGGCTTACTGAGTAAGGTGAGTGCTCTAGTAGGTAGTTTTTAGTGCCAGAGCAGAGAGAAGCTACTTGTATGGGCGGGTAATCTTCCCTATCCTTGCTGACTTTCGCCTGCATAAAAATTATATACTTGTGCATATTGGATGTGTGTATGACATTAGATGTTAGGAATGTTATTAATGGTACGTTTTCTCAATTTTTATTGATAATATGTGAGAAACAGTTTATTTTGATATATAAATATTACAACTCATGTGTCACACACTGCTATAATTTATTCCACCCTTACTGAGAAGTGTCTCACCTTAGTGGATTAACAATTTTTCAGGTTCTTCTGGAGACCGGGTTTGAAGGCTTAGTTTGGGATTATTTTTGGTGGTTTCTTTTTGGGGTATTGTGAAATACTGATATATGTATAGATATATTTGTACGGAATTATATTTTAAATATTGGTTGTGTATATAGATATCTGAATGTTGTAGCGTTTGTTTTTGGGTTGTTATATAGAACTTTTGTATTTATTTGAGGTTATTTATTTATGTGTTGCTGCGTGCATATTAATTATGGTATCAGAAGCAGGTGATTGAAACACGTGGCACCAGGGCCCCACTTGGCGGGTTTCAGGGCGTCACATAAAATGTTGAGCATTTGGAGTTGAAGTGGAATTTTTGGAATTTAGGGTTCGGGTGAATGCCGCGGGTGTAATTTTGGGACCCACAGGCAAAATTCAGAAAATTAAGTGGGATTGTTAAATGTTAGTTTAAATATTAATTTGAGGTATTTGGAGCCTAGGGAAGGTTAGATGGGTAGTATTTTGGGGAAATGAATTAATTAATCCAGGAAAAATGCAAATTGTAGGAGTTGAATATTGGGTGGCAAGGGCGTAGGATTTGGGCCCTAACGAGACTCTCAGTAAGTCAGGTAAGGGGAATAAATTATAGCAGTGCTTTTATAATTAATATTTGAATTAATACATGGAAATGAGCATATGATATTTTGTCTGAAATTTATTATGATATAAATATCAGATAAATTGTGTGGCATTTGAGTAATTTTAAATTGTGATATTTTGGAGAGTGAAATTAATATTTTATGAATAATAGATGAAAACTATGTGGCATACGATGTATGTTGAAAAATGTGAAATATAATAATGCGTATTTTCTAAGAAAATAGTGAAATAAGAATGATTGATGTGATATTTATACGTGAGTAGAAATTATTTGCATGAAAAATGAGTTTGTACAAATTATTGATACGAGTTTTGGGAAATGTGGGAATATGTGAAATATGATATATATTATTATGAGATGATGAAATGTACATAGAAAATGATGAGAATATTTATATTAAATTGAATTGAGATATACTGAAATATGATTGATGATATGCCAATACCGCACAATAATTTCGGGCGGGTGGTATTTCTTTCCTATTGATGTCATTGGGGAGGTATGCTTAGTATGGAGAATGTGTGTGTGTATGAAGTTCCTACTAATGCCGTTGGAGAGGTATGCTCAGTATGGAGATTGTGTGTGTGTGCGAAGTTCCTACTGATGTCGTTAGAGTGGTATGCTCAGTATGGAGACTGTGTGTGTGTGTGAAGTTCCTATTGATGCCGTTGAGGAGGTATGCTCAGTATAGAGATTGTGTGTGTGAAGTTCCTACTCATGCCATTGGGGAGGTATGCTTAGTAGGGAGATTGTGTGTATAAAGTTCCTAGTGATGCCGTTGGGGAGGTATGCTTAGTATGGAGACTATGTGTGTGTATGAAGTTCCTACTGATGTCGTTGGGGAGGTATGCTCAATATGGAGACTGTGTGTGTATGAAGTTCCTACTGATGCCGTTAGGGAGATATGCTCAGTATGGAGACTGTGTGTGTGTGTGAAGTTCCTACTGATGTCATTGGGGAGGTATGCTCAGTATGGAGACTGTGTGTGTGTGTGACGTTCCTACTGATGCCATTGGGGAGGTATGCTCAGTATGGAGACTCTGTGTGTGTGTTTGTGTGTGTGTGTATGAAGTTCCTACTGATGCCGTTGGGGAGGTATGCTTAGCATGGAGACTGTGTGTGCGTGCGAAGTTCCTACTGATGCCGTTGGGGAGATATGCTCAGTATGGAGACTGTGTGTGTGCGTGAAATTCCTACTGATGCCTTTGGGGAGGTATGCTCAGTATGGAGACTCTGTGTGTGTGTGTGTGTGTGAAGTTCCTACTGATGCCATTGGGGAGGTATACTCAGTATGGAGACTGTGTGTATGTGCGAAGTTCATACTGATGTTGTTGGGGAGGTATGTTCAGTATGGAGACCGTGCAAAGTTTCTACTAATGCCGTTGGGGAGGTATGCTCAGTATGGAGACTGTGTGTGTGTGTGAAGTTCCTACTGATTCCGTTAGGGAGGTATGCTCAATATGGAGACTGTGTATGTGTGTGTGTGTGTGATTCCTACTGATGCCGTTGGGGAGGTATGCTCAGTATGGAAATCGTGAATGTGTTGAGAATTGGAATTATGTGAATTAATGTATTATGTAAAGTACATAAATGTGAATTTATGTATACATAAATATGCAATGAGTTAAAATGGGAAATGATTATGAAAAATGAAAGAGTGTGTGTTTTATAAAATAAATAATTGAGGCGAAGTTAAACTCTCCGCCTGAGGGCTTACTGAGTAAGGGGAGTGCCCTGATAGGTATCAGATGTGACAATTCCTGGTTGCATAACGTGTTAGGGCAGAGGGAAGCTACCTGTATGGGCGGGCAATCTTCTCTATTCTCAGGAATTTCACGGGTAATTATGTGTGTTGGAAATGAATAAACTTGAAAAATGGTTTTAAAACTTATAAAAGCTTGTGTTGTATATCTATATGATTATATGAATGTGAATATAAGTGTATTTTCCTAGATGAAATGTTGTTTTGAAAAATAAAGCATGTTATAACTGAACTTATATGGCCACACACAGTAAATAATTTATTCCTTCTTATTGAGATGTGTCTCACCCAAATTATCTAAATTTTTCAGGGAACAAAGATAGACCAGGTGATAGAGTTCCGTGATCATAGGGAGTTGGGACCCTGACACACAGGGTGAGTTTTTGGATTAGGGGATATGTAATTTCCCTAGAGATGGGTTGTTTTGAGTTCGTGATGATGATGTATATATATTTGTATGTAGATACTTTGGGTATTGTATTTTGGATGATATAAATATACCGTCTTCTGTTGTTAGATTGTAATAATGAAATGACTTTTTACCCGGTACCCAATGCGGGTCGGGTCGTATGATTGGTAGTAGGGTTGTTGACGTGACCAATTTGTGGATGTTGTTTATGACAAATGAATAATTATTTATTATTGTTGTTTTGAAAAAAAAATTGTATGAAAATCGGGGCGTCACACCAGCAGTCACACAAACACAAAGATAATGATCAACAATCCTTTGAACTTTAATAAACAATCATACCAAGTTCAATCTTTTATGTTAGAGACCAGATTGGTTAAATTCTCAAGTTTTCTTAATATTCAAAATCAGAATCAATGAATAAAGATAATATCAAGGTGATTTTCAAATCATCGAATAAATCAATCTTACGACTTTCCTTTAACAGAATAATGAATCTCAGTTTTATTATTCAGCACTTCAGAAATTTTAATCCAATCAACTTCTTGATTCAAATCAATATGTCATATTCAATTTCAAGTTCAAACCTTTGATGTGAAGACATAGCTGATAAAATTTAAGATGGTTTAGAGACAAATATCAGATTTTAAACTTAACCCAAAATTTATTCTTTTACTACAATCAATGAAATATGATTCTCGAAGATTTGATTTTTGAAAAAAAATTCATATTAAGGCTTTTGATGATTCGATATTCAAAAAATCAGAACTTTGATGAATTTATCAAACCAACCAAGCAAGTTATTTTATGCTGAGTTTAGATGTGCTTCAAAATCAAGATTCCAGCAATCCCCAAGGTTTAGCAGGATATAAAGATCATACACACAATTAATATCTTTGCAGAAATTTAAAGAGAGTAGGGAGAAGAGCTTAGAACCAGATTTTGACAAGGTTCAGCCCAAGGCTTACGTCCTTGCCCCAAGCAACCATTGTGAGGATTCCAACTTTCTTTATTAGGCCAAAGTTACAACCTTTCTCCTTCTCTGGTGGAGTTCCCTCTCTAACGAGAATCCCCTTTTGGTAGCACAATGATTCAATCCCCTAAATCGTCAAAACGAATCTCTCTCTAACAAGAATACCCCATCTTGTTAGCCCAACGATTCAACAATCCTGAACCGTAAAAAGCAACAAGAGAAACATTTTGTGTACAAGTAACAATCTCAACAAGAGCAGATTAGTACAAGTGAATATCACAATATACTTTAATCAAAATCAATATAGAAAGATGAAGCTCATATGATTGTTACTGGATTTATGATTTAGAATTGAAATTCTCAATGTAAATAGAAAAACCTTGGCTTTGTCAGCAATAGCACAACAATAGCTTTCGGAAAATTTCAGCTGTAGTATTTTGGAATTTGTATTATGTGCTTGCTAGTTGTTGTTTAATTCTTTAAATCAACATGTATTTATAGAGTTAAAAAGTAATTTTTCGTGTTGCCCAAGTTGCTTGGAGTGTTTCCCAAGTCTTAAAAAGTTTGGGGGCCAAGCAATCAAATTTAGAAAGTTTTCCTTGTTGTTATAAATTTAAAAATCACGAAGGTCAGTTGCTTGAACCTTTTAAATTTTAGATTATTTTTGAAACCCAATGCATGGTCAATCGCCTGAGCCTGAGAGGTCAGTCGCTTGACTCGGTTCTGTCTACTTTCTTAAAAAGCTCATAAAATGTCAGTCGCCTGTCCTGCTGTTAGTTTCAACCACCCTTCAGTATTTTGGGTATAAAGTTCACTATAAAACTCCAAATAATACAATATTGGTATCAAAAGAAAGCTAATAAAAGCTCCTACA
Organism: Malania oleifera; assembly: GCF_029873635.1. Taxonomy (NCBI): domain Eukaryota; kingdom Viridiplantae; phylum Streptophyta; class Magnoliopsida; order Santalales; family Ximeniaceae; genus Malania; species Malania oleifera. Next base: position 25,680,385 of record NC_080423.1, read on the forward strand.
ACTTTCATGTTGAAAATTGTTGAAGATAAGAAGCCATTGATAGAGAAAATTGTGCAACAATGCAGATATAGAGAAAAAAAAAAGAGAATTTGGAGAATTTTGTTTTGGTGCTTTTCGTTCCAAAAATAATTTGAACCCTTTTGAAATAAGTTTTGATCTTATAAAAATATTTTCCAAGTATTTTAAAAGGTATTTAGGTCCAATTAATTAACCTAGAAGCTTCATGCATCCATATTGAAATCATTTGAAGTACGTACATGAAACTTTTTAAAGTGTTATGACTCTTTTAATCACTAAGTCTTCATGCATTGCTTCCTTTCTTTTTGTTTGTCTTGACTTAAAGCTTCAATAGTCTTGTAGCTTCATAAGATATTCTATCTTTGAGTTCGAGCTTTCAAAAGACTTTGTCAAACACTTGTTCTTGAACGCTGGAGTCCTGAATCATCACTTAACCAAATATGTTAAGTCCCTTTGATTTGTTATCATCAAAATAAGATTATAAGCCTTGTAAGACCAATAATTATTATTTTTTACACTTAAATATAAATTATTTTTGGGTCATTATAGGGCCTTTGTATAAGGGTCCCACATCGGGTGTGCAATACGGAGATCCTGGGTGTATAAGGATAATTTGAGTTCCAAATAAATGAGGTGTCTTTTAGAATACCTAATTACACAAAAAATCAAATTAAAAATATGCGAGTATGAAAAGGATTAACAAAAGAACCTCAAGTGCAGGGCCATAAATTATTACTAGGAAAGGTAATTAAGATGTACAACTAAAATTAGATCTTTTTTCATTACCTCATTTTAATTTTTTTCTAGGTCTACTTCTACCTTTCCCCCAATCTCCTACCTCCCCTCTCCTTTCCCTCCATCCTCCTGTCTTCCTCCCTCCTTTCTTTACCTGCGCGTATGGGTGGATTGCTTGTGAAGATGATTACATTTCAACATGGTAATTAGGAGACTATATTCATAGCATTGGATAGATAAAAACAATTCCTGATATTATCCAGAAAGCAAAACTAGATATATATCAAGTAATGTTGTGGCTAACCTCGCCAGGGTGCTTGACACTACAAATGAGAATCTGGATTATTTGAAGATAAAATAAAACGATGTCCTTTTAAGTAGAATGCTTAAAGAAAAAGACCGTCACTAGTAGTCTTATATTAGTGATGGTTTTTACAACCGTCACTAAAAATGCATTTGTTGATAGGGAAAAAGTTCAATAGGTTACCAAGTACAGAGGACTCGCATGTGGGCAGTCTCAACGAGAAGAAATTATCCGCTAGCTTGACCTTTATAAGTTGACGCTAGATCCCCCAAAGGGGTACATTATTAGTGTCAGTTTTACAGACCATCGCTAATAATGCACATTAACAAAAGAACAATCTATGTTTGATTGGTTGAGTTTAGACGACGAGCTATGGTATTTCGTTAGGTGCATGGGTGCTTATAAGCTAGTTGGAATAAGTTGTGTAGTGAAGTATCTGCCACATCGAGTGGCTATGCAATTCAAAATGGATCAATAACTTCCGGGCAAGGTTGACTTCTTGTCTGTCCCGCAAAGATCATTCCAAGCAAGGGTTTCCATTAGGTACTACAACTGGTGGAAGAGTCATATGTTGACTCGAGCAAGTTGTAATAAAGTTTGTTTTTATGAAGATGAGTAATCCTAAGACTTCACCATCTGATCAAGAAAGAATGCACTGAGAATGTTGCAATTCCTCTGCATCGACGAATCCTAGCAGTCGTAGTGAAGGACCTTCCAAGATGAAGGTAGAGATGGTAAGTGAATGGAGCAACGCGGAGGAAGATTTCTCTCTGGATACAGAGGTTTAACCCAGTGATGCAAGTGAAACTAATGTCAAATCAAAAGTGACACCAATGGTTTCACCTGAAAAGGGTGAAAGTAGTTGTCATGACTCAGTTGCATGACTGAGTACACTGAAACCGTCATCATGGCGTCATGACAAGCTATCTCGAGAAGCGGTAGCACTGGGAAGCACTAGCTGATCAAGGAAGAAACCATAATACAAAATATTACTTACCTTTGAAATATTTCACAGGGCCTAGTTTGAAACTTTGATCCTTCTATTGGTTTTGATCATCATCTTCTAATTTCACATGATGATGATCAAACGGTGAGTATTTCCTCTCACAGGAAGTTGGGTTAAAGAACATAATATGAAACACCAAGTTTCCTTCATACCTGAACACCATGAAATCGCCCACGTGCAAGTTATGGTATCTGGAAAACTCCGGCAAACCATCTTCTAGATGGTCAACGTAGCATACAAAAGCAGGGAATAGAATATTAGGTAATAAAGGATAGGAACAAATGATTCTAGGAGGGATTACACCATGAGGGCCAGAAACTCAATCGGTGTTACTAATTTCACACAAAAAGTTGATTCTATTAAAACTATGTATTTGATGAAGCTAAGCGCCTACAAAAGAAACCCAAGTGTTTAGGTATGAAAGGAACTTGGCCAGAGTTTGCTTTATCACCTTATATTCTATTCCTCGCTTATGTATGCTATGCCGACCATATGGAAGATGGTTGGTCGGAGTTTTCTAGATACCATGACTTGCACATGAGCGATTTCATGGTGTTCAGGTATGAAAGGAACTTGGTGTTTCATATTATAGTCTTTGACCCAACTGTCTGCGAGAGGAAATACCAACTATTTGATCATCATCATGTGAAATTAGAAGATGATTATCAAAGCCAAGAGAAGGATCAAAGTCTCAAATCAGGCCCTGTGAAGGATTTCAGAGGTAAGTAATATTTTGTATTACAGTTTCTTCCTTAACCTACAAGTGCTTCCTGGTGCTGCTACTTCTCAAGATAGCTTGTCATTACACCATGGTGACGGTTGTAGAGTACTCTGCCATGCGACTAGGTCATGACAATTGTTTTCATTCTTTTCAGGTGGAACCATTGATGCCACTTTTGATTTGACATTAGTTTCACTTGCATCATTGGGTTGAACCTCCATATTTAGAGGGAATCTTCCTCCTCATTGCTCCATTCACTTACCGTGTCTACCTTTATCTTGGAAGGTCCTTCACTACAATTGCTAGGATTCCTCAATGTAGAGGAATCATAACCTTCATTGTGCATCCTTTCTTGATCAGATGGTTAAATCTTAGGATTACTCATCTTCATAAACACATACTTCATTACAATTTGCTCGAGTCAACATATGATTCTCCCACCGGTTCTAGTACCTAATGGAAACCTTTGCTTGGAATGATCTTTGCGGGATAGGCAAGAAGTCAACCTTGCTTGGAAGTTATTGATCCATTCCGAATTGCATAGCAACCTGATGTGGCAAATACTTCGCTACACAACCTATTCCAACTAGCTTAGAAGCACCTAACGAAAGACCAAAACTCGTCATCTAAACTCAACCAATCAAATACGAATTGTTCTTTTGTTAACGTGCATTATTAGTGACGATTTTAAAAAACCGTCACTAATACTTACACTATTGGTGATGGTTAAAGAAAATCGTCACTAATAATCCACTATATTAGTGACGATTTGTAAAACCAACACTAATAATGCAACCCTTTGGGGGATCTTGAGTCAACTTATAAAGGTCAAGCTAGCAAATAATTTCTTCTCGTTGAGACTGCCCATGTGCAAGTCCTCTATACTTGGTAACCTATTGAACTTTTTTCCCTGTCAACAAATGCATTATTAGTGATAGTTGAAAAAATCATCACTAATATAAGACTACTAGTGATGGTCTTTCTCTTCAAGTATTCTACTTAAAAGGACATGGGTTGCTCATTCTATTTCATCTTCAACTCATCCATATTCTTATTTGTGGTGTCAAGCACACTGGCGAGGTTTGCCAATATATCACCTGATATATATCCGGTTTTGCTTCATGGATTATATTAGAAATTGTTTTCATTTGTTCACTACTACGAAGATAGTCTTCTAATGACCCTGCTAAAATGTAGTCATCTTCACAAGCAACCCACCCATGCTATAAAGGAGGGAGGAGGTTCAAGGTGCTAGAAACATGTACTATGATTATTCTTGTAATATGTATATAGTTTTTTTATTAGTAGCGGTTTAAAATAAATGTAAAATTTGTTTCCCTTATTATACAATGTTAGTAAGTTGAACTAATGGATCCAAAATACACTAAAATTACATTGATTGATGGAATGTGGACAATTAAAAGGTCACTAATGGTCTCATCAAATGTGATAAGGATGTGCTTGTAGCTAAGTAGAGGTTAATGAAGTCTTGAAATTTGTGTAATAATCTCATTAACTAATATCTTAATTTGATTAATTGCTTTTTTGAATGTTTTTATCTTTTCGGCACATTTTGTTAACAAAAAATAATGGATGTTCTTTTTTTTTTTTTATAGTCTTGTAAAAGGGGTTTAGTGGTCAAAATGAAACTACAAATTAGCTCCTTATTGTTCTGTATGGTATTGTAGCTTCTTTTTTCGGTTTATGAACCAATGTACTTTACTCTGTTAAGACTTGGACATATTTTTCTTAGACAAAATTTAACAATGGAGAACTGACCTACCTCCCTACTAACTTCTAGTTTTGATTCAAAAGAAAGCAGTGATTCTAGTATTAAAAGTCACTACAAAAAAACTGATTTTTAGTGACGGAATTATTAGTGACGGTTTGAAAACCGTCACTAAAAGCGCTTATTAGTGACGATTTTAAAAATAGTCACCAATAATTCCGTCACTAAACTATCGTGAGAAGCCACTATTGGTGCAAAAATTTCGTGAGAAAATATTAGCGACGGTTTCTATACTATTAGTGATGATTTTAGGGTGTCACTAATAGTGAATTATTAGTCACGGTTTCTCAACCATCACTAATAGTAAATTATTAGTCACAGTTCACAAAACTATCACTACTAGGCCATTATTAGTGATGGTTCAAGAAAACCGTCACTAATAGTTTTGTATTAGTGATGGGTCATAAAACTGTCACTAAAAAATTAGCCTTAACTAAGGTAAAAGTAAAAAATATTAGTTGTAGTATTAGTGACAGTTTGTGAAATCGTTACTAATAGCTATGTATTAGTCACGGTTCATGTAACCGTCATTAATAGTGTAGTGTTGACCGGGAAAACCATCACTAATAGTTTTTGAATTAAAAAAAAAAGGAAAAATTTAGGGAAAATAGCAAATTAATTCAAAAAGTTATGAAAATTTGTGGGGAGGTAACGGGTACATTTTGGAGGCCATGGGTAGTCTATTTTTTGGTTTTGCACTCCAATAAAGGCTTGAAAAATGCCAAGGAAAGCTACGGTGCACTACGCGTGGGTTGGTTCGGATTTTTTTTGTTGTTTCTTGTATTAGTCTTGTATCTGTAGTGAAGTTTTGCAATGATTGGACTAATTTTTTAATTACAATAGAGGTTGTGAGATCTTTTGAAACTGTTCATCACAGTAAAATGGAATTTGATGCTCGAAATAGAAATAGGGCGTTTAAGGTTCAGATTCTTTTTTAAGTAGAATGCTTGAAGAGAAAGATCGTCACTAATAGTCTTATATTAGCTAGTACTGACAATTCTCATAAACCATCACTAATAATGTATTTGTTGATAGAACAATGGTCAAGACTGATTCACAAGTAGGTCGATCTAATGTAGCAATAAAAATGGTCAATCAAGTGCAATTAGTGAAACAGAAACATAAAAAATGACATCGCCTTGGCAAAATACCTGGAAATTGACCTAGCTGATGAGTCGGGCCAAACACCTAGCATTGTTGGACCAACACCCATCTCTCAAATTCTAGAGTAGAATGATCTATATGGCCATGAATTGGGATTATTCTTAACATAGTAGACGAAAAAGATGGAAGAACTATCATTGAAAGTGAATATTGGTTGAAAAGATTGATTCTCTAAATTTAAACCTTTTCGAGTTCATACATTTTGGAATGACGGTGTATAGACCATGGTTGGCTAGTCGTTTACTACCGTATAATTCGTAGCTAGCGGTGGACAAATAAAACCAGTTGCTGAGATTGTCCAGGAATCTAAACAGGGAAGAAATAATTAATTAATGTTTTGGGCAACCTAGCCAGTGTGCTTTACACCACAAATGAGAATATTGATGAATTGAAGACAAAATACAACGAGAAGAGCATGTGCTTAAGTAGAATGTTTGAAGAGAAAGACCATCACTAATGGTTTTTTGGATTTTCTATCAATATATTGTTGCAATTATACATAAAGGAGTAAATAAATAAAAACCAAAATTATAAAAATAAATTAGTAATGAAATAATTAATAATTAAAGGAATGTTTTTTGTTTTTTTTAAAGTATTTGTGACTCTGAATGTTATCTTCCTTTTGGAAGAGTTAAGAACTAAGGAACTAAGGTTGATCACGGAAGGAATAAGGTAGGACCAGTTGGGATATGCATGTTAAGGTTAAGGAGCATGCATATTACCATGCTACACATCCATACTCAATTTATACCATTGAATGTGTTAGTGAGGTGACCATTGATGGGTTTAGTTATGTATATGAGTGTAACAAATGCCGCTTTGATCCCATGCTAGCATATGAGATGAACAATATTGAATTAAGGAGATGTTATAAGGATAATAGCCATATTGTGTGTATGTAAGGTTTGGGTAATATAATTGTTTTTGATATTTATGTGTCGTCCAAGTGGGACATTGTTAGGAAATTTTAATTTCCTATTGTGCGGGCTCATATATTTAAAAGCAATTATGTCATTGGACTATTTTAACATCTATTAGGTATGAGTTTTGTAATGTGTAGAAACTCAATACTAAGTTAATTTACGATTGATGACCTTCTAAAATAACCTAGTATATAAGGAAAACCTAATAGGGTTATGGTCCTCAAGTTAAATCAGAAACTGTTTCACGTTCTTTCTTTTCCCCATCTAAAGAGAAAAACACAAGTGAGATACTTAAGGATTTGACCGTGGAAGATCAAAACTCTCCGCTAAAGGTTATTGGACAATCAAATCAGACACATTTATGGATCCAAGTATTTATATAGTGTTCAGTTTTCTTAATTGAATAACATGATGATCTTGGGTTATTAGATTTTATGAATTAAAGTAATTTCTAACAACTATGTCTATATTTTACATTTTAAAAATATGGTAAATAGGTTTTATATTTATTAATATTAAACCTACAAAGAAGGAGATCTATTTTCATCAATATGTTAAGAATTTGAGAAAATGACACAATGACACGTGGAGTGGCATGGCCCCTGTATAATTCATCGATTTGAAATTCACTGATATCAAGATGTTATATTAATATTTAAACCCACTAAAGTATGTGAAGCTCACAAAAAAATAATACCTTTCACTTCTATGGGCCGGGTCTTAATGCATGCTAATGTGATATTTTGTGATTGGTGAGTTTTACAAGTTTCACAAGTATTTATCTATCCCAAAAACCAAAACCTTGTTTTGCCTTTTTAAGAAAGCGTGTATGTGTGTATCAGTAAATCTAGAGCATTCAAGGAAGAACATATTTAAGGAATAAGTAATTTGTTTGTATGCCAACAGAGGGTATAGTTTTGTAGTACTAAATTAATGTTAAAAAGTGGACAAAAATTATTAAAAAACAATCTTGAAATTTATTAATACCTTACTGTGAATGATCGATTGCATCTTCCCTCTTTGGATACTACAATTATGATGAATAGTAATATTATAGTATGGCAAAACTTTTCTATTCAATCCTTGCCGATCGAGGTTAGATCTTGAGAGTCTAAAATCATAGCATATACTACTTAATTCTTGATCCCTTATTAATCAATGTGCGTAAAGATCCATGCGAATATGTTGTTGAGTCCCCAAAAGTAAAACCTACCATTGCACACTACACTACAGAATGAGATCAGTTGGCCAACCTCTAGAGAGAGAAAGAGAGAAAGAAGAGGCTAACCACCCTCATATATGTATAATCTAACAAGGCAGGCAGGGTTTCATTTTTAACATCAACATGAGAAGACTCTTTCAGGCGGTTCCACCGCTTTGACAATAACCACCTACTGATCTCCAAATGCTTGCTTGGGCAATTGGGCTTGACTTGCTGTATCTGTATGTCTCTGTGCGTGTCTATATATATGCGCGCACTTATTTTTTGACAAGATGAAGAAGGAACGAGATTGACATATAGTGTGTAAGGGAAAAGATGGCGGTGTTATTGATGTTTGCTCGAATAATGGTTGCGGCAGCCATGGGAGCTGCTGCAGCCATGGCCATGGGTTCATCACCAATGGTCACATTCATCTTCGGGGATTCGTTGGCAGAAGTTGGGAACAACAATTTTCTGCAATATTCTCTAGCAAGATCAGATTACCCATGGTATGGGATTGACTACCAGGGAGGACAGGCCACCGGCAGGTTTACTAATGGAAGAACTATTGCTGATATCATATGTATGTAGATATACGCATTCTTACAACAATTTTATGACTAGCTACTAATTAAATTAATTAATTTATATTTGGTTTTGGGTTTAATTAACTGATTCGTCAATAATACTCCTCAATATTAAACAAAACTTGTTTCGGATGGTATCTCAGATGGACACAAAGATGGACTCCGGCCCTTCGAAGTGTGTTTATCGGGATGCTAATAATTTTCTCTGTTCATTATTTTGCAGCTGCGAAACTCGGGATTCCATCACCGCCACCGTATCTTTCATTGTCGCAGAACGACGATGCATTGCTTAAGGGGGTTAATTATGCGTCTGGCGGAGCCGGGATTCTCAACGACACAGGACTCTACTTTGTAACTAATTAATCTCCTTTTCGATCTTTTTCATAAACGCACTCTTATATATTCCTGTAAATTTATAAGTATTCATTACTCATTTCTTCTTCTTCTTCTTTTTAAACTTAAATATTTTTTTTTGATAATTAATGTAGATTCAAAGATTATCATTTGATGACCAAATAAACAATTTCAATAAGACGAAGGCAGCAATCACGACAAAAATCGGAGAACAGGCAGCAAACAAGCTCTGCAATGAAGCAACGTACTTCATTGGAATTGGTATGTGGTATAGTACTTTTTGGAATTTTAAAAGTAGAGTATATGATGGAGTTTTACGTATTGCAATTTCATACATGCAGGGAGCAACGATTACGTGAACAATTTCTTGCAGCCGTTTTTAGCAGATGGGCAGCAGTACACTCACGATGAATTCCTGGCACTCTTGATCTCCACCTTAGAGCAACAACTTTCTGTACGTAGTCTGATATCCCCCACTAATATCCCATCCTCTTGCAAATTTTTTGAATGAAAGATTCAAAAAACAATTTTGAATCTTTAATATGCAGTAAACTGAAGAACACAATTTTGATTTTTCATATAGGTAACCTTTAATTTTTAAGAATTTTTAACTGATATCATATCAACCATACATAGTAAAATTTAATTGACAATAATATTTTATATAGAAAGAAAAGTAGGGAAAAGTCTTGTAGGTTATAAAGGGAAAGTCTTGGGGAATATCTTAGTGGAAGTCTTATAAGGTTATAATCTTTGGAAAGGAGGTGGAAGGGGAAATGGATCGAGCTAGCTGGAGCCCAGAGAGGGGATGCACTACCTCTTTGCCTAATGGGCCTCCCAATTGAACCACTCCTCCCTCCCCATGCACAAAATTAAAAAAGAAGAAAAAAAAAAAAAAGAGAGAGAGAGAGAGGACTTGCATAATGCACCAATCCCTCAGCATCGTGTTTTGTGGTGTTTAAGTACGTGTGTCACGTGAGAGATCCTTTTTTTTCTACTTGAATGATTTTTTATGCATTAAATTATCAAAAAAATTTAAATTTATTGTCACACAACAAACACCTAAGTACCATGTTCCTCATGACCAAAGGAACAAAGAGTGGATCCCCTCAATAAAATTGAACACGAGAGGAATGAAAATTAAGTGGGATTTTTAGAGAGACACTTTATGATGTCTCCACATATGTGGAGTTTTTAATTGGTTGTAATATATGTACTTTGTAAATGTTTTTATTTGATAGAATCAATGACCTTGTGGAATAGAATGGAATGTTGAAAATGAAATAAAATGAAAATTTGAATATTAAACTAGATTCTAATATGAATGCATGTATGTGTAATTGGGCAATTGAAGAGGTTATACAAGCTTGGTGCAAGGAAGATGGTATTCAATGGGTTGGCGCCCCTCGGATGCATTCCTTCCCAAAGGGTAAAATCAAAGAGAGGTCAGTGCTTAAATCAAGTCAATCAATGGGTGCAACTGTTCAACTCAAGGGTTCAAAACCTCTTCCTCTCTCTCAACCGCCGCCTCCCCTCCTCCCAATTCATCTTTGGAGACACTTACACCACAGTTCTTGACTTAATTTCCAACCCCCAAGCCTATGGTAATTAATAAATCTCTCTCTCTCTCTCTCTCTCTCTCTCTCTCTCTCTTATCCGTTTTAAAGGCTTCAGCTCCTTTTATACGTACTAGTTCTACTTTTTCTTTTTACTTTTTTATAAATATGCCAAAGAAAAAATGATTGATTGAGAATTTTCTCCTTTTTCCTTAATTAACAGTGGAGATATTTTGCAGGTTTTAGGGTTTCCAACACATCGTGTTGCAATGTAGACACCACCGTTGGAGGGTTGTGCTTGCCAAACTCAAAGTTGTGCAGAAATAGAAGGGAATACGTGTTTTGGGACGCATTCCATCCCTCGGATGCAGCAAATGAAGTACTTGGCAATCGTTTCTTCTCTGGCCTCTTTTCTGCTGCCCCTGCCCCCGCCCCTGCCCCAGCACCTTCTCATTGAAGTATATACACAGAGATCAAAACATTGCGACATATATATGAATATCTACTTTTTTATGATTTTTATAACAATTCATTAAGAGAAACTAACAACAAATTGAGGTTTGTTGGATCAATCTATATGTGAGAATGATGAGCAGTTGAGAAAGAAGGAGTACAACAATCTACACACTGTATATGTGAGCTTGAAACTACTGTTAAATTTGAAATGGTTTAGTGGAGTTATAAAAATGGTATGCTTTGATGAGGATAAAGGTAAGGCTTGTCGATTTAGGACTTTTACAACAACTTGGGAGCCCAAAAACTTGAGTGCATGCTTGCATTATCGAGGAATGCCATAGTTGAATTAGATTGGATGATTCCAAAATTTTCATTTCTTATCCCTCTTATGTTTAATTGAAGATGAATGAGAAGGTGTTAAAGAAAGAGAGATTACAAGGAATGAGAGAGAGAGAGAGAGAGAGAGAGAGAGAGAGAAGGACGAGGAGGAGCAAAGAAAAAAAGAAAGATGCGAGAAGAAAGAGATGAATGGTTTTATGTATTAGGGGAAAAAGGAGACAATTTTCGGATGAAAATGATATTAGGAAGGAAACAAATATCGAAAGGCAAGAGAGAAGTTTTAGTATTTTAATAATTTATTTTACTTGGTGTGCGCAAGTTTGTATGTCTATTAACTACAATTAATTATATCTATTATTTACTTGGTAATGAGGCAAATTGTTCCAATTGGTATAGTGGTAACACATAAGCTTAAATTTCCTTAGATGTTAGGCTTTAGTCCTTCTAGCTTCACCACACTCCTATATTTTTTAATGTAAGAAGTTGGGTTGACATGGCACAACCCCAATTCAAGCTAGCTTGGCTTATTTTGTACTAAGCCAATTCATTTTCGGTTTTCACAATCGAACTAGGCCTATTAATTGATAATTTGTGGTCATACATGTCTTATCATCCACATTCCCATTCAATTTTATAAACATGACTCAAATTGATAACTACCTCCAATAGTACACAATTGTCACAAAAAACAAATAACTACAAATAATCTCAACCTAGAAAAAAAAATACACCATACAAGGTCTAACTCATGCATACTATCCTTAATTAATGCCTAATTTAAATATGTTGAATATATAAATGGCTTAGATGATGAAGGCAATCCTTTGTCATAATGCTCAAGCTTCAAGAAACTTAACTCTAGAGAGGGGAACTCTATAATAATAATATCGACATCATCCTCAGTAAGGCATGTAACATTTGGAGTGGAGTGACCTCAATTGAACCAAATATTGCCAAAGTTCACGTTGAGAAGAAATCATTTGCTTGTCAATAAAGTTGCCACCATTGTGTTTTATGGAGAGAGAGAGAGAGAGAGAGAGAGAGAGAGAGAGAGAGAGAGAGAGCTTAATTGTCAATAGATCAAATAAATATTCATTAGGTATGAATTTATTAAGGGTGGAAAAATGGCCAATGGCATAGGCGAGGAGCTTCTTAATTAAAGAAACTTCTTGGCTAACGTTTGGGGCTAATAAAACCATGGCACTATCATCCACAATGAATTCTTTAGCTCTATGATTGGCATCAATAATATGTTTATAATCCATATTATTCATGACAAATTTACACTTAACATTACCATTTAATTTATGGATTTGATAAACACTTGACTTGGCTGGCTTTAAAATACAAGCAACTAGTCATAGAGTAAGAAAATCAATTGGTATATACAAGGTTTGTAACTGAATGCACAGTCAAAAGGACTCTTACTTGTGGATCTAGTCACAAAATTATTATATATAAAATCAACATTGGGTAGCATACTAACTGCCAATCATCCTTGTTGGTCTCCACTAAAATGATTCTCAAGGTAAGCTTAATTTGAACATTAGTTTGGGAATGATAAGTAGAAGAAAGCATCAAAATCACTACATTTTTTAAAATGTCTTATAAAAGTAACTAAGAAACTTGATGTCCCTATGTCACATGCTTGGAAATTTTTACCAATTCCCATGTAATAGTTAGACACTCTTGGAAGACTTAGAGTGCTCGATCAGCCTCAATCTATTAGCTAGCACCAAGGTTTCAATACCTAACTTTGATAATAACAAACCATATTAAGTACCAATGGCTTTGTGCTTAAGTTATTTATAGGAATAAAGCCATTGAAGTTGAATAATTGAAATAAAATTTGAAAAATTAAAGTTTCATTTATTTGTACTTTTATTATCTCATTTTAGTTCTACTTTATATTGTAAAATCATGTAAAAACATAAAGCATAGCACTATCAGACCAAAATTGGAAACCCAATCTTATGCTAGGGACAGTCGATTAGCCAAGGCAAAGGCTAGAAGCTGTCGATCGGCCTTTGAAGGCAATCAAATAGTGTAGGAAAATTTTTTTGCAGCAGTCTTCTTCTTATCTCTAATGGCTAGTAGGCGGTCGATTGAACCCTATAAGTATTCAACTAGTCTAAAAGACAAAAAGGTTCTAATGGGCATAAAACGACTAGTTTTTGAAAGTCAAGGTGTAGTCCCAAGAGTGGGGGGGGGGTGAATTGGGTTTATAAAAATTCTTTTAAGTCTTTTTAACAAATTCACAATCTCTCCTTTTTTCTTAGTAACCACACAAGAAAGTTTTTGATTTTAAATACTCAAACAAATCAACCTCAATCAAAAACACAACACCAATAAAAAACCAAGTAGTAATCAAACAATCAATCACAATACTTAATCAACTTGTGAGAACTGTAGCAATTCCTATTTTTGAGCATTTGCAAAATTTCAGTTTTTAGCCCTGTATGAATGATTTGTGTGCACTTCTTTTAATTAAGATTTCTGCAAGCGATTAATCAACGTACTCCCTTTAAGGTTTCTGCAAAAGATTAACTAACATACTTTCTTAAATTAAAAGGTCTTCTCAATCTCTGTTTCAGCAACCCTGCACTTTGAAACACAATTTGCGTATGCTGAAATTTAAATAGAAAATGATAGAGAGTGAGACCGAGATTTTTTACGAGGTTTGGCTTATTCCCAGCTTACGTCCTCGCCTTAGGCAATACCACCTAAGGATTCCACTAACACATTCCTTTGCGGGCGGAACAAACCATTTACGACCCTCCTTTAGGGTGGAGCCTCCTCTCCAAGCGATACCCCATGCTCGGTTACAACTAGGGGTGTACAAAAATTACCGAAAAATAAAAAATCAGACCGAAACACATTTCGGTTCGATTTTTTGATTTCGATTTTGAAATATAAAAAATTTCGATTTCGATTTTGGTTTCGGTTTTGGACCAAAACGAAACTGAAAAAACTGAAAATCAAATTAATAAATAATAATTGTATAATTTAATATAATACTGATCATGTTGCCTATTGGATCGCCATTCGCTGGCAAGAAACCACCTTCGAATCCACCATGGCTACCTCCTACCAAAGTCGGAATAGTTCAAGTGTTTATGGACTCTAACCGTCAATCTCCATCTTCGATCTGGAATGGACTCTAACCAGTCCCGAAACTGTTTGCATCCTCGGATCTGGGTAATCAACATTCAACATCAGATTTTTCTTTCCAAGCTTGACGCCATTTGGGCCTTCAAATCTACCGCCGACATGTTCGACGACTCCAACTCCATGAACTCCGGCGAGATAGCCTCGCCGAACAATCTAGCCTGCAGCCTTTCCCGATGGGCGGTGACCTTCTCATGCAGAAAACCAAAGAGAAGAAAGATGCAGGAGCAGGAACCACAAGAAAGGGAAGAAAGCAGAGATAGGCAGAGGTAGAGAGGGAGAGGGTGCTTTCTTCCTGCGTCCCACATCGATTGGAAATGGGAAGAAAACAAGTATCCCCACCTTATATATTTTATTTGGATCCAACTTTTGGCATGTCTCTTGTTTTTGGCTTTGCAATTATAGCCTTGGCCCAAGAGTTATATAATGGACCGTGGCCTGTTGATGCAGCGCAACTTGGGTTCAAGTTGTTTGATAGTTAAAAATTTAGTAAAACCGAAAATAACCGAACCGAACAGCAAAGATCACAGTTTGGTTTCGGTTCAGTCATTTTGAAAACCGAGGAGTTCAGTTCAGTTAGCAGTTTTGGCAAAAATCGACTCGAACCAAACCATGTACAACCCTAGTTACAACGATCCAATGACCTGAACTGTCAAAGAAATAAGAAACAAAAAACAATTTATTTTGTACAAAGAATGCTCTTAGATAGGGCTGGTTCATACAATTGAAAGCACTAATATACTTCAATAACAAATACCAAAAGAAATTGAATTGAAACTCAAGAACAAATTCACTGGATTTCTTCTCTAGATGGGAATCAGCAATCCATATGTTTAAAGCTCAAAGTAGAATGATTAGCACTTCAAAATAACTTAACAATTCAGAATTTGAAAGAGTGAGCAAGAGAGCTTTGAGGGAGAAAGAGAGCTTTTAGGTTGAGAGCATATTTTTCAATGCTTGGTGTGAGTTTGATTAGAGAAAACATGTATTTATAGACTCAAAAAGGTTAATTCGTGTTACCCAAGTTTATACAAAATTTGAGGCACAAAAAACTCAAATTTGAATTTTAAAACTTTTTTAAAAAAAATATAACCATTGACAATGTTCTAGCGCCTAAGGTCTTAGGGTTAATCACTTGAGGTTCTTTAAAACTATGTAGTTTTCAATTGCAAATAGGGTCGGGCGCCTGAGGTGACAAGGGTCAGTTTCCTGAGCCTACACTACCTCTTTAGAAACTCTCTAGGGAAATCTTCAAGTGCTTGAACCTATTCTTCAGTCGCCTGAACAGACAAAAATTCTGTTTTTTATGTTATTTTCCAAAACCATTTAGTCATCTTGCTTTGTTACTTTAAAAGAACATTTTCTGAGATTTTTAAAATGAGGTCTCTTAGTCCAATATAGCCCCTAATGAGCTTCAAAACATTTCCACATGATATTCAGTATGAAGTACTTACATCGGTTATCCTAAAGCCTTGATCATTCTAAGCTTGTAGTGTTCAAATGAGTCTTTGTTTTGAATCCTCTTAGACTTGACCTTGAGTCAACTTTAGACTTACATATGCTTTGAACATTTTGATCCATTTGAGTTTTCTTTGATCATATTGGTAATGGAGTATGGCTCTTGAACTTGCATTTCTTTTGTTCTTTTGAAGTTTGTCATTCAAGCATTCCTGAAATATCATTACTTAACAAAACATGTTAAATCATCCTTAATTTTTTATCCTCAAAACGAGATTCGAAAGTCATGTTAGGCCAACAGTTTTCATCCCTTCCTGAGGGTTGAGAACTTTAAAGAACATACACACACTGAATATCCAAGTGTTCTAGCCTCAATTCTCTTTTAGTCTCTTTTTGTGTTGTATTTTGCTTATCCTTGAGAGATATTTTAGAAAAATCTTGAGTTAATTAGTTTAGAAAGCTCTTGATTTTTATTTTGATCATTATTTGAGAGTTAATTTTGTGAGTTGAAATTGTATATCTTCCTTGTGAGAATTTTTTTTTTTTCGTGAATGTTCTTGTATTAGTTCCTTGGTCTCCAAAAAACAAGGGTTGTATTGGTTGCCTTGTCTTTATAAAATGAGGGATCTAATTAGTATCCTTGCCGCCATTAAAGCAAAGGGATTTAATGGAACCTTAAGAAGGTTAGTCCTGAGAAAGTGGATGTAAGCGAGGAAAATTGAACCACTATAAAAGTGTTTGCATTTCTTTATCCATTCTCTCTTTGATTTTATTGTTTCATATTAGTGTGATTTTTTTTATTGTCTTAATTACTTTAAATTTTGTATCTAGCATTTAATTGTCATTAAACCCAATTCATACCACCTCTTGGGTTTCCATTGGGCCAAAAATTGGTATTAGAGCTAGCACCCTTTTTCTTTATTTTTAAATTTTGGACTTAACCATCCTGAGAGGATCCATGGAAACCAACACTTTTACATTTGAATTTGAGAGACATTCCACCATTAGACCACCATTTTACAATGGAAATGATTATGGTTTTTGGAAAATTAGGATGAGTATATTGTTTGAAACTCTTGATTTTGAAATATTAGATATTATCCAAAATGGATATACTTTTCCAATAATGGTGGAAAATAGTGTGACAAAGCCAAGACCTAGATGTATGTTGTAACGCCCTGTTGACTTTTTGAGTCCTATCCTTGTTTTGATGTTGAAAAAGCACATGTTTCTTATGTGTGTATTTAGCATGTGAACATGTCCATTAATTTAATACACAAATAAGGAAATGGTGATGGATGCTTGCAGAACTTAAAGCTTATATGATCAAGTGCATTCCATGAAGTTAGAAGAGTAAAAAAACGAAGAAGACATTTATTTTTTATTGTAATTGCATTTATTTTTATTATTTGGTTTGTAATAATTGCATACATCCTACATGATATGTCTTAGTGCTCAGACAAGACTGTAGATTGACCGTAAGGAATGTCACGACATCTTAGACCCGGCTTAGAGAACCACTCTCTGGCAAAAAAGTGGGTTCGGTTGCAAACAGGGAAAAATGGATGTGTATTTTGAAAAAAATATTTTTCGTGGAAAAATAATGTGTGATGGAGTCGCCACTAACCTTTTGAAGTGCGGTTAGAACACTTGATTGTTACCTCGTTAGGGGTAGAATCAGTCTGCGTAATCAGAGTTGGGCTCAGGAATACGGTTACGCCAGGGGAAGGTATTAGCACCCCCTACGCGCCCACTCTTACGAACGGTACTAGATTAATAAAAAATTATCCCAAAATAAATCGAATGAGCCTTTTAAAATTCCTCCCTTTCAAAAATAAAAAAAATGAAGGCATTCCCTCAGAATCAGGGCAATCCAATACTCAGAAGAGTCCATGCCATTTGTTGCAATCATCAGGAAAGAAAATCAAGAAAATAGTTTGTGAAAATACACTCCCGGGGGCTTGGAAATATGTAGGTTTTTTTAAGTAGGAAAATATTATTTCGAGAGGTTTTTGAAGTTTGTTCGGGATGAAAATGATTTTATAGACCTAAAAAAAACATTTTTGTGATTTTTCTAAAGTGTGAAAACATTTTTTTAGAGATTTTTGTGATTTTTCAATGTTTTTCCCTGAACTTCGAAATAACACAAATAAAATCAATGGAAATTAAAGCATGAAAATATTTTTGGGAATTTCTAAGAATTTTGTGATTTTTTTAGTGAATTTTTTGAATATCTAAATAATAATCAAGTGAAATAGAGAAAACTTGCGTGAACCGGTTTGGGGGATGACGAATTGGTCAAATGTTGACCGGCCTGAGGGAAAACCAGTTTAAGGTCTTGGTCAAGACCATATGATTTTTAGAACTTTTTCGACATTCTTCGGAAGTAATTGAATAACAAAAAAGAAATTAAAGCAAAATTTGCAAAAAATAAAAAGAAGATGAGAAATAAAATAACAGACTAAACCAATTTCATACTAGTTTAGAAAACCCAATTGGTTTGGAAAAGAACCAACCCACGGAGGGTCGACCCGTTTTGGGCCCGATCAAGGCCACAATATTTTTAAATTTTTCTGAATTTCCTCCCAATTTTTTCCCTTTTTATGAGTTTTTATAAATGTAAAATAATCATATATATATATATATATACACAACAGTATTATGATGATAAGATGAAATGAGATAAAATAAATCGTAGCGCATATGTGTGTGGGTGGCATGCATGCATACGTGAGTGAGTGTGTGTGTGAAAGAGAGTTAGTGGAGGGGTAATATATATGCATGAAAACTTGAGTGGAGGAATATTATATGCATATACATGGAGTGTGTGCAGTGAGTGTGTGAGAGAGAGTTAGTGGAGGAGTATTATGCATGCATGAAAAAGTGAGTAGAAGAATATCATATGTATATATATGGAGTGTGTGGAGCTGGTGTGTGAGAGAGTGAGATTTTAAATTGGTGTTAGTGGGGTGTGTCAGTGTGTGTGTGTGTGTGTGTGTGTGTAGGTGTGTAGGTGAGTGTCAGTGTGTGTAAATGCGGAGTGTATTTTTTAGTGTGTAATGTGTGTGTAGATGAGTCTTTGTAGTGTGTATGTGGCTGTGAGTGGTGCGTGGGTTGACGCGTGTCAGTGTGTGTGCATGGGTGTATTTTATAGGCAGTGCACGTCAAAGGGTGAGTGCTATGCGCATATGGTAGTGTGTTAGTGTGCGTATAGTGTTTTCTAGGTGTGTAAGGTCATGAAGGGTGGCTGGGGTGCAAAACAAAGTAAAATAAAATACCACCAGGACGTGTCTGTGTGTGTAGTGTGTGTAGAAAACCCGCAGTAGGGGGTGTATTCAAATGGCCAAGAGATGCCGTGAAGTGTTGCTGGGAGAGTGGAAAGGGTGGCTTCACAGAGCACGGCGCCTTGAAGGGAGTTTTCAACCAAGTATCGAGGATCTCGATGGCGGATTCAGGTGAAGCGGACATACCGAAGATAGTGAGAACATCGCAGTTATTGACAGATCAAGTGTTCTTGGCGTAATCGGGGGTGGGGCAAGTAGCGGCGAAGACGCCGGGAACTCACTGGTAAAGATGGAGACACCAACACCAGTGTCACAGGCAACAAAGCCTCATGTCTTCTGATGCAGAGTCGGCGGCAGTGAAGTAGTGTGCGACGGTGCTGAGATCCTTCACATCGATGTTGAGAGAGCAAAGGGGAGCGAGGAGGTTCGCCAAATATGGAGAGGGTGGTTTTGAAGTTCAAAAGTGTGAGTGTGTGAGTTTTTATTGTGTGTAGTGCGTATTTGGGTGTATCTGCATTCTTTGTGAGAGTGCAGGTGTGTGTGAGTGTGCTCTGGTGCATGAACAATGTGTGAATGTGTTTTGTATGTGTAGGTGTATGTGTGGCCATAGGTATTAAAGTGTGTGTGTAATGACCCGAGGAATAATGGTATATAAATATTAAAGAGAGAGAGAGATAGGGAAATGGGAGGTGGCACTAGCCTTCGTCGATGAATTTTCTCTTAACCTCGTCAACGAGGTGACGTGACTCGTCGATGAGAAAATACCGAGAAGTTTTGGGGTGATTCTGAATTTCGTCAACGAAGGGAAGAGCTCGTCGACAAATTTACTATTGACTTCATCGACGAGGTGACATGACTCGTCGACAAAGCCACTAGTATAAATTGTAACATCCTCAAAATTCTATCCATTTTATATATATATACATCCATACCTAAGCAGCGGAAACATAAATCATACAACCATTCACATATATATACTATACAGTACCAAAATCGAGTGTATATTCACCGTAGCCATACAAGGCTAACCCCTCCAGCATCATCTACCTAAAAAAATATACACAACTCAGTCAAAACTCACCCTATAACCAGAGTAATCAACACTCTCTCTATCCGCGAGCCAAATCTGCTCACCTAACTGGCTCACCTGAAAAATGTTAAAGTCATGGGGTGAGTCAACGCTCAGTAAGTGGAAATATGCTATTACTAGTGTGTGGCAACTAAGTTAAGAGTACTTTTAAATAATAACTAAACTGTAATGAAATAAATAATCTATAAAGCATAACTTTCTTTCACAATTTAAAATATACTGTATCCTCTGTATTTTCTACTTTTCATACTGATAATACCATACCATACTTATCATATACTGTAAAACTGTATACATATACATAAATGTGCTTTATCCCTGGGGCGTTGTACGTTATGATTTGATCCCTCATGACAGGGTTATACGGCTCGTAGGCGGGAATTAACCTGGTTGGCCCTCCAGGTAAGTTATCATACTTTACACTACCTCAACCCGCCCAAACTGCATCCACTCCTAAGTGCGGGACTGGCTGCTACCTCGTCTAACTGGACCCCTCAACCCAGCGTACTAGGGAGTTGCATCCACTCTGAGCACAGTTAGACGGTACCCACATATTATCTGAAATATGTGGTTGCACTCTATCTATATATAGCAATGGTACCGTGCTCTGTAACCATATCTATCTGAAATCTTTCCACAAGGATCTGATACTATATACATATATATATATATATATATATATATATATATATAGATATACTCTTTTACTGTTTTCATCATGTTTCCAAAATTACCATAACGCTATCTTTATGTACTGTAAATACTGTAATCTCTATATACTATATCTGTAGCATCTTGATGCTACCTCTATATATCTATCTGTATACTCTGTCTATATACTCTGTATGTTATGGTACTAGGAAAACATGGCATGCTATAACACTGTACATACTGTTCTGTAGAAAACTATAATATATATACTGATCTGAGTAAAACTGTATACATGTATATGTATGTATATATATCTATATCATGAAACTATTCGTATAAAAGATGTACATGCATGTAAATTTGTCTGTATAATCTCTGTGCATTCAGTATAGTATGATATATTATAAAAGCTGTATAAATTCTTCATCGCGTGAAAATCTAATCAGGCCACACAAGAATTTAAATTCATATTCTGTAAATAGTATATAATAAACTGTTATAAATATATGTCAATGAAATCTCTAATAGCATTACGAAAACTCTTAACTTTGAAAAGCTCCTATAAAATTTTGGCTCTATACCCGCAAGGTTCCTAGTTCAACTTCCTGAAAACACAATTCCCCAGAACAAAATATCAGTATTTTCTTACTTACAACATTTCTTATAACTAAGGGAAAGACAAATACTGAATAAAATTTCTTACCCTGAGATTGGGAGGAAATTTAAACCAACTTTTCCAACGATCAGTTCCGACAGACTTGCAAAGAACTTCGTCAGGAGCGTCGTGGTAGTCTCAAATCTTCGATCCAACGAAATACAGGCCCGGAAATGAAGAGATAAGTGAGAGAGAGATGTAGAGAAAGAGAGAAAGGGGCATTGAAAATGGGTAAACATCCAAGTTTTTCACTATTCATACTTCCAGATTCGTCGATGAGACACGTCACCTCATCGACGAGTCCTTCATTAAATTCGTCAACGAAACCCTATATTCGTCGACAAAATTCAGAGTAGCCCATATCCGTCTCTCGGTATTTTCTCGTCGACGAAACCCTGTCTTCATCAACGAATTTTCTTATGCACTCATCGACGAAACCCTGCATTCGTCGACAAATTTCCTAGCAATTCATTGAAAATATTATTATTATTATTATTATCTCCAAAATGCAATGTCATCGATGAAGTCTACTGCCTCCTTCTGTTCCTGTTTCCATTTTTCTCTCTCTTTAATATTTAAATATCAGTATTTTTTCGGGTCGTTACATTCTCCCTTCTTTATAAAATTTTGTCCTCGAAATTTACTAGTTGTATCCCCATCTATACACTCCATCATTCTGTAGAAGAAAAATGGTCTACTTGTTTTATTATCTGCCCTCACTTATGGCAAAGGAATACCGTGGTTACATTTACGTTCCGGGAAATTACACATATAAAACTAAAACTATCAATTAATTAAAATTGATACATGTACCTGCAAAAGAAACCTATCTAACTATTATACTTTACCTGAGTACCTCTATATCTCTTGGAACAACTGCGGGTATCTCTGTCTAATCTGATCCTCTAGCTCCCAAGAAGCTTCCTCTATAGCGTGATTCCTCCACAAAACTTTAACTAACTGTATTTCTTTGTACGTAAGGTTTGTATTTTTCTATGTATAATCTGTACTGGTACTTCTTCATATGCCAATGAATCCTTAAGCCCTATCTCTACATAGCTAATGATGTGGGATAGGTCTGGAACGTATTTGCATAACATGGCAACATGAAATATGTCATGAATACGAGCCAAAGCTAGACGCAAAGCTAGCCTATAGGCAACTGACCCTACTTTCTCAAGTATCTCAAAAGGTCCAATAAACCTAGGGCTCAACTTGCCCTTCTTTCCAAACCTCATCACTCTTTTTAGAGGAGCTATCTTCAAAAATACCCTATCTCCCATATCAAATTCCAACTCTCGGCGGCGAGTGTCTGCATAGCTTTTCTGCTGACTCTGTGCTGTACTGATTCTTTCTCTAATTAATCAGACTTTGTCGGATGCCTGTTGTATTATCTCAAGACCCCAAAACTCGTCTTTCACCTACTTCATCCCAGAAAAGAGGAGAACGACATCTCCTACCATACAATGCCTCGTATGGAGCCATGCCAATATTAGCCTGATAGCTATTATTGTAAGCAAACTCAACTAACGGCATAAACTGAATCCAATTGCCTCCAAAATCAAGCACACAAGCACGAAGCATATATTCCAATGTCTAAATTGTTCTCTTATTCTGACCATCTGTCTGGGGATGAAAAGCAGTGCTAAAAGCTAACTGCGTACCCATAGCCTCCTGAAAACTTTTCCAGAATCGTGAAGTAAACCAAGGATCTCGGTCGGAGACTATGGACACTGGTACTCCATGGATATGAACTATATCCTAAACATATATCTCTACCAATCTATCCATGGAATAACCGATTTTAATAGGGATGAAATGGGCGGTCTTCGTCAGACAATCTACAACCACCCAAATCGCATTCAGTCCTTGTCGTACTGGTGGTAACGCTGTAACAAAGTCCATCGAAACGTGGTCCTATTTCCACTCTAGAATGAACAATGGCTGCAACTTTCTTGCTGGTCTTTGGTGTTCAGCTTTAACTTGTTGACACGTCAAACATTGCTGAACAAATTCAGCTATCTCCCTCTTCATTCCACTCCACCATAAATACTCTCGCAGGTCCCTGTACATTTTATTACTACCGGGATGGACTGTGTATAGGGATCTATAAGCTTCCTCCAGTATAGTTCTCTTAATTTCAGTATCTGTAGGAACGCATAGCATAGTACGGAATCGTAGAGCTCCATCATCTGATATGCTGAACTCCTCACCCTAACCACCACGTACTCTAGCCATCACTGCTACCAACTCTGCATCATCACCATGAGTTGTTTTAATCCTCTCGTAAAGTGTAGGATGAACTACTAGACTGACAATAACTGCCTGAGGACTCTCCTCCACCAATTCTATACTGAGCCTCTCCAAATCCACCAGAATCGAGTGCTGAATCTCCATAGTTGCCAGTACGGATCCCCCCGATTTCCTGCTTAGAGCATCTGCCACTACATTTGCTTTTCCTGGGTGGTAACTAATCGTGCAATCATAATCTTTAATAAGTTCTAGCCACATTCTTTGCCTCATAGTCAACTCTTTCTAAGTAAATAAATATTTCAAACTCTTATGATCCGTGAAAATATCGCACTTTCCACCACATAAATAATGCCTCCAAATCTTGAGAGCATACACCACTGCAGCAAGCTCTAAATCGTGGATAGGATAATTCTTCCTATATTCTTTAAGCTGTCTAGACGCATAAACAATGACCCTGCTGTGCTGCATCAACACGCATCCAAGCCCTTTCAAAGAGGCATCACTATATATTACAAAATCGTCCTCCCCTGATGAAATGGCTAGTACTGGAGCTAAAACCAACCGCTGCTTTAACTCTTGAAAACTCTACTCATAGTCATCAATCCATTCAAATTTTACATTTTTCCTCATAAGTCGTGTTAATGGACCTGATAGCCTGGAGAAAGCATCCACAAAACGCCGGTAATAACCTACTAATCCTAGAAAACTTATGACTTCCTGAACATTTCCCGGCCTCTCCCAATTCACGACTGCCTCTATTTTACTTGGATCAACTGATACTCCTGCTTCTAAGATCACATGACCAAGAAAAGTAATCTGCCTTAACCAGAACTCACATTTCTTGAATTTTGCATATAATTTCCTTTCTTTTAATATCTGCAATATTAGCCTCAAATGATGCTCGTTCTCCTCAAAACTCCTCGAATAGACCAATATATCATCAATAAATACAACCACAAACTGGTCTAAATACTGGTGGAACACCTGATTCATCAAATCCATGAAAACTGCTGGTTCATTGGTCAACCCAAATGGCATCACTAAAAACTCGTAATGCCCATACCTGGTACGAAATGCGGTATTCGAAATATCTTATGCTTTAACTTTCACCTAGTGGTAACTTGACCGCAGATTAATCTTAGGGTAAACCTGGGTCCCCTGGAGCTGATCAAATAAATCATTGATCCTAGGGAGATAATATTTATTCTTAACCGTCAGTTTGTTTATCTCCCTATAATCGATGCACAATCTCATGGTTCCATCTTTCTTTTTCATGAACAGAACTGGCACACCCCAAGGTGACACACTAGGCCTGATAAAACCTTTGTCCAGCAATTCCTATAACTATTCTTTCAATTCTTTTAACTCTACCAGGGCCATACGGTATGGTGCTTTCGATATTGGTGTAGAACCTGGCAACAAATCTATAATGAACTCAATCTCATTATCTGGTGGCAAACCAGGTAATTCTTCTAGAAATACATCTAGAATTCCCTCACTACTCGTATGTCAGCTTGTCTCAATTCTTCGTTTGGCAATTCTTTTATGTATGCGACACACCCTTGGCAACCACCCTGTAACAATCTCCTCACCTGAATGGCCGACAATAGTTGTGGTGAGGCACGTACACGTGAACCCGCAAATCTAAACTCTGACTCGCCCGGGGGTCTAAAAATTACTTCCTTTAGATGACAATCAATACTTGCGTGATAATTTTCCAACCAATCCATACCCAGTATCATATCGAACCCCTACATATCTAGGACACAAGATCGGCTAACAATACTCTCTCCTAAATACCTACTAAAAAATTCCGAAGTACCCTCCTGCATCTAACCATAGATCCCATCGGCGTACCCAAAGATAGTTTTACATCTAGTAGCTGAGTCTCAACCCCAGTTATTCTAACATACCCCGCCGATATAAAGCACCTGTATAAAAAAAACAACAATTGTATATGGTAAAGCAGTAAGGGTACCTATGACCACATTTCCAGCCGTCTCAGCATCTCCAGGTGTCAATGCGTAAACCCTTGTCGGCGCGGTATTTGTAACAACCTGAATAAAATGGTAGTTAAATAATAAAAGAAAAGGAAAATGGAAGTTGGGAAAGAAGGGAAGCTGCCAAGCTTCGTCGACAAACACAGGGTTTCCTCGACGAAGGCTTAAGAGAATTCATTGACGAACACAGGGCTTCGTCAACGAGAAAATACCGAGAGGGGTTCTGAGGCAGTCTGAATTTCATCGACGACTACAAGGTCTCATCGATGATATTTGTGAAGGACTCATCGACGAAGGTCGGGCTCATCGACGAATTCTGCTATCCTATAAATATGGAAGTTTAAAGCTTATTTAAGAAGCTAACTTTTTTCCCTCTCTCTTCCCTTTGGTCCTCTCTCCTTCTTTCGTCGATTTCAAGCCATATCTTCACCGGATCGACATTCCAAAGTCACCACGACGCTCCTGACGGAGTTCTCTCTGAAGCTGCTGGAGCAGATCATCGGTAAAAGTAAGGTGGAAACCATCCCAAATCTAGGGTAAGGCTTTTTACTCAATATTTGGATTTGTGACAGTTGAGAAAAGTGTTTTATGCGTTAAAATATTAAAGTTTAATATTGGGGGTTTCCGTTTCCAGGAGTGTTGATTGGGAACGTAGGAAATCATCCGTGAGTTGAGGTAAGGCTCTTAAGCCGAATTTGACTTAATGATAGTTAAAAGAAATGTTATATGCGTTGAAATACTAAAGTTTAATTCTGTGAGTATTCATTTTCAGGGTGTTGAGTTAGGAACCCTGCGGGGGCAGGGAAGACTTTCTTAGGAGCTGTTCAGGAACCAGGTAAGGGGATAAATTAAGCTAGTTTTGTTTTGAGAAAATGTATGTATATATATATATTTAGCATTTGATTTGCGGAAAATGTATATATATTTATATATATGTTTTATATTTGCAAAATACTGTGAAAATGATCGTATGATTGAATATGTAAAAATCCGTTTGTGTGGCATAAGTATAAAATGTATGAAAAACTATTTTCTAGGAATGTGATTATGGCACAGGTTTTTATGATGGGAAAACCAGCATACGGGCCGAGATATTTTTATATGTATATGTGATTTGCTGGCGTACGGGCCATGCTATGTGGATGAGATTTGCCAGCGTACCGGCTGTGCTATGTGATTTGCCGGCGTACGGGCTGAACTATGTGATTTGCTAGCGTACGAGCTATGCTATGTGATTTGCCGGCGTATGGGCCGAGCTATGTGATTTATCGGCGTACGGGCCGAGCTATGTGATTTGCCAACGTACGGGATGTGCTATATGATTTTTCGGCGTACGAGCCGAGCTATGTGATTTGCCAGCGTACGGGCCGAGCTATGATAAAATGTGTAATTCCGGCATACGGGCCGATGATTTTCATGAAATATGTATATGTGAAAAATGATATGATTGATTTGATAATTATTGATATGAGATATCCATGTATCACGATTTTTAGTATATGTATATGATATCAGAACCTAGTTGGCTTGGTCTAGGCTAGCATTTGCACGGTACCGTTGCTATGTGTCCATGGTCCTCGTGATCATGATATCTGTGTTAATGCCGCTATACAGAGTGGTGTGAGATTGGATGGTCGATGTGGTTATTTTCAAGAAGTGTGCTATTATCGCCCCTGGTGTACGGACCAGTCTGGGTAGACCCATTGGACCTACTGACTAGACTATTGACTTGGCAGTGGTCGGCTAACCATTGTCAGGTCCTGCCTTCGGGCCACACAACCCAGTCATGTGGGGGTAGTACATAACAACAGCCAGCTAACCTACCAGGATTGTTTTATGATATTATTATTATGATATGAGATGAGAAATGTTTATGAAAATGCAGTATGTTCTGCCATGTTTTGATGTACTTATGTTTTCCCAAATTTGATAAACAGTACTAGATATGATATGTATGGTATATGTAGAACACGGTGTACTTATGTTGTCACACACTAGTATTAGTTTATTTCCCTTATTGAGAGATGTCTCACCCTTAAATTTCATTAACTTTTCAGGAGCGGATAGGAGAGCGGGAAAAGCCCCGCAGAATTAGTGTTGTTTATCTGCCCTCTGCGAAGGGTAAGTCTTGGTAGGGACAGTTAAATTTTTGTGGGAATTGTCCCTAGAATTATTTTTGGGATGTATATATTGAGAGATAGTGTTTGTAGTACTCTGGTATGTGTTATGCACATTATGATTAGATGTATATGATTTTATACTTTCTGCTGCATAGGCTTCTGCTGTATGTTTTGTTATATCCCTGGTACCCACGGGTCCAGGTGGATGATTACCTGCTAAATTGGATTGTGGGATATGGAGTATTGATTTTATGATATGATGATATATATATAAAAAAATATGTGAAAAATGAGCAGGTCGTGATAGCTTGGTATCAGAGCCTAGGTTGTTAGGTTCTGTAGACTTTAGAGTGCAGCAAAAATAATACCAGAGTTTAGGAAAGGATTTGAGGTTTTGTTCTACAGTCTAGAGGTAGGACTTCCGTGGTAGTTTCTGTGTTTTTCCTAGAGTGACGATTTCAAGAAAACCATAGTAAGCTATTGTCGGGTTGTGTTCCTAGAATATAGGACTAGGGATTAGAAATAAGTTAGGAATGTTGAGATAAGTGGTGAGGATAAGTGGGTAAATTATAAGGATAGAAGTTCTAAGTCGTGTTTGTTGTTTCAAGATGGATCCAGAAGGAGGAAATAGTGCCCATGCGAGTGGTAGTGAAGGTGCTGGACCATCAGGTGCACCTGGGACCGACTCTGACGCGGTATTACGTAGCGTGGCTTAGTAGGTTATGGCTAAGATTGCTAGGAGTTCGAGGGAGCAGAGTGGTAAATCTGCAGGCCATGGGTGCACCATAGAGAAGTTCACGAAGATGAATCCTCCCGCGTTCTCAGGCAGAGTTGATCTTGTAGTCGCTGAAAATTGGATGCAGGAGATTGAGAAGATCTTGGCTATGCTGCAATGTACTGAGGAACAGAGGGTCCTCTTTGCCACCTATAGACTGACAGGAGAGGCTGAGAGGTGGTGGACTGTAGTGAGACTATTGGAGCTACAGAGGGTGACTCCGATAGCTATGACATGAGACCGGTTTAAAGATCTGTTCTTTGACAGATATTTTCCAACTACGGTTAGGGAGGCTAAGGTAGAAGAGTTCCTAAGTCTGAAGCAGGGACAGCTATCTGTCTAGCAGTATGCAGCACGTTTCATCGAGCTCTCTCTTTTCGCCTCGTATATTGTTCCTAATGAGGTAAGGAAAGCGAGACAGTTTGAGAGAGGTTTGAGGCTGAGTATATTCAAGCAGGTGGTGGTGCTGCGGATCCAGGACTTTGCTGAGTTAGTCGATAGGGCGGCTTTGGCAAAGATTGGGGAGCGCCTTGATGCAGAGGAGCAGGGACAGAAGAAGAGACCTGCATATACCAGCTACCAACAGGGTCATAGACCGGGCCAATGGAGGAGAGGTAATCATGGCAGAGGACAGAGATAGGAGATAGGAGGATGTGAGGTGCAGATAGGGCAGGGTCGTCCAGTCTGTCAGACTTGTGGTAGGAGGCACTAGGGGGAGTGTCGAGCTAGTGGTATAGTGTGCTACCTCTGTGGTAGATCGAGGCACATGGTGAGAGATTGTCCTACCCCATCAGATACAGTTCCAGTGTGTTATCGCTGTGGTAAATCGAGGCATATGGTACGAGACTGCCCAACTCCACCAGATGCAGTTCCAGCTCCTAGACCATATCGGGGAGGTTATCAGGCACCATGTGGGGGCTAGCAGAGGAATACGGCTTCATCCAAGGTGTTCACTTTGACCCCAGGCGAGGCTGAGATGGTAGGTGACGTGGTGACAAGTATGGTGATTATGCTTTCTTTTAAAGTTATTACATTATTTGATTCAGGAGCTACACACTCGTTTGTGTCTTCGAGGTGTGTTAAATTATGTGGGGCTAAAACACAGTCATTAGATGTTGAATTGTTGGTATCTACGCCGATTGGATCATTAGTGAGGTGTAGTAGGGTACTCTGCGACTACCCAGTAGAGATTCAGGGGAAAATATTGTCTGCTGATTTGATAGTGTTAGACATGCACAGGTTTGA
Organism: Malania oleifera; assembly: GCF_029873635.1. NCBI lineage: Eukaryota > Viridiplantae > Streptophyta > Magnoliopsida > Santalales > Ximeniaceae > Malania > Malania oleifera. The sequence continues at coordinate 25,710,237 of NC_080423.1, forward strand.
CGTTATATTTGGCATGGATTAGCTAGCGGCTAATTTTGCCAGCATAGATTACCATGCACAAGAGGTGATATTCAGATCTCTGGGGAAAGGGAAATTCAAGTTCATAGGATCGTGAGTGCAATCCTCGCCTCAACTAGTTTCAGCTATACAGGCTAGGCGACTACTGTTGAGTGGTTGTCAGGGGTTTGTGGCTGTTGTGAAAGAGATGTCAGGGAATGAGCCGAAACTTGCTAGCACACCTGTAGTAAAGGAGTTTACAAATGTTTTCCCATATGAGTTACCAGGCTTGCCACCCAACCGTGAGGTAGATTTCCCTATTGATCTACCTTCCGGTATGGTGCCAATTTCTAAAGTACCTTACCGAATTATGCCAATAGAACTGGCAAAACTGAAGAATCAGTTGCAAGATCTGCTTGATAAGGGCTTCATACGGCCTAGTGTATCTCTGTGGGGAGCTCCTATTCTATTTGTGAAGAAGAAAGACGAGACTATGAGGATGTGTATAGACTACAGGGAGATTAATAAAGTGACCATCAAGAACAAATATCCTCTACCCCGTATTGATGATTTGTTTGACCAGCTCCAGTGTATACAGGTGTATTCAAAGATTGATGTCAGATCCGGCTACCATCAGGTGAAGGTGAAAGCAGAAGACGTCTCGAAGACGACCTTCAAGACCAGGTACGAGCATTACGAGTTTCTTGTTATGCTGTTTGGTTTGACGAATGCTCCTATGGTATTTATGGACTTGATGAACAGAGTCTTCCACTGATACCTAGACTAGTTTGTTGTTGTGTTTATTGATGATGTATTGGTCTATTCATGGAGTTATGAGGAGCATGAGACGCACCTGAGGCAGGTTGTGCAGACACTTTGGGAGAAGAAGTTATACACCAAATTCAGTAAATGTGAATTTTGGCTTAAGAAGGTCGTGTTCTTGGGGCATGTTATATCTGGAGATGGTATTTCTATAGATCCCAGTAAGATTGAGGCGATGGTGAACTGGGTTAGACCGAGGAATATCCAGGAGATTCGGAGTTTCTTAGGGCTAGCGAGATATTACTGTCGTTTTGTTGAGGGGTTCTCAGCTTTGTCAGAACCTTTGACACGACTGACAAGGAAGAATGTCATATTTGAGTGGGATGACAGCTGTGAGCAGAGTTTTCAGGAGTTGAAGCAGAGGTTAGTCACAGCGCCAGTGTTGGTCATCCCATCTGGGGGTGAGGGGTATGTCATTTACAGTGATGCATCCTTGAAGGGACTTGGTTGTGTATTGATGCAGTATGGCAGGGTAGTGGCGTATACGTCCAGATAGTTGAAAGAATATGAGAAGAACTACCCTACCCATGATCTTGAATTGGCTGCAGTAGTACATGCGTTGAAAATTTAGAGGCATTACCTATATGGCGAGCAGTGTGAGATCTCCTCCGACCACAAGATCTTAAAGCATTTCTTCATACAAAAGGAACTGAATATGAGGCAGAGAAGGTGGTTGGAGCTTATAAAGGATTTTGATTGTACCATCAGTTATCACCCAGGGAAAGCAAACGTGGTAGCTGATCCGTTGAGTAGGAAATCCAGGGAACTGATATTAGCAGCTATGAAGATCCAGTATCTGATTATGATGGATCTGGAGAGACTTAGCATAGAGTTGGTGGAGAGTGATCTTCCAGTGTGCATTTCCAGCTTGGTAGTACAGCCTACTCTGCATGAAAGAATTAAAGCCGCCCAGAAGGAGGATCCAGAATTTGTAGAGGTGATGGATAGAGTACAGAGTGATCAGGGGGAGGAGTTCAGTATTGCAGATGACGAAGCTTTGTGATTCCGTTCTAGATTATACGTTCCTGCAAATACTAAGATCAGGAAAACCATTCTAGAGGAAGCTCACAAATCTTTGTATACAGTTCATCCTGGGAGTACGAAGATGTATAAAGATCTGCGAGAGTCGTACTAGTAGAGTGTCATGAAGAGAGAGATCGCCGAGTATGTAGCCCAGTGTTTGACGTGCCAGTAGGTAAAGGCTGGGCACCAGAGGCCGGTAGGACAGTTGCAGCCGTTATTTATCCTAGAGTGGAAGTGGGATCATATATCCATGGACTTCGTGTCAGGACTGCCGATGGCGTTGCATGGCCAGAATGCCATCTGGGTGATTGTTGATTGATTGACAAAGATCGCCCACTTTATTCCTATCAAGATCAGCTATTCCCTCAGCCATTTAGCAGAGATTTATGTTCAGGAGATAGTTCGTTCTCATGGGGTGCCAGTATCGATTGTGTCGGATAGAGACCTGCAATTTACATCACGATTTTGGAGGAGTTTGCGGGAGGCTATGGGGTCTCAGTTATCATTTAGTACGGCATTCCATCCGCAGTCAAATAGGCAGACTGAGAGGACGATACAGATACTAGAGGACATGCTTCATGCGTGCGTATTGGACTTTGGGGGTAGTTGGACTTAGTTCATGCCATCGGTAGAGTTTGCGTATAATAACAGTTATCAGTCTAGCATTGGCATGACGCCATTTGAGGCTCTATATTGTAGGATATGTCGATCTCCTTTGTTTTGGGATGAAGTGGGTGAGCGGCGAGTAGTGGGTTCAGAGCTTGTGCAGCAAGTGTGTGATAAGGTTTGGCTCATTAGGGATAGGATCAGTGTAGCTCAGAACCGACATAAGAGTTATGCCGACCATCGCCGCAGGAAATTAGAGTTTGACGTGGGGGACCATGTGTTCTTGAAGATAGCTCAGATGAAAGGGGTTATGCAATTTGGGAAGAAGGGTAAACTTAGTCCTAGATTTATCGGTCCATTTGAGATTCTAGATAAATTGGGGCCGGTAGCCTACAGGCTAACTTTACCACCTGTGTTGTCCAGAATCCACGACGTATTCCATGTTGCTATATTAAGGAAGTACGTTCTAGATCCTTCTCATATCATCAGTTATGATGAGTTGGAGCTTAGTGATTCACTAGGGTATGAGGAGGTACCAGTTCAGATTCTGGATAGGAAAGTGCAAGAGCTACATAACAGAACAATTCCTCAGGTGAAGGTTTTGTGGAGGAATCATGCGGTAGAAGAAGCTTCTTGGGAGTCCGAGGAGCAGATGAGGCAGAAGTATCCGCAACTATTCCCAGAAGTTTGATTCGGTAAATGTAAGTAGTGAAGTAGTATTTTCTTTTGCAGGTACATGTAATGGTTAATTAGTGTGGTATTTTGGTTCTGGGAGAAGTTTTCTTTTGTACATGTAATCTTCCAAGACTTGGAGTGTAACCACGGTATTCCTCCGCCATAAGTGAGGGTAGGTAAAAAAATAAGTAGACCATTTTGCCTTAATAAGGGATGACGAGTTATGTGAACGGTAAATTTCGAGGACGAAATTTTTATGAGGGGAGGATGTAACGACCCGAATAAAATGGTAGTTAAATAATAAAAGAAAAGAGAAATGGAAGTTGGGAAAGAAGGGAAGCTGCCAAGCTTCGTCGACGAACACAGGGTTTCGTCGATGAAGGCTTAAGAGAATTCGTCAACGAACATAGGGCTTCGTCGACGAGAAAATACCGAGAGGGGTTCTGAGGCAGCCTGAATTTCGTTAACGAATACAAGGTCTCGTCGATGAAATTTGTGAAGGACTTGTCAACGAAGGTCGGGCTCGTCGACGAATTACGCTATCCTATAAATATGGAAACCGAAAGTTTAAAGCTTCTTTAAGAAGCTAACTTTTTTCCCTCTCTCTTCCCTTCGGTCCTCTCTCCTTCTTTCGTTGATTTCGGGCCAAATCTTCACCGGATCAACAATCCAAAGTCACCACGACGCTCCTGGCGGAGTTATCTCTAAATCTGCTAGAGCGGATCATCAGTGAAAGCAAGGTAGAAACCATCCCAAATCCAAGGTAAGGCTTTTTACTAAATATTTGGATTTGTGATAGTTGAGAAAAGTGTTTTATGCGTTAAAATATTAAAGTTTAATACTGGGGGTTTTCGTTTCCAGGGGTGTTGATTGGGAACGTAGGAAATCATCCATGAGTTGAGGTAAGGCTCTTAAGCCGAATTTGACTTAATGATAGTTAAAAGAAATGTTATATACATTGAAATACTAAATTTTAATTCTATGAGTTTTCATTTTCAGGGTGTTGAGTTAGGAATCTTGCGGGAGCGGGGAAGACTTTCTTAGGGGCTGTTCAGGAACCAAGTAAGGGGATAAACTAAACTAGTTTTGTTTTGAGAAAATGTATGTATATATATATATATATATATATATATATATATATTTAGCATCTGATTTGCGGAAAATGTATATATATTTATATATATGTTTTATATTTGCAAAATACTATGAAAATGATCGTATGATTGAATATGTGAAAATCCGTTTGTGTCATGAGTATAAAATGTATGAAAAACTATTTTCTAGGAATGTGATTATGGCACGGGTTTTTATGATGGGAAAATCGGCGCACGGGCCAAGATATTTTTATATGTATATGTGATTTGCCGGCATACGGGCCGTGCTATGTGGATGAGATTTGCTTGCATACCGGCTGTGCTATGTGATTTGCCGGCGTACGGGCCGAGCTATGTGATTTGCCAGTGTACGGGTTGTGTTATGTGATTTACCGACGTACGGGCCGAGCTATGTGATTTACCGGCGTACGGGCCGAGTTATGTGATTTGCCAGCGTACGGGATGTGCTATGTGATTTTTCGGCGTACGAGCCGAGCTATGTGATTTGCCGGCGTACGGGCTGTGCTATGTGATTTGCCGGCGTACGGGCCGAGCTATGATAAAATGTGTAATTCCGGCATACGGGCCGATGATTTTCATGAAATATGCATATGTGAAAAATCATATGATTGATTTGATAATTATTGATATGAGATATCCATGTATCACGATTTTTAGTATATGTATATGATATCAGAACCTGGTTGGCTTGGTCTAGGCTAGCACTTGCACGGTATCGTTGCTATGTGTCCATGGTCATCGTGATCATGATATCTGTGTTAACGCCGCTATACGGAGTGGTGTGAGATTGGATGGTCGATGTGGTCATTTTCAAGAAGTGTGCTGTTATCGCCCCTAGTGTACGGACCAGTTTGGGTAGACCAATCAGACCTACAGACTAGACTATTGACTTGGCAGTGGTCGGCTAACCATTGTCAAGTCCCGCCTTTGGGCCACACAACCCAGTCATGTGGGGGTAATGCATGACAACAGCCAGCTAACCTACCAGGATTGTTTTATGATATTATTATTATGATATGAGATGAGAAATGTTTATGAAATGCAGTATGTTTTACCATGTTTTGATGTACTTATGTTTTCCCAGATTTGATAAACAGTACTGGATATGATATGTATGGTATATGTAGAACACCGTATACTTATATTGCCATACACTAGTATTAGTTTATTTCCCTTACTGAGAGGTGTCTCACCCCTAAATTTCATTAACTTTTCAGGAGCCCCAAATAGGAGAGTGGGAAAAGCCCCGCAGAATTAGTGTTGTTTATCTGCCCTTTGCAAAGGGTAAGTATTGGTAGGGACAGTTAGATTTTTGTGGGAATTGTCCCTAGAATTATTTTTGGGATGTATATACTGAGAGATAGTGTTTGTAGTACTCTGGTATGTGTTTTGCAAATTATGATGAGATGTATATGATTTTATACTTTCTGCTGCGTAGGCTTCTGCTGTATGTTTTGTTATATCCCTGGTACCCACAGGTCCAGGTAGATGATGACCTGCTAAACTGGATTGTCAGATATGGAGTATTGATTTTATGATATGATGATATATATAAATATATATATATATATATATATGTGAAAAATGAGTAGGTCGTGACAGTATTTCTCTGTTGACCTCCGTGGGGCACCTGGTAGCCTCCCCGAAATGGCCTAGCAGCCGGTACATAACCTGGTGTCATCTGACGGGATCGAGCCATATGATCGGGTCTCCCGTAACGGTAGCAAACATTCTCCCCTAAACGACATTCACCCGGGTGTCTCCATCCACATCTGGCACAAGTGGAGGGAGGCTAACTACCCTGGAATCCACCTTGCCCTACTATCTATCTCTGACCTCCACCAGATCTACCTCCCCTCTAAGGGCCTCAGCTGGGACCCGCCTGAAAGCTCGAGGGTGCGATCCTCTTCTTCTGACTCTGTGTCCCAATCTCTCTCGGTAAACTTTCCTCTGCTATAATGGCCCTGTCAACCAACTCTGTAAAATCCTAGATCCTCAGTACCGCCACTTGCCTGTCAGTATATCTCGCCTCAGATTCCTCTCGAACATTCTGGCCTTTTTTATTTCATCGGGGACGATATATGGGCAGAAACGCGAGAGCTCGATAAATTTTGCTGCGTACTGCTGGACTGTCATCAACCCTTAGGACAGGCTCAGGAACTTTTGAATTCAGGCCTCTATAACCGAAACAAGATAGTATCTATCAAAGAATATATCCCTGAAACGGGCCCAGGTCATCTGCACTGGTATAGCCCTCTGCTTTTCCAATGACCCAGTGGCTGCCCACCATCTCTCGGCCTCCTCCGCTAGCCTATACGTAGCATACAAAACTCTCTGCTCATCGGTGCAGTGAAGTACTGTCAGAATCTTCTCTATCTTCTACACCCAGTTCTCCGCAACTGCAGGATCAGTCGCTCCAGAGAAAGCTGGCGGATTCATCTTCATAAATTTCTTTATGATACATCCCTAAGCTAAGGATGGACTTCCCTACTCTCTAGAACTCTGTGCTATCTCAGCCATGACCTGCTGAGCCACACTACATAGCATAGCATCTGAATCCCCACCTGCTGCGCCAGAAGAACCAGCTCCATCATCCCCACTAGCGTGAGCGCTATTGCCTCCTAGGTCCATCCTGCACACACATAGAACACCGTTTCAAAATTATATTTTCATGTAGACCCAACTTATTTGACTAAAACTCCAAATCCTCTATTAACCATCCCTCTTGATTCTAGCCCCAACATCCATTCATGCAATCCAAACACATGACTCGTCGACAGTTTACTATGGTTTTCCTGAAATCGTTACCCTAGGAAAAACATAGAAACAATCACGAAATCCTGTATCTAGATCCCAGAACAAAATCTTAAATCTTTTTCCTATATTCTGGTATTATTTTTTGCTGCACTTTAGAGTCTACAGAACCTAGCAACCTAGGCTCTGATACCAAAATGTAACATCCTCAAAATTCTATCAATTTTATATATATATACCTAAGCAGCGGAAACATAAATCATACAACCATTCACATATATATACTATACAGTACCAAAATCCAGTGTATATTCACCATAGCCATCAAGGCTAACCCCTCCAGCATCATCTACCCAAAAAAATATATACAACTCTGTCAAAACTCACCCTATAACCAGGGTAATCAACACTCTCTCTATCCGCGAGCCTGATCTCCTCGCCTAATTGGCTTACCTGAAAAATGTTAAAGTCATGGGGTGAGTTAACGCTTAATAAGTAGAAATATGCTATTACTAGTGTGTGGCAACTAAGTTAAGAGTACTTTTAAGTAATAACTGAACTGTAATGAAATAAATAATCTGTAAAGCATATCTTTCTTTCACAATTTAAAATATACTGTATCGTTTGTATTTTCTAATTTTCATACTGATAATACCATACCATACTTATCATATACTGTAAAATTGTATATATACACATAACTGTGCTTTATCCCTAGGACGTTGTACATCATGATTTGACCCCTCATGACAAGGTTGTGCGGCCTGCAAGCGGGACTTAACCTGGTCGGCCGTCCAGGTAAGTCATCATACTCTACACCACCTCAGCCCACCCAAACTGCATCCACTCCTAAGCGCGGGACTGGCTGCTACTGACTCACTCGAAAAATGAGCAGCTCGAAAGCTATCCCAAGTATAGGAGTTACGTCGTGTAATATTAAATCCAAGGGCTAGATCGTCTCCTCAGGGAATGCGTTTAAATTTCAGATTTTACGTTTGTCCAATCGAAAACAAAATTGTATTGAACTCGGTTCAGATTCGGATTTTTCAAGATGATTCAATTTTACTTTTAACGAATTAGATGACACATAATTTAAAAACCCTAAAACTAACATGTACTAAATAAAAGAAACAAGAATAGAAATCCTAGTTTACTTAAAGAAACATTGGGACACGCACTAATTAAAAATGGAAACTACAAATAAGGAATTAAAACATGCTAGAATGGAAACTCAATCAAATTCAAACGCACACACTAAAAACCAAGACTTTAACACAAAGCAAGAACTCAAACCAAAATAAGAATACATAAAAAAAAAAATCTAAGCTTGAGCGATACCAAAAAGTAAAAATATGAACTTTAACAAAAAGGAACCTAACTAAATCAATCTTAAAAAAAAAAACTAGATTTTTGGAAAAAAACTTCAAAACAAGAACATTTTTTTTCTTTTCCTTTTTTAATATTTTATAATTTTTTTTCTTTTTCTTTATTACTACTTTTCAAGAAGTAAAACGGAATTTAAATTGAAAGAACGATAAAAAGCCACTAATTTAAATATAATGATAACTTGAATTAAAAACAAAATAAGTAAACAAAAAGAGAATTAAACTTCAAAAGAAATTAAAACCACTTGAACAATATTCAAATAAACTGTTCAAGAATTTAATAAATAACTAAACAAATAAAAAAAAACAAAACATTAAGTTGCAATTGAAATTAAACGGAAGAAAAGAAAAGAAGAAAGAGGAGAGAGTACTGCTCTGTTTTGGGTTGGTAGCACTGGTGCTCGTGGGGGCTGCCTGTGCTGGAGAAGCTGGTTGCAGCAGCTGGTGTGCTCGGGGCCTGCTGTTCCTGCTCAGTTGCTGCTGCCCTCTACTTGGTTGCTGCCGTCCTCTGCTCAGTTGCTGCTGTCCTTTGCTCGGTTGCTGCTGTCCTCTGCTGTTTTTGTATGAGCTGTGTGCTCCGGTGGACTTGCAGGCAGCAGGGAGGCTGTGTTGTGTGCTCCGGAGTATCTCCTCGGGTCTGCTGGTATGCTACGGGGCTGTTGCTGGCTGGTGTTGGCCGAGAGGCCTGCTGTGTTCGGGTCTGGTGTAGCTGTTGCAGCAGAGAGTTGCTGCCGGTGTCGTGCAGGAGCTGCTGGAACAGGGGGAGGTTGCAGTGGGATTTAAGGAAGAAAAGTAGGGAAAGATTGGGGAAGAGAATAGGGAAGAATAATAAGAGAACACAAAGACAGAACCAAGGAAAAAAAAGAAGAGAAAAGGGAAGAAGAGAAGGGAAAAGTAGGGAAGAAAAGAGCAAAGCAGATATTGAAATAAAATAAAACAAAGAAGAAGAAGAAGAAGAAGAAGAAGAAGAAGAAGAAGAAGAAGAAGAAGAAGAACAGAGGAGCGTCGCCCCATGGGCTGCTGCCAAAAGAAGAAGGAGAAAGAGAAGATTTAAAGGGGATGGGGAAAAGCCTTATGACCCGGCGTGGAACAACCCAACCCGTTTACAACGGGTTGACCCGGCAACTTGATTTTTTCATTTTTTTAATTCTCTATTCGTTGCAAATTCTGCTCTTCTGGAGCCTGTATCTCACAAAACTTAAAACACAAAAGTTGTAGATGATCCTCTCCTCTTTCTTCAAAAATTTGAATCGTCTCGATCAGATCTCGGACAGGAAACGTTATGCACAAAATATGAATAGGTGTCGGTTTTGATTCCCAAGAATTTTCTTGCGACAAAAAATTACCAAATTCTCATAAATAGTGCAATAAAGTTCAAGAATGATGATTTTGACATTTTATTAAAATATTGGACAATTTTGGACATTTAATTAAAAATATAAACCGTAAAGCCCAGGTTAAGATGCCCAATTACGCAGTTTCGGTGCGTAATCAGCTACCTTGTCTAACTGGGCCCCTCAACCCAGCATACTGGGGAGCTGCATCCACTCCAAGCACAGTTAGACAATACCCACATATTATCTAAATTATGTGGTTGCACTCTATCTATATATAGCAATGGTACCGTGCTCTGTAACCATATCTGTCTGTAATCTTTCCATAGGGATCTGATACTATATACATATATACATATATACTCTTTTACTATTTTCATCATATTCCCAAAATTACCATAACGCTATCTTTATGTACTGTAAATACTGTAATCTCTGTATACTGTATCTGTAGCATCTTGATGCTACCTTTGTATATCTATCTATATACTCTGTCTATATACTCTGTATGTTATGGTAATAGGAAAACATGGCATGCTATAATACTGTACATATTGTTCTGTATAAAACTATAATATATATTGATCTGAGTAAAACTGTATACATGTATATGTATGTATATATATCTGTACCATGAAACTATTCGTATAAAAGTTGTATATGGATGTAAATTTCTCTGTATAATCTCTGTGCATTCAGTATAGTATGATACATTATAAAAGCTATATAAATTCTTCATCACGTGAAAATCTACTCAGGCCACACAAGCATTTAAATTCATATTCTGTAAATACTATATAATAAACTGTTATAAATATATGTTCATGAAATCTCTAATAGCATTATGAAAACTCCTAGCATAGCATATTTTCCTTACCTTAACTTTGAAAAGCCCCTATAAAATTCTGGCTCTATACCCGCAGGGTTCCTAGTTCAACTTCTTGAAAACACAATTCCCCAGAACAAAATATCAGTATTTTCTTACCTACAACATTTCTTATAACTGAAGGAAAGGCAAATACTGAATAAAATACCTTACCCTGAGATTGGGACAAAATCCAAACCAACTTTTCAAATGATCAGCTCTGGTAGACTTGCAAAAAACTTCGCTAGGAGCATCGTGGTAGTCTCAGATCTTCGATCCAGTGAAAAATAGGCCTGAAAACAAATAGAGAAGTGAGAGAGAGAGAGACGTAGAGAAAGAGAGAGAGATGAAAGAGAAAGGAGTGCTGAAAATGGGTAAAAATTCAGGTTTTTCACTATTTATACTGCTAGATTCATCGACAAGACATGTCACCTCGTCAATGAGTCCGTCATTAAATTCGTTGACGAAACCCTATATTCATCGACGAAATTCAGAGCAACCCATATCCGTCTCTCGGTATTTTCTCATCGACGAAACCCTGTATTCGTGACGAATTTCCTTATGCACTCGTCGACGAAACCCTATATTACGCGTTCGTCGACAAAGTCTACTGCCTCCTTCTATTCCTGTTTCCATTTTCCTCTCTCTTTAATATTTTAAATATCAGTATTTTCCAGGTTGTTACATAAATAGTGTAAAACCCAAGTTTAAACACAAAAAAAATCAGGAAATTCTCTCTCTCTCTCTCTCTCTCTCTCTCTCTCTCTCCTCTCCCTACAATTTCTCTCTCCTCTCTCTTCAATTTCGGCTTCGTTGTTCACTAGATCAACAATCTGAGGCCACCACGATGCTCCTAGGGAAGTTCTCTCCAAATCTACCGGAGCAAATCGTTGGTAGAAGCGAGTAGAAATTCATTCTTGAGTTGAGGTAAGGCTTTTTATGCCAAATTTGATCATTTTATAGTTGTAGGAAATGATATTCACGTGAAAATACTAAAATTTAGTTCTGGGAGTTATTGAATTCAGGATGTTGAACGGGAACCTTGCGGGTGCAGGACAAGTGGAATTTTTTGGGGATTTCTTTCCAGTGTCAGGTAAGGGAATAAACTAAAGCAGTTATTTTCCATGAGTAATTATTATTATTTATCAGCAAAATAATTTTCAGGGAAGCATGTATTATATTTGAATATTATTGAGAAAATGTACATTTGGAAAAATTCTGCTGTTATACAGGAAATACGATTTTAGAATGAAATGTATGATTTTACTCAGCAATGTATGGCATGAATATTATTTTACATGATAAATATTATGTTATGGCAAATTTTATGAGTAAAGCATGTTTTCAGGAATTATGAAATAATACAATATATTATGATTTTGAAAATACATAATAATTGATTTAATTTTTCAGAATAATATGTATGAGATATTCGGCGCAAGGCCATGATTGATAGCCGGTGCAAGGCTATGTTTTACGTATGATTTCGGCGCAAGGTCATATTTATGAAATTATAGAAAATGCTATCAATTCATTTATGTTAAATGCTATATTATCATGTATTATATGTTATTAGAACCCGGATGTTAGTTTAGTTCAGTTTCAAGAGAACGGTACCATAGTTATATAGATAAGATATCTATGTTCAAATTGGTGCTAACCACCCCACGAGGGGTGGGAGATGGATAGTCGATGTGGCTTTCAGTGTAGAGTTGTAGACATCCACCTAGCAATCCGGACTAGGGTGTGGCGGACCCATCGTACTTATAGACATTTTTGACTTGGCAGTAGTCGGCCAGCCATTGTCGGGTCCCGCCTTCGGGCTGCACAACCCGTTATGGGGGGTAATACATGACATCAGCTAGCTATTCATCCTGAGTATGTTTGTAGTATTATTAGTTATACCAGACAGTTATGATTAGTATGATTTATTAAAATATGAGGGTATACGTTTAAGCAGTTATTAAATAATTAATGATTTCTGGTATGAAGAATGTATTGTATATCTATATTATCATTAAATATTTATGTTGCCACACAACTGTATTTAGTTTATTTTCCCATACTGAGAAATGTCTCACCCCTGAACATTAAATGATTTTCAGGAAACCCCAAAAGACTGGCGGAGCGTGACCATCGTTGAGTTGGTTGTACTACCCTGCTAGGAGGGTAAGTTTAGACTAGGATCAGGGGATTTTGATGTGAGGTCCAAGGGATGTTTTGTTTTTTTGGGAGATTGTATATAAACACAATATTTTGAGATATACTTGACTCTAGTATTATGTATTTTGTGGTTATGTGTTTATGATTTACATTTACTGCTGCCTAAGTTCCGCTGTGTATGATAGGTTTCCCCACTACCCACAGGTTTGGGTTTACTATTTTACTTATTACATTTTATTATATGATTAGATAAGCAAGCCGTTACAGTGTGTGTGTGTGTGTGTGTGTGTGTGTGTGTATTCTGCGTGAGTTACCGGTGCCTGCTGTAGCGGTGTGCATGCATGTGTGTGTTAACATATGAGTGTATCAGTGCGTTTGCTCGTAGGAAACTTACGGAGTAGTTACCACCGGAGTTGGGTTGTTGTGTTCAGATAAACGAAGCAAGGGCGTCAGAGCTGCGATGCTTGATGACGAATTTGTGGCACACCAGAGAGAGCAGAGATGCCATAGAAAATAATCGTCGTTACTGCAGGAGACACACCAGTCGAGGATCTTAAATGCTTCTAGAAGCTCCAGCCTTGATGGCAAAATCCCCGAGGCGTAGGTAGCTTGCCAGAGCTTGGACAGATTACGCTCGCGAGGAATCGACTAGCTGGAGAACTTCCTTGGATCTTAGGGGACTTGAAGAAGTTTAAAGTTCTTGATTAGCCACAATGGGTTTCAGGGGAATGTTCCAAATTTGATCGTACGGCTCTTACGGTTTCTAAGGCTTGATCTGAGCTCGAATCAATTTGACAAAAAAATCCTAGCAACAATGAAGGATTTGCAGGAGTTAGAGATTCTGGATTCTAGTTACAATTGCTTTGCTGTCTTTGGGGTTCCTTTGTTTTTAGCAGAGATGTCGAGGAATGGAGGCAAGGTCACGGATCCAATCTTGAAGATGGTGGTTGGTGGTCGTGGGAGTGAGAACGAGAGAAAATGGAGAGGAGGTAGAGAATGTTAAAAAAATGGGTGTTCAATTTTCCTGTGGATGAGACAGAGGGATATGAGGATCTGTGAAGGTAACAAGAGCAGCAGACTGAGCTCCAGTGAGCTAGTTTATGTGGGTTGACAGCGTCGGAGGGACATAGTGGTTCGGTGGTTACGATGATGCTAGTGGTTGACGACGGCTACGGAGATTGGTGGTCACGGGTATGGGGTGCTACCACTGCGGTTTACTGCGGTGAGCTGGTTCACTGTGGCTGTGAGATGATGAATGGGAGAGAAGAAGATTTGGAGGTGATGGTTTTGTGGGAGAAGGTGTGGTGCGACGGGAAGGTGAATAGTTCCCAGTGATGATAAGGGAGAAATGAGAGACGCATAGAGAGAGACGGGTGGAGGAGTGAATGTGATGGAGGTTGTTGTGTTGGGAGCTGCGAATAGGGCGGAGGTGAGAACGACAGTTGCTGAGTTGTAAAGGGGAGGTCGGAGCTGCAGTTTGTGGCTGACTTGGTCGTGTGGTGATTTTTTGGGTGAAGAAAGAGATGAAGGAGAAAATGGAGCTGTGCGTGGTGGCTAGTGGTAGAGAGGAAATGGAGTGATCGCTTGAATGGTGATGGTGAACAGTGGATCGAGCCCCCTTCATGTGAACTATGGCATGAAATGGGAGCCCCCCCCCCCCCCCCCTTTTTGCTTGCGCCATGACTCTCTTTATAAAGAATCCAGTGATCCATTTGGCGCCTAAAAAATAACAGAATCATCATTTCCCAAAACTTGTTCCCTTATTCCCGAGAACAAATTGCGAACATCGGCGCACATGCCATGCGGTTAATTTTTTTTATTTTTTATTTTTTATTATTTTATTATATTTCCTTGGTATTTTCCTATTTTTATATTTTATGCATTTTCTTTTGTATTCATTATTTTTGGTTGGCCAAATTTTTGTTTTCCTAAAAAGAAATACCTGGATTTGAAAATAAAACTTTATTTTCGGAAATTGGAAGGGACCGAATTCGGGAAGACGACTCGATAAAAATTCATTTTGAAAAAAATTTAAACGACTCAACTTCAAAAAATTTGGCAATTTTGGGAAAACTCAATTTAAAAATAAAAAAAAATGCTCAAATCGAAAGATTCGACTTTAAAACAAAAAAAGGACTTATTATTATTATTTTTTGAAAATTTTGAGACTCGATCTTAAAACAGAACTCCGATTTAAAGATAATAGGACTCAAATAGCAACGCTGACACTCGCCTAAAAATACTGGGACTCAAATTAACACACTGGGACTCAAGTTAATGCACTGGGACTCAAGTTAAAAACACCGGGGCTCGGTAGGCACACCGGGACTCAGTTAAAAAATACTACAACTCAAATAAAAATACTGGGACTCGATTTAAAACATCAGGCTCTTCAAAATGAGTCCTCCAATTCTTAGATTTCGAAGTCAACTTTTATTGCACTGGGTTTTTCTAGGAAAATTTGGTAAAAACTAGGGTGTCAACAAGGAAATCAAATTACCATACACAGACTTTGGTCGACTGAAGCTAGGTTTTTGGGCTTAATTGAAAAGCCCTGTCGTAGACTGACCATAGGTCCCCATGCATCACAATTACAATTATAGGGACAAATCTAATAAGGCCAATCTGAACCTAACTTGAATTTTAAAAGGGGTTCAGGCAATCGAACTCTAAAGTTCAAAATAGGTTCGGGCGACCAAATGGTTGACAAGTCAAAAAGTTGACTTGGGTTGGGCAACCAAATCGAAATGCACTAAACTTCCTTGGTCGATTGAACTCCTAAAGTTACTTCCCCCTTCCCCGGGCACCGAACTTCACGTTCAAAATACCCTCAAGCAACCGAACTGTGAGGTTTGGCAAAACGAACTTAGGTTCAAGAAACCGAACCTCAAACATTTTGAAAATCACCTTGTTCAACCACTTGAACCATTTTTCAAGCACCCGAACTTCAAAAATTACTTTTCTTCATGTGTCTGTTCGGGCAACCAAACCTATGACTCTGTTGACCGAAACTCTTAGGTTTGGTATTTTTAAAATGCTAAAACTGGTTTAAATTTAAATTAAAATTTTCTCATAATACCCAGCATGTCCCCAACGGTCAAAAAATTTCCACACTTTATATATACCCCTTCATAAGCCAAGATTGGAAATTTTGATTAGCAAATAATTTTCTCTCAAATATTTTTAATTGCTCGTTAATCAAAGTTCCCCCAAACTGATTTCATTGCAAAAATTTTTTCCTTGAGGTACTCACTTTATTATTTCTTGAAAATCATTTTTACAAGAGAGCATTTTTTATTTAGGCATTTATTTTCAAGTGTTTTACTCTCTCTTTCTTACATATTTGAAAAACATTTTTGAGAGTAAAGATTTGGGATTTCTCAACATATTTCTATGGTAAATATGTTGTTGGAGAAACATATTTTTGCAGCCATGCTTTCATTGATAAACCTTTACATTGCAAAGATCATTTGAGAAACCAAGACCCTAGGTTCTCCTACTTTTTTATTGAAAATATTTTCGGAGATTTATTTGATTTAGGGTTTAAATCTTTGAGGTCTTTATCACGCACATTATATTCAAAGATGTTGACCTAAACAAGGCTTACGACTCTTAATTTTGATGATAACAAAGTAAACTTATTTAATATTCTTCAAAGTTGAGATATTTCAGGAAAAACAGATATTAAAGTCAAGCATACTTCATATGGTCAAGTGATCAAATTTTGAAAGCTCATATCAAATTGAAGATCAATATTGGAAGCTCAAGGAAAAATGAAGTTTAGGATTTAAAAGAACTCAAAACAATGATTTCATGAAGATTCTCAAAGAGCTTGAGAAATGAAGAGAGTTAATAGGAAATATATTGCAAGTACTTCAAGTAGATTCATATATAAAACTTCTTTTTGAAGCTCATTAGGTATAAAGAGACTTAGAGACCTTATTTTAAACCTTGGAACATATTTTTCAAGAAAACAAATTATCATTTCAAGATTTGAGAATCAAAGAGAGTTAGTACAAAAATATTTTAAAAACCAGAATTTTGTTCCTAACAGGAGCCTGACTGAAAATAGTCAGTAGGCTGCCAATTAACTGTTTTTAAAATACTCACACAGAAGGTCTTCAGGCTACTTCCTGGACCTTGACAGGCGCCGAATGAGGTATTTTGAGAAGCATGTCGAGAAGCATGTCAAGGTTTCATCAGGCTGCTACCACCCTTCTGTCTGTTTTCTAAAACTGAGAAATTCAGTGACAGGCGCCTGACCACAAAGTAACAGACGGCTGCCACCCTACTGCCTGTGAAAATTAATTGTGTAAATTATTGACAGAAGCTTGACTAAAAGCTTTCAGGCTACTATCATGCTGTAGATTTTAAATTTTATAATAGACATACTTTTGAAAAATAGATTGCTTGGGGCTCAAACTTGTTCAAAACTTGAACACTACTCCGAGTAAACTTGGTGATCAAGTTAGACACATTTCTAAATCTATGAATACACTCAATACCAAAGAATTGAGATACAAAGAATCAATTACAGCTCTCATACTCTCTCAATTGTTCTCAAACTCTCAAATGCTCTCTCACTCTCATCTTGTGCACGAATCCTACTAAAGTACAGTTGTTTTTCATCACTGAAATTGTGCATCAAGTTCTAAATATTTCATCCATTGAAAGGATCATTTGGTGATATACTCTTGGAGCTTCAATTTGATTTTCATATTTGAATTGCTTTGAAGTATATAGATTGAATTTGTGCTAATAAGCTCTTTTGAGAGCATCTCTTGTACACCTTTTCTTAAATCTTGTCTTGTAGATTGATTGACGGTTCGGGTGCTTGAATCATTGGACTGAACGAGGGTATATCATTTGGAGAGGCACACTCTAGCCTAATTGAAGGAGTGGTTGTAACGGTGTTGTTCCGTCCGGAAAGGAACAAATATAGTGGAATCCTTAGGTGGTTGCCAAAGGCGAGGACGTAAGCTGGGGATAAGTCGAACCTTGTAAAGACTTGATGTTCTTCACTACTCTACTCTTTATGTTCTGCACTATTTTTCTATTTGTGAATGCTAAGTGCAGATTGCAGGGCTTAAATACTAAATTCAGAGAAGGCTCTTAATTTTTAGAAACTATGTTTCAATTAACCTTTTGCGGAAACCCACAAGAGTGTATGTTGGTTAATTTGCAGAAATCTTGGTTAAGAGAGCACATTACAAACCAAAATCAACACAGGGCTTGCATATAAAATACAGAGCTGTTACTAAAAGCTGTAAGCATCAAGTTACAATTTTTTATCTTGGTTGTTGGTTTTAATATTGTGTGGTTGTTTGGATTGTTTAATATTTCAGTAATTTTTGGAGTGTTTTGGTTGTGATTATAAATTGGTTGATTTACTTAAGATTTTGTCGTAAGTACCAAAACAAATAAGCAAAAAGTTGACAAAGAACATAAAATTTTTAATTAACCCAATTCACGCCCCACTTGGGAACGTTGTTCTACTTTCAATTGGTATCAGAGCGTTAGGTTATAGTAAATCTTAACAAGAAGCTATATAAAGATCGAAATGGAACACCTAGGAATAGCTCCCTTCGGAGAGGGTCAATCCTCAACCCGACAACCAATTTTTTGCAGACTAAACTATACCTTTTGGAAACAACATATGAGAATTTACCTTCACGCTATGGATTGGAGAGCTGAGGAGGTTGTCATGGATAATGATCTAATTCCTACCAAACTAGTAGATGGAAAACAAATCCCTAAGGAAAAAAAGGACATGACTGAAATAGATCACAAAATGCTGCAAGTAAACTCAAGTGCTATTAATGCTTTGTATTGTTCTCTAGATATTACGAAATTCAATAGAGTCATGGCTTGCAAAATAGCCAAAGAAATTTGGGATAAGTTAGAGGTAACCTATGAAGGAATGGTTGATGTTAGAGACAATAGGATTGATACGCTAACCAGCGAATATGAAGCTTTTAAGATGAACTCGGATGAATCCATCACTAGTATGTATACTAGGTTCACTCACATAATAAATTCCTTAAATGCCTTAGGAAAAACCTACTCTACCTATAAGATGATTCGGAAAATACTTAGAGGTCTCCCGCCCATATGGGAACCAAAGGCCACAGCAATAATGGAAGGTAGGAACCTTAAAACTACATCACTAGATGAACTTATAGGTTGATTGCTTACTTATGAAATGGCCTTGAAAAAAAGAAATCCTGAACCTAAGTACAAGAAATCTATTGCTTTAAAAGCGGCTAACGAAAGCTTAAGCGATGATGATAGTGAATCAAGTGACTTAGACCAAGATGAATTAGCATTCATTACTAAAATACTTGGCAAGTTCTATAGAAGAAACAAAAAGTTCCTTAGAAAATTTAGTAAAATGAAATCTGAAAAAGGGGCAACAAATAGGAAGGAGAACAAAAATAAAAATGATCCACCTACATGTTCTCATTGCAAAAAGCTAGGACATATCAAGTCAGACTGCCCTCAATTCAAGAAGGAAAAGAAGAAAAAGAAAACAGCCATGAAAGCAACATGGGATGACACAAGTTCAAGCGAAATGGAAAATGAAACAAGCGGGCAAGAGATGGCTAACATGTGCTTTATGACACATAATGAAGAGGTAAATTCTTACTACTCCTCATCAGAAGAATTTAGTAGTGAATCGTGTAATAAATATTGTGATAGCATGCCTTCCTACAAAGAACTTCAGGCTGAGTAGTTTGCTTTACATAAAATATTTATCAAAGTTTCTAAAAGAAATATAACTTTGAAAGAACAAAATGAAAATCTAACAAAACAACTTGAATTCTCCAAATCTACAGAAAGGGAAAAAGACTCCCAAATCGACAAGCTCATGGAAAAGGTAAACAATATGTCACAAGAATTGGTAAAAATACAAGAAAATGATCAAAGTTATAATGATTTGGCAATTACCAATCTTAAAAAGACAATTGAAGATAAAGAGAAAATTATCTACAACTTAACAAAAGGAAAAGAAAATTTTGAAAAAATGGTTGGACAACAAAGAATGAATGGGAATAAAGAAGGAATTGGTTATAATGGAATAACAAATAAAAGAAAGAAGGAGTTGTTCATGGGGTACTTTGTGAAAGAAGCTAAACATTATGCAAGTACATCTGCCTCAAATATACAAAAACATGCCACTTGCTACATGTGCAAGAATAAAGGACATATTATGTTTAACTGCCCACTTAAAAAGAAATATGTTAAAATTAAAAATGAATGGAAAGTGAATACACAAAAGTAAGTTTGGATTTAAAGAGAATTAAGAAAGTTTGGATTCCAAAAGTAACATCTTAAATCATTTATTGTAGGTATGCTTTAGGACAATATCATCAAGGGAAAAGTGGTACTTGGATAGCTGGTGTTCAAGACACATGACTGGAGATAGAACCAAGTTCACCACATTAGCACAAAAAGATGGGGGATATGTAACCTTTGGTGACAATGCCAAAGGTAAAATTGTTGAAATTGGTAAAATAGGTAAAGAACCCTCACTCACTATTGATGTTGTGTTGTTAGTAGATGGTCTGAAGCATAATCTCTTAAGTATTAGTCAACTTAGTGAAAAAGGATTTGAAATTATCTTTAAGAAAGAAAAATACAAAATACAAAACCCTTTGAATAATGAAATTCTTTTCACAGCACATAGAATAAACAATGTATGTTGCATAAATCTTGATAATCTTATATCTCAAGATGTAACTTGCTTGGTTGCACTAAATGAAAATAGTTTGCTTTGACATAGAAGATTAGGACATGCAAGCATGGACCTTCTATCTAAACTATCTAAGAAGAATTTGGTGAAAGGGTTACCGAATACTAAGTTTATCAAAGATAAAATTTGTGATGCTTGCCAACTAGGAAAACAAGTCAAGACAAGCTTTAAAAAGAAGAAACACACATCAACTAGTAAACCTTTAGAACTCATGCACTTAGACTTGTTTGGACCTACTAGAACTCAAAGCTTAGGTGGAAAACAATATGCTTTTGTGATTGTTGATGACTATTCTAGATACACATGGGTATTGTTTTTAGCCAACAAAGATAAAGCTTGTGATATGTTAATAACTCTATGCAAGAAACTTCAAAATGAGAAAGGTTATAATGTCACTAACATTAGGAGTGATCAAGGTAGAGAATTCAAAAATAAACATGTCAAAAAATTTTGTAATGAACATGGTATAAACAATAATTTCTCAGCACGTAAAAATCCACAACAAAATGGAGTTGTTGAGAGGAAAAAGAGAACCCTTCAAGAAATGGCTAGAACTATGCCAAATAAAAATAATTTATCTAAGTATTTTTGGGTTGAAGCTGCAAATACAGCTTGTTATGTAATAAATAGGGAATCTATTAGATCAAGTTTAAACAAGACACCTTATGAATTATGGGAAGGAAGAAGGCCTAACATAGCTTACTTCCATGTATTTGGGTGTAAGTGTTTTGTTCTTAATAACAAAATGACTTAGGGAAATTTGATGTCAAATCATATGAAGGTGTTTTCCTAAGATATACTATAAATAGTAAAGCCTATAGGATCTATAATAAAATAACAACAACCATTATTGAATCAATTCATGTAACTTTTGATTAATCGAATCCCTTTGCAAATGAAATCAAGAATGAAGAAAAAGAGGATATCTCACAAAAAGAGGAAGATCTTGAAAATAAAGAAGAAAAAGAAGAAAACAATGAAGAAAGTTCAAAATAAAAACCCACAGAAAATCAAGTATTACCAAAAGAATGGAAATACGTAAGAAACCATTCTCAAGATCAAATTATTAGAGAACCTTCAAGAGGTGTAACCACTAGATCATCATTGAAGAATATATGCAACCATTATGCATTCCTATCTCAAGATGAACCTAAAAATATTGAAAAAACTCTACAAGATGACTCTTGGATAATTGTTATGCAAGAGGAATTAAATCAATTTGAAAGAAGTAAGGTATGGCAATTAGTACCCAAACCTGAAAACCACTCAATAATAGGAACTAAATTGGTATTTAGAAATAAGAAGGATGAAAATGGGATAGTTTTTAGAAACAAAGTTAGGCTGGTAGCTCAAGGATATAATCAAGAAGAAGGTATTGACTATGATGAAACCTTTACCCCCATAGCTAGAATGGAAGTAATTAGAATGCTTCTAGCATATGCATCCCATAAGGAATTTAAGTTATATCAAATGGATGTAAAAAGTGCTTTCTTAAATGGATATATAAATGAAGAAGTTTATGTAAAATAGCCACCAGGCTTTGAAGACTTAAAGTATCCCGATCATGTCTTTAGGTTGACTAAAAAGTTGTATGGTTTAAAACAAGCTCCTAGAGCTTGGTATGAAAGACTAAGTAAATTTTTACTTAAAAATGATTTTTCAAGAGGAAATGTGGATAGCACTTTATTCATAAAAACTAAAAATAAAGATATGCTAATAGTTCAAATCTATGTTGATGATATTATATTTGGTGCTACAAGTGAAAAACTATGTAAAGAATTTGCTACATGTATGCAAAAAGAGTTTGAAATGAGTATGATGGGAGAGTTAAATTATTTCCTAAGGTTACAAATCAAACAAGTCAAAAATGGAACATTCATAAATCAAACCAAATATATTAAAGATATGCTAAAAAAGTTTGATATAGAAGAAAGTAAACCTATAGGAACCCCTATGAGCACCTCAACAAGCCTCGATAAAGATAAAAAGGGAAAACCAATAGGCACAAAACATTATCGAGGAATGATAGGAAGCTTACTATATTTAACAGCTAGTAGACCCGATATTATGTTTAGTGTGTGCATGTGTGCTAGATTTCAATCACCACCTAAGGAATCTCATCAAGTTGTTGTCAAAAGAATTCTAACGTACTTGATAGAAACCCTTGATCTAGGAATGTGGTATCCAAAGGAAATTGATTTTGAAATGATTAGCTACTCGGGTGCGGATTATGCTCGATGTAAAATAGATAGAAAGAGCACTAGTGGCACTTGTCACTTTCTAGGACACTCAATAGTCTCTTGGTTTTCTAAAAAGCAAAATTTCATAGCATTATCCACAACTGAAGCTGAATACATAGCAGATGGAAATTGTTGTGCACAAACACTATATATGAAACAGCAACTAAAATACTTCAATCTTAAATATCAAACAATCCCAATTAAGTGCGACAATACAAGTGCTATAAACATTTTAAAGAATCCAATATCTCACTCAAGAACAAAACACTTTGACATTAGACATCATTTCTTGAGAGATAATGTTCAAAATGGAGAAATAACTCTTGAGTTTGTCAATACAAATGATCGATTAGCTGATATATTTACAAAACCACTTTTAGAAGATCAATTTGTATTTATTAGACAAGAATTAGGAATGTTACATATATGTGAAGTCAACTAGAAGAGAAAACAGAGAAATATACACGCACCCTACATGGCAAGCAACTGCCAGCTGAGAGGCAAGTGCCTAATAGGCTACTGCCTATTGAAATATAACTTAGTAGGTGCCTAACTCTTTGAAGATAGGCTCCTAAAGAGTAGCGGCCTAGTTTTAAAACATGCGAGAAACATCTCTTTTTAAACCCCAGCCGCTTGTCTACTCTTCTCCACCTCTCCAAAAATATTTTCTCTCTTTCCTTCCACTCAATCGTCCTCCTCCTCAAAACCTTCCCTCACTCCATCACCACTTCAGCACATCAAAACCTAAACCTCCTCAACCTAGGTTTTTTAGGTTTTCAAATAACTTCTCGATATGCCGAGAACGAAAATAGTCGGGCACAAGGACAAGGCTTCCTCCTCTCACCCAGCAAGCAATGATGGAGTTGAGAAATGGCTTGTCTCCTCGCATGCAAAATCATTGTATCGAAACCACATCTTAACCATGGATCCAAAATTTGGTAAAGTCCTAGATATTCCTTTCTTCGAATCAGATTTTCCCGAAATCCTTGCATTATTCAAAGACATTGGTTGGGATAAGTTCATTAAACATCAAGCCAAAGGATATTATCCTGATTTTAAAAAAAAAATATTCTACTTAAACTTGGTGAAAAATGAAGTAGGCATTTCCATTGATCTCCTAGGAAAAACAATTACCCTCACACCTCAATCATTGGGCAAATTACTTTGTATAAAAAGCGGTGAATTTGAGTGCAATCCCATTGAAAAACAATGAACTATGGAGCAAGGATTCACTCCACAAAAATTCTTGCCACTTGTGATGAACAATCCCCCCATTTATTTTGGAAATCCTCGACTCTATAAGCAACTCAATTTACAAGCTCAAATCCTACACAAGCTCATTGCCTACAATATTCTTCCTAGAGCTAGATCATATGACCATGTTTCATTCTTAGACTATTTTATAATGTTGTGCCTGCTTAAGGGGAAGAAATTGGATTTATCAAACTTAATGCCTAAGTGGATGGTTATGAAGATAGAAGCACCTAGACTTGTACTTCCCTATGGAGGAATCTTATCTTTGGTCTTCGCTCACTATCAGGTCCTCACACCCTCTTCCAAACTCGTGAAAAGAACCCATTATGATCTATTCTCCTCCACTACTCTAAAATTGATGGGCCACAAAAAAAATACACCCAAGGATGGTTGTATAGAGGGAACAGGCCAGCACAACCAAATCTAGAGAAACCTAATCCTGCTCCTGAAGAAGTTGATATGCCTGCATGGTTCCTTCGTTTCTATCAGCACTACTCTAGTTTTAGCACTGACATGAGGGTAGGACTTACTTCACTTCAATAAAAAGTCTCAAATATGGACACTAAGTACTCCTCACTAGATCAGTGCCTTGACAAGCTAGAACAGCATCTCACTAGTTCCTCCCGGGGTGCAGCCCACATGGATATCAGTTCAGCACCTCCTAGTGATGCTAAATCCAATGAAGAATCAGAGGAAAAGGAGGAAAGTGATGAAGCTTCTGACAAAGACTATGTTGAAGCAACGAAGGATGAAGATGATGCTTCTAAGAAGGCTCCAAAGAAAAAATGTTGCTAAAGATAGTGCTACAAGATCTGATGCTTGATTGTAATTGTCTATGATGTTTTGTAATCTTTTAAAACTATGAATTTTGTTCACATTTTTCTAGATGTATGGTACACTTGCTCTATAAATGGTTGTCTTTCTCCTTTTTGATTGATGTCAAAAGGGGGAGTATGTGTATGAGCAAAAGAAAATATGGTATGATGGTATGATGAAATATGAATATGTTTATGTTTATGATATCTTATATGAGAGAATATGTTTATATTATGAGCATGCATAATGAAATGATAAATTTATAAAATATTGATGAGCATGATGACATTTTAAGTTATGAAACGAATGTTATAATGAAATCATGTAAAATATGCAATTGTGCTACAATGCAACTTTCATGTTTACTCTTATGCTTATTGCAAGGGGGGGGCTTTATAAAGGTTCACCTATTTTTTCTCTTTATTTTTCATCATCAAAAAGGGAGATATTGTTGGCCTAAACAAGGCTTATGACTCTTAATTTTGATGATAACAAAGTAAGGTTATTTAATATTCTTCAAAGTTGTGATATTTCAAGAAAAACAGATATTGAAGTCAAGCATACTTCATATGGTCAAGTGATCAAATTTTGAAAGCTCATATCAAATTGAAGATCAATATTGGAAGCTTAAGGAAAAATGAAGTTTAGGATTTAAAAGAACTCAAAACAACGATTTCATGAAGATTCTCAAAGAGCTCGAGAAATGAAGAGAGTTAATAGGAAATATATTGTAAGTACTTCAAGTAGATTCATATATAAAACTTCTTTTTGAAGCTCATTAGGTATAAAGAGACTTAGAGACCTTATTTTAAACCTGGGAACATATTTTCGAAGAAAACAAATTAACATTCCAAGAATTGAGAAGCAAAGAGAGTTAGTACAAAAATATATTAAAAACCAGAATTTTTGTTCTGACAGGAGCCTGACTGAAAATAGTCAGTAGGCTACCAATTAAGTGTTTTTAAAATACTCAGACAAAAGGTCGTCAAGCTACTTCCTGGACCTTGACAGGAACTTGACGAGGTATTTTGAGAAGCATATCCAAGTTTCATCAGACTGCTCTCACCCTTCTGCCTGTTTTCTAAAATTGAGAAATTCAGTGACAGGTGCCTAATCACAAGGTGATAGGTGACTGCCACCCTATTTCTTGTGAAAATTAACTGTGTAACTTATTGATATATGCCTAACTAAAAGCTCTCAGGCTACTATCATGCAGCAAATTTTAAATTTTATAACGAACATATTTTTGAAAAATAGATTGCTTGGGGCTCAAACCTGTTCGAAACTTGGACACTACTCCAAGTAAACTTGGGGATCAAGTTAGACACATTTATAAATCTATAAATACACTCAAGGCCAATGAATTAAGATACCAAGAATCAATTACAGCTCTCATACTCTCTCAATTGTTCTCAAACTCTCAAAGGCTCTCTCACTCTCATCTTGTGCACGAATCCTACTGAAGTACTGCTGTCTTTCATCACTAAAATTGTGCATCAAGTTCTAAATCTTTCATCCATTGAAAGAACCATTTGGTTATATACTCTTGGAGCTTCAATTTGATTTTCATATTTGAATTGCTTTGAAGTATATAGATTGAATTTGTACTAATTAGCTCTTTTGAGAGCATCTCTTGTGATTGACTGACGGTTCGAGTGCTTGAATCGTTGGACCGAATGAGGGGATATCATTTGGAGAGGCACACTCTAGACTAATTGAAGGAGTGGTTGTAATGGTGTTGTTCCACCCAGAAAGGAACTAATATAGTGGAATCCTTTGGTAGTTTGCCAAAGGCGAGGACATAGGCTGGGGATAAGCTAAACCTCGTAAAGACTTGGTGTTATTCTCTACCCTACTCTTTACTTTCCGCACTATATTTCGATTTGTGAATGCTAAGTGCAGGTTTCAAGGCTTAAATACTAAATTTAGAGAAGACTCTTAATTTTTAGAAAGTACGTTTCAATTAACCTTTTGCGGAAATCCACAAGGGGGTATGTTGGTTAATTTGCGGAAATCTTGGTTAAGAGAGCACATTACAAACCAAAATCAACACAGGGCTTGCATATAAAATACAAGGCTGTTACTAAAAGCTGAAAGCATCAAGTTACAAATTCTTATCTTGGTTGTTGGTTTTAATATTGTGTGGTTGTTTGGATTGTTTAATTTTTCAGTAATTTGTGGAGTGTTTTGGTTGTGATTATAAATTGGTTGATTTACTTGAGATTTTGTTGTAAGTATACTAAAACAAGTAAGCAAAAAGTTGACAAAGAACTTAAAAATTTTAATTAACCCTATTCACCCCCTCCCCCTCTCGGGAATGTTATTCTTCTTTCAAAAGATTGCGAAATGATTTCGAAAGCACCCTTACTCTACTGAGCATGATTTCATATCATATTAGAGGACATGTTTTAGATCTTTAACGTTATACATCTTTGCTTGTATTTAAAAGTATTTTATTATGTACAAAAATGGTTTTTATTGTAACGGTTGGGTTCAACCCAGAATTAAACTGGGGAGTCTTAGCCCCATAAGTGAGACCGGTTCGGTTCAGTCTAAAAATTGAATTGGGGTGTTTCAATTCCATAAGTGAGACCAATTCAGTTCAGCTTGAAAATTGAATTGAGATTTTCCTCGCCCTGTAAGAAGAGGATGTAAACGGCTTCTGCTCCGCCCATTTAAGTGAACACGTTTAATGGAATCCTTGAGGGGTATGCCCAAGTCAAGGATGTAGGCTGGTTTGGCCGAACCTCGATAACAAATATGTGTGTCACTCTCTCTATCTTATTTAAATTCCTGCACTTTATTTTCAGCATGTGTATGAATGTTTATTTGATATCATAATTATTTGCATACACACATTTGATTTAAATTATACTGCATACGTGTATGTCTTCATTTATCATTTTATTATTTTACATACAAGCGTGTATATTGGATGGGTTATGATTTGAGGTGAATCAACGAAATGCTTAGTTAGCCAAAAAGTTTTTAAAACCCAATTCACCCCCCCCCCCTCCTTTTGGGATCACACCATTTCCAAACACCCCAACCTGGGTCTTCCGGGAAGCACTATGTCTCTCCTCCTCCACCTGGACGAGACAACAGGGGGGGCCTTATCAAACTAATGACTAACCCCACAGACCAAAAAGTGTCCTTTTCTGTGAGTTTTGTCCCCACTCACACACTTCTTGAGAAAACTTCCCAGAAGGTCACCTATCCCAAGATTACTCAAAGCCAAGCACGCTTAACCATGAAGTTCTTATGGGAAGTCTTCCGAGAAGAAGTTGCACCTTGTTGATATGGGTAGTAACATCAAATCCTTTTTAAGTCTTCTTCCATTGGGTATCACATTCTCCCCCACTTACAGAACGCAATGTCTTCGTTGCGAACCCACATTTCCAAACCCATCTCATCACACTTCCGGCTGGGTAATTGCTTTGATACCATTTTGTACTGCCCCAACCTGGGTCTATCAAGGAGCACTGTGTCTCTCCTCCTCCACCTGAACCAGACAATAAGAGGGCGGGTCTTATCGGACTAATAACTGGTCCCACAGACCAATACATGTCATTTTTAGTGTATTTTGTCTTCACTCACACACTTCTTGGGAAAACTTCCCCGAAGGCCACTTATCCCAAGATTACTCTAAGCCAAGCATGCTTAATCGTTGAGTTCTTATAAGAAGGCTCCTGAAAAGAAAGTTGCAGTTTCTTGATATGGGTAGTAACATCAAATCCTTTTTAAGTCTTTCTCCCACGGGTATCACGTATGTGGAATGAAAATGAGACAATTTTGCACACAATGAGTGCCAAGGACATAAGCACCTTGTTTTATACCTTGAACCATTATGAATCTGATAAAATATCTATTTATTATACAACTAGGGAAGTTTGGCTACTCTTGAAATATTATATAATGAAAATACTAACTTGTATGTTCATAAATGTGACAAGTTTGAAAATGATAAAATGGGCAAGGAAGATGTTGAAATATCAACTCAATGCATCATAACCGTTAAAGATAAAGAAAATGCAAAGGAGAAAGAGGAGGTACATTCTTTTCAAAATGAGCAACCCTCGTATAATAAGTTATAAAATGATTTAAATGAAATGCATGATGAAAGAGAAAACTATATTTTTCAGAAAATGAAAATGAGTTATTGAAAAAGGAAAATGAGATTTTGAAAGCTAAGATTAAGTCCAGTTCTCCTACAATTGAGCTCAGATTGGAAAATGAAATTTTCATAAAGAAAGTTGATAATCTAAACTTGGGCTTTTTCTCATGATAATACCCTTAAATTTGGAACTTAATTGAAATGTTTTTCTTAAAAAATGAAACTTGGGCTTTTTCTAATCTTTTAGGATTTTTCAAAATAAATTGCTTTTGCCCAAGGTTTCATCATATATAAGGGATTAAAATTTATTTTTTTAAATGTGTGTTTCCCTCAAATTGTTTGATATAATTGTTTATATAATATTTTTGTGCTATCTTTTGAAATATGATGAAAATTTGTAAATCTTGATTTATTGTTTGAAGATACATGAAAATTATGATGATGAAAATTTGAAGTTCTCTTAATGCTCATTGTGACACCCCATAATTATATTTTGAGTTGTATGCATTGATTTAGGGGATCATGCGTAAATGAATATTGTAATATGAATACTTTATTTATGCTTGAATATTATGTCTTTTTATTTTAAGGTATGAATACCCAATTGATTATTTTGGAATTTGAGCACATTGAATATTGTGACTGAATATATTGATAATGTGAAAGTTTAACTTAAATGAATATCATAACTTGGTTGAGCATATTGGATATATAATGTTGAGTTAAACATATGTATTAGGATGATGATATTGAAAAATTTTAAATGATGAATATGAATGTGATGAGCATGAGTTGAGCATATTTTTTGTTTATTGTATTTATGCAATATTGAATATCTAGTTATGAATATTTGAGCATATTGAAATATTTTTGTGAATGCTTTTATGAATTTGATGTATGAAGAATTTTTTCACCAAAATTCCTTTTGATTTTGATATTTTCCAAGGGGAGGCAAGCATGTGTTAAGAGAAATCTTTTTTAAAACATGAGAATGTTTTGAATCATTGTGAAAATGAATAAATGAATTTTCAAAAGAATTTTGAATAATGTGATTTTTTATGAAAATTGGATTTTGAAAATGTTTATTTAAGTTTGAATTGTGATACATTTTACAAAATTCATATTCCCCCAATTTTTGTTTGATATTGACAAAGGAGGAGATTATTTTTTTCAAGCATTGCAAATTTGTTTTTAAGTTAATTGTTGTCAATTTTATTTATTTTTTTACTTATGGTTGTTGGCCTAACAAGGCTTATAATCTTATTTTGATGATAACAAATCAAATGAACTTAAACATATTTGATTAAGTGAAGTTTCGGGACTCAAGTGATCAAGTGATTCAAGTGTTTTAGATCAAGATCAAGTGCTTGACATGTCTTTTGAAGGCTTGAACTCAAAGATAGTAGACATAATGAAGTTAAAGACTATTGAAACTTGATGTCAAGATAAACATGAAGACTTAGTGATTAGAAAAGTCATAGTCTTAAGAATTCTTATGAAGTATTTCATAAATTCCAATTTAAATGGTTGAAGCTCTTAGGAACTATCATAATATTGACTTAGAGACCAATTTTTTAAATGGATTAAGTTTTTCCAAGATCAAAGGGATAAAGTGTTGAAAATCAAAGATTTTTTTAAAATTGTAAGTTCAGGCAACTGACCTTGTTAGATTAGTTGACTAACATTTTTATACGTTTTTAAGTATGCAAATAGAACTGCATCAAGTGACTGACCATTAAGGCTCAGGCAATTGACCCAATATTGACTTTCAGAATACGCTGTAATTTTAAGGCACAGGCAACTGATCATTTTGCATTAGAGGACTGACCTTCATGTTTTTAAATTTTAAAACAGCGAGGAAAGTTTCCAAATTTGATTACTTGGGCCTCCAAACTTTGTGAAAACTTGGGAAACGCTCTAAGAAACTTGGGGAATACGAAAATTAACTTTTTCTATCTATAAATACATGGTAAACCTAAAGATCAAACATACCTACAAGCAGCAATCAATATAAATTCTTTTTACTCTTCAAAACTTTTTTGCTCAAATATTTTCTGAAGTCTTGCTGTGTTTGTGCAAACATATAACCTGCGTATATGATTATTTAACACTTGCTAAATATTTAGAGTTGCTAAAGTTTCTTACGTTGAGCCATATTTGAAATCAGCACACTATATTGATTGATTGATTGAAAAATCATATTATCAAATAATGAAGCTCACTGAATTACTGAATTTATTTCATATTTAAAACCAAGAAACATATTAATTATCATTATTTGGTTGTTAAGTGGTTTGACAAATTCAGAAGTAATCTTGAATATTGATTTTACTACACTGCTGAAGTTAATCTTACTCTATTAATTAAAGGAAACTTTTATGTCTTGTAAAATCAAATCTCTGAAAATTATTTTTTCTAACTATTCATTGATTGAAAGAAAATTCAAATTTTGAATATTCTAAGATTTTATTCAAGCTAATCTTTATCATTATTCATTCATTAAAGGATTGGACTTGGTTTAGTTATTGTCTTAACTTAAAAGGATTGTCGGCTATGCTTGTAGGGTTGCAACTCAATATCATTGTGATTGTGTGATTGCTGAATATTAATTCGTTGGGTTAATTCTTAAATCAAGCAATTTGTAGAAAAAAAATTTTAAAGAAATTTTTATAAACCCAATTCACCCTCCCCCCTCTTGGGATTACACCTTACTTCTCAATTGGTATCAAAGCGCTAGGTTGTAGTAAATCTTAATTTAGAAGCTACATAGAGATTCATATGGCACACCTAGGTATATCCCTCTTTGCCGAAGGCCAATCCTCTTCTAGACCACCCATCTTCTGTGGTGTCAATTACACTTTTTGAAAACAATGAATGAGAATTTACTTGCAAACTATGGATTGGAGAGCTTGGAAAGTAGTCACACATAGTGACATCATCCCTACTAAAAACGTAGACAACAAAGACATACCTAAGGAAGAAAAAGAGATGACTGATAATGACCTAAAGATGTTACAAATAAATTCTAGTGCAATGAATGCACTATATTTGCCCTTGATGTAAATGAATTCAATAGGATCATGACATGTAAATCAGCTAAAGAAATATGGGATAAACTTGAAGTAACTTATGAAGGAATGGTTGACATAAGAGATAGTAGAATTGATATGATTACTAGCGAGTATGAAGCATTTAGAATGAACTCTGAAGAAACCATCACTAGTATTTACACTAGGTTTACCCATATTATACACTTTCTTAATGCATTAGGGAAAAACGACTCTACCTATGAAATGATTCAAAAAATTCTTAGAGGACT
Organism: Malania oleifera; assembly: GCF_029873635.1. Classification (NCBI taxonomy): domain Eukaryota; kingdom Viridiplantae; phylum Streptophyta; class Magnoliopsida; order Santalales; family Ximeniaceae; genus Malania; species Malania oleifera. The sequence continues at coordinate 25,742,472 of NC_080423.1, forward strand.
TCCACCTATTTTTGAACCTAAGGCCACTACAATAACGGAAGGAAGGAGCTTGAAAAATACCTCCCTAGATGAATTAATAGGATCATTCCTCACATATGAGATGGCAATAAATGAAAGAACTAAAGAAAAATCTAAAACCAAGGAATCCATTGCTTTTAAAACCACAAATGAAAGTTCTAGCGATGAAGATGAAGAGAAAATGAATGAAAATGATGTAGCCCTCATAAGCAAGAGACTTGTAAAAATCCTTAGAAAGAAGAATAAATTTACAAGAAAATTTCAGGACTCCAAATCAAATAAAGGAGAAACTAATAAAAAGGAAATAAGGAATGAACCTCCTAAGTGCTATAATTGCAAAAAAGTAGGCCACATAAAATCGGACTGTCCACAGCTTAAGAAGGATTCTAAGAAGAAAAAGAAAAAGGCAATGAAGGTCATTACATGAGATAATATAAGTTCCAGTAGTTCAAAAAGTGAATCAAGTGATAAAGAGGTTGCTAACGCTTGCCTTATGGCTTGGGATGATGATAAAGAACAAAATTCTTCGTCCAAATCTTTTGATTATACATGCAATGAATCTCATGACTATTCATCTGATGAATTCAATGATGAGAGTATGTCATCTTATGAAGAACTATAAAATGAACTATTCAAGATTCATAAGATCTTAGTTAAAGTAACTAAACGATACTCTTCATTGAAAAATAAGAATGAAGTTGTAATGAAAGAATTGGAATCCAAAAATCTTACTGAAAGAGAAATGGATTTAAAAATTAAAAATTATAAAGCAAGAACGAAAAAGTGATGAAAGAATTGGAAGATCTAAGATCCCAATCTTCTATGGAAAATGAGAAAGATCTATATATATCTAAACTAAAAAAGTAAAATTGAGAATCAAGCCAAAATCATCTACAATTTCACTAGAGGAAAGGAAAACCTTGATAAAATGATTGGATCACAAAGAATGTCTTTAGATAAAGAAGGCATAGCATTCAATGGGGTTGAGAACACAAGGAAAAAGAACCTCTACATGGGGTACTTTGTAATAGCCTCCAAAAACTATGCAAGCACCTCCTCAAATGCTTACACTCACACCATATGCTTCCTATGTAAGAAGAAGAGACACATAAAGTTTGAATGTCCATTAAAGAGAAAAAGTGTGAAAACTAAATACGTTTAGAGAATAAAAGAAACATCTCTCATTAAACCATTAAGATCCAAGAAAGTATGGGTACCAAGATGACAGCCTAGTTCACAAACTAAGGACTCCATAAATCTTAAGAATAGTCATTCCCTTTTTAGGAATTAAGAAAGCTAAATTTGTACTAAAATAAAAAGGGATGGGAATGCCTCCATAGCCTAGAAGGGTTCAAGGTAGCCTAGTCAAATATAAGAAGAGATTTAGTGATGACTATAAGTGTGCTCTGATAGTAGATAATTGAGATGCCTACTATAATAGAGACCCTGAAAAGATGAGTGAAATGAGGAATCTAATGCAAACTTGACTATGCATATCATGGTAAAAGATTCATTATATTAGCTATAGCTAAAGGAATGAGATAGTATAACCTAGAAAGTTCATCTCCCATGGACAAACATAGGTAACCTTAGTTGAATTGTTAAAGATGATTTATGAATACTTAAAATTAAAAGCAATGCATATGTTGATCCTTACAGAAAATTATAATTTAGAAGAACAAATAAATAGAGACATGATTGATTGATTAAACACTGAAAGAAGCTCAAAGTGAAAAATCTAAAATTTATTATCAAATGAATCAACAAGTGTAGGAGCAATGAAATTGCTTTCAAATATTCATAGCTTATGGCTGAATCAAGAAGAAAAATACATCTAAGTAAGTTTTACCTGTGTTTATATAAGTTAGTAAATCAAAATAGCCTGAAAGCCTTCAAAAGCTGCTACTTAGAAAGTCAGAAAAGTCCACAAATACCAAGAAGGAAATTCTCCTTGTTCAATCAATGAAAAATCACTTAATCAAAATTAATACAAGGATATTGAACAAATTGAAATGGATCATGAAAATCTTAAGGATAAGTTTCTGAACTTATTAATGATTATTATATTGAAACAAATGAACATAAGAATAACGTTGTTGGCCACCATCAGAGGATGAATTGTACAAAGCTTAAAAAGTTTTAAATTCAAAGAGTTATATGCAACAAAATGCTAATTTGGGAAGAAATATGAAATTTGAATGTTCATATGCAAAATAATCAAAGGAGAGAATATTTGAAGAAAATTAGGCTTATTGCACAATAGAGAAGTTGTTTAAAGAGAAAATAGGATGTATAGCTAAGAATATATTGAAAGGCAAGTAAGGCTAGGCTATTGAAAAATAAGTCATAGTCGATTGAACTCTCTATAACTTTCTCAGTTTGCAGGTTTAGAAATGTCAGGCGACTGATCCTCTGAGCCTTTGTCAAATGACTCGCTACTGTCCGGGTAAAAATAAAATGCACTAAAATTGTCAGGTGACTAACCCTTGATATCAGTCAACTGACTGACGGTGCTTTGAATATCGAACGTGCGCAAAACCCTAACTTTTCAAAACCCCAGGCACCTGACCCTATTTCTCTCTTCACCTCCATTATTCTCCTTTGATTCCAAGTGCTCCTTCACTCAAGATCCTCCATTTAATCTCTGAAGAACATCATCCTACTTCATTCTCATCAGATTTTAAAGGATTTCACTGTTCATATTTTCTGAAATCATCATGCCAAGAATGAAAAATATAGCATCAAAAGGTTCTACTTCGGGGAAGGATGACAACTGCACTATCGAGAAATGGCTTGTAGCTCCACACGCAAAGCGGATATATTAAGAGCATCTTCGTTCAACTGAACCTATTCTTGGTGAAGTCCTAGACACTACTTTCTTTGAAGAATAATTTCCCAACATTTTACCCATGTTTAGAACCTTAGGATGGAAAAAGTTTATTACTTATCAGGCTAAAAAACTATATCCGAACTTGATCAAAAATTTTTATGCAAATATGGTAAAAGGAGACATTGTAAGAACCCGACCCGAGATATGTAGATTGAATAAAAGAGAAAAAGGTAAAAAGGTAAATTAGCAAGCTTTGTCAATGAAGCCATTGTTCTCGTTGACGAAGACCCTCATACTCTTCGTCGCCAAAATTTAGAGCCTCATCGACGAAGAGATACGGAACGAGTTGTAAAATATCGAAATAGGGTTCGTCGCTGAAAGAGCCAGTTCATCGACAAAATGTGTAGATGATTTGTCGACAAAGGCGCCATCTCGTCGACAAATTGGACTGGGTCAACGGCCTATAAATAGGATATTTTGTTGCTTCATTGCTAAGAAACCTCAAAACCTCTCTCTCTCTCTCTCTCTCTCTCTCTCTCTCTCTCTCTCTCTCTCTCTAGAACTAGTGAAATCTCTCCTTCTCTCTTCGATTCTTCTCTGTTCGTTGCTTGATTCAACAATCCGGAGTTACTACATGGGTCACGAGAGGAATCTCTACGCTTTTAGAAGATCGAAAATTAATTTCAAGGATTTTTAGGTTTTGACCCAAAACCAAGGTAAGGGTCTGATTTTAGTTTCGTTTTGGTATATATGTAGTAGTAAGAATTATAGTGAAGTATAGTTCTTAGATGTTTAGGTTTTGGGAACTCAGTTCGTAGTTTTTGAGTCGTAGAGTTCGGGTTTGTGGTGTTCGGGAAAAGGTAAGGGGATTCTATCTATATCAGTTATTTTTGAAATCGGGATCAGTAAACCTATAGTTTACGATCGTATATCTGTTTTGGCTACTTATTTGGAAAAATCTAGGATTTTCGGGTTACAGTTTTGGGAAAATTTGGGGTTTCGGGTATCATCTCTATTTCGGTTGGAAAATCATGTGTTGTATAAAATGGTAGTAATGGGATGATCGTACTTGTATTTTTATTAAACTGTATTTCTCGAACTGAAAACGATATGATTTGTGTATGCTCAAATAAGTGAGCAATAAACTGTTGTATGTAAAATGTTCTAGGTTTTGTAAAACAGTTAGGGGCGGCTAATTATCGTACGCTGATGAGTATAGGAACATGAGTTCCAAAATTGTTCCAGGTTTTATAAAACAGTTAGGGGCGGCTAATTATCGTACACTGATGCCATGCTCGGCTAATTACCGTGGGCAACAGTGTCTGACTCTATATCTGAGGGTGTGAAATATCGCATGTTTGTTCCGGCTAGTTACTAATGGGTGTGATTGAACATTGTACTAGAAACGATATCGCTGTGAGGCTTCAATTATTGTAGGGTATCGTGTGCTTGAGTGTGATGACACAGATCGTATATTTGGTATCGTATGTACCCAATCTTGATTGTGAAAATACTGGAACTGTATCGTGTTATGTTTTTTGTTGAAATAACACTTGTATGCCACACACTAATATAACATGTTTTCTTCCTTACTAAGAGGTGTCTCACCCCGAATATACAAATGTTTTTCAAGTCCTTCGGGTAGCCGAAACTAGCATCCTAGCGTTCGGGAGGGTGGGTGTCGGTTGGCTACGTAGAGTACTTGTGTAAATACGGATTTTGTAACCAGGTTGTCATTATTGAGTTTTGTAGACACCCGGGATATGTATGGTATTTTGGAGCCTAGACTCTAGTCATGGATAAACTCTAGTATGGTACGATGTATGTATTAGGAAGAATATTTTCGCTGCGTATTTGATGTGTATGGATATGTATGTGAATATGTATAGGGTGTACATGTACCCCACGGGGTCGGACCCTTATTCAGTGTGATATCATGTATGTTTTAAATGATACAGAGACATGTTAGGTTACTAAATCACATTTGGGACCCATCTGCCAGTTCAGGGCGTGACAACTTAGTATTAGAGTTAACCAAGTTGTTAGGTCTCGTAGACTTGGTTAGGCGTAGCTATGTGTACATACCATAGTATAGGATGTAGGAAATGGGTAAAGTAGGTCGAGGGTTGTTTTGTTGCTAAACGGGGACTCATTGGCGGTGTTCTGTGTTTTTCCTGAAATGACGATTTCAGTAAAATCACGACAAGCCATTGATGGTTTTGTGCGGGTGTGGTAGGACAGACTTGGACCCATGAGAGTAGTAGTTGACATGATTAGCTTTCAATGATTGTGTTAATTGTGTAGGATATAGGAATTCTAACCGATTTCTATCTTATTTTCAGAATGGAGCCCAAAGATAACAACTTGGAAAGTAGTTCTGAAGGGACTGCGAGTGATGGGTCTCATTCTGTGCCTCAGGGTTTATTGAGGCAGGTTATGCTAGAGATCGGGCAAAGTGTTAGGAGACGTGATCACTCTCCTACTACTACGGGTTGTACCATAGAGAGATTCACTTACATGCACCCTCCGACGTTTACAAGAGGACCCGATTCGATAGTGGCATAGAACTGGGTGCAGAAGACCAAGAAGGTATTGGAAGTTCTGCACTGCACTGACCAGCAGAAGGTTCTCTATTCTACCTTTCAGTTGGCAGGAGAAGCGGAGAGATGGTGGATAGTGGTGAGTCTTCTTGCGAAACAAAAAGCTAGTCCATCTGGTATAACTTGGAGCCGCTTCAAGGAGGTATTTTTTGAGAGATACTTCCGACTTCCACTCGTGATGCAAAGGTTGATGAGTTCTCGAGCCTGACCCAGGGAACCCTGAAGGTGTAGAGATATGCTACTAGATATATTGAGCTATCTTGTTTCGCGTCGTATTTGATCTCGAATGAGTACGAGAAGACTCGGAAGTTTGAGAAGGGTCTAAGTAAGGACGTCTATAGGCTTGTAGGTATGTTGTAGATTCGAGAGTTCTCTATTATGGTGGACAAAGCCATCATAGTTGAGGCTGACCTCCAGGGGGATGAGGTGGTACAGGAATAAAAGAAGAGGCCAGTATCTTCTAGTTTTTAGACTGGTCCTCGATAAGGACAGTGGAAGAAGAAGAAGAATTATAGTTCAGGTTGTCACTAGAATACCGAACGGCAGGGTTCGCAGGGGGATTCGTCTTCCGCACCATGCACCAGATGCTGTAAATGGCACAATGGTGAATGTCAGCCATTTTGGGGTAACTACTACAACTGTGACAAGTCGGGCCACATATCCCGAAACTGCCAGGCACAGAGGAGTGATATGTCTGCATAGAGCTAGAACCGTAGGAGTAATCAGATGCCTCAGAGAAACTATCAGGTAAACATGGCTCCAGCGAGGGTGTACTCTTTTACTCCAGTAGATACGGAACATGCGGGGAACATGGTGACAGGCACCATGTTATTATTTTCAAATAGAGATGTCATTTTATTTGATTTAGGAGCAACCTATTCTTTTGTATCTTCAAGTTTTGTGAAACTATGTGGGGTTGAAACCCAAGTGATGGATGAGTGGTTGTATGTGGCTACACCGACTGGGAGTGTAACGATGTGTAGTAAGATGCTGGGAACTACCTAGTGGTTATTCAGGGAAGGCTGCTACCAGGAAACCTAGTAGTGTACGACATGTGTGGATTTGATGTCATACTGAGGATGGATTTGTTATTCTCTAGTTATGCAATGATTGATTGTCGTAGGAAGGCAGTACCGTTCAGACCTCCTAGGGAGCAGGAGTGTGAGTTCGCGGGATCGTGTGTGCGTTCAACACCACAGATTCTATCAACTACACAAGCGAGAAGGTTACTCTTGGACGGTTGTCAGGGGTACCTAACTTGTGTGAAGGAACCACCTCAGGATGATTTGAAACTTGAAGATATCCGAGTGGTTAATGAATTTCCAGATGTATTCCTGAAATACATACCAGGTTTACCTCCTTATCATAAGGTGGAGTTCGCTATTGATCTGCTTCCAGGTAAGGCGCCGATTTCTAAAGCTCCATACCGGATGGCTCCAGCTGAACTTAGAGAGTTGAAGGAGCAGTTGCAGAAACTACTAGACAAGGGCTTTATCAGACCTAGTGTTTCACCCTGATTAGCTCTAGTATTGTTTGTGAAGAAGAATGACGGATTGATGCGAATGTGCATTGATTACCATGAGATCAACAAGGTAATAGTGAAGAACCGATACATGTTGCCTCGTATAAATGATCTGTTTGACCAACTGCAAGGAACGCAAGTCTTTTCAAAGATCGATCTACGGTCAAGGTATCATCAGGTGAGGGTTAGGACTGAGGATGTTGCAAAAACTGCTTTCCGAACCAAACATGACCACTATGAGTTTTTGGTCATGCCCTTCAGGTTGACTAATGCTCCAACGGTATTTATGGATCTAATGAATAGGGTTTTCCATGAATACCTAGATCATTTTATAGTGGTGTTTATCGACGATATTATTGAATATTCTAAGAGTTCGGAAGAGCACGGAGACCATTTAAGGTTGGTACTTCAGGTACTATGGGAGAAGAAGTTGTATACTAAGCTGAAGAAATACGATTTCTAGCTAAATCAGGTCGCGTTTCTAGGCCGTATCATGTTGAAGGGTGGTATCTCAGTTGATCCTAGTAAGATAGAAGCAGTGGTTGACTTGGTGAAACCAAAGAACATACAAGATGTTTTGAGTTTCCTAGGACTGACTGGGTACTACCGGCAGTTTGTGGAGGGATTCTCTAAGTTATCTAACCCTCTGACATGGTTGATGAGAAAGGGTTTGAGATTTGATTGGACCGACGAGTTCGAGCAGAGTTTCCAGGAGTTGAAACACCAACTGATCACTGCTCCAGTTTTAACCATCCCATCTGGGGATAGTGGTTTTGTGATATACAGTGATGCATCATTGAAAGGGTTGGGATGTGTGTTAATGCAATAAGGGAAAGTAATTTCTTATGCTTCTCAGCTACTCAAGCAGTACGAGAAGAATTACCCCATGCACAATCTGGAGTTGGTGGCGGTAGTGTATGCGTTGAAGATCTAGAGACACTACTTGTATGGTGAACAGTGTAAGATCTTCACGGACCACAAAAGTCTTAGATACTTTTGCACACGGAAAAAGTTAAACATGAGGCAGAGGAGGTGGCTAGAACTGATCAAGGACTACGATTGCACAATTAGCTATCATCCGGGGAAGGCTAACGTGGTAGCTGATGCGTTGAGTTGGAAGTCAGAGCACGCATCAGTATCTGCAGTAGTAGGTCAGCATCATATCACACGAGATCTAGAGATTCTTGGCATGGAGTTGGTGGATGGTAATCATGAGGTTTTCATTGCTAGCTTTGTGATCCAGCCGATGTTATTTGAGAGGATTAAAGTCTTGCAGGCTAATGATGTGGAGTTAGTAGAGGTTGTAGAGAAAGTGCAGCGAGGGTTGGTTACATATTTTAACATCTTTGAGGGAGGTGTGCTAAGGTTTGGAACCAAGTTGTGTGTTCCAAATGAAGAGGGGATAAAGAGGAAGATCCTGGAGGAGGCGCATCATTCTTTGTATATGGTACATCCGAGTAGTACAAAATGTATCGGGATTTGCGCAAATCTTTGTGATGGAGTGTCACGAAAAGGGAGATTGCTCGGTTTGTCGAGCAATGTCTGACGTGTCAGCAAGTGAAAGCTAAACATTAAAGGCCAGCAGGGCCGTTGCAGCCATTGAGTATTCCGGAGTGGAAATGGGAGTACATCTCCATGGACTTTGTCACTGGGTTACCACCAGCGCTACACAGGCAAAATGTCATCTGGGTAATCGTGGACAGGTTGACTAAATCTACTCACTTTGTACCGATGAAGGTTAGTTACTCTTTGAATAGGCTAACAAATTTGTACGTGCAAGAGAAAGTCATAATGCATAGGGTAGTGGTGTCCATAGTTTCATATCGAGACCCGAGATTCACTTCTCGATTCTAGAAGAGCTTACAGGAAGCACTGGGAACGAAGTTTACTTTCAGTACAACGTTCCACCCCCTGACTGATGAACAGTCAAAGACAGATCTTGGAGGATATGTTACGAGCTTATGTATTAGACTTCAGTGGTAGTTGGATCTAGTTTCCACCATTGGTAGAGTTTGCCTATAACAACAGCTTCCAAGCTAGTACCGGGATGGCACCGTTTGAGGCATTGTATGGTCAAGAGTGTCGATCTCCTCTGTATTGGGATGAGGTCGGTGAATGGCAAATATTGGGTCCCAAACTCGTACAAAAAGTTTCCAAGAAGGTCAGATTAATTAGGGATAGGATTAAATCAACTCAAAGTCGGCAGAAAAGTTACACAGATGTTCACTGTTATGAGTTAGAATTCGAGGTTAGGGGTAAGATATTTCTAAAAATTGCTCCGATGAAAGGGATGATGAAATTTGGAAAGAAGGGCAAGCTGAGCTCGAGGTATATCGAACCATTCGAGGTACTAGAACGAGTGCGTCCGGTGGCCTACAGGATTGCACTACCCCCAGCGCTCTCGAGGATCCATGATGTGTTCCATGTATCCATGTTGAGGAGGTACATGTCAGATCTGTTGCATGTGATTAGTTACGAATCTTTAGAGATTGAGGATGCTTTGGCGTGTGAAGAGATACCTGTTCAGATTCTGGACCGTAAAGTTCAAAAGCTACGTACCAAGGAGATATCATTAGTGAAGGTATTGTGGCGGAATCACGCAGTTGAGGAAGCTTCTTGGGAATTAGAGACGGAATACGCCGAAAACATTCACAGTTGTTCTAAGTAGTAGTTTTAGTACAAGGATTGGTATGGGTATGTATGTATGTAATATTCTGCTATTATAGTAATGTTGTGTGGTTAGTCTCTGGAAGAGTTTGGTAATATTGGGAGCTCCCGATACAGTGTATGTATGTAACCACGGTATTCCTTCATCATAAATGAGGGTATGTATGTATTTGGGACGGGGCTGCTATGTGGGTCGCCACCGGCTTTCCTAGAGTCGGGTATGCATTTGGGTATGTAGTTAAGTTGGTAAATAAGAGATTACAAATTTCAAGGATTAAATTTTTGTAAGGAGGGGAGGTTGTAAGAACCCGACCCGAGATATGTAGATTGAATAAATGAGAAAAAGGTAAAAAGGTAAATTAGCAAGCTTCATCGACGAAGTCATTGTTCTCGTCAACAAAGTCCCTCATACTCTTCGTCGCTGAAATTCAGAGCCTCAATGATGAAGAGATACCAAACGAGTTGTAAAATATCGAAATAGTGTTCGTCGACGAAGGCGCCGTCTCGTTGATGAATTGGACCAGGTCAAGGGTCTATAAATAGGATATTTTGTTGCTTCATTACTAAGAAACCTCAAAACCTCTCTCTCTCTCTCTCTCTCTAGAACCAGCGAAATCTCTTTTTCTCTCTTCGATTCTTCGTTGTTCACCGCTTGATTCAAAAATCCGATGTTATTGTGTGGTTTAGGGGAGGAATCTCTATGTTTTTAGCGAATCGAAAATTCGTTTCGAGGATTTTCGGGTTTTGACCCAAAACCGAGGTATGGGTCCGATTTCAATTTTGTTTCAATATATATGTAGTAGTAAGAATTAAAGTGAAGTATAGTTCTTAGAGATGTTTAGGTTTTGGGAACTCGGTTCGTAGTTTTTAAGCAGTATAGTTCGGGTTTGTGGTATTCGGGAAAAGGTAAGGAGATTCTGTTTATATCAGTTATTTTTGAATCGGAATCGGTAAACCTGTAGTTTACGATCGTATGTATGTTTTGGCTAATTTGGGAAAATATATCTAGTGAAAATAAAGGATTTTCAAGTTACAGTTTGGGGAAAATTTGGGGTTTCGAGTATCATCTCTATTTCGATTGGAAAATCATATGTTGTATAAAATGGTAGTAATGGGATGAACGTACCTGTATTTGTATTAAACTGCATTTCTTGAACTGAAAATGATATGATTTGTGTATGCTCAAATAAGTATGGAATAAATTATTGTATAAAAAATGTTCCAGGTTTTGTAAAACAGTTAGGGGCAGCTAATTACTGTACGCTGATGAGTAAAGGAACATGAGTTCCCAAATTGTTTCAGGTTTTGTAAAATAGTTAGGGGCGGCTAATTATCGTACGTTGAAGCCATATCTCGGCTAATTACCGTGGGCGAGAGTGTCCGACTCAATATCCGAGGGTATGAAATATCATCTGTTTGTTCTGGCTGGTCACCGATGGGTGTGAGTAGACATCGTACTGGCAACGATATCGATGTGAGACTTCGATTATTGCAAGGTATCGTGTGCTTGAGTGTGACGACACTAAATGTATATTTGGTATCTTATGTACTGAAACTGGATTGTGAAAATACTAGAACTGTATCGTGTTATGTTTCATGTTGAAATAACACTTGTATGTCACATACTAATATAACCTGCTTTTTACCTTACTGAGGGGTGTCTCACTCCAAATATACAAAATTTTTTCAACTCCTTCGGGTAGCCGAAACTAGCATCCTAGCATTTGGGAGCGTGGGTATCAATTGGCTACGTAGAGTACTTATGTAAGTACATATTTTGTGACCGGGTTGTCATTATTGGGTTTTGTAGACACCTGACATATGTATGATATTTTTGAGCCTAGACTCTTGTCATGGATAGACTCTAGTATGGTACGATGTATGTATTAGGAAGAATATTTCCGTTGCGTATTTGATGTGTATGGATATGTATGTGAATGTGTATAGCGTTTGCGTGTACCCCATGGGGTCGGACTCTCATTTAGTATGGTATCATGTATATTTTAAATGATACAGAGATAAGTTAGGTTACTAAATCACACCTGAGACGCATCCACGGGTTTCGGGTGTGATAGACATAGTAACTACTACCGAAGTCATAAGAAAAGCAATTGCCCTTACTCCACAGACCTAGGCAACAATTTTTAATATTCGACAAGGAGAGTTTGAATGCCCATCTTTTAGAAAGTCTTGGAATATGGCACAAGATTTCACTCCTGAAGAATTTCTTCCACTGGTCATGACTGAGGAACCTATCTATTTTGGTCATCCTCCATTATACAAACAACTCAATCTTCAAGCACAAATCCTACAGAAACTGATTACGTACAATATTTTGCCTCAAGTAGGATCACATGAATACATTTCATATTTAGATTGTTTTGTCATGTGGTACTTACTCAAAGGGAAAAAGCTTGATTTACCAAACTTAATTCTCAAATGGATGATCTCTAGAACAGAAGCTCGTAGAGTAATTCTTCCATATGGTGGCATTCTGAATCTCATATTTGCTCATCTAAACATCACTTCTCCATTTGAACTCTTCATTAAGCAAACCCATTACGATCTCTTTTCATCCACTACACTTAAGCAAATGAGTTATGAGAAACTTGATCAAGGTTGGTTTCCTAAGTACAATCGTTGACGACTACAGACTTAGGACCAACAACAAGAAGTTCCGTAACCAGCTCAGCAACTTGCTCCTCTGGTTGATGATGCACCTTCGTGGTTCCTTGCTTACAATCAACAATTTACTGGTTTTTGTGGAGAAATGTGATCTGGACTTAGCACACTTTAGGATAATTTTGCATCTCTTTAGGCTAACTACTCTTCACTAGATCAACGGTTTGGTCGTATTAAACAATATATGGCTGATTCTCATGAGTAAAGGACCCAATGGAGATAAAAGAAGCACAAACTGAAGATGAAGATAACAAAGAAGATGATGCTGAAGAAGGAGATAAAGAAGAAGGGGAATGAAATAAGAAATAGTTTTCCAAGAGGGTAGGTGGATTGGATTCTTTTAAATTTTAATGATTTTTAAACTTTTGATTTTAATACCCAGAAAACAAAATATATAAATGATAATCACACTTAAAAATACTAAAATTTAAATTCACAAGTCAATTAATGAAATCAAAGTAATTCAATCACTCAACCAAAAATTTTAGTATGCACTTCTCTTGATCAAGATTTCTGTAAATTAACCAATGTACTTTCTTTTGGGTTTCTGCAAACGGTTAATCAAAACGTACTTTTTAAATATCAAGTATCTTTGTTTCTTTTTCATTTAAAAAAAAACTGCAACCTGTACTTTTAAACCATACAACAATAGCAAGTAAAGAATATAAAGTAAAGCAGAGAGAAAGAAACAAGATTTTTACGAGGTTCGACTTCAACACAGCCTACGTCCTCGCCCTTGACAAAACACCAAAAGATTCCACTATATCAGTTCCGTTACCGACTGGAACAACACTTGTTTACAAACACTCCTTCTGTTAAGTTAGAGCCCGTCTCTCCAAACGACGATCCCTCGTTTGGTCCAACAATTCAACAACTCTGAATCGCCTAAGAATCAAGATAAAGAAATTTTGTGTACAAAAGAAAAACTCTCACAGCAGAGTAGATTAGTACAATAATCAACACAATGATACTTCAAAGTAATTCAAATATAAAAGAATTTGAAGTTCAATACTTAGTATGAATTACCAAATAATTTTCAAAAGATGAAAGATTCTGACTTTTGAAAACTTTACTTCAAAATATAAATCAGTAGCAAATTAGTAGTTTGGACACAAGAGAGTTTGAGAACCTTTGAGAACTTTGAATGCTTGAAAATTGCTTGATCTCAAAACCTTTGAAAATTATTTAATCTAAAAACCTTTGAAGGTTGCTTGATCTAAAAACTTTTGAAGATTACTTGATCTAAAAATTTTGAAGATTGCTTAATTTTAAAAACCTTTGAATATTGCTTAATGTTCAAAAAAACCTTTGAAGATTGGGACTATTTATAGATGTTTAGAAGCCATTCATTACTTCCAAAGTTTCCTCAAAATAGTTTCCAAGTATTTTAAAATAATTATGTCCAAAAACGTAGTTTAAAAATCTTTCCGTTGAGAGATTTAATGCCAACGTTCAAGTGGCAGTCGCTTGGCTTGTTCACGTAAGCGCCTGACAAGTCTACGCAATCATCTGTCTAGCTACTGATTTTTCGAAAAACCTTTTACTTAATTTGAAATACTTACATTTAGAACATCTTTGAAAAATATAATTCTTTAATCTTCAATCTTTGTTCTTTCATCATCTTTGTGGTTTCAATCTTTTCTTTGAACTTTTCACCAATATAACTTTATTCCTCATGCTTTTTGTAATCCATAAGCTTTATTATGTTCTTCAAGAATCCTTTGTAATCCATAAGTTTTATTATATTTTTCAAGAATTCTTTATAATCCATAGGCTTCCTTATGCACTTAAACTTTGTCACTTTCCTAAAAAACTTTCACTTGAACCATATTAAACATATCATTGATTTGTTATCATCAAAATAAAAATTATAAACCTTATTAGGCTAACAGTAAAGATGACGATGAAGAATATGATGATAATGCAGATACTAGAACTACTTAAATTTACTTTTCTTTGGTAGTATTTATCTTTTTACATGCTCTTTGCATGCTCCATCATATTCCTCCTATTTTTTATTTTTTATTTTTTGCTATTTGCCTTACCTTTTATATTGTTCTTCATATCTTACTATTTTTAATTAATGTCAAAAAGGAAAGAATTTTTAGATAAAAATTGAGCTAATATGATATTTAGCATAATTCTATATTATATGTATTGAACATGGTATCATTGAGCTTAATTTTGAATACTAATATTGTTAGCTTTTTGAGTCTGATCTCTAATTTGATGCTGCCGAAATACCAATATCTTATATGTGTACAGAGTATGTGAATGAATCTTTTTACAAACACACACACAAGGAAAGGAAATGGAAGTCATACAAGACTTAGCTCACATCATATAGCATATTCCATAAAAAATCCAGAACAAAAGAAAAAGAAAAAGGCATGTATTTCTATTGTAAATACATTTTTTAATTTTTAATTTGATCTGTAATATAATGCATAACATACATGATGTGAATGATAAGCTCAAAATAGTCGTAAACTGATCTAACGGCCAACACTTTACACAGAAACTCATTTCTTAAATAACTAATCGATTGACATCGAATTTTTTAAGCTTAATTAAAAAACCTACACCATGAATTAATCTTAGGACACAAAATCTTTCAAAAAAAATACCTCACTTAAAAACCATACTCAATTCATTTAATGGAAAATTTTGTTAAAGTTAAAATGAGAAAGCAAAATAGAAATTTCACTTATCTAACCATTACAAAATCTTTTGCTCATGATCAACCAAACTAAAAAGTTGACCGAAGTCAAAGTTTCAATTAATCAAACCTATGGCATTATAGTTGTCATGTTGATTGAACCGTTTGAGAGTCATCATTTTGACTTTGCACAATCAACCGTTCCGAAATAGCCTAAGAAAGATTTAAATTCAAGATTTAAATCAAGGCCAAGTTCGTTTAACCAAGGTAAGGTTTAAATTCAAGATTTAAATCACCTATGGAAAGATTTATTTACTATGTGCTAAATTTTAAATCTTGAATTTAAAATTAACAAGGTAAGATGCAAAATAGTATTATATTTCTTTTGAATCAAAGCATATCTAAATTCATGTCTATTTACACTACCTAAAATCTCATCTTCAATTATCCAATCGAACTGAAACACAAAAAGTATCATTCTCTTTCTCTTCGCTTCTCTTCGTTAAAAAAAACACGAGTACCACTTAGTAATCCAAACAACGTGTTAACAATTAACAAACAAAACGATTTATTCTATCACAATCACCATAAAATAGAAAAATCTAGGTATTTTACAAAATGGAAGGGTTGCAAAATAACCTTGTTATTCCCAAAAATTTGAGCGAGTATGATGGCTTTCACCCTAAATCATATTGTTATTACAATGAACTGCACTGAATAGTTGCTCTACGATCTTCCAAAGCCTAAAAGGATTCTAAGAATCTGGTTTCCGAACTTCTATCCACAGGCTACAGCTAAAATAATTATGAAAAACAGAGAATCAAGATGGAAAAATAAGGCTAATCGGACGCTCTCAGACAAATGGCCAAAGTTTTCCACAAAGGAGCAATTTTGGTGGGGCAAACAAACCTAAATTTATGGCGTAAAAGAAAAGCAGGGCCACTTCAAATGCTTGGTAAAGCCTTATTCTTCTTCTTCTTCTTTTTTGCAAAAGCAGAGAAAAGAGAGGAATCTCCAGGCAATGCCAAGCACAAGAAGCGGCAGAGTACTTCCTTCAGCTTAAATTAAAGGACGTTTAGAATCCACCTCAGTCCTTCGGTGTGGTTAAAGCAAATTCATCATCATCGAGCATATCCAGAACATTGAAAAGAAGAAAGAAATCAAAACCAAAAACTAATAAAAAGAAAAATATAACCAAACTTAAAGAACTAATGTGCCCTAATCTCGATGCTGAAGTCATCATCGATACGAATTAGGGTAAAAGGATTTTCACAATAAATTTACAATAAAAAGATCAAAAAGCATTTGCAAAGTAGCATTCGTAGGAGCTCTTTATCTGCAATTAGCGAGAGGATGAAGAGAAAATAAAACAGATCTTTATGGAAAATCATTAAAACAAAAATGCATAGGAGAGGGGAGACATGTTGCGAGTTGAGAAGCTGTGGAACCTAGAGAAAATGCACGAATCAACTAGAAATTAGAATCGGCATGTCCAAAGGCACCTGTAAATATGTTGATTTTGCATCCCTTCGTATTCTCACTGCTACGACAATCTATAGGGAGAATCATAGGGGGATGCTTTTCGATGAGAAGGATCATCAATCAAGATGATAAACGAAGGACAATTGAAGCATTTGGAGATGCAGGGATGGGTAGAGGAAAGTAGGGTTTCGGAGAAGAGATGAAATGGGAACGGCTGGCAGCGGAGAAACGCAGGCAAATTTATAGCTAGCGAAATAGGGTTTGATCGTGTCGCAGTGGTCGGCGAAATTACATTTTTGACTTTTAAGTTTTCATTGAGATACACATGAGAAAATAATTCGGAACATCCGGCATGTACCCCTTTTACTAGATATAAAAAACTTGTTAGATAGCCCCACGCCGTAACGCGGTGGAAAGACATTAACACATAAAAGGAGCATTGAGGGTTCAATTTTAGGTAGATGCATTCTGTTGATGGTGAGAGTTTATTCTATAAGTCAGCGAGAGTCATGGATGGTAAGAGTTTGTTATGTGAGTCAGCGAGAACCGTAAATGGTAATAGAGATGTGTCACAGAAATCGGGTTGGTCGAATATCCAACTAATATATAGAAATTATGTTCTCATCCAGACTTTACCCTAATCAGCGAGACTTAGGGATGGAGGATGCTGACTCGTAGGTTTGATGTTGTACTAGAGAGTCCAAATGGCTCATTGGTGACTGAAGTTCCTATGTAATAAAAAAAAAAATCTTGTTAGATAATTTCACATTGAGATCTCTTCATCCAGAGATCAAGCAGTGAATGTATGAGTTAAAGTATAAGTTCATCTTATTGGATAATTTAATTTATAAGAATATATCCAATTCAATCTTAAATTAGAAGAAATGATACCAATATAATGAATTTTACAGAGAGCACTCGCATACGCTCACACACTAATATGCAAAAAATATATTAAATATTGTCAAATATGCACATTGCCTCAATTGGTGTATGTGTTTTATATGAAGTTTTTAAGCGACACATCATTTCACGGCTTTACCTCCACATGCAATTTCAAATGAAATGAGATTTTATGTTATTATTGAAGTGTTGAACATGTTAAATTAATATATCGCTATTAATAGTGAATAACTTGATAGAGTATTTATCGATACACAAAAGAGTTAAATTACATCGATACACAAAATAATTAAATTATGTGGATTGAAATAATGTTAATTTCAACTCATAAAAATTTGTTCCATATCTTAAAATCTTAAACCAATAGAATTATTATGCTTAGAAACATCATTAGATTAAAAAAAATTAGAAACATTTCCAAAAAGATAAGAGAATTAAAAAAAATTTCTTCTCCTACATTCAAACAATTTAATAAACATCATATATATATATATATATATATATATATATATATACACACACACACACACAAAAAGAATAAATTATTTAAAATTACATAAATTGGTCACAACATTCTGCAATATAATTAATCTAAAGCAACAATATAATTATACCATAATGTCTTTAGAAATTTGCTTGAAATCATTTACCAAATTTCAATTGTTTGCGAGGGATTAAAAATAGATATAATGGCAAAGCAAAAGGCCTATCTAGGTAAGAGTTTCAAATCATCAAATAAACAAAAATGATGTTCTTTATAATTTAAGTCAATGTGATGACCATTCACTTGGATATTTCCACAAACACATCACCCACAAACTCAAAATGCAAAGGTTGATGAAATACTTAGTAACACAATTTGCACTCCAACACTTTGGTATCAAAGCTTGGTTAAATATAGTTGCCTTCGTTGTGGGATTGGGAAAGCTATGCTAAGAGACAACACAGACTAATGCCGAGAGACTTGGGGTACTAGAAACACACATTGGGATGTTAGCCAACAATGTGGTTGTAGAGATGACCCAACTTATTGAACAAATTAATGAATTGGAAAGATTACAAATACATCAACAAAGTTCCATGGTCAAAATGTCATAGGACTTTCACCATACTATAAAAGACTTTATAGGTTAAGATAGTTGATCTTGTTAGGGATTTATGAACAATAATCACACACACAAGCAAAACAAGCACACAAAATAAGAACACCAGATTTATGTTGTTCGGTTTAATCTGACCCACATCCACGGAACACACCGAATATATTATAATCTAGAAGAAAAACAAGAGGAGGAGACACACACACGCACTCAACTCAACTCTCTTCTCACCTTCAGCACAATACTCATACACTCCTCGCTCACTCACTTCACTTACTTACATATTCACACACAAATGCTCTCATTATACAGATACATAGGATGATAGTAAAAGGAAAGGATTAATTGTGATTTAATTGGATGAATTTGGCATGTGGTATTATCATTCCAGTGCATGAAAGTTGGCTCCTCCATGACTCTCATTCTCATCTGCAGCTCATCATCATCAAGACCATTAAATTTTTCGTTTCCATTTAATCTCCCTTTCCATATCTGCTCAACAATCTCCCACTTGGATACGGAGACACCATCTCAACCACTATATAGATAAATGATGTGCTTAAATATATCTTCAAGCATGAAGACCAACTGAAATTGAGCACAACTTCAGCTTTTCTATTGTCACTACCTTTGTCGACATATTTGTTGGATTCTTGCTACCTTGGATTTTTTCCAGTGTCAACACTCCATCCTCTAACAGAGATTTGACGAAATGATAATGTAATCCAATGTGTTTGGTTCTGAAATTAAATGCAAAGTTCTTTGCCAGATCTATCGCACTAACTGTCGTTATGTAAAACATTTCTCTCTTGCTTTATTCCAAACTCTATTAACAAATCTTGAAGCCAAATAATCTCTTTACTGAATTCTATCACTGCTATATACTCAGCTTCTGTAATGGATAGGACAATATTCTTCTGTATCTATGACATCCAACTAACTGCAATTGTGTCAACAGTGAACATATATCTAGTGGTGCTTTTGCGATGATCAATTTTACCAAAAAAATCGGCATCAACATATCCTTGAATTTTCAAGTCTCCTTTTCCAAAACATAGGCACTTATCAATAGTGCCATGCAGATATCTTAAGATTCACTTCACTGCTTCCTAGTGAGTCTTCCTGGATTTGATATGAACCTACTAATAGCTCCCACTGTTTGACCAATGTCTGGTCTGGTATCTTAGCCATGAATTCCTTCTCTTCATCTGTCTAGGGAGTCTGATCCTTTGAGAGGCAAAAGTGACCTGCTAATGGTGTATTTACTACTTTGGCACTGCTTATGTTGAATCTTTGTAAAACATGACTAATATACTCCGACTGAGATAACTGCAATGTTCCCTATTGCTTAAATATGGAGATCCACATCCCCAGCATCTGCTTGGCTGAACCCAAGTCCTTCATGTCAAACTCCTCTGACATTTACTTCAATTTCTTGATCTCTCCTATATCTGGTCCTGCAACTACATGTCATCTCCATATAACAATAGTATGATATAACTAGATTGATACCTCTTGAAGTAGCAAAAGTGGTCGACATTACACTTCTAAAAATCTTTCTTACACAAAAAGCTATCAAATTTTCTGTACTATTGCCTAGGAGCTTATTTGAGACCATACAAGCTCTTCTTAAATCTGCACACAAGATCCTTTTTACCTTTTACTGAGAATCTTTTTGGTTGTCGCATGTAAATCTCCTTATCAAGATCACCATAAAGAAATGTCATCTTCACATCCAACTGCTTGAGATGTAGGCCCTCCGAGACAACGATGCTCAAGACTGACCCGATGGTTGTTAACTTCACAATTGGTGCAAAGATGTCAATGTAATCAATTCTTTCCTTCTACTCAAACCCTTTGACTACAAATTGGGCTTTATAGCTCGTGGATCCATCATGCTTCTCTTTGATCCTTTACACTTACTTGTTTTGAAGAGCCTTCTTACCTTTGGGCAACTTAGCTAGTTCTCACATTTTTTTAGAATTGAGGGACTTCATCTTGTCCTTCATTGCAAGCTCCCACTTGCTTGAATCTCCCGCCTAGCATGCTTCATCATAGCATGTGGGTTCTCCTCCATCTGTAAGAAGTAAATAATTCATATACCTCTTATTTGGTACATGTAGAGACCCAAACTAGGAAAATAAGGAAATTTAACAAGAAAAGAGGAAAGAAAAATTTTAAAGGGGAACAACAGGCTTTGTCAACGAAGTCCCAATTCTCGTCGATGAAGACCCTCATGTGGTTCGTCACCGAAATTCAGAGTATCGTCGACGAAGAGATCCAAAATGACCAAAATATCAAACTTAGGATTCGTCGACAAAGTCCTTCCTTCGTCGACGAACGGCCTACTGTGGTTCTTCGACGAAGGTGCCATTTCGTAGACGAATTTGACCAGGTCAAGGGGGCTATAAATAGATTTTCAATTGCTTCTTTATTAAGAAAACTCAATATCTCTCTCTCTCTCTCTCTCTCTCTCTCTCTCTCTCTCTCTCTCTAACTAGTGCTTACACTCTCTCTCTTTTCGATCTTTCGCCGATCGTTGCCCATTTCGACGATCGGAAGTTACCACGAGGATCAGGGAGCGAATCTTTATAAGTCTAGCAAAGTGGATTCTTGATATTGGGAAAAAGTTAGGGTTCGGTTTTTGAGCATCTTGGGTCGTTTTTCAAGAAATAGGTAAGAGGATTATATTATATCAACTATGTTTATAAGTTCTAACGGAATGAAATGTTAAAACGGTTTTTAGATAAACAGTTACGACTTTTCTAGGGTCTTTGGGCCTAGGGTTCGGTTAATCAACTTTATTTTCAAAACTAACCGTTTAAATTTAAGTATGATATTTTTAAAGTATAGTATTGGACTTTCTAAACTTTTTCACTAGTTGGAAGATTGTTATTTCAAACCATAGGCTGGTTTTAAAATCAACCAAAGACGGTAGGATTAATTATTTCCATTTTTCCCGTATTTAGCTATATATCTATATTTGGTAAAATAACAACCTAGAGATATTCATACCCTAGATTTAGCAGCAGTATTTACTTTCTCAAGCAGATGATTTATTTATAAGTTGCCAGATGAAAATTGTGAGGCATGAATATAGATTTTAATTGGCATTAAATGAGCAGATCTTGTGTAATACTGAAATGTAACGGCTATAAGTCGAGATATGAGATATGATGGCTATATGCCAAGAGATGAGATATGACGGCTAAATGCTGAGTTTATGAAATGCCAATTTTTACCGAGCCAGTTATGACATATATGATACGCCGATTTTTACCAAGTCAGTATCTAGTAGATGTTTTTACATAATTATGTACGGATTATGTTGTATACAGTTTTATGAAATAAATTATGTTTCTATTTTATTATGATGTAAATTTCCATATATGATAATAGAGCCCTGTTATGATGATCTCATGGTAAGAGCACGATATCGTAGTTATATGTATATAGGGGTGCAACCACACGTCTCGGATAGAGTGGGGATGGGATGGTTGTATTGTACTGGTTGGGCGATGGCACAGTACGCGGGACCCTCGTGTGAAACCCCACCAAGCTGGCGATTGGTGACCTGGGTAAAGTACTCCCCAATGTAGAAATTTCGAGGCTCCATCCGATATAGTAATTCTGGATGACTCAGCCTTCGGGTACAGGGTGAGTAGGCACCATCGTACTACTTTATGTTTGACTTAGCATTAGTTAGTCGGCTAATTGCTAGGTCCAGCCTATGGGTCGCACAGTCCGTCATGAGGGGAAGCATGTTATATGTGTATGTGATGGTGTGACGACGCTAGTCCTACAGACCAGGTTGTATCTTCTAGGAACATATGGGCATATTTACTATAGAAAGGGTTATATTAAGCCAGTAGTATGTATTTTTAGATTTACAAAGCAATGCAGATTTTAAAATGCCAAGTAAATGTATTTAAATGTTAGCACCATATGTACACTCAAAATCTCATATTAACCACACACTAACAATAATATAATCTGTGTTACTGAGAGGTGTCTCACCTTAGCATTCAAATGTTCCTTTAGGTCCTCCAAAGGATTGAGCCTAGCGTCCTGCCGGGATGAGTTTGGATAGTAGACAGTCCTTGTCAGAGCTTGTGAGATATTAGATAGTGTCTGTCTCTTTTGGGGATTGTAATATATAGCAGATTATGTTTTCAGTTATGTATGGATGTATATGGGAAATAGTTAGAAACTCTGGTAAGTATTAGATGATGTATGTATTTCCGCTGTGCATGTTTATTCAGATTAGTATGGAACAACCATTTTTCCTTTATTTAGGCGGGTTATATATGTATGGTATCAGAGAGATGTATGTTATGTATATTTAGTGGCACTTCGGACCCACTTAGAGGGTCGGCCCGCTACAGTACATGCAGCCAAGAAGATCTCCAAAGTTCCAGAGCTGGAGTAGAAGGTGATGGTGCGACAATCTGCTCCACAGGTTCCTCCGCCCAAGGAATCTCGGTATTTTGCTATTGTGTCTCCTCTGCCTAAGTATTCTTGGTGTGTTGTGTCCCGACACCTTCTAGGACATCATCCAAGTCTACATAGGTTGTTTCATTCTGAACTGGTTCTGCGGATTCTGTTGGTTCTGTTGTGTGTCTGTCTTTGTACATCACCTTTTCATTAAAATCACATCTCTGCTTCTGATCACCTTCTTATTTTCATCGTCCCAAATGCGATACCCATACTCATATGCACCGAAACCGATGAAGGTGCATTTTCTAAGACTTTGGATTAAGCTTGTTTATGATATGATCACTAACATGCATATATGCTACACAACCAAAAACTTTCAAATGTGAAAGTCTCACCCCTTTTTTTGCTCCATACCTCTTCTGGTAGACTGCGGTCCAACGGTACTGATGGACTCCTATTAATCAAGTATGCTACTATGTTGACTGCTTCTGCCCAAATGTGCTTTGGTAAGCCTAACTACATATGCATGCTTTTGGCTCTTTCAATCAATAATTGGTTCATCCGCTTGGCTATGCCGTTGTGTTGAGGCATACCTGGAATAGTTCTTTCGATCCTAATACCATGCTCATAGAAGAATTTCTTGAACCCGGTGTCTTCATACTCACCACCATAATCAGTTCTCAACTTCTTGATTTTCAAACCAGTTTCATTTTCAACCATTACTTTCCAAATCTTGAAAGCTTGAAAGGCATCATATTTGTATTTCAGAAAGTAATCCCATACCTTCCTAGAATGATCATCAATAAATGTCACGAAGTAATTACTTCCACCTGTGGATGAGACGGTCGTCGGTCTCCATACATTTGAGTGGACTAGTTCAAGTCTCTCCTTCTTTGGGGTACTGGTGTATGTCTGGAAACTTGTCCTCTTCTGTTTCTCACGTATACAATCCTCACACATGTCAATTTGTACTGACCGTAGATCACTCAACTTTCCCTTTGACTGCATCACCCTGAGTCCCTTCCCACTCATGTGATCAAGTCGTTGATGCCAAATTTTGGTATCATCATTTTTTGTAGCAATCGAAATAGACATACAAACATTAGAAGTCACATAAAGTGTTCCACTTTTCTTACCTCGTGCAATCGACAGTGCACCCTTTGAAATCTTCCATTCATTGCCAATGAATGTTGTGGTGTATCTTTCATCTGCCAGTTGTCCAACTGAGATCAAGTTCTTTATCAGGTTTGGAATATATCCAACATCCTTCAGCTTCCATACGAACTCATTCATCTTGATCTTCATAACTCCCTTGTCGGCTATGTCACAAGGTTGATCATTGCCAATGTATACCTTACCGAAGTCACCTAGTGTATACTCCTCTAGGCAACCTTTATTGTAAGTGGCATGAAATGAGGCTCCAGATTCTAAGATCCAAGATTCATTCTTGCTCTCCAAAGAGCATATCAACATATCACCTTCTTCTTAGGCGACATTTGCCTTTGTCTTTGCCTCATATTCTTTTCTTGGACTTTTGCACTGGTTTATGTAATGACTGAACTTTCCACAGTTCCAGCACTCAATGTTCTTTGTGCCCTGAGAACCTCTAGGATTTCTGGATTTTGACATCCTCATCCTAGATCTACCACAATTGTTTGATCGTCCATGCCTACTTCCTTTCCATGAGTCTCTCCCTCAACTTTCTACGTTCAAGGCTGAACTTGAAGTGGTAGCAATGTTTGACTGCATCTTGATCTCTTATGTCAAAATCATGCTGACAACCTCATCATATTTCAGTTTTGATTTTCTTACGGAACTACTGATCATAATAACAATACCTTTCCAACTCTCTTGGAACTGACTAAGAATCAGTAAGGCAAAAAATTTCACCATTAAACGTGATTTCAACTGAGGCAAGCTGATTGGACAGCTCGTTGAAATTGTTTAGATGTCTACTAAAACTTTCACCTATGGACATATTCATGGTAAGTAACTGTAACGCCCCAAACCCTTAAACCCGGGTCCGGCGCGTTATACCTGATCATATCTTGATAAGTCATATTCCACAACATACGCAGCGGAAAATATAATCATAATCTCCATATAATAATATACTAGAGTTTACTAATTCTAACTATAATCCATAAAATCCTTCAACACCTATATTTCCATATATACATATATCTCCAAAACATTTCAGTATGTTCACAAACTTTCTTTTCTCCACAGACTTAAAATATAAGGACGTAAAACATAAATATTTGCATCCCATAATTAACATAGAAATATACCATTTTCTTTTACTATTTCCCAATAATGTTATAGAACCTCAAGCTCTCTAAGCTCGATCTCGATAAAATCCTGAAAAAAAAATAAATTCATATTCGGGTGAGACATATCTCAGTAAAGGAAGAAACCATATATTAAAGTAGTGTGTGGCCAATATGAGTTTATATATAACATAATATTTAACATTTCAAAATCCTTAACATAATTTTTGAAATCATTCCCTAATCTTAATCAAACACATGCAAATGTTTAACCCACAAAATTTCCCGAGGATAAGGGTGATTACCCGCCCATACAAGTAGCACCCCTCTACTCTGATACTTAGGCAACCCAAAGGTCGCAGCTAAAGCATACCAAGACACTCATCTTACTCAGTAAGCCCTCAAGTGATAAATTAATCTCATACTCACACCGTTCAACAATAGCTTATCGGCAAAGGCCCTAAGGATAACGAAATCTACTCGCCCATACAAGTAGGTTCCCTATGCCCTAGTACGTTATGCGGCTACTGCCACATCTGTAGCTACTAGTGCACTCGCCTTACTCAGCAAGCCCTCAGGAGAAAGGTACGCCTTGCCCAATCGTAACATGTTCTATGTACATACATACTTCTAATATCATAATACATTATTCTTTCTATCATTATTTAATTATACACATCTGTTCATATTCATGGCTTAACATTGCATTGTATTTCACTTGAAGTGACTCTTTCCCATTTTACATTGTTCACATTTCACATTTCATTTTCATTTCATTTATTTCCCTTTTCATTTCATTTCATTTCATTTCATATCCAGCATCTTTTAGCTATTTTACCCAACATTTTTCAGTTGTCATACATTTACCCAGCCACTTTCAATTGTTTCACATTTACCCAACCACTTTCAGCTGTGACACATTTACCCAACCACTTTCAGCTGTGACATGTTTACCTAGCTACTTTCAACTATGACACATTTACCCAACCACTTTCAGCTGTGACACTTTTACCTAGCCACTTTCAGCTATGTCACATTTACCTAGCCACTTTCAGTTGTGACACATTTACTCAGCCACTTTCAGTTATTACACATTTATCCAGCCACTTTCAGTTGTGACACTTTTACCCAACCACTTTCAGCTGTGACACATTTACCCAGCCACTTTTAGCTGTGACACGTTTACCCAGCCACTTTCAGCTGTGACACATTTACCCAGCCACTTTTAGCTGTTTTACCCAACATTTTTCAGCTATTTACCCAGCATATTTCAACTATTTATATAGTTGTATTAACATACACAGGCAACATTGTCCATATCATATTTTATTTTCATTGCTTTACTTACTTAGCCTGCATCTCATACATTTAACATATATTTGCATAGAATCTCATGCCACACAATTTAGCAATAAAATTCTTACACTGCCTGTAAAATAAGTCAACCAACCTTTAATATTTATATACTAAAAATACCTTTCATGTCTTACATAAATATTCTGAAAAATATTTTTTCACTTTCATCGGTTCATTTTCACACATACATATCTAATAAATAACCCTAAAACCGAAGGAAATATAATTTAAACAATTGGCATTTTACCCATACCGAAACATATACACGTACATATAATACAATTTATTTTTTCCATTAAATTCATAAAAATTCTGATTTAATATATATTTTTCCCCTTACCTGGTTTCTTGAACTACGCCAACAGGGACTTCGAAAAATACCCACGGCGCTCACCCGGACCCTGAAATTAAATTTCTAGTTCCAATAAATTATTCCTGAATAAAATATTAATTTAATACTTCCTAGACCTTTAAATACCCAATAAATAATTATCTCCTTAAATTTAGCCAAATTCTCAAATCTCACTCTCGCTTTGGAGTAGGGCTTAGAAAACCCCAATTGAAAAATTACTTACGTCAAAATGACGATAATGACGACTAGGACCCCGTGGTGGTGTCCGTTTGTCGATTTAACCACATATTAACGGCGAAATTGAGAAAATGGGAAAAAATTACCTTTCCCCAGGAGCAATGCCTAAGCCATTCCTATGAAAAATCTGCTCCAGTAGAAATGTCAGCAGTGGAACCAGGATTCCAACGGCACCTTCCATTTTCCGATCCGTTGCAAACGCACCGAGTAATTGAGAGAAGAAGAGAGACGGAGACGGAGCGGCCGCACGCAGGAAATAAGTTTCAGGGGGGGGGGGGCGTCTTCTGCTCCAGCTTCTTCTTTCTTCTTTCTTCTTTTTCTTTTACTTTTCTTAACTTTATATATATTATTTTAACCTATACTTATCATATATATATATATATATATATATATTATAATAACTTACTTATATATATCATTTTAATTAATTAATTTTAAATTTTTTTAAATCTAATGTAAAAATATTTAATTTAATAACTAATTATTTAATTATTTAATTTATCTTAATTTAATTTAATTTCTTTATTTTTTATTATTTTTTCTTCTTCTTTTTCCCACGTCATTCCTTTTATTTATTTATCTGTTATTTTATTTATATTTTTTTTTCAAATTATTTCAATCCTTTTAAATTTTTGGGTCTTTACAGTAACCTTTTCATTAATTGTACCTTATTGGTGGCTAATGGCTGCTTATACATGTTGGAGACCGCATCCATAAGAGACTTGGTGATTGTCATATGCTTGATATTGAAGGCAACAGACTTTGCCAGCGTCATCCTGATAGTTTCGAGAGCTTTTTGGTCAAGCAACTCCCACTTGTACTTCGTTATAGAATCTGACTTTCCCTTCAATGGTAAGTGCAACTTCTTACCAAACAAGTAGTCCTCAATCTACATCTTTTAGAAACCGAAGTTGGTACCGTTAAACATCTCGATCTTTGAGTTATTTTCATTCTACATCTCAATTCATCAATCTAGAGATGGAATCAACTCAAATAGACAACACAATTGGATCTAGAACGGTCGAAAACCTTAGAAATGGTTCAAGTCATTTGAAAAATGGACTTGGCTATTGACATGGCGCTGATGTGGCAGGTGGGGTCCAAAGATGACGTGGACGTTGACTAGTAGTGGGGCCTAGTTGCTGACGTGGTAGGTAGGGCCAAGTATTGTTGTGGCAGGTGGTTTTTTAGTGGGCCATGTTGCTGATGTGGCACAGTGATGTGGCGCTGACTTGTGTCTGATGATGTGGCTCTAACACAGCGACGTAGCACGCTGACTCAGCTCTATTGACGTGGCACGATGATGTCCCATTGACGTCAGTTCTGCACGTGTGGGCGCGTGCAGCTTCTTGAGACCTCAGTTTGGGTTCCGGTTTCCCCCGTTGGCTTCATCTAGATAAGAGGAACACGATGGTGGCCTTAAATCTCAATTCTGAGATACTGGGCAGGGGCTCCAATTTGGTGATTTTGCTCTGATTTGGTGATTTTGCTCTAATCTGGCTCTGATACCAATTGTTAGGGATCTAGGAACAATAATCACACACACAAGTAAAAAAAGCACACAAAATAAGAACACCATATTTACATGGTTTGGTCTAATCTAACCTACATCCATGGAGCACACTGAATATACTATAATCTAAGAGAAAAACAAGAGGAGGAGACATATACACACTCAACTCAACTCTCTTCTCACCTTCAGCACAATACTCACACACTCCTCGTTCACTCACTTCACTTGCTTACATATTCACACACAAATGCTATCATTATATAGATACATAGGATGATAGTAAAAGGAAGGGATTAATTGTGATTTAATGGGATGAATTTGGCACGCGGTATTATCATTCAAGCTCATGAAAGCTAGCTCCTCCGCGATGCTCATCATCATCAAGACCATTAAATTTTCCATTTCCATTTAATCTTTGTTTCCATATTTGCTTAACGGATTTTACTGCAAAGGTGAATGTGATGGTTCTTGCTATGGGAAACTCTACAACATTTCGAAGTTTAGAAAATTCAAAGTACCAGAACCAAGATGTGTCAGAGTGCCCATGACACCACTTATAAACAATTGATTTCAAACAAATACATCATATGTACAACAAGTCCATATCTTGCACATATTTACAAACACATCACACATATAAATGGATAACAAAACATTGTCTTCATATCCTTCCTGGTTTTTCTATCAAAGAAAACAAATTTTCTTGTTGTAGCACGCAACGATTTCTTTAAACTCCCTATCATCTTTGCCTTATTGGCCGCCGAACTTCGAAAAGTGATGAGCTGTAGGAACATGAACTTCTGAATTTGAGTCAATTGGAGAGTTTTGAATTAGAGTCCA
Organism: Malania oleifera; assembly: GCF_029873635.1. Classification (NCBI taxonomy): domain Eukaryota; kingdom Viridiplantae; phylum Streptophyta; class Magnoliopsida; order Santalales; family Ximeniaceae; genus Malania; species Malania oleifera. The sequence goes on from NC_080423.1 coordinate 25,771,940, forward strand.
TTGGGGAGTTGTTGGGTCAAAACGCAAGAAACTTTTGGTTGTTAAATATTGTTTTAAAGAAATTTTTTTTTTTTTAAGATAAGTAGAAGAGAAGCAGTGTGCAACCTTGAATTAAACCAATGCAACAATGGATAAGTTCAGAGCCATTGAGAACATACTTTTGCTTCTTCAACTTGACCGTACCGACTCCTTCGCAATTAAGATGTTGGCAACCCATTTTTCTTTGAGTTCTTCACATATAACTATTGAAAGTAGGGCATGAATGTGTGTGTGTGTGTGTGTATATATATATATTAGAGGAGAAGAAAAAATCATCATAATTATTAGGAAATGAAAAGGTTTATTAAGAGCTTAACAAGCAAAAATTCCCAATAGAAGTGGTGAAATGCATGAAAGATGAAGGGGTGGCTGGGAGTGATAAATGTGAAGGGTCATAACAAGACTTAGAAAGAAGAGGCATTTTCTTGGGAGGCGCACTAGCTTGGAGATGGAAGCAGCTTTCCAAAAAAAAAACAAAAAATAATAAATAAAAAAAAGGATAGTTATGCAACGTGGACATTACAAAATCCTCCAGTATATGTTATTATTACAGATACCCCTTCCTAAGTTGGAATTTGATGAACTAATACAAGGTTTCAAATTTTAACAATTGAAATGTTACTCTGAAATTTATAATTGCATTTGTTGGCTTTTTGAGTCCAACCCCTGGTTTTGATAATGACAAACCACAAGTTTCTTATGCATGTTTTTAGTGCTTGAGTAGGATTATTATTTCAGCACACATAATATCAAGGGACATGGAAGCCAAAAGTAACTCAAAGAGCACATACATCTGGCGTAGTCCATGAAGTGAAGAGCAATGAAGAGGATATATTTACTTTGATTGTAAATGCATTTTAGTTTTTAATTCGATCTGTAATAAATGCATGACATGCATGATGTGGATGTAAGCTCAAAATGACCATAGTCTGACCATAGGGATCCAAACCTGACCTTTGAGGACCCAACCCAAGCTCAAAACCTTTTTTTCTTAAAAGCTAAAACTCATACAAAGGTTTTTAAAATAATTTAAAGTCAAAAACAAGGTTTGCAAGGTCAACCGAAGTTGAATTTTTGGGCTTAATTTAAAAGCTCGGTTGACCAAACCCTTCCAGTATTAATTAGCTCAGTCAACTAAACAGACCGTAGGCCAGAAAGTCAAAAGTTTGAGTAAGCCTCAGTTAACCGACTGATCTGCATTATAAACGCTTTGATCGACCATATTGAATTTAGCGCACCGTCCTCGATCAACTGAACCATAAAGTATCTGACGCCCCAACTACTTGGTTGACCAAACCTTGTAGTTAAAATTTGCCTTGGTCAACCAAATCCATATGAATGGTCAACCAACCTTTGCCTTGGTCGACTGAACCCACGAAGGGTTCAGAATCGCTAAGATATGGTTGACCAAATCTATAGTTCAAATTTGCCTTGGTCAACCGAACTTATAAAAGTGGTCGATCAAACCTTGTCCTTGGTCAACCGAACCTCTTGGATGGTCAATTTTTTACTGTAGGTAAACGAGGTTATTTTTTACTATACATGAGTAAACTTTTTTCCAAAATACCTCCTATATCCCCATCGATTATATTTTTTTGCAATATCTATATATGCCCCTTCATTTGTCTTAATTAGCACAAGATTAGGAAAAAAAACATTAGAAAAAATTCTTTGAAATTTGTAAACTCATACTCCTCTTATTGGTCAAATTCTTTCAATATTTCAAAGCATACTACTCAATCTCCTTACACATTGATTTGAAAATATTTTTTAGAGAGAATTCATTTGGGTATTGATTTTTCATTCTAGGCATAACACTCTCACTCATATTTATTTAATGAAAATCCTTTTTGAGAGTATTGTTAGAGGTTACCCTATATATTTTATTTGATAAATATATATGGGGTGACTGTGTTCTCATTGCAAAATTATATTTGAGCAAGAATCCTAGTTCCCCTAAGCTTTATTTGAAAAACTAGTTTTGGGAAAATTCTTGGCATATTGAAAAGAGTACCTTGAGCATATTATTATTTTAATATATTTTCTTGGACGGTCTCTTACTCTTTATTAGTAAGAAAATTATTTTTCACACTCCGTCTTTATTAAAAAATATTTTTGAGTGAAAAATACACATACTCACATTGAGTTTTAATTCATATCATTTGTGAGTGCATTGAACTATATGGTTGTATTGGTACATATCTGCTTAGAGTAAGAAGCATTTGTTTGAACACAAAAATTATTTGATTATATATTGTATTCCTCACGTGTGGTCGAAAGAGGGAGACTAGCCTTGTGAATAGTCTCAAATTGCTCAGACTCGGTTAGGTGAGCACCGGACTGGTTCAGACCCAATTAAGAGAACTAGGTACACCATCCTATTAAGGTATTGTAAAGGTTGGGGTCAGCCCTGTTAATCTGACCTAGGATATTCCCTTGCTTAGTAAGGAGAGGGAGGTTCTAAATGGTGTCGCTTCACCCACAAGTGAGCAAATTTGTGAGCTTAAGGCAGGAACGTAGGCATTGTTGGCCGAACCCCGATAACATTTCTTGTACTGGATTTTAATTTATGTAATTTAAATTCTTGCACTTGAATGTTTATGTTTTATTATTGTGTATGATTATGAATTACTGAGCCTGCTATATATGCTTTGAATATTTGTTCAGTTAATTGTTTAGGGAATTGAGACTATTTTAGAAAGACCCTAGGTTGTGTACTACTGATTGCGATTTGAGCCAAACCTAGGAAGGATAATTTTTAAATCCCCAATTCACCCCCCCTCTTGGAAATACACCAATTCCAACAATTGGTATCAAAGCCTCGTTGTAGTAGGCTTAAACGTTTTTGCAAAAAGATCGCAATGACTCAATTTGGTGTATCCCCATTTAGTGAGGGACAATCTCCTACTAGGCCTCCTGTATTTTGTGGTGTCAATTACACCCATTGAAAAATTAGAATGAGTTTATAAAATCGAAAGACTAGAGGGCCTAGAAGGTAACTGTTAAAGGAAATTGTGCACCTTTAAATGAAAATGAATTTTGTTTGATTAATTCATATGCCATGGATATGTTATACTGTGTATTAGACTCTAATGTTTTTCTTAAGATCAGAACATGTAAGAGTGCACAAAAAATCTGGGATGAACTCGAAAGGAAATATGGAGAATCTCGGGAGAATGATACCACCACTCAGGAAGTGGTAAATGATAGGGCAATTGCATTAACAGATAGAAAGGTATATGATCCTATCTCAGCCTCTATAGATGATTCTGTTGCTGGATTCTGTGATATATTATATACTAAATCATCTATTGAATATAATGATAGTTCTGTTGATAATGCATACAACGATTCTTATGAAAAATTTTGTGATATAACTTATGATGAATCATCTATTGTTTCTGATGATATTACTGCATGCAATGATTCATTTTTTAATGATTATAATAATTCATGTGATGAATCATGTGCTAAATTGATAAATGAAAGCATGTCTTTGTGTGAAAAATTGGAAAATGCTTTATCAAAAATGCATAAGGTTCTAGTTAGGATGAATAAACATAAAACATTTTTGAAAAATGAGAAAAAGGGGATAGCTATACAATTAAAAGAATTAAAGGAACATAATGCTATCCTTGAGAAGAAAAAGATTAAGAAGGTTTTGAAAATCGTTTGCTTGAAGAGAAAAATTGAAGATTATTCTAAAATGATTTCAAATCCACAAATGAAAGAGATAATCGAAATCAACCCCTAGGAGTCAAAAGAAATAAAATTTTCAAAAAGGGTTCATATTATAAGTTCCATTGTCATAAAAATGCCTCATCGAGCAAAAATAGAACAAATAAGTATGATCCTTCACAAATATACAAAATTTGCTTATGTTGAAAAATGAAATGGCACTTTCAGCTCACTTGTCCATCAAGAAGTGTTAGAGGCTTAGATAAGGAAATGATGTGGGTAATTATGGTGGCTAATCTCATAGGAAAAGAGGAAGGAAGGGTTCCAATAAAAAATAAATAATTATTCTTCCTTAGAGCTTAGGATTAGCTATAACTTAAGGAATACGAGAAGAATTACCCTACGCATGATCTAGAATTGGCCGCTGTAATTTATGTACTGAAGATTTGGTGACACTACTTGTACGGTGTTTAGTGTGAGATTTTCACTGACCACAAGAGCCTCAGGTACTTTTTCACATAGAAAGAGTTGAATATGAGGCAGAGGCAGTGGCTGGAGTTGATCAAGGACTACGATTGCATGATCAGTTATCACTCGGGGAAAACTAATGTGGTAGCTGACGCATTGAGTCGGAAGTGAGAGCATGCGGCAGTGTCTGCAGTTATAGCTCAGCATCGTATCAGACGAGATTTGGAAAGCCTTGGCGTGGAGTTGGTGGTTAGTGATTATCAGGCTTTCATTGCTAGCTTAGTGATCCAGCCGACCTTGTTTAAGCGTATTAAAGCCGCACAGGCTAAGGATGCGAAGTTAGTTGAGACTGTGGAGAAAGTACAACAGGGATTGACTACGAATTTTAACATCTTTGGGAGAGGTGTGTTAAGTTTTGGGACCAGGCTGTGTGTTCCAAACGACAATGAGATCAAAAGGATGATTCTAGAGGAGGCACATCGTTCCTTGTATACGGTACATCCGAGTAGCATGAAGATGTATCAGGATTTGCGCGAGTCCTTCTGGTGGAGTGGTATGAAGAGGGATATTGTCTGGTTTGTGGAGCTGTGTCTGATGTGTCAGCAGGTGAAAGTTAAGCATCAGAAGCTGGTAGGTCCGTTACATCCCTTAGCTATTTCGATATGGAAATGGGAGCACATTTCCTTGGACTTTGTTACCGGATTACCGCCAGCGCTTCATGGGCAGAATGCTATCTGGGTAATCGGGGATAGGTTGACGAAATCTGCTCACTTTGTACCGATGAAGGTTAGCTACCCTTTGAGTAAGTTAGCAGATTTGTATGTGCATGAGATAGTAAGAATGCATGGGGTACCGGTGTCCATTGTTTTAGATCGATACCCAAGGTTTATGTTGACCCTATGGGTCATACCTTGTTTTGATGATAACAAATACTCAGGTATTTAATGGCTACCAAGTTTGTGTGCAGGTTCTCACAATGGCATGCGGCAACTTGATGAGAAGTGAAGACCCCAACGCCTTTACTATTTTTTGTAATTTTAATGGGTCTGTAATAATTTCATTTATATCGGGCTATAATAATCTCTGCATATCATGCATGTAGGTATGTGTAAGCTCAAAATGACCATAAAATGATCATAGGGACCGAATGATTTTAGGACACCCTTCGGTCGACCGACGCCGAATTTTTGGGACTATCTCAAAACGGCCTCAGTAAAGACCTTAGTATGACCTTAGGTCCCAACACTCATACACATATCATATAAAATATAGGAGTGTTAAAAATGTGCTTAAATTGAATATTTATAAGGAATTTGAGAGAGCTTGGGTGACCGAATCCAAGTGAACAAATCACCTTGGGCGCCCGAAATGTTGAGAAGTCAACAGTTTGACCAGACTTCGAGGGACCGAACCTATTTTGTGCACATCACCCTTGGGCGCCCGAACCCTTTGAAAATGACATTTCACCAACTTGGGCACCTGAACCTTTTAGTTGAAATATACCCTTGGGAGACCGAACACTTGTGTTCGGGCCACCGAACATTTGATTAGGCACCCAAAGTCACGAAGCTTGGCTATTGACTTTGATTTGGGCTGCAAAACCTTTATCTAGGCAACCAAACTTAATTGAAAAACTTTTTAAACTGTGTCTATTCAGACAACTGAACCATGGTTCAACCACCCGAACCTTGGCGGGTTAAAAATTATTTAACTGCGGTAAAACAGGGTCAATTTGGGTTAATGTGCTTAAGCTATTTTGAACTTTTCTAATAATTCCAAAAAATTCCCTAACAGTTATAATTTTACCCTTGCCTATAAATATGGGTTCATTTGTGTGGATTAAGTAAAGATTAGAAAATTCATTAGCCAAAAATCCTCTCTCTTGAAAATACTCATTTTGTCTAAATACTCTCAAATTTCTATTCCCTTGATACATTATAGTATTGTGAGAGTATATTGGTTGTGCTAGTGTATAGTAGTATTGCTCATACTCCCATTGCTTTGATTGATTGTTTGATATTATTTATGGGGAGTCAAGCAAGAGTTTTCCCACAAATTTTTATTTGATAAATCTAGTGTTAGGAAAACTCATTAGCTTAAGGATCTTTGCATTGTCATTGCAAAGATTCCTATAGCTTGATTTTTGTTATGCAAAATATTTTTAAAAAGCTATATTATTCTTTCAAGCAACTCTTGAGCATATTACATTGAAGAAAATATTTTGAGTTGTTTTGAATATTTGCAGCATCTTTCAAACCATGGTTTATTATTGAGATTTGATATTTATTATTTCAAAGAAATAGCTTGATTAGAACACTCTTGAACATATTAGCAATCATATCTTATTGAGTGTAACTTGCACAAAAATACACATCAATGAGCTTACATTTACCTACATTGTTGATGTGTTTGTGATTGCGCGTATTGGGTACATATCTGCTTTACATGAAAGCATAACCACTGTACTAGTTACTTTGTGATAAATACTGTTGTATTTCCAGGCGTTGCCTGAGGGGGTTGATCTAGCCCAGAAGGATCAGGTTGAGGTCACCCTTGTGAATTTGACCTACGGTCTTCTCTGCCCCACAAGGAGACTTTGTAAAGGTTGAGGTCAGCCCTGTTCTAATTGACCTGGTTGTAATCGGTGCCTCTCCACCCATTAAGTGAGCAATTAGTGGAATCCTCGGGCTTGCAAGCTAGAGGCGGGGACGTAGGCATAGTTGGCCGAACCCTGATAATATATCGTGTGTCTGTTTACATTTCTGCACTTTATATTTACCGAACGTGTATGTTATTGTGTGAATGATGCACATGATTTAAATTTTTCATATTATACTTATCAGCGCATTTGGGTAGATAAACCTAGGTTGTGAATGTACTATTGTTGAACTAGTTTAGCTTAGGAGAAAAAGTATTAAATTCCAATTCACCCCCCTATTGGGAATACACCAAAGCTAACAATTGGTATCAGAGCCTCGTGGCATTGACTTAAACATTTTTTTCTAAAAGATCGAGATGATTCGTATTGGTGTATCCCCATTTGGAGAGGGACAGTCACCTACTAGTCCTTCATTATTTTGTGGTGTTGATTACACCACCTGGAAAATTAGAATGAGTGTATTTGTAAAATCTATGAATTGGAGGGCTTGGCAGGTAATGGTTAAGGGAATTTGTATGTCAGTAGAAAATGATATTAATTTTACGCATGCGAATTCATATGCCATGGACATGTTATATCTTGCATTAGATTCTGATATTTTTGTTGAGTTTGTGGCATGTCAGACTACAAAGGATATCTAGGATGAACTCAAAAGGAAATATGGAGAGTCCCAGGAGAATGAGACTACCACTCAGGAAGTGGTAAATAATAGGGCAATTGCATTAATAGATAGTGAGGTATATGCTCCTATCTCAGCCTCCGTAGATGATTCTATTGCTGAATGCTATGATGTATCTAATGCTGAATCATCTGATTGCTGTAGTGATAATTATGCTATTAGCTCATGTAATAATCCATGTGATGCATGTTGTGATGACTCTTGTGCCAAATCCTGTGATATATTGTATGATGAGCCATCTATTGGTTCTAATGATAATACTATGTGCACTGATTCATATGAATGTTATAGTGATAAACTTTGTGATGAATCATGTATTGAATCTTACAATGAAAGCATGCCCTCACATATAGCACTAGAAAATGAATAATTTAAAATGCATAAGATTCTAGTCGGGATGTCTAAGAAGAAAACCTTTTTGAAAAATGAGAGTAATAGGTTGGCAAAGCAATTAGAAAAGTTAAAAGAGTATCATGCCATCCTTGAAGAGAAAAAGGTTAAGAAGATCTTGAAAATCATCTGCTTAGAGAAAGAAATAAATGATTATTCTAGCTTAACACTTGAAATTAAAAATGAAAAGAATAATCATAATAAACCCTTAAGATTCAAAAGAAATAAATTTTTCAAAAAGGGTTCATATTATAAAATTCCACAATCATGCTTCTTTGGGCAAACATAAAATCAGAAAGCATACTCTGTCACACACATACATAACTTGCTTACACTGCAAAAGAAAGAGGCACACTAAACTTAATTGTTCATTTGGAGATGCCCATGGCTTAGATAAGAAAATGATATGGCTTATCATGAAAGCAAACCCCGTAGGTCCTAAAGAAAAATGGATTTAAATTAATATTACTTTATTAAATGTTTCCTTAGTTCCTGGGCATAGGTTAAGGGGGTTGTGATGACTGTAGGTTTAGGAAGTGGTTGTTGATTAAAATGAAAATCTTAGTATACGCATTCACTAAACACTATCTTGTTATACTAAGAATCTTTATCCATTTCCAAATGGACATGACATTTTTGCCAGGTAATTAATTTCAAATGCTTAACTCATGCTTGAGTATAACACCTTAAGTTAAGCCACTGTTGTCCATTGCACAAGATTGAGTTTTAGGGTTCCATCTTATAATCATATATCATTATACCCTAAACTTGCCTTTAAATAAGAAAAACCTAAATCGAAATCAAGTCATCACTCTAGGCTTAAGCACTAATGTTCATTAGTCGCTATTCTAACTAGTGCTTATTTAAGACATCCTTCCATAATGAAAATTAGAGGCAACCACTTAGGGATTCTAGTTCCATTGAATAACCAAAATGTTCCCTTTTGTGCTTAAAATATAAAAATCCTCTAATTTTGATTCATCTCATCCATAGGAAATCTTTACCACACCACGATCATATCAAGTAGAGATTTTGTTTATTCCTTACTTCGAATCCTTGATCATAATTATAATCATATCTAAAGGATACATACCACTGTCCAAAGAGTTGTATTCAAAATTCATATACTCCTTAATGCTCTTTGCCAAAATAGTTAGGACAATGTCTTTGAACCTCTTATCTTGGAAACTATTCTGCCTATCTTAAATGCTCTTCTGTACCCATTAGTGATATAATTTTCAAAGAGTATTTATGTATCTTCCCTTCACAAGCTCTCAAATCATTAATTCATATCCTTTAGAGCTTTATGTACTTAGAGATGAGTTGAATGGCTAATATGATCACCTAGGTCTCAATCTAGATGAAAACATAAAATTCGGGTAGACCTATGCATGTGCATTTTTAAATTGAAAGCCATTCTAACTTGTGCCTCTCACGCGTATTGAAATTGTTTACTTTATAGGTCACGCCTGGTTTTGAATCACAAATACTCATTATATTTAATGGGTGTTTGAGATTATGCGCAGGAACTCAAATTGACAGATCTCAATGCACATGGAGCAAATGAAGATTGAAGACCAATTTATATTCTGTGTTGTAATATATAATTCATCTATGTAATTGGTCTGTAATAGTAAATAAGTTCTATGGCTTGTAATAATTGCATGCATCACCTATAGGATTTAATAGGTAAGCTCGAAATGAAAATGACCTTAGGGTTTACCTTTCGGTCGACTGAAGGTCAACCGACACTGGACTTTTCGGTGTCTTAATTTTGGACATAAATGACCTTAGGACACATACATTTGCATATATGTTTGTTAGGAACTTGAATAGGGTCTGTATGTTTCAAGACGGGACCGAAATGCACACTTGGTGCACTTTCGGTCAACCGGCCAACTTAGTTCATTTTGACTTGGTCGACTGAACTAAACCTGGGTCAATTGTTGACCAAGGTCCCGATCGACCGAACCATGTAGTTCAAAAAGCCCTGGTCGACTGAAACCTTCCTAGGTCAACATTTTGACCATCTGGTCAACCAAGCCTTTTTTGTACTCCAACTACTTGGTCGACCGAGGGTCTTCGAGAGAAATCCCAACAGTCCGGTCGACTGAACTAGCCAGTTTAAAATGGCTCGGTCGATTGAACCTCAAAAAATTGAAAAATCACCCTCTCTTGGTCGACCGAGCCTTTAGTTCAAAATCCTTCTGGTCGACCAAACCATATGAAACCTGGTCGACCGAAACATTTCTGGTCTACCGGACCTCTCGGGTTGTCCTGATTTTTACCGTAGTTAAATATTTTTTAAATAGGGTTAAAATGTTTTAAATGTCATTAAACTTTCTTAATAGTACCCAATAGGTTCCCAACAGTTATATTTTCTCCCATGTCTATATATATGAGATCATTTGTGAAAATTAGTATGGATTAGCTACTTTGATTAGGGGAGAATTCTCTAAAAATCCAAAAGCCCATACTACTTATTTTTTAGCCTCATTCACTCATGCTTACCCTCTATTAGTGCCTACATCATCTGTAAGTTGATTGAATGTTTGTTTTGGAAAGGTTTGCTCTCCTTGTTCTATTTGATTGACACGATTTTCTTGAGAGCCAAACCTAAGGATTCTTAGGGGACTTTGTTGATAAGTCTATCTTAAGAAGACTTTGATAGATCTTCTAAGCTTGCACCTTCATTGCAACATCTTGAGAAGATTGTATTTGTTTTTGTTTGCAAAATCATTTTCAAATATCTAGTGTGCTTTATATTGAAAAATATATTTGAAGAGATATTTTTCTATGAGACAGTGATCTTTGTTGCAATACTCTTTCACTCATATATTATTTTCTGAATACAAAGATTACACATCTTTTGCAAACCAAGCATATACATCATTTGATACTTACATGCTTGAGACATCCTGCTGATTGAAATACTTGAGACTTGGCATCTTTGTGTGAACTTATTGGCTGAATATTTTGTGATACAAAGATGGTTTGTTTGACACTTTCACGTATGCATTACACTGATAGAAAATACCTTTGAGAGTTGAATTGTCTAGACCACACTGAGCTTACATATTGAATCATATTGTGGTATATGTTATTGGGCGTATCTGGGTACATATCTGCTCTACACGAAAGCACAATCACTGTACCACTTCATTTATTGAGCAAAACTGTTATATTCCAAGCACGTGCTTGAAGAGGGAGATTGGCCTTGGAATAGTCCCAGATTGGCTTAGACCCGGTTAGGAAAGCTAGGTGCATCGTCCTGTTAAGGCGTGTAGGTTGAGGTTAGTCCCGCTAATTGACCTGGTTAAGGTTGAGGTCAGCCCTGTGTTAATTTGACCTAGTTGTAAACGGTGCCGTTATACCCTTAAGTGAGCTATTAGTGGAATCCTCAGGCTTGCGATCTAGAGGCAGGGACGTAGGCACAGTTGGCTAAACCCCGATAACATGTCGCATGTTTGTGTATATTGTCACACTTTATATTTACCACACATCTATGTTGTTATGTGAATGATGCACTTGATTTAAATTTCTACATATTATATTTATCGGCGTATTTGGAATTGGATAGAAAGACCCTAGGTTGAAATATTTTACTAACATCTAGTTCAACCTAGGAGAAAAGTTTTAAAATTCCAATTCACCCCCCCCCCCTTGGGAATACACCAATTCTAAAAGAAATTCATATCAATAGAGGTAATATTGGCTTAGTTTACTTAAAGAAATATCTATTGTGAATTTTTGGTCCTTTAAGCCTATTCACTCAAAGCCAAGCTAGAATCATTGAAAATCTTATAACTTTTGGCTAAAGAAATTAGAAAATGAAAAAGGCATTAAATGAGAATAGTACATAACTTAGGGGGAGCATCTCTTTTCGAAATTTCATGACTCTTTTGAATACCCTCATTATTATATTTCCATATGCCTTTATGAAAAACAGCACAACTCAAAACTCATAACTATCCACTATTGTTTATTGTTCATATTATATCTTGATGGATAGTGATTTGTGATCATCTAGTATTATGAACTGTTATTGAATATACTATTTGATAATAATGGATTTCATGGAACGCCATCTGCAAGGCTGTTGCAGAAACTTATTTACTTGCATGCTTGTATGGAATGCCAACTGCATGGGTGGTGCAGTATGTTGTGTATTGCATGCTGATAGCAGTATAGGTTCTCGTGTTGAACTCAATTATAAATTGCTTAAATGAACCTATTAGGTATAGGTTTTATGGGAAAATGTCCGATTTACAAACGGCATACTACCTAAATTTCGATAGGATTTTTCCCAAACCAAAACCTTATGTTAAAGATTATTATAATAAAATTAATGTTAAAACCTTTTTGAAAGGATGATTGAAAATCAATTAAATATTAAACTTCATCCTCACATAATCATCCAATGATTAGGGGAGTTCAAATCCATCCCTATAAAAAGCGCAAAAATGACTTATATGCATCACTTTCATCTATTGAAATATTGAGGCTCTTCTGAAAATCCCTGAACATTATATCCCGCACTTGTGGTTCTATGATTTGATATGGAATGTTCTTGGGTCATGAACATTATTGCATGTATTAATATATATCTTCTGATGCATCCATGGTTTATAGGGACAACTATACTAATAGGGGTAAATAGAGTTTATTAATATTCAGTATAGTTGATTTTAAAGTGTCAAAATGAATGTCTTATACTACTAAGCAAAATGAAATTAATCCTTGGATAGTATAAGTAGTTAAAGAATCTAAGCTCGTACTCAAATTGATAGGGGGAGCATCTAAACATAAATTCCTATTTTGTTTTGCTCACAAACTTTTTAGCTTAGATATGGTGTTGAATCAAATGTGGCACGTGCTTGAACAAAATGGTTATATTGAAAATGTTTAAGTTGAAATATGTTGTTTTGCCACTGTTAGTTGTGTAGCCATATGATCTTTGTTTTGAATTGCATGGTATCTTTAGGGTCTTTATGGTTGTAGTTTTCTGGTTATATTATGAATTATACTTAAATACTAAAACCAGAAAAATGTTGTTTGCTTGCATGAAATTCCTTTTGGCAAGCAACTCCCAATATTTTAAGAAAACATCATAAGGGGGATGTATATTTATATACACACACACACATATATTTAGTGTAATACTTTATGGCAAGAACTAATTTCAAAACTAAAACATTTTCTCTTGTCTCATTATTACTATATACATATATGTTTTTAAGTCATATAACCAGTTCAGTAACTAAACATGAAAATGCATGCGAACTAGTTAAACTATTTTTATGCTCAAACCTTCTATTTGGTATCATATGCTGTGTGCTTTTAACTCAAATCTTTCACAGGTCTTATGATATGATTTAAACTGCTATGGTTTGTGGATAATTCTGGTCTAATTACGTTTGTTATGTCATTAAAATCATTTAAATGACTAGTTATAGAGTTTGTGTGTTTAATTGTTAAACCTATCCTCGCTTCATACTCTATGAATTTGTTTTTGATATGAAATACATAACTATTATATCTCTTGAATGTTGATAGTTATATTTATATTTATGTTTTGAGAATGCTGAACTGTTTGAGTTGATTTTTGTGGATCTATTGTAAATTTAAAACTCAATCAGGTCATTTATATACAGGTATTTTTTGGGAAAATGCTCTATTTTCAAACGGCATGCTGCTGAATTTTCTTGAAATTTTCCCAAACCACATCTTGTAAATGAATGATATCTTCCTCTTATTTGCCTATATATACTTAACTTTTTATCTAGGCCCTTTTTGTTATTGCCAAAAGGGGGAGAAGTAGGCAAGTATTTGTCATCATCAAAAAGGGGGAGATTATTGACCCTATGGGTCATACACTATTTTGATGATAACAAATACTCAGGTATTCAATGACTACCAATTTTGTGTGCAGGTTCTCATAATGGCATGCGGCAACCTGACGAGAAGTGAAGACCTCGACACCTTTATTATTTGTTGTAATTTTAATGGGTCTATAATAATTTCATTTATATCGGGCTGTAATAATCTCTGCATATCATGCATGTAGGTATGTGTAAGCTCAAAATGATCGTAAAATGATCATAGGGACCAAATGATTTTAGGACATCCTTCGGTCGACCTTTGGTTGACCGACGCCGAATTTTTGGGACTATCTCAAAACGGCCTCGGTAAAGACCGTAGTATGACCTTAGGTCCCAACACTCATACACATATCATATAAAATATAGGAGTATTAAAAATATGCTAAAATTGAATATTTATAAGGAATTTGAGAGAGCTCGGGCAACCGAACCCCAGGTGAACAAATCACCTCGGGTGCCCGAACTGTTGAGAAGTCAACAGTTTGACCAGACTTCGGTCGATCGAACCTATTTTGTACACATCGCCCTCCGGCGCCTAAACCCATTGAAAATGACATTTCACCAACTTGGGCACCTGAACCTTTTAGTTGAAATATACCCCTGGGCGACCGAACACTTGTGTTCGGGCCACTGAACATTTGATTGGGTACCTGAAGTCATGAAGCTTGACTACTAACTTTGATTCGAGTTGCCAAACCTTTATCCAGGCAACTGAACTTAATTGAAAAACTTTTTAAACTATGTCTATTCAGACGACCGAACCATAGTTCAGCCACCCAAACTTCGGCGAGTTAAAAATTATTTAACCGCGGTAAAACAGGGTTAATTTAGGTTAAATGTGCTTAAGCCTTTTTGAACTTTTCTAATAATTCCCAACAAGTCCCTAACGGTTATAATTTTACCCTTGCCTATAAATATGGGTTCATTTGTGTGGATTAAGTAGAGACTAGAAAATTCATTAGCCAAAAATCCTCTCTTGAAAATACTCCTTTTGTCCAAATACTCTCTAATTTCTATTCTCTTGATACATTATAGTATTGTGAGAGTATATTGGTTGTGCTAGTGTACAGTAGTATTGCTCATACTCCCATTGCTTTGATTGATTGTTGATATTATTTAAGGGGAGTCAAGCAAGAGTTTTCCCATTGATTTTTATTTGATAAATCTAGTGTTGGGAAAACTTATTAGCTTAAGGATCTTTGCATTGTCATTGCAAAGATTCCTATAGCTTGATTTTTGTTGTGCAAAATATTTTTAAAAAACTATATTATTCTTTCAAGCAACTCGTGAGCATATTACATTGAAGAAAATATTTTGAGTTGTTTTGAATATTTGCAGCATCTTTGAAACCATGTTTTATTATTGAGATTTGATATTTACTATTTCAAAGAAATAGCTTGATTAAAACACTCTTGAACATATTAGCGATCATATCTTGTTAAGTGTAACTTGCATAAAAATACACATCAATGAGCTTACATTTACTTACATTGTTGATGTGTATGTGATTGCGCGTATTGGGTACATATATGCTTTACATGAAAGCATAACCACTGTACCAATTACTTTGCCATAAATACTGTTATATTTTCAGGTGTTGCCTGAGGGGGTTTGATCTAATATGGAAGGATCAGGTTAAGGTCACCCCTGTGAATTTGACCTAGGGCCTTCTCCGCCCTGCAAGGAGAGTTTGTAAAGATTGAGGTCAGCCCTGTGCTAATTGACCTGGTTGTAATCGGTGCCACTTTACCCATTAAGTGAGCAATTAGTGGAATCCTCGGGCTTGCGAACTAGAGGCGGGGACGTAGGCACAGTTGGGCGAACCCCGATAACTTATCGTGTGTCTATTTATATTTCTGCACTTTATATTTACCGCACGTGTATGTTATTGTGTGAATGATGCGCATAATTTAAATTCTTCGTATTATACTTATCAACGCATTTGGGTAGATAAACCTAGGTTGTGAATGTACTGTTGCTAAATTAGTTTAACCTAGGAGAAAAAGTATTAAATTCCAATTCACCCCCCTCTTGGGAATATACCAAAGCTAACAGTTTACTTCTCGATTCTGGAAGAGCTTGCAGGAAGTAATAGGGACGAAACTTACTTTCAGTACAACGTTCCACCCCCAGACTGATGAACAGTCGGAGAGGACAATACAGATCTTGGAGGATATGTTACAGGCTTGTGTATTGGACTTCAGTGGTAGTTGGATTCAGTTTCTGCCACTAGTGGAGTTTGCCTATAACAACAACTTTCAAGCTAGTATTGGAATGGCACCACTGGAAGCTTTGTATGGTCGGAGGTTTCAATCTCCTTTGTATTGGGACAAGGTTGGTGAACGTCAAGTGCTAGGACCTGAAATTGTACAGCAGGTGTCTGAGAAGGTGGGTTTGATCTAGGATAGGATTAAATCGACTCAGAGTTGGCAGAAAAGTTACGCAGATGTTCGCCGCCATGAATTAGAATTCGAGGTGGGGGGTAAGGTTTTTCTAAGAATTGCTCCGATGAAGGGAGTGATGAGATTCGGGAAGAAGGGCAAGCTGAGCTCAAGGTATATCGGATCATTCGAGAATCTTGAATGAGTGGGTTCGGTGGCCTACAGGGTTGCACTACCTCCTGTGCTCTCGAGGATCCATGATGTATTTCACGTATCCATGTTGAGGACTTACGTGTCGGATCTGTTGCATGTTATTAGTTATGAGTCCTTGGAACTTGGGGATGCTTTGGCATATGAGGAAGTACCCATTCAAATTTTGGACCGAAAAGTTCAGAAGTTGTGTACCAAGGAGATATCATTAGTGAAGGTTTATGGCGGAATCACACGGTTAAAGAGGCTTCTTGGGAGTTAGAAGCGAAAATACGTTGGAAGTATCCGCAGTGTTTTGAGTAGTAGTGAGATAGCGGGGTTCGTATGGGTATATATGTATGTAGTACTTTGTATCATGTTAGTGTTGTGTGGTTACTCTCTGGGAGGGTCTTGTTGTCTTGTGAGCTCCTGAGGCCGTGTATGTATGTAACCACGGTATTCCTCCACCATAAGTGAGGGAATGTATGTATTGTGATAGGGCTGCGTATAAATGGCCACGTGTTCTTCTTAGAGTGTGTATATGTTTAGTAGTATAAATGAGTTCGTAATGAGAGATTGCAAATTTTAAGGAAGAAATTTTGTAAGGAGGGGAGGTTGAAAGAACCCGAACCGTGATATATAGATTAATTATATAAAAGAAGGGTAAGTTGGTAATTGAGCAGAGTTCGTCGATGAAGCCAAAATTCATCGATGAAGTCTAGGTGCTGCTCATCGACGAAATTCAGAGGCTCGTCGACAAGGAGAAGCCGAGAGATTTCAGGAAACTGGTAATATTAGGTTCGTCGATAAGGTCCTCGTCTCATCAACGAGCTATCTATATGACCTTGTCGATGAGGATGCCATTCGTCGACGAGGGCAACCAAGTCAAAGGGGCTATAAATATCAGTTTCCTTACTTTCAAGCTAAGTAATCTCAAAAAATCTCCTCCCCATCTCTCTATAACTTGAAGATCACTCTCTTTCTCTAGATTCCTTTACTGTTCGTCGTCTGATTCGTAAATCTAACGTTACCATGTAGATCAGGGCAAGATTCTCTTCATGAATAGTGGATTGGAATCTCGTTTCAAGCAGTTTCGGGTTTTGGTCCAAAATCGAGGTAAGGCTCGGTTTTTATTTCTATTTCGAAATATGTGTAGTAGTACAAATTGTAAGGAAGTATTGTTCTGCGTTGTTTAGGTTTTGGTGTCTTGGTTCATAGTTTTGGGAGCCGTAGAGTTTGTGGTTCGATTTCGAGTTAAGGTAAGGGGATTCTATTTATATCAATTTATTTTTGAAATCAGGATCAGTAAACCTATAGGTTACGATCGTATGTATGTGTTGACTACTTATTTAAGGAAATCTATCAGGTAAAATGCGGGATTTTCGGATTATATTTTTTCAGTAAAATCGGGATTTTTGAGTATCATCTCTACTGTGTTTGGAAAACTGTATGTGGTATTTAAACTGTATTATTGAGGTGACCATATCCCTATTTGTATAAAATTGTATGCTTGACTTGGAAAACGATATGATTTACAGTATATCAAATAAGTGTGGAATGTATGATTGTATGTAATTGTTCCAGGTATTTTGTAAAACAGTTAGTGGCGGCTAATTACCATACGCTAATGAGTATAGGAACATGAGTTCCAAAATGATTCCAGGTTTTGTGAAATTAGCTAGTGGCGGCTAATTACCGTACGCTGAAACAGCTATGTGGCGGCTAATTATCGTACGTTGCACCATGTACCAGTTCATTACCGTGGGCGAGAGTGTCTGACTCTATATTTGAGGGTATGAAATATCACCAGCGTGTACTGGCTAGTCACCGATTGGTGTGAGCTACACTGTACTGGCGACGTACCGCTGTAAGGCTTTGGTTATCACAAAGTTTCGGTTGCTTGAGTGTGACGACACTGACCGTATGTTTGGGTATCATATATACTGGAATGAATTTGTGAAAATACTGGAACTGTATAGAACTGTATGAAACTGTATGGAAATGTTTCGAAACTGTATCGTATTGTATGGTGTTACGTTTTACGTAAAATAACATTGGTATGCCACACACTAATATAACCTGCTTTCTTCCTTACTTAAAGGTGTCTCACCTCGAATGTATATAAAAATGTTTTTAGGTCCTTCAGGTAGCCAAAACTAACATCCTAGCATCCGGAAGCGGGGGTGTTGTTTAGCTACAGTTAGTGCCTGGATAGGTACGAGTTTTGTAACCAAGTTATCGTGATGGTTTTTTTGTAGACACCCGAAGTATGTTTTGTAATTATGGGAACATATATCCTAGTTTTGTATAGACTCTAGTATGGTATGTTATATGGATAGATTGAACAGTTTCCATTGTGTATTTGATGAGTATGGATGTGTATGTGTATGTTTTGTAGGGCTTCCGTATACCCCACGGGGTCGAACCCTCTTCCAGTATTATATCATGTATGTTTAATTGATACAGAGACAGGTTAGGTTACTATTTTTCACACTTGGGACCCATCTGCGGGTTCAGGGCGTGACAAAATGGATCTAGGCGAAAGTAGGAAATAGGTAGATCTGGATTTTAGTAAGTCATTGTTGGAGGTTAAGATGAGAATTTATGATTTTGTCTCATAACTTGGAGGCAGGAATTCTGTGACGATTTCTGTGATTTTCCTGTAGTGACAATTTCATGAAAGCCATGATAAACTATCATCGATTTTTGTTTCTGAGTGGTAAGACTAAACCTTAAATTGGGAATAAGGACATTAAGTTGATTGGTTGTAGAATGATAACTTATGGTTCTTAGTTAGATAAATGCATTAGTCATGTTATGATGATATGATTCTAAGACTATTTTGTTCTATTTTAAAGATGGAACTGGTGTTCCATCTATTATACCACCTTCCTTAACTAATGTTTTGTCTATTGGATCTACCTTACCACCCTTAGAAGAAATAGATGCCACCTCTTCCCAACGTTCAAACAAAGTACAAACTCTTCCCCCTCACTTTAGAGATACCATTGTTTCTCCACTATTTCTTCTCCTTTTGAATCCTCTTCCTATAAAGAAGCATGAACTAATCCTCTTTAGCAGCAAGCAATGCTAGATGAGTTATAGGCTTTGAAGAAAACTTATACTTGGGATACTGTAGATCTTCCCTCAGATATGCCTCTTTTTTGGCTGCGAATGGATTTATAAAATTAAAACTCGACTTAATGGTTCTAATGAATGCTACAAAGCTTGTTTTGTGATAAAAGGGTACACTCAAGAATATGGCATTGACTACGAGGAAACCCTTGCTCCGGTGGCTCATCTCACCTTAGTCCGTAGTCTTTTATAGTTTTTGCAACATAGTGTTGGTCTCTTTTTTCAAATGGATATGAAAATTTCTCAAAAATAAGTTTATATACGTCCTCCTCCAGGCTATTATTGTCCTATTGACAAAGTTTGTCATCTCCAACACGCACTTTATAGCCTAAAAGATTTTGCCCTAAAAGAATGATTTTAACACTAAAAAACGTTTTTGGGGGATGTTGGCCTTACAAGGTTTAATACTCCATTTCGATGCTAACAAACAAGTAGGACTTAACATGCTTCTGTTGAGTGTTGTGTTTTCTCAGGAATCCATATTGAAAGTACTCATGTAGCATGGATCAAGGTCTGAAGATCATAAGAGCATGAGGATTAAAGAAAATCAACATTAGAGCTCAAAGTATGAATTAATGAAGAAATATCAAGAGAATTTAAAGGGATGAAAGATCAGATTATTCTGAGAGATTGAAGACTAGAAACAAAGAAAGTTCAGAGTAAAGAAGAATTTTTGAGCACTTAGGACAAGTCTTTGTAAGTACTTTAAGTTTATTAAAGTATGAAGTTTTCATTTTGAAGCTCATTGGGCAAAGAGACTTAGAGACCTTAAGATAAAACTTGGAACATATTTTTAAAGTTAAAACAAATCTATATTCCAAGTAACAATGAGAGAGAAATTAAAAAAAGTTACTAGAAAAGAAAATCATTCAGTTGACAGATGACTGTCTGTTAATAGACAAACGACTGGTTAAATTAAAGACTTAAAATTGAAACACAGAAGCCTGATTGATGACTGTCAGTGAAAAGTGAGAAGACTGTGTAGGTTTCATTAGATGACTATCCACCTTCTATGTTACTGAAAGGCTTAAATTTACACATGGATAGACATCTGTCATCATATGGATAGACGACTGTCAACTCATATTCTAGTGACAGACGACTGCCACTCAAGGGACAGACGACTGCCACCTTTCTGCCTATGATTTTTACCATTATATTAAATGGACAAACGACTGTCAGGACTTCACAGTCATCTGCCTCGCAGCATTTTTCTATTTTCCAACGGATATAATTTTTGAAATTCAAATATTTGGAAACTCAAATAAGTTTAATATATAGAAACAAGCTTGAGTATCCTTTGGGGAACAAGCAAGAAGATTTTATACATCTATAAATACCCCTAAAGACACATTGATTTAATCACCAAGATCATTAAGAACTCACAATCTGTTGTCATACTCTCTCTCATTCTGAATTTCTGAAAGTGCTTCATATTGCTCTCATCCTTGCTCGAAATTAAGAGAAGTTCTTGATGAATCTCACTATATTTGATCATTGAGTTGCTGATTCTTTCATTGAAAGATATCCATGGTGATAAGTTTCTAAGAGCTTCATTCTGAAATTCATATTCTAAATTTACTGAAGTGCATTAGTGTTTTAAATTTGCACTAATCAGCTCTTTGAGGAGCAAGTTCTTGTACGTATTGTTTTTCTATCTTTGTAATAGGGCTTGTTGACGATTTGAGTAATTGAATCATTGGACCAAATAAGGGGAGATTTTTTGGAGAAGGCGGGCTCTAGCCTTACCCAAGGAGTGCTTGTAATTGTTTTTGTTCCGACTGATAAAGGAACGGTAATAGTGAATCCTTTGGCCGATTTTACCAAGGGCGAGGACGTAGGCTGTGTTGAAGCCGAACTTCATAAAATTCTTGTGTTCTTCTTTCTCTACTCTACTCTTTATTTTTTTAAGGATATAATCTACGTGGTTGATTTAAATTTCAATTCTGAATGATTGGTTGTTAAATAAACTGGAAGGTAATTCGTTTTGGATAAATCAGCATTGATTGCGGAAATCAAAAGGGATTACGTTGGTTGATTATCCTTAATCTATTAATTTGAAATTTTATTTAAAAACTGAACATTGGGAAGAAGAATAATTGTGATACAGGGCTTATATTGAGTGCAGCAAATTTTCACATATATTGTTACATAAATTGAGAGTTTGATCTTGTTGCGATTAATTGTGATTATTTCTAAGATTTACAATTTAAAAGAACTAATTCTAAAGGAACAATTTTTTAAAACCAATTCACCTCCCCTCTTGGGATGCTATTCCTAATTTCAATTGGTATCAGAGCCTAATTATACTAATTCCTAACAAGAAACTATAAAAAGATCAAATGACACATATAAGAGTAGTACCCTTTGGTAAAGGCCAATCCTCAACTCGTCCACCAATTTTTTGTGGACTTATACATTTTGGAAAAAGAGAATGCAAATCTATCTCCAACACATGGATTAGAAAGCATGAGAAGTATTTATGGATGGTGACCTTATTCCCACTAAAATAGTTGATGGAAAACAGATTCCAAATGAAAAAAGGGATATGATCGATTCAGACTATAAAATGCTTCAAATTAATTCAAGTGCTATAAATACTTTATATTGTACCGTAGATGCTAACGAATTTAATAGGGTCATGACATGCAAGATGGCTAAAGAAATATGGGACAAATTAGAAGTGACATATGAAGGAACTATTGATGTTAGAGACAATAGGATAAACTTGTTAACAAGCAAATATGAAGCATTCAAGATGAATTCTGATGAAACAATATCAAGTATGTACACCAGATTTACCCATATAATAAATTCCTTAAGTGCCTTAGGTAAAAATTGTACTACCTACGAAATGATCAGAAAAATCCTAAGAAGCCTTCCCTCAATATGGGAACCAAAGGCTACAGCTATCACTGAAGGTAGAAACCTGAAGACTACCTCTTTAGATGAACTCATAGGTTCACTTCTTACCTATGAAATGAATTTAAAAGAAAGGAATCTTGAACCAAAGCATAAAAGATCCATTGCACTAAAAGCCTTTAGTTACAGCTCTAGTGAAGAGGAAAGTGAGACAAGTGACTTAGATCAAGACGAATTGACATTCATCACTAAGAGACTAGGCAAATTTTATAGAAGAAATAAAAGATATCCTAGGAAGTTCAATAAAAAGAAACCTAAAAAAGGAGAGACAAGTAGGAAGGAAAATAAAAGTAAGAATGAACCTCCAATATGTTATCATTGCAAGAAACTAGGGCATATCAAACCAGATTGTCCGTTGTTCAAGAAAGACAAGAAGAAAAAGAAGGAAGCTATGAAAGCTACGTGGGATGATTCAAGCTCCAGCTAGATAGAAAATGAATCAAGCGGACAAGAGATGGCAAACATATGTTTCATGGCGAATGATGAAGAGGTAAACTCCTACTATTCCTCTACAGAATCTCACAATGAGTCATGCGATGAGTCATGTGACAGCATGCCTTCCTATAAGGAATTGCAAGTTGAGTTGTTTTCTTTGCATAAGAGATTCATAAAAATTTTTAAGAGAAATATAACTTTGAAATATCAAAATAAAGAACTATTAAAGCAACTTGAATCATTCAAAATCATTGAAAAAGAAAAAGACACTTGTATTGAGAAGTTAGAAGAAGAAGTAAATAAAGTAACTCAAGAATTAAGCAAAACTCATAAAGATAGTTTGAATTAAAAAGATTTAGAAGTAAATGAACTTAAAATATTAGTAGAGGATAAAAAGAAAATTATATATTACCAAAGGAAAATAAAATTTTGAAACGATGATTTGACAGCAAAGGCTACATGGAAATAAAGAAATGATAGGTTATAATGGTAAGACAAATAAAAAGAACAAGAAATTATACATGGAATACTTTGTCAAGGAGGCCAAGCACTATGCTAGCACTTCATCAAACAACAAGCATGAACACACCACTTGTTATATGTGTAAGACTAAAGGTCACATAATGTTCGACTGCCCACTAAAGAGAAAATATGTTAAAGTGCAAGGAGAATGGAAATCCAATAATGGAACTAACAACAAAACAAAGAAAGTCAAAAGAATTTAGGTTCTAAAAACTAACTCATAGTATCCCTCATTGTAGGTTTGCTTTAGGACAACAACGTCAACGGATAAATGGTACTTGGATAGCGGATGCTCAAGGCACATGACCGGTGACAATACCAAGTTCACTATTTTAAAACAAAAGGATGGGGGATATGTCACCTTTGGCGACAATGCCAAAGGTAAAATTATTGGCATCGAAAAAATTAGTAAAGAACCTTCGCTCATTATAAATAATGTGCTATTAGTAGAAGGATTAAAACATAACCTTTTAAGTATTAGTCAATTAAGCGACACAGGGTTTGAAATAATCTTTATGAAAGAAAAATGTGTTATCCAAAATCCTAAGAACAAAGAAACTCTGTTTATAACTCATAGAATAAATAATGTCTATTGCATAAATCTTGAGAAATTAGTAACTCAAAACATAACTTGCTTGACAGCAATGAATAAAGTAAGTTGGTTATGGCATAGGAAACTAGGACATGCAAGCATAGACCTACTATCCAAATTATCTAAGAAAAATCTTGTAAAAGGACTACCAAATACTAAATTCATAAAAGACAAGATGTGTGATGCATGCCAAAAGGGAAAACAAGTAAAAACAAGCTTCAAAAATAAAAAATACATATCCACCAAAAGACCTCTAGAACTCTTGCACCTAAACTTATTTGGTCCAACTAGAACCTTAAGCCTAGGAGGTAAACAATATGCTTTTGTAATAGTGGATGATTATTCAAGATTCACTTGGGTATTATTCCTAGCAAACAAAGATGAAGCCTGTGACATGCTTGTTACATTGTGTAAGAAATTACAAAATGAAAAGGGCTATAATATAACAAACTTTAGGAGTGATCAAAGTAAGGAATTTAAAAACAAAAATGTTGAAAAATTCTATAATGAATATGGAATAAACCATAATTTTTCCACACCTAAGACTCCACAACAAAATGGAGTTGTAGAAAGAAAAAATAGAACTCTATAAGAAATGGCGAGAATAATGTTGAATGAAAATAATCTACCTAATTACTTTTGGGCGGAAACTGTAAATACAACATGCTACATTGTAAATAGGGTATCAATAAGATCAAAAATGGACAAAACACCATATGAACTTTGGAAAGGAAGAAAACCAAATATTTTCTACTTTTATGCATTCAGATGCAAATGTTTTATCCTTAATACTAAAGATGATCTAGGAAAATTTGATGTGAAATCTAATGAAGGTATCTTCCTAGGATACTCTATATATAGTAAAGCTTATAGGGTTTATAATAAAAGAACCTTTACTATTATGGAATCAATACATATAACATTTGATGAATCAAACAATCATGACAATAAAAATAAGAATGATGAAAAAGAAGATACTCCACAAAAAGAATAAGATTTTGAAATAAAAGAAGAAAACAATAATGATGCTCCAAATGAAAACCTTATAGAAAATCTGAAGCTTCCTAAAGAATGGAGATATGATAAAAATCACCCCAAAGAACAAATTCTTGGTGAAACATAAAAAGGAATAACCACTAGAGCCTCATTAAAAAACATTTGTAATCATTATGCTTTCTTGTCTCAAGATGAACCCAAGAATATAGAAGAAGCCTTAAATGATGATTCTTGGATCATAGCTATGCAGGAGGAACTAAATCAATTTGAAAGAAGTCAAGTGTGGAAACTTATACCTAAACCCAAAGACAAGTCAATCATAGCAACTAAATGAGTGTTTAGAAATAAAAAGGATGAAATTGGAGTAGTTGTAAGAAATAAAGTTAGGCTTGTAGCACAAGGTTACAATCAAGAAGAAGGCATTGATTATGAAGAAACCTTTGCCCTTGTAGCAAGAATGGAAGCAATCATGATGCTTCTTGCCTATGCAGTCTATAAAGACTTCAAATTATACCAAATGGATGTAAAAAGTGCATTTCTAAATGACTATATTAATGAAGAAGTTTATGTTAAACAACCTCCAGGTTTTGAAGACTCTAGAAATCCAAATCATGTATTTAAGCTAACTAAGGCCCTATATGGATTGAAACAAGCTCCTAGAGCTTGGTATGATAAGCTAAGCAAATTTCTACTTCAAAGTAATTTCTTAAGAGGATAGATAGACAACACTTTATTTATAAAGACCAAAGGTAATAATATGCTTATAGTACAAATTTATGTTGATGATATTATATTTGGAGCTACTTAGGAAGACATGTGTAATGAATTTGCTACAACTATGCAGAGAGAGTTTGAAATGAGCATGATGGGAGAATTAAATTACTTTCTAGGTTTGCAAATCAAACAAGCTAAAAATGGAACTTTCATAAATCAAACTAAGTATATTAAAGACATGTTAAAAAAGTTTGATATGGAAGAAAGTAAACCTATAGGACCTCCCATGAGCACTTCAACTAGTCTAGACAAGGATGAAAAAGGGAAACAAGTTGATATCAAACATTATCGGGGTATGATAGGAAGTTTACTTTACTTAACAGCAAGTAGACCAGATATAATGTTCAGTGTGTGTATGTGTGCTAGGTTCCAATAGGCTCCTAAGGAATCACATCAAACAGCTATAAAACAAATCCTTAGATATTTGCTAGTTACATTAGATTTTGGGTTATGGTATCTAAAAGGAACTAATTTCGAAATGATGAGTTATTCAAATGTAGATTATGCAAGATGCAAAATAGATAGAAAAAACACTAGTGGGACTTGCCACTTTTTAGGACACTCATTAGTTTCATGGTTTTCAAAGAAACAAAATTCCGTAGCATTATCTACAGCTGAAGCAGAATACATAGCAGCTGGGAGCTGTTGTGCTCAAATTTTATACATGAAACAACAATTAAGGGGCTTCAAAATTCAATATCAAACAATCCCTATAAAATGCGATAATACAAGTGCGATAAATATTTCAAAGAACCCGGTATCACCTTCAATAACTAAACATATTGTGATATACGTCATCATTTTTTAAGAGATAATGTAGACAAGAAAGAAATAGTTCTTGAATTTGTCAATACTCATACTCAATTAGTTGATATATTTACCAAACCATTAGCTGAGGATCAATTTGTATTTATTCGATGAGAATTAGGCATGTTACATATAAGAGAAGTTAACTAAAAAGGGAAAAAGTTTAGTTGGCCAGGATAGACGACTGCCAGAGAATTGACAGGCGATTGGCAGGGTACTGTCTGTGTAAAAGACAACAGACGGACGACTGCCAGTGAGCTAGCAGACGACTGGCAGGCTACTGTCTATGGACAGACGACTGTCTAATTAGAGACAGATGACTGTCTCACAGCGGGTGATGTACTTTTCACTTAAAAACATGATTTTTAAACCCTACAGACGTTTGTCCATTTGTCTTCCTTCCTCTAAAACATATTCTCTTCTCTTTTCTTTCAGTTCTTTCTCTCCCAAGCTACACACAACGATTATCCATCACATACCTACTCCATACATATCTAGGGTTTCTGCATATCAAGATGGTTGGTACCAAAACTGTGGGAAAGAAGGACAAAGCTTCCTTGTCTTCTTCAAAGCCTACAAGCAACGATGACATAGAAAAATAGCTGGTCTCTTCGCACGCGAAATCATTGTATCAGAATCACATATCTGCAATTGAACCAATGTTCTGTAAGATTTTAGATGTTACTTTCTTTGAAGAAAATTTTCTTGAAATTTTAGAAATGTTCAAGGCTATAGGATGGGACAAGTTCATCCTTCATCAAGCAAAAGGGTATTACCCAGATCAGATTAAGATTTTTTATTCTAACTTGGTTAAGAAGGAAGATGGAATTACTTCTTAAATTTATGGTCAAAGGATTACACTTACCGCACACTCATTACGAAAACTCCTTCATATCAAGCATGGAAATTTTGAGCTTACACCAGTTAAGAAACATTGAACCATGGAACAAGGATTTTCACCACAAGAATTTCTGCCTCTTGTGATGAATGATGCACCTGTGTATTTTGGACATCCTCCACCATATAAGCAGCTTAATCTTCAGGCACAAATCCTGCATAAGATCATTACATACAATATAATTCCGAGGTCTGGATCTTTTGATCATGTGTCATATTTTGATTGTTTTGTTATGTGGTCCTTACTAAAAGGGAAGAAATTAGACTTATCAAGTATTATACTGAAGTGGATGGTGATGAAGCTTGAATCTCCTAGAATTGGGCTTCCATACGACGGTATTCTTTCCTTAATCTTTGCCCATTTTCAAGTCCTCTCTCCAGCTTCAAAAATAGTAAAAAGAACCTATTATTATGTTTTCTCATCTACTACATTGAAACGAATGGGTTACAAAAAGTATACCGAGGGTTGGATGTTCCGGGGCAATAGATCGGCAAGACCTGCACCTGAAGAAAGGAGTCCAGCTCCTAAAGAAGTTGAAATGCCACCTTGGTTTGTTCCTTTTTATCATAATTATACTAACTTTAGTTCCGAAATGCGAGAAAACTTTGCTTCTCTTCAAGATAAACTCTCAACCATTGATGACAAGTATACCTCATTAGACACTCGTATTGCTAAGATAGAGCATCATGTCATTAAACATGAAACTAATTCAGAAGGTGAGGATAGTAAAAATTATACTGAGGAAGAAGCTGAAGAAGAAGAGCAATCCAAAGGAAAAGGAATTGCTGAAGACAGTGACACTTACTCTGACATATAGACTTTTGTCAGTGTTTTTGCTATTCTGTATGCTACATGTACTTACATTCTGAACGCTTTTTTGTTTTTCGTTGTAAAAAGGGGGAGCATGTGTAAGTAAAGACTATAAGTCTTTATATGTATTTGTTTCTAGTTCTGAAACTCTGAACTTTTGCACTGCTTTGTTATCAGTTTGATGTATTATAAGTTCTAATGTTAATGATAACTCTGAAAACTTTGCAAGTTCTAATTTGAGTATGCTGATTGAGAGGGGGAGTATTATGAGTTATCACTTGAGAATAATCCCTAATCAATTGATTTTAATACATTAACACTGGTATCATATGCACTCAAATTGATATTTGCTCTTGATCATTATATACTCAAATTATATTTTGATTGATGTCAAAGGGAGAGAAGTGTTTAGCAAAAATTGATCTTGAACTTAAGCATGAACTTGAAATGAGCATGAATGATGTATAATGATGTATGAGCATGATTGATGAAATTAATATTGATTCTATTAAGATAAAGCTTATTGAAAGGGGGAGTCTTTTTAAGGCTCACTCAAACTTTTTGCTTCTTGTTTGTCATCATCAAAAAGGAGGAGATTGTTGGCCTTACAAGGTTTAATACTCCATTTTGATGCTAACAAACAAGTAGGACTTAACATGCTTCTGTTGAGTGTTGTGTTTTCTCAGGAATCCATATTGAAAGTACTCATGTAGCATGGATCAAAGTCTGAAGATCATAAGAGCATGATGATTAAATAAAATCAACATGAGAGCTCAAAGTATGAATTAATGAAGAAATATCAAGAGAATTTAAAGAGATGAAAGATCAGATTATTCTAAGAGATCAGAGACTAGCAACAAAGAAAGTTCAGAGTAAAGAAGAATTTTTGAGCACTTAGGACAAGTCTTTGTAAGTACTTTAAGTTTATTAAAGTATGAAGTTTTCATTTTGAAGCACATTAGGCAAAGAGACTTAGAGACCTTAAGATAAAACTTGGAACATATTTTTAAAGTTAAAACAAATCTATATTCCAAGTATCAAAAAGAGAGAAATTAAAACAAGTGACTAGAAAAGAAAATCCTTCAGTTGATAGACGACTGGCTAAATTAAAGGCTTAAAATTGAAACAAAAAAGCCTGATAGACGACTGTTAAGGCTCTAACAAACGACTGTCAGTGAAAAGTGAGAAGACTGTGTAGGTTTCACCAGACGACTGTCCACCTTCTATGTTACTGAAAGGCTTAAATTTACACATGGACAGACAACTGTCATCATATGGACAGACGACTGTCACCTCATATTCTAGTGATAGACAACTGCCACCTTTCTGTCTATGATTTTTACCATTACATTAAATGGACAGACGATTGTCAGGACTTCACAGTCGTCTGCCTCGCGGCATTTTTCTATTTTCCAACGTATATAATTTTTGAAATTGAAATATTTGGAAACTCAAATAAGTTTAATATATGGAAACAAGTCTGAGTATCCTTTGGGGACAAGCAAGAAGGTTTTATACATCTATAAATACCCCTAAAGACACATTGATTTAATCACCAAGATCATTAAGAACTCATAATTTGCTGTCATATTCTCTCTCATTCTAAATTTCTGAAAGTGCTTCATATTGCTCTCATCCTTGCTCGACATTAAGAGAAGTTCTTACTGAATCTCATTATGTTTGATCATTGAGTTGCTAATCCTTTCATTGAAAGATATCCATGGTGATAAGTTTCTAAGAGCTTCGTTTTGAAATTCATATTCTGAATTTACTGAAGTGCATTAGTGTTTTAAATTTGTACTAATCAGCTCTTTGAGGAGCAAGTTCTTATACATATTGTTTTTCTATCTTTGTAACAGGGCTTGTTGACGATTTGAGTAATTGAATTGTTGGACCAAATAAGGGGAGATTGTTTGGAGAAGGCAGGCTCTAGCCTTACCCAAGGAGTGCTTGTAATTGTTTTTATTCCGGCTGATAAAGGAACGGTAATAGTGAATCCTTTGGCGGTTTGGCCAAGGGCGAGGACATAGGCTGTGTTGAAGCCGAATCTCGTAAAAATCCTTGTGTTCTTATTTCTCTACTCTACTCTTTATTTTTCAAGGATATAATCTGCGTGGTTGCTTTAAATTTCAATTTTGAATGATTGGTTGTTAAATAGGCCGGAAGGTAATTCATTTTGGATAAATCAACATTGATTGCGGAAACCGAAAGTGACTACGTTGGTTGATTATCCTTGAACTATTAATCTGAAAGTTTATTTAAAAACTAAACATTAGGAAGAAGAATAATTGTGATGCAGGCTTATACTGAGTGCAGCAAATTTTGACATATATTGTTACATAAATTAAGAGTTTGATCTTGTTGTGATTAATTGTAATTGTTTCTAAGATTTACAATTTAAAAGAACTAATTCTAAAGGAACAATTTCTTAAAACCAATTCACCCCCCCCCCCCCCTCTCGTGGGAAGCTATTCCTGATTTCAGAGGAACTTTGATTAACAATGGATTAGAGAGAAAATTTTGATTAATCAAAGTTTCTAATCAAGGCAAATGAAGGGGTATATATAGTTTTTTCTGAAAATTATGACTGTTTGGGACATGGAGGTCATTTTGAAAAAAGATTAATGATGTTTAGTTAAAAATAACCTTAGTTAAATGCGATAAAAAATTGGCAACCCGAAAGATTCAGTCGCCCGACGCTTAGAGTCGGTTGCCTGAACACTCACAATGGCCTAGAGGCAACTTTTTAGTTTTCTTGACCGTAGCCAATGGCTGGTCGGCTGAGCCAGGTGATTTCCTCAAGGCTTCGTGGTTTTAGTCGCCCGACAAAGGGTTCGGTTTGCTGAGATGGTATGTTCGGTCGACCATGGGTATTTTGAACTGATAGGTCGGTTGGCCGAGGCAGGTAGAAAAAGTCATGTTTAAGGTTCGGTCAACCATGGAAGATTAATTCAAATTTGGGTCGGTCACCTGAGCCAAGTCAAAGATTTGACTTGCTGCCCAGTCAGTCAACTAGGGCATTTATAACACCAAAGGTCAGTCAACCAAGGCTTAGTCAAACATTTGACTTTCAACTTATGGTGTGTTCGATCGACTGAGCTGATTATAACTAAAGGAGTTTGGTCAACCGGGCTTTTAAATTAAGCCCAAAAATCCAGCGTCGGTTGACCAAGTCTTTGTAAGCCCTAATTAGACCCTAAAGTTATATTAAAACCTTTGTAAGATTTTTATCTTTCTATGAAAAGGTTTTGTATGAAGTGTAGGTGCCCTAAGGTCAGTTTACGACCATCTGAGCATTCAATTCTTATCATGCAAATGCATGCCTTATTACAAACCGAGGACAAACATTAAATGCAATACAATTCAAAATATGTCTTCTTCTTTTTGCTCTTCTTTTCATGGAATATGCCAATATGATGTGAGCTTTAAGTCGTTTCTGGCTTCCATCTTCCTCTTTTATGTGTGCATTCTAAATTGTAAATCTGTTCAAAACACTAGACACACACATGAGACACTTGTGTTTGTCAACATCAAAATAGAGATCGGATTCAAAAAGCTAACATGGATATTGTTACAAGTCAAAATGTGGAGAAATGAAAGTGTGTGAAGGTAACTTGATAGTGATGAAAAGGAAAAAGTAGCAGGAAATATTTATGCACTGCAGGGTGTTACGGTTGTAGGTGGAGTTGCAACTATTGAATCTGAGTCAGGTATCCTATGGCATATGTGGTTAAAGCATATGGGTGACAACATTTATTCATATTTTTGGGAACCAATGATGATAGCATCAGGGAATAGACATATGTATTTCGTGTTTTTATCGCGAAGGGTCTTGGTGTACTTCATACAGTGCCTGAGGTGGAGAACCATACTAGAAGAGAGATGCTCAAGTCAAACATTGGGGTTGAGTAGACTAGTTTTGTTCAAGCAGTTTTGTGAGCAGAGCAAGTTATATAAGGCTTGTAGGGTACTTCTTGGTGAAGTCAGTGAGTATGGTGCGTTTCTCGTGTGATCGATCACCAAAGGTATCGCTAGATGGGAAAGTTGCAGTTGGAGTATGGGCAAGTTTTGTAGTAGACTACTCATTTGCGTATGGATGTCCACTGGTGCACTATTCTAGTGATAGGGGATATAGGTTTGTTGTTATGTTCGAACGGTACACTTTTTTGGGGTATAAAAAAAGTGGCTACAAGCTAGAAGATCCTATGGAAAACAAAAGGGTGATCGAGGACATGACTTTTGGTACTAGAGTTATGGGGCAACGTACTCAGGTAAAGGAAGAGAAACAAATGCCAGGAAACTGTAGTAGCAGCAATCATGTAATTCAAGTGGGTTAGGGACTCAGGGCAGAAATGCGGGGAGTTCTAGCTCGGATCAATAGTATCACGGTATGAATGGGTATGTGATGCAGGTGGAGCAACAAACTCAGGGTAGAGATGACATAGTTCATATTATAGGGAGTTTTTTTTCAGCTTGAGAGACCAGTAGGATCACGGTTGGCTCATATGTACTATCAGATCACTACTCAGGTGATTTGATAGGGTTTCTAGTTTGGAAGAGGGTGATAGGATGCCATGGAGTGATGTATATGTTGTGTGTGAATAACATGTTATTGGATGGAAAGGCTTTGACTGAGGCTAATCAGTTGGAAACTCTATTGAAAGCTTTGACATGAATGTGTTAGGTACGACCAAGATGGGTCTTGGTTTGTTGATTCGCATGGACAAAACTGCAGGGAGATTGGTATTATCTTAGGGTGGTTTTGTGGATAAGGCTACATGGAGATTGGTGTTATCTCAGGATGGCTTTATGGATGGAACTATAGGGAGACTTCATTTTCTATCTCAAGGGGGTTCTATAGAGAATCAATATGGAATGTCTATTGCACGGTACCTAAGGACGGGCTATGATGTCTGGGATATGTCAAAGGTCCCCCATGATTGTGCAATGAGGTGTTTCAGCAGGCAACAGAGTGAACTGTCAGTTGTTAGTTTTATTGAAGACTATATAGGGGGCTTTGGTGATATAAGGCTTGCAGTAGTTTTTTTGTTTATTGTTGTGGGAAGGTCTTGTTGGAAGCCTAGGATGAAGTCTTTGGGTGTTGCATCTACAACTATATCAGGGTTGATGGTAGAATTTGAAACTACCATCGGAAAGTTCCAGCGGTGTTGTTTAGTTTTGGTGCATGTCTCCAAGTGCTAGAAGGGAGACTGTCCCAATCGAGCATTTCAAGTTCAAGATGGAGCAGTCAGATATGTTTTTCAGGTTCTCCTAAGGGGTGTATAATCGCCAAGGCGGAGATTGTTGTTTATGGTGTGACTCTTATATTTCAAGGGTTTATAAACAAAGGGAGAAAAACATATGGATGTGTTCTTGGTGCAGGGTAGCAACAAAGACTCGTCGACAAGTACCCTATACTAGTCGACAAGGAGATACCGAGAGCTAGAAAATCTCAGAGTTTAAAGACTCGTTGATGAGTGGATAGACTAGTCGATGAGTGGTCTTCTCTGTCTCATCAACGAGTGTTGTGTTTTCGTCGATGAGTGTTCTGGGCTGTGAGAAAATATTTGAATTTTGAATGTAAATGGTGTGACAGTTATGGATTTGAAGGGAAGCCTCCGAGGGCTTGTTATATATGTTCTTTTGGGCATATTTTGACATATAAAAGAGTAAGAGTGGGGTGAGAGAAGGAGAGAAGATCATTGAGTGTGTAATCTTTGATCTTCATAGTGAAATCTCTTGCCGATTGCTTCCGTGGATGTAGGTTTTGCCGAACCATGTAATTCCTGGTTTCGTTGTCGTATCTTTACTTTCTTTATATTGTTATGGTTGTGGAATAATTTTATATTTCACCATTTTAGATTGTTGCATATGGTATTGTTTGATCCTTTACAATCTTTATTCCGTTGTGCATTGTTTGAAGAGACGTTCCTTTCACAACATAAACATACATACAACCCCTTATTTGCAGCCTATATAGAACATAGTACAAATTTTTGAAAATTTAGAATCTATACAAATATTAATTTTTATAAGAAAATATCGCATAAAGCTTACCTCATTGTTACTAGTTCATAATCATTGTCTTCTAGATCCTTAAACTGTTCTAGTGCTAAGTATGGACACAGGTATCATACCCAATCTAAAAAAGTAATAAAGGAATGATAATTTCCCTACATCGTCTTAGTCACGTGAGACATGAAGCCATGATAATGTTGAGTCGACTTCTTCAAATCCTTAAACATGGTCTATAACATGAGTTTAAATTAATTTTCCATATTTGTTTGCAATTATGTATTGTCCCCACTCTTTACTATGGGAGGAAAGCTCACAACCAATGCTAGAGAAACTCATCAAGGTCACCATAGACAAAGTGAGTGACTTGATTTATGAGCCAATTTTGACTTTAGCCTAAAAGTTACAGTCAAACCTTTAGGTGAAATCATTCCCAATAATAAATGCATGCATTCACTAACTTAAGTTATTGTGGTCAATCACTGGCTTCTTATCAACAAGTAAACCAAGCCAAATAACATCATCCTTAAATTTGAATTAGGGTTTCGAGTAACGAAATGTGGTTTATTGTGACAATATGGCGTTTCAATGCGTTTAATCTAGTAGTTTAGGGTTTCATTTGAGAGTTATGATTTTCATGGGTTCAATGGAATTATTTAGGGGTTTGACAATGCTTAATGGTGTTTAGTGGGGCTTGATATAAGGATTTAGGTTTTAATGATTTCAGAGTGGCAATTTTTGAGCCTTGGTAATATTTAGGGTGATGTAGATGGAGTGTTGTGGGAAAGACAGCCCCTTGGTGGGAATGATCTCTCTCATTTTGCTTTCAAAGTTAGTAGGAGAGAGAGTCTAGGTGTGAGGACTTAAAAAAGAGGGATAGATGGCTATGATGCCTTCCTATAAGAAGAATTAGGCTCAAAAGTCCTTTAAAAGATAAAATGAGATCCAAAGTAGGGCACAAATTCAGTACGAATAAAATTGAGTGTTAACAAGCTTAATATTTTATTATACACAGAGCACTCTTAGTTTACTTAATGTAAGTTTTATATATGCCCATGTATCTAAGCAACGGTCCTATAACAAAGAATGTGTCCATTTTTTTTTTATTTTTTATTATGTCGGATTCCTCTTATCCCTATCACCACTAGCGGACACTCCCCTTCGAGGCACACAACCTAGCACACAACCTGGTGAGATCGGCGAGAGAGACTAATTCCACGCCTACATGCACAACGCCCTCCACACGTGCAGGGGTAAATTGCGGATGTGCACTCAGAATGGTAGGGCTCGAACTTTCAACCTCTTCGTTAAGCAACCTGCGAGACTCCATCCTTACCACCCGAGCATATGCCCAGGGCCAAAGATGTCTCCTTTCTTAATAGACCTCTCCAAAGGTGGTAGGCGTTTTCAATTTTAAATTAATTTCTTAATTATACATATAGGTAATCATACATTAGTTACTACTATTCTTACTACTTGATTTAAAGAGCAACAATCCTCTTAACAACTAAATGTAGTTCTTCTTTTTTTTTTTTTTTTTATATCGGTAAAAGTGAATATATATTGATCAAAATATTATATACATCCTTCTTCCATGCCCTAATGAGGAGAAATGTGAGAAGAAACCATATTGCAGTTGTAAGGAGTGATGGGAGTCAAACAACTTCTCAAAAAAAAGGTAGTGGAAGAATTCCTACAGTTCTATTCTGAGCTGCTAGGAAAGGAAGTAAACTCTGATTCTATTGAGTCGAGGGTGGTTGCTAGAGGGAAAGTTATCAATGACAGGCAAGCAATTCAAATGACACTTCCAGTGACTGACCAAGAGATAAAAGATGCAGTGTTCAGTATTGGTGACCTCAAATCCCCGGGTTTTGATCGGTAAAAGTAAATATATATTGATCAAAATATTATATACATCCTTCTTCCATGCCCTAAATGAGGAGAAATGTGAGAAGAAACCATGTTGCAGTTGTAAGGAGTGATGGGAGTCCAACAACTTCTCAAAAAACAGGTAGTGGAGGAATTCCTAAAATTCTGATTCTATTGACTCGAGGGTGGTTGCTAGAGGGAAAGTTATCAATGACAGGCAAGCAATTCAAATGACACTTCCAGTGATTGACCAAGAGATAAAAGATGTAGTGTTCAGTATTGGTGGCCTCAAATCCTTGGGTTTTGATGTCTTCTCTGCTTGTTTCTTCAAGAAAGCTTGGGATATCATTCAAAACTTAGCATGTTAGATTTATGATGGCTTAACATGTTAGATTTAACATGTTCAAATGACACTTCCAGTGATTGACCAAGAGATAAAAGATGCAGTGTTCAGTATTGGTGGCCTCAAATCCTTGGGTTTTGATGTCTTCTCTGCTTGTTTCCTCAAGAAAGCTTGGGATATCATTCAAAACTTAACATGTTAGATTTATGATGGCTTTGCATAGTTCCTATTACTTCGTTTATTTGATTGAAAGCCAATCCAAACTTTTTACCCAAATTCAACCCTAATTTTTTACCCCAACTTTGAAAACTAATCTCCAATTTCTTTTTCTTTTTTTTTTTTCAAAGATTCATGTGAAAACAAATATTTAAAATTTTATATTTTCTCTTTTGACAAACATTTCAAATAAAATAAAATAAAAATAAAAATATTGTTTTTAGTGAGAGTAATATGGAATGCACAAAGCACCTTCTCAAAATTAAAATATTATTAGGCGGACTAAATCTACTACCTTAATTATAGACCAAACAACTCTACATAACCGCATTAGCTTTAAAATATTCTAAAGTTCTTTAAACCCACCTAAAACAGAGCATGGTTTCAAACATCCGAAATAATTTCTAGTTCAACTGAAACAAAGCATTTAGTAAAACAGAGACAAACCACAAGAAGGAGATTAATCTGGACAAAAAGTCATAAAATTTAATTGAAAGAATAAGATTTCTAGAGAAGCACATGGAAGTACAGAGGAGGCCACTCAGCTAGCTTTGTACATAATTCCAGGGTAACCCCACTTTTCTAAACAGATCGCTGCCTATCAACTCCATCCTAGACACCCTGCTACCCTTTCCTCTGTTTGCATACCCCATTGAGTCATACAAAACTGGGTTCACATTACTCATTAAGAAGCAAGGGGAAATTCCACAAGTTGACTACTCTTTCCTCTGTTTGCACACCCCCATTGAATCATACAAAACTGGGTTCAGTAAGGGGAAATTCCACAAGTTGACTATCTGCTTCAAAATTTTTGGGTAAGTTTTCAAAAAGCATCCAACAAATGTAACAGTTTATAAGCAAATTGCACTCCAGAGCAGAGTGATTAATGTTACTGCAGTTGCTGTTGCCGATGCGCTACCATAAAAACTGTGGGGTGGGGATGAACTTGTCGAGTTCATGGAAGGGACTGTACCATTTACACTGAATATGGTCCCATTCCTGCCACCACTGCATGCACAAAATCATTCACAGATTAGAAGTGGGTTAGATTTAGTAGATCATATAATTGCTGCAACGTTACAAGATGGGGAAATGTCAATTCAGTAAAGTGTAAAGCTCATACCTTCCTTGAAACGCACAGGAACCATGGCCTGCATAATTAAATCAACAAAATTATTATAACTCCAGAAGAAAACATCTCCCGAGTCAACTGATCCAACCCAGAAAAAACAAAGCAAAGCAAAACATAACAAAAGAAAAATAATAAAATATATGAACAGAAAATGAAAATGACTTATCACCATATACATGTCTGATCTTACTTGGATCTGATGTGGTGATTGCAGCCACCCCCTTGAAGTTGCAAGCATCTGGAGTCATCCCCTCCTTGCGGTAATAAGCATTAAAAGCATAAGATGCATGTGCAGCCACATTGTCTGGTTCATAGCATTGTCCACCCTGCAACAGAGTCGAACAATTCACCTTGCCTGGCCCACAAGCCCAATCCAAACCAGCCTGCAGCATCTTTGGATCAGCGCCCTCCTTTGCAGTGCAGTAAGTCTGATTTGCAGTACCATTCGATTTCCCTGAAGCAGGCCCAACTTGCAAGATGTACACAGGCTCCCCATTTGCATCAAACAGCCCCCAGTTCCTTTCTGAGACTTGCCCAGGTTTATTATCCTCATTATACAGTTCATAAATGAAGGTGTTCACTACAAGCCCCGGATGCTTGGGGGTACCTTCTTTGTTCATCACGTGCTTGATCAAATTGCTGTTGTAAGTTTTTGCATTGTCTGGAGTGGCATCCGGCTCACTAGAATCGCCCTTTGATGGCCACCCTGTCTCGGTGACTACAACGGGAATGTTAGTGAAGTTCAAGTCAGCCATGGCAAAGTAAACTGCATCTATCATTGCATCAAAGAGATTGGAATAACGGAGTAGGGTGTTAGTATCTACAGCTTCTTTGTTAGAGGGAAGGGGCTCGATCAGTGCATAATCTATACTAATAGTGCCATTCAATAGCATGTAATCATAGTAAGGATATACATTGAACATGAGAAACGAGCCGGTTGACTGTAAGTATTTGAGCATGGGAACCAAAACTGGTTTCCATGAGCTGTTAAAGAAAGCTTGGGAAGGTGGGAACGAATCAAGAATAATGGAGGAAGGAATGGGTGTTGAAACTTTGATCTGCCCATCAAGATTGGATGCCACTAGGGCCGACTGAATGAAGTTGAGAGCATTGACAAGGACAGTTGCTGCATTAGGGAGAGCGGTGAAAACCTCAGAACCCACTGAAATGGCTGTGATATTTGTGTCTGGGTAGTATGCTAGGATATTGCGGGAAACCCAGTTAGCCGCAGTGGAATTTGATAGCCCAATTCCCATGAGCTGGTCATTGGGGATAGAAACTATGACTTGAATGCCCGACTTGGCGAGTGCAGTGAGCAAGCCATGGTCGACATCGAACAGTCGCACATGTCGTATTTGCTGGCGTTTGAGAAGGAGTACTACTTGAGTAGGGTTGGGCATGTCAGAGAGTTCTGTCCCTATGTTCACCCCAATGAATGGATCTGCAAGAAAGAAAATACAAAATTATGGGTGCAGAAAATATCATAAATGCAAATAACCTGTGTAAATATGTTTATGCAAGTACCCATTCAAGAGTTCTCTTTTCGAGGTGGGGAGCTCTTTTATCTAATAATCTAATGGATTTACACTAGCTTTAACTATCAGAATGCAAACCTTTATTTTTATTGGAAAATGCATATCATTTGCATTCTATGACCAAAAGTTTATAAACAAGTGAAAATAATAATTTTCACAACAACAAAAACAAATTCAATTTACCATAGAAGAAAGAAGTGCTAGATACACAGAATTTTGTAGTCATTGCATACACAGACACAGGATAAATGGTCAACATTTTGCTGTAAATTATTGCAACTCGTAATCATGCTCTTAATCCCTCCCCATATTCCTTCACACTATGACTAGACATCCTCTGGTTTACATTTTTTAAAATGACAATAGATCTTGCCTTAGCCTGCCCTTGGCCCAACATAAGAGCTAAACAAGGACCAAAAGTATTCAATATAGCTGGAACCTTTTGTCCTGGGAAAACCGTTTTCTCACTGATAGTTCCAATCAAACTGTCAAAAAAGCTCATTCAATAATGATACCTGGCCAAAGAATTCTCCTCGCCGGAGCCCATTAGGATATTACTTTTCCCCTTTTGATGCATTTGATCGCACATGCTTTTTACTTTCTTATGTCTAAGTGCCTACTTTTCTCTTTTTTCCGTATTTGATAAGCTGAGACAAAATTTTGAATGATCCACTGGGAAAAAGAACCCAAAAATTGAGGGAATTGGCAATATCAAGACTAAAATAGAACTAAAATTTGCATCAGAACTGTTAGCAGGGATTTTCCTCCTTTTTTTTTTTTTTTTGTGTGTGTTCCTTTTCTATTTGTTGCGGTGGTAGCTAGCTAGGGACACAGCTTCCTGGGGCTCCTGGGGCCTGTCAAAGAAGATTTTTGTGCACATGGGCCAACGAGCTTGTCTTCTTTGGAGAAGCTTATAAGGTATTACGCGTTTGGAGTATTTTAATATATTCTGTAGGGACGGAAATGAACCAAATGGTATGATACTCGCAGCTGTTGCTAAAATTTCAACACAAGAACAGGGAAAGCCTCTGTAGGAGAAGAAAGTGGCAACTACTTATAGTTTGAATTTGAATCATGGGA
The DNA here is from genome assembly GCF_029873635.1 of Malania oleifera. Classification (NCBI taxonomy): domain Eukaryota; kingdom Viridiplantae; phylum Streptophyta; class Magnoliopsida; order Santalales; family Ximeniaceae; genus Malania; species Malania oleifera. Next base: position 25,812,386 of record NC_080423.1, read on the forward strand.
TATAAAGATATTGAAATTGTACACAAACAGAACGATGGGGAAAAACATACAGATGGTGTAAAAGCCACAAATGGAGGCGCCATCAGCGGGTGGCACATATATATATATATATGGTTGCAGAATACAGCAGGGTACAAAAGCAAAGATACAGGCGAAACCAAATGAGATGGAACACAAAACTGTTAGGCAAGTGGACAAGTAGGTGTGAACAAAGGGCATATCTCCTACTGCAGAGAGAGAGAGAGAGTAGAACCAGCTGTTTTCCAGCATTCATATTTCAGAATGGAAAAATGTAGAACTCCTTTTTCCTCCTGGTAAGAACATAAATACTATTTGGCATGAAAAGTCCAACACATGAAACTTTCTCCCCCACCCCCCCCCCCCTTCTCTCTCTCTCTCTCTCTCTCCTGGTAAGAACACCACTGTTTGAAATGAAAAATCCACCACAACACATGAAAATTCTCTCTCTCTCTCTCTCAACAAACCCCCCCATAGAAAATGGCCTTATTTCTGTCAAAAGTCCCACCGAAACAGCTCCCCAACAACAAATCTTCAATGGGTGCTCTTGCAAGTATGAGTGGGGAGGGATGGAAGCAAATAAAAGCTCGGAGAGACGCTTTTAGTCTTTTACGCACTGTAACCCTCAGTTTCATACCCAATCAATCAGCTCAAACACCATACATAGCAACAGCTGGAGTCAATCTATAGCAAGACATCAAATCGAATCAAAATAAAATGGAAAAATCATCACCTTCGGAGGTAACAGCCGCAAACACTGCTAAAAGCATAAGAAGGAGCAGAGGCGCCATAGACTGATTCTTCACTGCAAACTGCAAAGAGCAAAACCCTCAATTAAATATCTCTATTAAACCCACCTCAGAATCTTAACAAGGGAGGTATCTAATCATACAGAGAGAGAGAGAGAGAGAGCGAGAGAGAGAGACAGAGAGATGCTTGAAGGGTTGGTATTTGGTAATAGTAAATGAGAGAGTTGGGGTATCAAAGAAAAGAATAACATACTCTAGAGGTTTGGGGAATTTAAGAGAGGAATTTGGTTCCAGCACTTACCATAGAAGCGTGGCAGTAGATCGGACGGCTGAGAAAACATCTGCATTTTGGTTCATAGAAAAGCGTGTTGGACATGGTAGAATCGAAGACCCATATAGCATTTTATTTGTAGCCGTTAACATCGAAGGTTTTTCTGTGTTTGGCTGGTTGTGCATTTGATGTGGTGTGGGGACAATAAACAACAGCTGGTTTCACCAACGGTCATTCTCCTACTTTTCTAATTATTATTATTCTTAAAAATTGTTAGTTTACTTTCTACTTATTTTATATTTAAATTTATACCCGAATGTTACAATTTATTGGCTAGGCAAGAAAATAATGGAATGAGGTGGTAGGACGGGCTGCGAAAGTGTCTTTCACGAGATCAAGTGTTCAAATCCTCCCGAATTCGTTTCTGTCCCTGAACTCCTGAATTTACCCTTCCTTTAAAGTTGTGAGGTCAACTTCAAGGAGCGCAGGATTAGTCACGTGGATCGTAAAACGGACATGTGGATATTCGATGTGTAATCTAAAAAAAAAAGAAAATAATGGAATGGGATGATATTGTTTTTTACTTTTTTTTGTATTAAATCTTTTTCATTATGATGCACTAAATATTAAGTTATAAGAGCGAGGAGTGAATGCCAAGCCAAAAGGAAAAAAAGAAAAAGAAAAAAACAAAGAGTAAATAAATTTTCAGCTCTTAAGTTATGAATGAGATCATGAATTTAAAATTTTGAATTTGTGCAAATGTGAACAAATTTACTATAATTTTGTATTACGACACCCCAATTTTAACTCGGTCTCTCTGAAGAGATCTTTCGTAATAAAAAGTCGACTTTATATCCCGAGAATTAGAGGATTCTTGTTGAAAATTCTAATTGAATCCTTTTGAAAGCCGTTTTATCAAGTCCTGTTATTAAATCCATTATAATTAAAATTGAGTCATCAATTAAGTCTCTCTCAAGTCTTGGGTACCTGATTGAAATTCGTGTTAATTAAATCTTTTTTCTTAAATCCTTATGATTGAGTCCCTTATTTTAAAATTGAGTCCCGATTATCTTAAAATTGAGTCCCTTTTATTTTAAATTTAAATCCCTTTTATTTTAAATTTGAGTTCCTATTATTTTTAAATTGAGTCCCTTATTTTTAAAAAAATTGAGTCCTGGACACTTTAAAATTGGATCCCTTATTTTTTTTTTTAAATCAAGTTTTTTTTTTTATTTTAAATTGAATCCGGGTCCTTCTGTTTTTGGGAGTTAAGTTCACCTTCTTCTTTTTTTTTTTATTGGGCCTTTATTTTATTTTTGAGGATAAAATTAGGCAATAATGGGCTAGGGCAACATTTTAAAAAGGGGAAGGGAGAAGCTGTTAGGGCAAAGCTGTTGTGCGCAGCTTATAAAAAGCACACCCACAGCAGCAGTTGAGACAAAAGAAGAAATAGTAGCACAACAATTGTAGCTGCTCTCCCTGCGTAGCATCTCCCTCTCCCCGCAGCTCCTCCCTGCAGCAGCAGCCCCTCCTAGCCACCACAGCTCCTCCCTGCGGCCCAGCCACCGCAGCACCACTCCCTTACGGTCAGCACCTCCTCCTTGCTCCTGCACAGCATCAGCCACTGCGGATCCATTCCACGGCCAACCTACAGCCTCACAATCCTCCTCACGGCCTGCTCCCAGCGCCTAACCACCACTCCATGGCCACACTCTCCTCTCCTTCTGTAATGAACCCACTTGAAATGGAATGAGCTCAACAAAATTTGTAATGAACTCAAGTGAGTGATAATTCCTTGATTGAATGAATTACTCGTAAGAAAACGAAATTACAGAGATGAACTGAATTTAATACTTCAATGCATACAAAGGAAATGGAAATAAGAAAGAACAGGTTGGCTGGTTCGAGAGAGCCACTCTCCAAAAACAGAAAAACAAATTGATTCCCAAAATTCTACTCCCCTCTATTCCCGCTGACCCCTAGCTTTATACATAATAAACTTTAACTACTATTCTGGAATACCCCATGTGCTCCACTACAGTTGGCAGCTCGACCCAGCACCCAGCCCAGCTGCCACATGATCCATGCCTCAGCCCATGATGACTCGGCCTGCGAAGAGCTAACCTGTGAGTGGCCGACCCACCCAAGCTCCCTACTCAGTTCGGCCTCTTCTGCCAACCTCAACTCCGAACCCCCGGTCCGAGCTCCCCTGCGCTCACTTCTAACAACCTTAGCTCTGAACTCTCGATCCGAGCTCCCCTGCACCCAGCCGTTTCGTCCGAGCCCCTCAAGCCCTCTATTCGAGCTCCCCTATAGCGAATCACCTCGTCCGAGCCCTTCAACCTGCTCGACATCTTCAATCTGACGATCAGCTCAGACCCCTTCTGTTCGAGCTCCCCTGTAGCGAACCACCTCATCCGAGCCCACAAGGTGAGGGAATTTCTCCTTCATTATGTGGTACCACTCCCATATCGCCTCCTCCTTCTCCTGTCCCTCCCACCTAACTAGTATCTCCATTGCTGGAAGGTTCCCCCTTTTTTTTCATACGCCGTTCTAAGATCTCTTCCGACTCTGGGCTGAGGGTTCCATGGGAATTTGTGGGGGGGAGCCGTGGGTTTACCCTAGCAGATGCCCCAAGATGTGGCTTGAGCTGAGATACATGAAAAATCGGATGGATTTGGGTTTCCTCTGGGAGTTCCAGTCAGTATGCTACTTCTCCAATTTTTTGTACCACCCGAAAGGGTCCATAAAATCTCGGTGACAATTTCAAGCTCCTCCGAACTGCTACAATTGTTTTTCGATAAGGTTGGAGTCGAAGGTACACCCAGTCGCCCACTGAAAACTTTCGTTCCCTTCTCTTTAGGACAGCATACTATTTCATTCGCTGCTGCGCTTGTTGCAAATTATGTTTAAGGAGATCTAGGGTGACCTCCCTATCCCTGAGGTACTCATCTACCATTGCCACCTTGGTGGTCCTCGGGATATAGCTGATGAGAGATGGTGGTGGTACACCATACACAATCTAGAAAGGGGTAGTTTTCGCCGAGGTGTGGTAAGATGTATTGTACCAATATTCAGCTAATGGTAAGTGCTTCACCCAATTTTTTGGCATATCTCCCACAAAACACCTAAGGTATCCTTCCAAGCACTTGTTCACCACCTCTGTTTGGCCGTCCGTCTGGGGATGGTAAGCCGTACTGAATTTCAGTTGGACTCCTTGTAGATTAAAGAGTTATTGCCAGACTTTACTTAAAAATGTGGTTCCCCTGTCGGAGATAATTGATCTTGGCATGCCATGTAACTTGAAAATGTTATGAATGAAACTCTGTGCTACTTGACTTACCGTGTATGGATGACTTAGGGGTAGGAAATGAGCATACTTAGAGAGACGATCTACCACTACTAAAATGACATCTTTCCCATGTGAAGGGGGTAAACCTTCTATGAAATCCATGCTGAGATCTGTCCACACCTCTCCTCGAATGGGAAGGGGCTTTAGTAAGCCTGTCGGGTAAGTATTTTCTCCTTTCATTTGCTGACAAATGGGGCATTCCTTGATGAACTGCTTAACTTCTCTCTTCATGCCACGCCAATAGAAATCTCTTCTGGCTCTCGGGATTGTTTTTTCATATCCCTTATGTCGTGCTACTGCATTGCCATGAACTGTTTGTAATACTTGTTGCTTGATTTGTTCGTTTCGGCCTATAAACAACTTACCTTTGTAGAATAATAACCCATCCCTCAGAGTGAACCCTTCTGCTGGTGTGCCCGAATGAATATGTTGCTGGATATTTTGTATTTCAGTGTCATCAGCATATGAGGCTTTTAAATCTTCGATCCACCCAAGAGTGGGGAGAGAAATAACCATTATACTCGCCTCATTGTTTGTTGGGTGATCGTCTGTTGGGTTGAGGGTGTCACCTTCTGAATCTTTTTTGGACAGAGCATCCGCTATTCGATTTTCTTATCCCCTTTTGTACTGTACTATAAAATCATATCCCAGTAGTTTAGTGATCCACTTCTGTTGCACAGGAGTACCCATTCTTTGTTCCAACATGAATTTTAAACTCTGCTGATCTGTTTTGATAATGAATGGCAACCCTAAGATATATGGTCTCCATTTCTTAACTGCTATCACTAAAGCTACCAATTCTTTCTCATAGGTTGACATGAGAAGGGTTCTGCCCTTCAGGGCTTGACTGAAGTATGCTATGGGCTGCCCTTGTTGCATAAGTACTGCCCCAATCCCCTTGCCTGATGCATCACAATCAATTGTAAATTTCTTCGTGAAGTTTGGTAGGGCTAGAATAGGGGGAGTAGACATGGCCTCTTTTAGCTCCCTAAAAGCCTTCTTAGCTTCCTCATTCCATTGGAACCTATTTTTATTAAGTAAACTGGTCAGAGGTGCGGCTATGGCTCCATAGCCCTTAATGAATCTTCTGTAATACCCAGTAAGACCTAAGAACCCTCTTAGAGCCTTGAGAGTCTTAGGTGAAGGCCAGTCAATCATAGCTTGTAATTTGTAGGGATATGCTCTCACCCCCCTACCCGATACCAAATGTCCTAGATACTCCACCTCTTGACAGCCAAATTTGCATTTACTTCTTTCGGCAAATAGTTGTTGATCGAGTAGAATTTGTAGCTTCATTCTTAGGTGGTTGAGGTGTTCTTCCATAGATTTGCTGTACACCAGAATGTCATCAAAGAAAACCAGAATGAATTTTCTAAGATGTGGTCGGAATACCTCATTCATCAAACCTTGGAAGGTTAATGGTGCATTGGTCAGTCCAAAGGGTATTACAAGAAACTCGTAGTGTCTTTCGTGTGTTCAAAAAGCGGTCTTAGGGATGTCCTCTGCCCTTACCCTTATCTGATGGTACCCGGATCTTAGATCCAATTTTGAAAAGACCTCAGCCCCATGTAGCTCATCCAGCAGCTCTTCAATCATATGCATAGGGAATTTATCCTTAATGGTAACCTGGTTAGAGCACGATAGTCCACACACATTCTCCAAGTGCCATCGACCTTTCTTACCAACAAAACAGGAGAGGAGTAAGGACTATGGCTCAGTCGTACGGTTCCTAACTCCAATAGCTCCCGAACAATCCTTTCTATCTCCTCTTTTTGAAAATAAGGGTATCTGTAGGGTCTTACACTGATGGGAGAAGTTCCCTCCTTAAGGGTGATCCCATGGTCACATGACCTAATGGGCGGTAATCCCCTAGGCTCTGCAAAGACTTGCTAAAATTCCTCCAATAGGGAGGTTAGAGGCGGGGAGATGCTGTCGATTGCCTCTTCTTTTATCCCTTCCAATGGTTGTAGTAGGATTCCCTTTCTCTCCAAGCAAGAGAGTTTTCCCTCCACTACTTCTTCCACTAACGTCTGGGAAGTGAGTGCTTTCAAACAAACAGTTTGGCCATTATGGTGGAACTTCATAGTAAGTTCTACAAAATTCCACATGATTTCGCCCAGCGTACTGAGCCACTGAATTCCCAATACAATATCACAGCCCCCTAAAACCAGGGAGTACATATCAGCTTCAAATCTAGTCCCTTGCACCACAAAGCTTACTGCTGGGCATCTTCCCTCACACCGGATCTCTTCTCCATTAGCTACTTTCACCTTCACACCTACTATCCAAGGTCAGCTTAAGTCTCCTGACCAGAGCTGGATCAATAAAATTTTGAGTGCTTCCTGTATCTACCAGTATCACAAAAGATTATCCCCTAAAACAACCAACCACTCTCATTGTTTTAGAGTGAGGGGATCCCGTCAGGGTGTGTAGGGTAATTTCCACTTTGTCCTCTCCCGGTTGTTGCTCCACCCCTGCCTCTCCCGGACAATCATGCCCTACAAACTCAGGGGATTCCTCCTCCTCGTTAAAATAGTTGAGCTCATTTCCTTCCAACAAGAAAAGTTTAGCAGCCCCACATTTATGCCCTGGATGCCATTTGGCATCATAATTAAAACATAACCCCTCACTTTTCTTTTCTCTTATCTGCTTTGGGGAGTATTTGTGGACCTGGGTGTTGGGTTTGGCTATTGGTTTGGTCATAGCCAGGTGATGAGATGGGGCAGAGTGCTTGGGTATGATATACTTCTTAGTCACTAGGAGGTTTTCTTCTTGTATCCGTGCCTTGCCATAAGCCATGTGAATCGGGTTCAAGAGTTTCACTGCCCACCTGATCTCCTCCTTCAATCCCCCTATGAACAAACTGAGCTGGTGGCCTTCATTAAGGTCTCTGACTCTATTGGACAATTCCTCGAACTATTCCTTGAATGAGGTTACAGTAGAGGTTTGTTTTAGGTTTGATAACTGCTCCAACGGGTCGTCATAAGGAGTGACTCCAAATCGGGTATGCAAGGCTCTTTCAAATGCCTCCCAGCTTGTTAATAGACCAAACCTCTTCAGGTCCTGGAACCAGATTAAGGCCTTGTCCTCCATGTGGAAGGAGGCCAACAGAACCCTTTGATGGGGTGGAGTTTCATGAAACAGGAAGAAATGATTGACCCTATAGAGCCAACCTGTTGGATTCGAACCATTGAATTTAGGGAAATCAACTCTCACCGTTTTAGTTTGAATACCTGCTCTGTGTTGCTCCCCATTGAAGCTCTCACGGTGTTGGTATCCGAAGTCGTGGCTCGATGTCTCTCCTGGCCCTTCCTGGTCGAGTTTCTGCTTGCCGAGATTCTTCATAGCATTAGAGAGAGCTCCCAACTATTGAGTCACGGTGTTGAGTAGCTTCTGCTGTTCGGCTTGAGTGATTTGCTACTCTTCTTGTGATCTCCTTAGGGCAGCGATGGACTCCAACATCTGGTTCATGTGAGTTCCTTCTCCCATGGTGGTAGGAGCTTGGCTCTGATACCAATTGTAATGAACCGACTTGAAATGGAATGAGCTCAACAAAATTTGTAATGAACTCAAGTGAGTGATAATTCCTTGATTGAATGAATTACTCGCAAGAAAACGAAATTACAGAGATGAACTGAATTTAATACTTCAATGCATACAAAGGAAATGGAAATAAGAAAGAACAGGTTGGCTGGTTCGAGAAAGCCACTCTCCAAAAATAGAAAAACAAATTGATTCCCAAAATTCTACTCCCCTCTATTCCCGCTGACCCCTAGCTTTATACATAATAAACTCTAACTACTATTCTGGAATACCCCATGCACTCTACTGCAGTTGGCAGCTCGGCCTAGCACCCAGCCCAGCTGCCCCATGATCCATGCCTCGGCCCATGACGACTCGGCCTGCGAAGAGCTGACCTGTGAGTGGTCGACCCGCCCAAGCTCCCCACTCAGTTCGGCCTCTTCTTCCAACCTCAGCTCCGAACCCCTGGTCCGAGCTCCCCTGCGCCCACTTCTGAAAACCTCAGCTTCGAACTCTCGATCCGAGCTCCCCTGCACCCAGTCGTTTCGTGCGAGCCCCTCAAGCCCTCTATTCGAGCTCCCCTGTAGCGAACCGCCTCGTCCGAGCCCTTCAACCTGCTCGGCATCTTCAATCTGACGATCAACTCGAACCCCTTCTATTCGAGCTCCCCTATAGCGAACCACCTCATCCGAGCCCTTCGATCTGCTCGGATCCCCTTCTGGAACGACACCTAATACAACCTGGTCAATTAGCACAGGGTTGACCTCAACCTTTACAAATTCTCCTTGTGAGGCGGAGAAGGCCCTAGGTCAAATTCATAGGGCTGACCCCAACCTGATCCTTCCAAACTAGATCAAACCTCCTCAGGCCACGCTTGGAAATACAACAGTATGTTTCTCAATCAAACTAGTACAGTGATTATGCTTTCATGTAAAACAGATATGTATCCCAATACGCGCAATATAATCAATCAACCACACATCAACAATGTAGGTAAATGTAAGTTCAGTGATGTGTATTTTTATGCAAGCCACACTCAATAAGGTATGATCACTAATATGCTCAAGAGTGTTCAATACAAGCAATATCTTGGAATCTAAGCAAAGTACTTCAATAGAAAATCAATATTCCAAAGATATGAATTAGATAATCAAACTAGTTCAAAAGAATTCTCCTCAATGAAATAAGCACAATATTAGTTTGAGAATGTTTTGCTTGTTTAAAAGAAATCTTTGCACAACCAAAATCCAAGCTATTGGACACTTGCAATAATGTTGCAAATATCCTAAGCTCACTAGGTTATCCCAGCACAAGATTTATAGTATGAAAATCTGTGGGATAAACCTAAGCTGAACTCCCTAAAAATAATATTTCAATCATACAAGCAAGTGGGAGTATTAGCAACCTAATATATATTAGCACAATCAATATACTCTCACAATACTAAAATGTATCAAGGGAATAGAAATTTGAGAGTATTTGGACCAAAAGAGTATTTGAGATAGAGAGGATTTTTACTAATGATTTTTGGCTAATCTCACACTAATCCTCACAAATTAACTCATATTTATAGGCAGGGGTAAAAATATAACTGTTTGGGACTTGTTGGGAATTATTAGAAAAGATTCAAAATGTTTAAACATACTTATCCCAACTTAACCCAATTTTACCACAGTTAAAACAGTTTTAACCCATTGAGGTTCGGGTGGCTGAATCAAGGTTCAGTCGCCTGACCAGACTCAGTAATAAACGTGCTTTAAATAGGTTCGGTCGCTCTTGTCATGTTTCGGCAGCCCAAATCAAAGTCAGAAAGTTTTCTTCGTAATTTCGGGTGCCCGGTCCAAGGTTTGGTAGCTCGAACACATATGCTCGGTTGCCCGGGGTCCTTTCGAACTATATGGTTCGGTAGCCCGAGTTGGTGAGGAGTCCCTTTCAAGGGATTCGAGCACCCGAGGACGATAAGGTCAAAAAAGGTTCGGTCGCCCGAAGTCTGGTCAAACTGTTGACTCCTTAACAATTCGAGCGCCCGAGGTGATTTGTTCACCTAGGGTTCGGTCACCCGACCTCACACATTTTATGCCTTTTAAGTTCATTTTCACTTTGATTAATTCTCCTAATATTATAAGTGATATTGGGGACTTTTTTGTGCATTTTGTGTAGGGACCTAGGGTCTTTTCAAGTACGCCAAAAAACCTGGCGTCGGTCAACCGAAAGGTGTCCTAAAGTCATTCAGTCCCTATGGTCAAACTACGGTCTTTTTGAGAGCTTACAAATACTTACATGCAAGACATGCAGAGATTATTACAGACCGTTTCTCCTAATTACTATTACAGACCCAAATAATATAAATTACAACAAGAAAATAGTCTTCAGGGTCTTTAGTCTTCAAGTCTTCTTGTGCCAGCAAATGATCTTGTTATTATGAACCCCCACACAAACTTGACAGACATTAAATACCAAGAGTATTTGTCATTATCAGAAATGGAAATGACACATAAGGTCAACAGTCATATTAATATTGTATAATTTGGGTTTTCATTATTATTACGTTAATATTTTATATTCAGGGCTTTCATGATTGTTATGTTAATATTGTATATTTTGGATTATCATTATTGTTATGTTATTATTATAGATTGTGGATTATCATTATTGTTGTATTAATATTGTATATTTTGGGTTTCCACTATGTTATGTTAATTGGGTATATCTTAGGATGTATTCCCACGAGGGGGGTGAATTAGGTTATTTAAAATTTATTTGTGGAATTCCTATTTACTTTAACCCTTGATTATTTTAACTTTTAACAATTACACAAACAATGTTTCTATGCACCGACCGTACTAAAACAATATAAAATCTTAATTTACAATACAAAACCAACTTTAATGAATTCAATTAATCAATATTTTAGAATCTGATTTTCAACTAGAATCAATGATATTATCAAAAACAAATTCAGTAGTGGAAGTTGGTTTATCTTAGCATATATACTTCAATAATATAAATAAATACCAACTTTTTTACTACAGTCTTTTTAATCAAAGATTCAAAAACTTTTGCTATTCATAATTTTTAATCTAACATACAATCAACAAATAATTGGTGTTCTTGTTTCAACCAAAAAATTTGTTACCTATCATGCAACAGATTCTTCAATATTCAGCAATATCAATATCCAGTAAGTTCTCAAATATTCAACAAGTATTCAAAGATTATAAAAGCATTCACGCAGTTTATATCTTACAAGAATTAAAGAGTTAAGGGAAGAAGAAGTTGAACATCATTATTTTTATAAGATTTGGCCGCAGCCTACGTCCTTGCCTCAAGCAACCTACTATGAGGATTTCTTTTCCAACTTTGTTACCAGGTGAAGTTAAGCCTCTCTCCGTTCAAGGTGGAGTTCTCCTCTCTAACGAGAACAACCCTCTCGTTAGCTAACAATTCAAAGTCCCTAAATCGTTAAACACAATACAAAGAAAGCACAATGGCTTGTACAAAAGAAAAATACTCCTTAATCGAAGATTAGTACACGTTAGAATCACAATACTTCAAATAAAATCAAAATAGAAATTGAAGCTCAAAAGTATATCACTAGAAATCTAAATAAAGAGTATGAGTTTCGAAAGATCAAATTAGATTAACGTGAGTTTTTAGCAAAAACACAACAACCTCCTTGGAAAAGTATAACCAAAAAGTTTTTCAAAATATGAGCGTGTCTTTCTCTCTTCTTGTGCCCTAATGTGTGAGAATATGAAGTTTAAATAGTGCACTAGGGTTTCAAAAAGTTTTTCTCAAATTTTCTCTCAAATTGGAAACCAATCACGCAAGTTTTGGAAACAAGATCAATGTTGTTAAACATTTAAACATACGCATCAGACGACTAAACTCGAAGGGTTAGTCGTCTGTGCTCTTTTGAAAATAGCGCATTTTGAAAGTCAAAATGGGATCAATCAACTGGTCTTGATAGGTCAGTCGCATGTGCCTATTCTATTTGCATATTTTCAAAGTTAGTAACACCTCAGTCGCCTAATGAGAAATCATTAGTCGCCTGTCTATTCAACAACACTTGTTTTTTAATATTTTGGTTCCAAACTTAAATTTATACTTTGGAAAACTTAATTTGGACTTTAAGAAAATATTTTCCATGTGAAAAACGAGTCTCTAAGTCCATGATATATCCTAGGAGTTTCAATCATTCAATATTGAAATTTGAAGTACTTACACGAGACTTTCATACGATAAATCTAAGTTCCTAAGTCTTCATGTTGTGAAACTTCCAAGATTCTTCTAGGCTTTATGCACCACTTCAATGCACTTCATGTCTCACATAACTTGAAACTTCATATTCATTATGTCTCATAGCTTTTGTAATGCCCTAGAAAAATAATATGCATATAAGTGTATATAAACATAATTAGTATACGTGAATGCCGAAAATTAACTAGACAATGTTTAAAATTAAATTCCCTTTAATGAGAAGCATTAAGTATATTGTAGGAAAGGAAGACAGTAAGAAGTAGTGATCCTAAAAAATAAATTAATTAATTAATAATTAATAATAATATAATATATTAATATAATATAATATTATAATATTATATATATATATATATAGACACACACACACACATAGAGGCTTCAGGAGATTCAAAATTGAAATTGGAAATCAGAGGTCCCCCCCTCACGGCTTAATTAATTAATAATTAATAATAATAATATAATATATTAATATATTAATATAATATAATATTATATTAATATAATATAATATTATAATATTATATATATATATATAGACACATACACACATAGAGGCTTCAGGAGATTCAAAATTGAAATTGGAAATCAGAGGTCCCCCCCCTCACGGTCTCTCTCTCTCTCTCTCTCTCTCTCTCTCTCTCTCTCTCTTCAATTTCGCTCCGTTGTCGAATCAAAAAACGAACATCATATCTGATTAAATTTGAGTACGTGAATTTAATTAGATTTGTGTTATTTAAAATATGCCCGATTTAAATGGAGCATGTGAAATTAATTATATCTATGTTTAGATTTTATTTTAAAAATATGCCTGAGTTAAATTAAACTACAGGGATTTGATTATATCATATTTTTGGGAATATTTTGGAATAATATATATGTTTTTCTAAATATTCAAGCATATGGAAATTAAAATTTTGAATTTATTATGTGTATGTTTTGGTAAAAACTAGGTATTTGAGTTTAAGCAAAACCCTAGAGATGATTATACCATTATTTCTCAGTAGAAAAATATAATTATCCCAGAGATGTTATTATGTTATGAATTATCACTCAAATTGTGTGGCATGAGTAATAAATATGTTACAACATAAATAAACTGGTTAGAATATTTTATCAAAATATTTAGCAAAGTATAGTTTTACATAGAATTATGATATGACAAATTTTTACAGAGTTATGAAATAACAGTTCAAATGGCTTCATGTCGAATTCAGTTCAGACAGTTTTATGCCAAATTCAGTTTAGACGACTTTATGCTGAATTCAGTTCAGATGGCTTATACCAAGATATGAAATGGTAGTTTTATTTTATAAATTGCATTATATGGTATTAGAACCCTGATGGATCAATTATATTTAGAGCACAGTACCGTAACTGGACAGATCAGTCAGTGCCACCACACTACTCAGATAGAATGTTGGTGTATAGATAGTCGATTGTGCCCAGAAAAAAGTAAACTACCCCCTGGCAGTCTGAACCAGGCTGAGTAGGTCAATCGTACTTATAGATGTGTTATTTTTGGCTTAGCGTGGTAGGTCAGCTATTGCTAAGTCCCACCCACGGGCCGCACAACCCGATCATGTGGAGTTATTACATGATAATATATGATTAATGTTCATCCAGGGAAAATCCTTTATGTATACAGATAATAGATGATTTACGTACACAGAGAAACTTATTACAATAAAGTATGTTTATGTTGAAAATTATGTATTTTCTATATATATATATATATATATAGGTGTGAGTACAGATTTACATGATATTATCAGTTAAAGTTAATTATTTGAAGTATATATTCATGTGACACTAGAACTCATGTTGCCACACACTGATGATAATCTATTCCGTCTTACTGAGAAGAGCCCATGATTATTCAATATTATTCAGATGCCATGTCGAGTATAACAATGATCAGAATAGCGCAGAAGAAGCATGAGTGGGATAGAAGATTCTATTTAGAATAGATATTAAACAAATTTTGTTTTGATGAGTCCAGAATTTTAGGGATATGAATTGTGCTATTGGAAATGAGAATGTTATATTGGGATAATTAGTACTTTGATAATTTGAATTTGAGGTCTTCCGCTGTTTGTATCAGTGATTATTATAATATGAAATATTTAGATTATTACAAGTGGTATCAGAGAAATTAAACGAAATTTTTTGGGTCGTCATAGTTTGTATCACAGCTTAGGATACATATTTTGTAGACTCTAGGGATGATTATTACCATAGTATAGGTATGAAGTAGGATTAAGATAGGAATGGGTAGGCTAGGTGCGGTAAGACCAATCGAATATAGGATGCGTAGCAGAGTAAAATACAGCAAGCAATTGGAATTTTGGAGTTTTGACTCATAGCCGAAAGCAAAAATTCATCGAGGGTTTTCTATGACTTTCTGAAACAGCCAGCAGTTCTAGAAAAGTCATGGCAAACCAATGACGTTTTTTCTCCCGGAATGCTGCACTATGAACTTGTCTTGTGTAGATAGTCATTGCAAGGAGTGAGCTACCATTTTCAGTACTGGATTATTTGAAATAGAATTTTTTGTATTTTTGGAATGTGCGCACCTTTACACATTAGAGTATACTCCTAGTTTTCTATGGTTTCCTTATGATTTAGTGTGCATGGATTCGAGAGCAACTGAAAGAAAGTTTGTAAGAACCCAAACCGTGATATATGGGTTTAAATAAATAAGAGAGGGGCAAATTGGGAATTTAGCAGATTTCGTCGACGAAGCCAAGATTCGTCGACAAAGTCCATGTAAGTCTCGTCGATGAAGTTCAGAAGTTCGTCTACGAGGAGAAGCTAAGAGGTTTCGGGAAACCAGTGATATCAGGATTTGTCGACGAATCCATCGTCTCGTCGACGAGCTGTCTATATGACCTCATCGATGAGGACATCATTTCATCGATGAGGAAACCCGAGTTAAAGGACTATAAATATCAATTCACTTTACTTCTCAACTAAGAAAACTAAAAATCTTCTCTCTCTCTCTCCCTCTCTCTCTCTCTAGAACTCTCCCTACACTTCCTCTCTCTATATTTCTTCGCTGTTCGTCGTGTTAATCTTGAATCTAAAGTTACCACGAGGATCGTGGAAGGATTCTCTACAAGTTCTACGGATCAGATTCTCGGTTCGGCCAATTTCAAGTTTTGGCGTAAAATCGAGGTAAGGCTCAATTTTCAATTCTGATCTGATAGTTTTGTAGAGAACGGTGTTGTGAGTATCTTCTATACTGTGATTTGTAGGTTTTGGAACTTGGTTCGCTATTTAAGAGTCTTAGAGTTCGAGAATTTCTATTTGGGGAAAATTTAAGGGGAATTGTGTTTATATCGATTTTTTTCGAAATCGGAGTAGGTGGAAATGTGGTTCACGGTCCTATGTGAGTTATGGCTACTCATTTGGGGGAATCTAATGGGGAAAACTATGGGTTTTTCATGATTACAGTTTTGGGTAAAAGAGGGCGACGGGCTGCATCCTTGGTTTTGTTGAAAACTGAATGTATATGTTGATTTATACTGTGTTATAGGGATGGTCGTGCCTTGACTTGTTTAAACTGTATTTGTTTGGAAAACCATGATTTTAGATTACCAAATGGGTATGGTCTGTTTGGTTATATAAGCATGCATGTGTGTGTGGTTTGTTTAAATGCTAGTAGGAACGCGATTCCGAATTGTTCCAGGTACTGAGAGTGTCCGGTTTTATATCTGAGGGCGTATGAAATCACTGGCCATAGATTGGTAGAGTGTCCGACTCTATATCTGAGGGCGTGAGTACAATGCCAGTACAATGCCATGGGAGTCGGGGACTAGCCATGTTTCGGTGGCTCCATGTTATGCAGGTTGGCTACGAGCCAACGCCGTATGTCACAGGCTAGCTTTGGGCTGATGGGTGTGACGACACCGGGATTGCTGATCATGTGTGTATGTGCGTGTATGCATTGTTGTGAATTAGTATTGGAATTGCATTTAAGTGGTGTATATTGCATCATGATTACACTCAAATGCCACACACTGATATAACCTGTGCTCTTCCTTACTGAGAGGTGTCTCACTCCTATTGTAAGTACATTTTTATAGGTCCTTCAAGTAACTAGTACTAGCGTCCTTGGTTGGGAGCGTAATGGTTGGTGTACTGCGGGTAGTGCTTGGGTAAGTGCTAGGACTTGTATTTTGTGGGTTGCCATTTCGAGATGTGTTGGGCACCCGGTTGTACGTTGTTTGACGGAACCTTGATTCTGTCCTTGTATAGACTCTGGTATGGTACTGCATATATATATATATATATAATGACCTTTTTCACTGCGTATATGGTTGTGTTTGGATGCGTTTGGGGTGTCTAGGAACCCCATGGGGTCGAACCCTCATCCTTGGTACTGTATCTGTCGATGGTTTGTATGATATAAGGATAGGTTAGATTACATTTTCACCCCTGAGTCCCATTTCCGGGTTCGGGGCATGACAGCTTGGTATTAGAGCTAACCTAGTTGTTAGGTCTTGTAGACTTGGTTAGGCTTAGTTGTGAGTACATACCATAGTATAGGATGTTGGATATGGGTAGAGTTGGTTGAGTGTTATTCGGTTGCTAGACCGGGGTTTGTCAACGGTATTCCATGTTTTTCCTGGGATGACGATTCCAGTAAAAGTAAGATAGATTATTGATGATTTTCATGTTGGTGTGATAGGACAGACTTGGACCTAGCAGGGAGTAGTTAACATGATTGAGGTTAGATCATTGTGTTAACTGTATGTGTTGTAGGGATATTGATAGATTCCCATTGTGTGGCAGAACGGACCCTAAGGAAGTGGCTCCGAGGAGACTACGAGTAATGAGTCCCCTTCTGTGCCTCGAGGGTTGACAAGTAGGTGTTACAGGAGATCAGGTGGAGTGTGAGGAGACGTGAGCACTCTCCTACTACTACGAGGTGCACCATTGAGAGGTTCACACACATGCATCCTCCAACGTTCTTTGGAGCACTTGACCTAACGATAGTAGAGGACTGGGTAGAGAAAACTGAGAGGATTTTGGAGGTCTTGCACTGCACGGATAGGCATCGAGTCCTCTATGCTACCTTCCAGCTATCTGGGGAGGCAGGTCGATAGTGGACTGTGGTGAGTCTGTTGGAGAAGTAGAGAACTGGTTTTGAAGAGATGTCATGGAGCCGTTTTAAGGAGGTATTCTTCGACAGATACTTCTTGGCTTCTGTATGTGATGCAAAGGCAGATAAGTTTTATGCTCTGACTCAGGGGAGTATGACGGTGCAGGGATATGTGGCTCGATATATAGAGCTGTCTCAGTTTGCACCGTGTTTGATCTTGAGCGAGTACGAGAAGACTCAGAGGTTCAAGAAGGGCCTAAGGAAGGATATCCGCAGATTGGTGGGTATGCTCCAGATCCGTGAGTTCTCAGTGTTGGTGGATAAAGCCACGGTGATTGAGATCGGTATCCGAGAGGATGAGGTGGATCAGGAATCGGGGAAGAGGACATTACCTTCTGGTTCTCAGATAGGATCTCGTCAGGGATCATGGAAGAAGAGAAATAAGGGCTCGGGTTACTGTCAGAATACCGAGCACTAGGATTCTCAGATGAGCCAGACTAGTGGACGTTGTACGAAATGCCACCAATGGCACGAGGGTGAGTTCTGGTCATTTGGGGGTAACTGTTATAACTGTGGTCGGCCAGGTCACACGTTTCATGATTGTCGTGCACCGAAGCTAGACGTGCCTGCATCTAGTATGAACCGAGGGAGCAACTAGATACCTCGGGGAACTGTTAAGACAAATACAACTCTGGCCAGAGTATACTCTCTTACTCCAGCAGACACTGAGCATATAGGGAACGTAGTGACATGTACCTTATTATTGCTTTTAAATAAGACTTTTATTTTGTTTGATTCGGGTGCAACCCATTCTTTTATATCTATGAATTTTGTTGGACGGTGTGGGGTTGAGACCCAAGATATGAATGAGGTGTTATCTGTTACTACACTATTTGGGAGTGTATCATGCTGTAGGAAGATGTTGGTAGGCTGTCCAATAGTAATTTAGGGAAAATAGCTATCGATGAATCTTGTGGTATACGACATGTCGGGGTTCAATGTCATTCTGGGGATGGATTGGTTATTCTCCAGTTATGCTGTGATTGACTGTCGTAGAAAGGTAGTAGTGTTCAGACCTCCTGGGGAGTAGGTGTATGAGTTTGTAGGATCGTGTGTGTGTTCGACGCCACTGATTCTATCAGTATTATAGGCAAGGAGGCTACTCTTAGATGGATGTTAGGGGTACCTAGCTTGTGTGAAGGAACCGCCGCGGGATGAGTTGAGACTCGAGGATATTCAAGTAGTCAGTGAGTTGTCGAATGTGTTTCCAGATGATTTACCCGGTTTACCTCCAGATCGTGAAGTGGAGTTTACGATAGAGTTGCTGCCTGGAAAGGCACCGATCTCTAAAGCTCCGTACCGGATGGCTCCAGAAGAACTTCGAGAATTAAAGGAGCAGTTGAAGGAATTACTGAACAGGGGTTTCATTCGACCTAGTGTTTCACCCTGGGGAGCTCCAGTACTGTTTGTGAAGAAGAAGGACGGGTCGATGCGGATGTGCATTGATTACCATGAGATTAACAAGGTGACTGTGAAGAATTGCTATCCTTTACCTCGTGTAGATGATCTCTTTGACTAGTTGCAGGGAACGCGGGTATTTTGGAAGATCGACTTGCGGTCAAGGTATCATCAGGTGTGGGTCAGATATGAGGATGTAGCGAAAACTGCTTACCGAACAAGATATGGTCACTACAAGTTTTTGGTCTTGCCTTTTGGGTTGACAAATGCTCCGGCGGTGTTCATGGATCTGATGAACAGGGTTTTCCATGAGTACCCGGATCGATTTGTAGTGGTATTCATTGATGATATTCTGGTATACTCAAGGAGTACACAAGAGCATGAGGACCATCTGAGGTTAGTATTACAGACTCCGTGGGAGAAGAAGTTGTATGCTAAACTGAAAAAGTGTGAATTCTAGTTGAGTCAGGTGGCATTCTTAGGCCATGTGGTGACTGGTGATGTCATATCAATTGATCCTAGCAAAATCAAAGCTGTGGTCGACTAGGTGAGGCCGAAGAATGTGCAAGGGGTTCAGAGTTTTCTAAGAATGACAGGTTACTATCATCGGTTCATGGAATGTTTCTCTAAATTGTCTGGGCCTCTGACTCGATTGACCAGGAAGGGGGTGCAGTTTGAGTGGACCAACGATTGTGAGTAGTGCTTTCAGGAGTTGAAGCACTGGCTAGTTACTGCTCTAGTTTTGACCATTCCTTCAGGGGATGGCGGGTTTGTGATTTATAGCGATGCGTCTCTGATGGGTTTGGGATGTGTGCTTATGCAACAAGGTAAGGTAGTAGCGTATGCTTCTCGGCAATTGAAAGAGTATGAGAAGAATTATCCTACGCATGATTTAGAATTAGCTGCTATTGTATATGCACTGAAGATCTGGAGACACTACTTGTACGGTGTGCAGTGTGAGATCTTCACCGACCATAAGTGTAATGACCTGCTTAATTTCCATATTATTATTTTTTCTATACTATAACTTTTAAAATGCTCTGATACCAAATTGTATCATCGACCTAAGCAGCAAGAACTAGAAATCAAATAAACATAATCATACGTATTTATATACAATACTAGAGTGCTAACATGTTTCCCAAAATATACACATATATCTGTTTCCCAAAATGCCCTCAACTATGCTGGGATATACAAAAATCCTCCACATACATACTCACTATCTACTGATAGGGTAGTACTGAAGCCCCTCTATCTATGAGCCTGGTCTGCTCGCCTACCTGGATCACCTGAAAAAAATGATTCAACACTGAGATAAGCCAATGCTCAGTAAGACGAAATATGCTATTACTAGTGTGTGGCAAATGAGCTACAATATTATGAAAATTTGTTTCTATATAATCATGTATAACTGGATACGTAAGTACAGTACAAGTAATGAAATACACCACCCTTTCCATGTTGTTTAACATAACAATATTGTAGGTTACTATTCAAAATACTTCTAGTGTACATAAGTATGTTCCCTGTTTCTGTAAAACTGTATGTACGTAATAGTAACTGAAATCTTTCCCTGTGGATAACTATGTGTCATGATTTAACCCCTCATGATAGGGTTGTGCGGCTCGTAGTTGGGATCTACACTGGTTGGCCGACCAGGGTAAATCACTATACTCCATCGTTCTGATCTGCCCACCTCAACCCATATCTGATGGGGAGCCTGTCCACGTTAAGGGCCTAGGTGATTGACCTACTACCACGTATTATCTAAATAGGTGGTTGCACTCATAACATAAATATCTGTAGCAATGGTACCGTGCTCTGTTGTAGGGTCTAACAGGGTTTGATACTATATAATATATCTCTATATACAACTATCGGATTTACCATGATTCTGAAATAACCGTAATAACCATGATACTGAATAAACTGTAACTGTAATTCATACGTCATGATATTGAGAACTGTATAATAATAACACTGAAAACTGCATAATCATAGTACTGAAATTCGTATAATCATGGTACTAAGATTCGTATAATCATGGTACTGAAATTCGTAAAATCATGGTACTGAAATTCGTAAAACGTATCTCTGTACTATATTCATATTCTCAAGTCATACCATACTTTAATACATAATATTCATAATTTAATAAACTGTATAATATTTTAAAATTACCTAGCATAGCATATTTTCCTTACCTGACTACTGGAAAGCCCCTATGGTATATTGGCCTAACACCTGTAGGGCCTCCTACACAACACCCTAAAAACAACATTGCTAGAACAGAATATCAATATTTCTTTGCCTACATCATTTCCTATAACTGTCAGAAGGCCAAAAATTAACTAAAAGGCCTTACCCTGAGTTTGGGATGAAATCCAACTTCGTTTCACCAACGATCCGCTCTAGCAGACTTGCAGAAAACTTTGCCAGGAGCATTGTGGTGGCTTCGGATCGTCGATCCGGCGATTGGAGGGGCCAAAATCGAAGAGAGAAGGGAGAGAGACCATAGGAGAGAGAGAGAGAGAGAGAGAGAGAGAGAGAGAGAGAGAGAGCACTAAAAATGTGATAAAATCTGATTTTTCACTACTTATAGGGTCAGATTCGTCGACGAGACACGTCACCTCGTCGATGAGTCCTTCAGTAAATTCATCGACGAACCTTACCCTTTATCAAAGAAATTCAGAGTAGCCCAATCCTTCACTTGGTATTTTCTTGTCGATGAAATGAGACCTCATCGACGAGATCATGAAGACCTTCATCGACGAGATCATGAAGACCTTCATCGACGAGTCCCTGTATTCGTCGACGAAGCCTGGTAATTTCCTGAAATTTTTTCCCTTCTATTTCTGTTTCTATTTCTCTCCCTGTTATTATTAAAATACTATTATTCTTTGGGTCACTACAATAAGAGCCTTAAATACTTTTTCATGCAGAAGGAGTTGAATATGAGGCAGAGACAGTGGCTTGAGTTGATTAAGGACTACGATTGCCCCATCAGTTATCACCCGGGAAAAGCTAATGTGGTGGCTGATGTGTTGAGTCGGAAGTCGGGACCTGCGGCTGTATCTGCTATGATAACTCAGTGTCACATCAGACGGGATTTGGAGAGCTCGGGTATAGAGTTGGTATCTGGGGATCATCAGGCTTTCTTTGCTAGTTTGGTGGTCCAGCCGACTTTGTTGGAACGTATAAAGGCTGCGTAGGTTAGTGATGCAGAGTTGGTAGAGGTTATGGAAAAGATAAATCAGGGACTGGCTACAGAGTTTAACATCTCTGAGGGAGGTGTGCTGAGGTTTGGGACCATGTTATGTGTTCCAAATGAAGATGAGATTAGAAAAACAATTCTAGAGGAAGTGCATCGTTCTTTGTATACAGTATATCCGGGTAGTATAAAGATGTATCATGACTTGCGCGAGACCTTTCGGTGGTCTAGTATGAAGAGGCAGATTGCTCAATTCGTGGAGCAATCTTTGACGTGTCAGCAGGTGAATGTTGAACATCAGAGGCCGGCAGGGTCGTTGTAGCCTTTGCCTATTCCGCTGTGGAAATGGGAGCATATTTCCATAGATTTTGTGATCGGATTGCTGTCAGCACTTCATGGGCAGAACGCTATCTGGGTTGTGATGACCCAAAAATATATATACGATTAAAGCATAATTATAATAAAATAAAAATGGTCATTAAGTTAATATCAATATAGAAGTGTTTTTCTGTAGGGTCCTTGATTCCATGTTTGATGCCTAAGAAAGACCTTGTCTTATCGAGTGCTCAGAGACCATTGCGGCTCAGTCGCTCCCTGGAGGTCGGCCTGGTCAAAATGGAATTTCATAGGATAAACAGGATAGACACTATTTGTACACGTAAATAAGTATATATACATAAAATAGTGTTTTGACAGACATAATTTGTCGAAAATACATAATAAGATAATAATAATATAGGTATCATATGTGGGGCCCACAAGACTATGTGGGGTCCACATGAGTCCCGGAGCCACAAGACACTGTTTATATACGTAAATAAGTACATAAAATAATGTTTTAACTGATATAATTTGTAGAAATATATGATAAAATAATAATAATATAGGTATCCTATGCGGGGCCCACAAGACTGTGTGGGGCCCACATGAGTCCCGAAGCCGTATGGAGATTTTCACAAATCTCAAAACTATGTAGGATGCATAAAATCGTATAAGAGTTATTCGAGTTACGTAGGATCCATTCGGGTCTTGAAGTTGTGTGGGGTCCACAAGACCATGTGGGGCCCACATGAGTTTTAAAATTTAATTCTTGTTCAAAAATAAATAAATACTAAAAGTAGTTTAAAATTAATAACAATGATAATAATAACGATAATAATGATTAGAAAAAAATAATAAAATAATAGAATAATTAATTAAGTTATTGATTAATTAATTAGGTAAGTAATTAATTTAAAAAAAAAAATTATTTAGTGGGAATGGTGGCAAGCACTCCCACATGGCTTCCATCCTTATCCCATACTCAACCCATACCTTGCCCATCCCTTGCCCATTCTTTAATTTAAAAAAATTATAATTTCACCCATCTCCCCACACTTTTATAAATTCTATTTCTTCCCCAAAATTTTCCTATAAATAGGGAGCTCTCAACCTTCATTTTTCACAACAATTTTCCAAGGAAGAGAAGGATTAGTGAGTGAAAGAATTTGTGGTGGAGAGAGAATTTTTGAATAAATTCTCAATCACCCACTTTTTCCGATCTCATTTCTTAAAGATAATTATTGTGTTTGTAGCACACGGTAAAAGAAGAAGGTAAGTAAATTTTGATTATGTTAGTTTCTTTTTATTTTAAATTCATACCCGAGTTTATTTTGTACATAAATTTTAATTATGTTACTTAGTTCCACAAAATTTCCATGAGTTTATTTTTACGCATATTTAATTATACCAGTTCTATCTTTAATATACTTGCATCTATTTTTGGGTTAAGAAATGTTTCAATCCCCTCGGGTAAATTTTCAGCATTTCTTTCTATTCAAAAGTAAAATTATATATATTTTTAACACAAAAATTGTGTGGCATGAGTTTATTTTTACGTTGCATTTTTGTGAAAATATAAGTAAAGATGAGATTTTCACGATATTATATTAAATTGCATAAATTATAATAAGATGATTTTAAAACCCCTTATGGCAAACGAAAGTTCAAAGTTACAGATGCTCGGTACCGCAGCTTAAAGTTTATACGGATCAGAGTGCACCCACACTGTTTACAGAGTGGTTATTTATGTTAGTGGATTTCTCCTGAGTGCACACCTGGTTTAAGTCCAGGACTTAATAAGGAAAATCTCACTTAAAGTTTACGTACGTTGATTTAGTTTGGTCGGCCAGCCAGCTAAGTCCAGTCTTCGGACCGCACAACCCAGTCATGGGGGTAAACATGACTTACGGCAAACAGGCCTAAGGGTGGTTTTTATAATATATGTTTATACATATTTAATTATGTGTACAAAGTTACTGATAATTTGAAGGAAAAGTGTAAGTTTACGTGAAAAGGATCATTTTGGTACTTAAATGACGATCTAAGGAAAACGTATAAGGAAAAGTATATGTATGTTTATCATTAAATATTTTTACAGTTTTAAAGTTAAAAGTTTAATTTAGCAGTTATAGTATATGATTGTAAAAATTTACTGTTGAAATTGATGACAAAAGTTTTATGCAGGAATTTTTAAATTTATGTTTATTCTAAAAGCAGTTTTGAAGTTATAGTATTAAATATTGTTTTACGAAATTCTTTAAAAGCTCATTTTGGCCACACACTAATAATAATCTTATTTACTTACTGAGCGTCGTCTCACCCCAATCATATTTTATTTCAGATAACTCTGAAGGACATGTCGGAAATCAGGCTTAGCAAGCATGCGGGTGGGGATTAAAAAAATAAAGATTAATTAGAAACATTAGTATGATTTCAGATATTTACGTTTGTGTAATTTTCTTCTTTTGAAATAAGTGATTGTAACATGAATAATTAGCGCTCTGGTTTAATAAGAATCGAGTTTATTTGCTTCCGCTGTCGAGGTGTTACATTTGGTATCAGAGCAATAGAGAATAGGTTCTGTAAACTTTAAAGAAATAATTTTACCAGAGCATAGGATATAGGTTCTGTATAATCTAATATATAAATTTTATCAGAGCATAGGTATAAAATATGATTTGGGTAGGATTGGGTAGTTTAGAATATTTATTTTAGTTTGTTATATTATTATACGCTAATAATAGATTTATGATTTTAAAATAACATTTGATCATTATTTAAAAATGGATCCTAAAGATAGTAACATTGGAGGAAATGAGATTTACGTGAAGGCTCCCAAGGATAGGTAATAATTATAAATTCTCTAAGAAAAATAGTAGTATTATTGAAGACACGTTAATTAATTTAAATATGTTATTTATGTTTGTAGAAACACATACCCATATTAATGATTTATAATTAATTGTCAAATGCATTAATAATTTAAATTTTTTATATATAAATATAATAATAATATATGAGATTTAATTATTTTCACTGTTGTTATTTTCACTAAATATATAAGAAATAACCCATTAGACCCTACTGAATTTAGAAGTGCTACACATACAAATAGAAATGAGTAAACGGTCTATTATGAAATCTGAATTTACCCAAATTTTCTTTACATGTATAAGTTGGATATGAATATGTATTTTCTTTTTTTACATCACATATTCAGTTATCAACAGAACATTCAAGCTTAATTTAGGAAAATATATTTTAGCAAAATCTTTAATTTTAATTTTGTATTAATTTATAAGGAATTAAATATAATTTAAATATTATATATATTTAAATTCAATATATAGATAATCCCTTAGCATGTGTAAGTTAAATATATATATATATATATATATATTTTTTTTTTTCATTACATATTCAATTTCCATCAAGTATCCAAGTTTAATTTAGGAGTACAAATTTTGATGAAACCTTTAATTTTTTATAAATTTATAAAAGTTAATACAACTTAAAATTTTCTATATAAAAAAAAAAAATTATATATATATATATATTTTTTAATGAAAGCAATATAAAAATTTACTAATTTCCTTCAAATAACTAACCAATGTCAAATCATCAATCGGCTAAACATGCCCAACATTTATTTGATCTAATAATAATAATAATAATAATACTAATGTTAATGGAATATATATATATATATATATATATATATATATATATATATATATAAGGGGTACTCTTGTAGTTATAAAAAAAAAAAAAAAAAAAAGGGGCCTCATGGGTGGAAATCATCGGCTGTAGCTCACTTACCCCCGAAGTAAGGTCAGGGCATGAGACCACTTGGGCATAGTGGGGACTCGAACCCGCGACCACCTAGATGCACGGCCGGTTCCTTACCACTAGGCCACCCACCCAAGTGGTGATCTAAGGATGAAATTAATTATAGTTAAAGCATTAATAAAGATGTAAAAACATAAAAAGAACCTAGAGTTTGCAAATTTTGCAATACGTGTCACTCGCTCAATTTCCGCGACACATGTCGCTATCCCTCGATTTGTGCAAAATGCGTTGCTCAATATCTGTGACACGCGTCACTCTCTCTCGATTCTCGTGATACACGTCGTTCTCCCTCAATTTGTGCAAAACGCGTTAATCGATATCTGTGACACGCGTCACCCCCTCTCGGTTCTCACGACACACATCGTTATCCCTCGATTTGTGCAAAATGCGTTGATTGATATCCATCACACGCGTCGCCCTCCCTTGATTCTTGTGACACATATCGTTCTCTCTCGATTTGTGCAAAACGCGTTGCTCGATATCCGTGACACACGTCACTCTCTCTCGATTTCCACAACACGCGGCCATTCCTTTATAAAAAGGGCACGCCCTCCTCAAACTCTAAGCATCACAGTTTTCTACCATCTTGAACAACCACATTTCGGTTTGAAGAGATTAGTTCTTCCCAACTTTTCTCTTGGTTGTCTCATTACTCAAAAATGTTGCCAAATCACCCAACTCCTCAAGCTGCTGAGAGCAGCACTAGATCGCCAATCCAAAGATGGAAACCTAGTAAGGCACAGCTGGAGATTTTAGAGGAGGCCTTCCACAGCAGTCAAGGGGAACTCCTTTCAGTGGAGCAGACTATCTTGCTTGCAGCACAACTCCAGCGGTATGGTCCAATCGAGCCGAAAAATATACGCTTTTGGTTTGAGAACCGTAGGCGTAGGCGGGGATCAGTTGGAGAAGCTACTATCTCAACTACTGCTCCATCAATTCTCCATATTACCTCCTCCGCCACTACTGACCCAAGCAGTGCCCCTGCCATTCCTCCAACCCTCTTCCCTATCGAGAATATTCCGATTGTGAAACTTACAACTAATATCTTACCAATGAGCCATATCCCTCACAATGGCAATATCACAGTCACCACACTAAGGGTTTCGGATAATGCTGGCCTACTTCACCATTTCAAGGAAATCCGATTCGCAATGAGACTCATATACGGGCCACCAATAACTCGGGAAGAGAGAAGCTCTTCCTCTCTCGCTGAACAAACAGGCGTTCTCTCCCTTTTTCCGACCCAAGCCGGCGACATTATAAGAGGTCAACTCTGCCAAGAAAGAACACAGGCGGTGAGCAGTGACACCGCTAGTACTGCGATAGATGTTGACGTTGATCTAAGGCTCTAAAGGCCAGATCTCGTATATTTTTATTTATGTATAGGACATGTATAATATATATATACATATATATAATTATCCTTTTCCACATCTTCTAAATTTCTTTTCCATTTCAACCTCTATTAGACCAACGATTCACACTTCAATTCTCAAAATAAAATACTTCGTTCAATTGACCCTCAATCTATTCTAAGACTTAGTTAAATCGTTAATCAATTTACTTTTTCTAATAGCGCAACCAATTATATAGTACTCATTTTAAATTAGCAAATTTCGAGGACGAAATTTTTATAAGGAGGGGAGATTGTGATGACCCAAAAATATATATACGATTAAAGCATAATTATAATAAAATAAAAATGGTCATTAAGTTAATATCAATATAGAAGTGTTTTTCTGTAGGGTCCTTGATTCCATGTTTGATGCCTAAGAAAGACCTTGTCTTATCGAGTGCTCAGAGACCATTGCGGCTCAGTCGCTCCCTGGAGGTCGGCCTGGTCAAAATGGAATTTCATAGGATAAACAGGATAGACACTATTTGTACACGTAAATAAGTATATATACATAAAATAGTGTTTTGACAGACATAATTTGTCGAAAATACATAATAAGATAATAATAATATAGGTATCATATGTGGGGCCCACAAGACTATGTGGGGTCCACATGAGTCCCGGAGCCACAAGACACTGTTTATATACGTAAATAAGTACATAAAATAATGTTTTAACTGATATAATTTGTAGAAATATATGATAAAATAATAATAATATAGGTATCCTATGCGGGGCCCACAAGACTGTGTGGGGCCCACATGAGTCCCGAAGCCGTATGGAGATTTTCACAAATCTCAAAACTATGTAGGATGCATAAAATCGTATAAGAGTTATTCGAGTTACGTAGGATCCATTCGGGTCTTGAAGTTGTGTGGGGTCCACAAGACCATGTGGGGCCCACATGAGTTTTAAAATTTAATTCTTGTTCAAAAATAAATAAATACTAAAAGTAGTTTAAAATTAATAACAATGATAATAATAACGATAATAATGATTAGAAAAAAATAATAAAATAATAGAATAATTAATTAAGTTATTGATTAATTAATTAGGTAAGTAATTAATTAAAAAAAAAAAATTATTTAGTGGGAATGGTGGCAAGCACTCCCACATGGCTTCCATCCTTATCCCATACTCAACCCATACCTTGCCCATCCCTTGCCCATTCTTTAATTTAAAAAAATTATAATTTCACCCATCTCCCCACACTTTTATAAATTCTATTTCTTCCCCAAAATTTTCCTATAAATAGGGAGCTCTCAACCTTCATTTTTCACAACAATTTTCCAAGGAAGAGAAGGATTAGTGAGTGAAAGAATTTGTGGTGGAGAGAGAATTTTTGAATAAATTCTCAATCACCCACTTTTTCCGATCTCATTTCTTAAAGATAATTATTGTGTTTGTAGCACACGGTAAAAGAAGAAGGTAAGTAAATTTTGATTATGTTAGTTTCTTTTTATTTTAAATTCATACCCGAGTTTATTTTGTACATAAATTTTAATTATGTTACTTAGTTCCACAAAATTTCCATGAGTTTATTTTTACGCATATTTAATTATACCAGTTCTATCTTTAATATACTTGCATCTATTTTTGGGTTAAGAAATGTTTCAATCCCCTCGGGTAAATTTTCAGCATTTCTTTCTATTCAAAAGTAAAATTATATATATTTTTAACACAAAAATTGTGTGGCATGAGTTTATTTTTACGTTGCATTTTTGTGAAAATATAAGTAAAGATGAGATTTTCACGATATTATATTAAATTGCATAAATTATAATAAGATGATTTTAAAACCCCTTATGGCAAACGAAAGTTCAAAGTTACAGATGCTCGGTACCGCAGCTTAAAGTTTATACGGATCAGAGTGCACCCACACTGTTTACAGAGTGGTTATTTATGTTAGTGGATTTCTCCTGAGTGCACACCTGGTTTAAGTCCAGGACTTAATAAGGAAAATCTCACTTAAAGTTTACGTACGTTGATTTAGTTTGGTCGGCCAGCCAGCTAAGTCCAGTCTTCGGACCGCACAACCCAGTCATGGGGGTAAACATGACTTACGGCAAACAGGCCTAAGGGTGGTTTTTATAATATATGTTTATACATATTTAATTATGTGTACAAAGTTACTGATAATTTGAAGGAAAAGTGTAAGTTTACGTGAAAAGGATCATTTTGGTACTTAAATGACGATCTAAGGAAAACGTATAAGGAAAAGTATATGTATGTTTATCATTAAATATTTTTACAGTTTTAAAGTTAAAAGTTTAATTTAGCAGTTATAGTATATGATTGTAAAAATTTACTGTTGAAATTGATGACAAAAGTTTTATGCAGGAATTTTTAAATTTATGTTTATTCTAAAAGCAGTTTTGAAGTTATAGTATTAAATATTGTTTTACGAAATTCTTTAAAAGCTCATTTTGGCCACACACTAATAATAATCTTATTTACTTACTGAGCGTCGTCTCACCCCAATCATATTTTATTTCAGATAACTCTGAAGGACATGTCGGAAATCAGGCTTAGCAAGCATGCGGGTGGGGATTAAAAAAATAAAGATTAATTAGAAACATTAGTATGATTTCAGATATTTACGTTTGTGTAATTTTCTTCTTTTGAAATAAGTGATTGTAACATGAATAATTAGCGCTCTGGTTTAATAAGAATCGAGTTTATTTGCTTCCGCTGTAAATCAGTAGTAAAGAGTTAATATCCCAGGCCCCTCGGGGTCAGGGTGTTACATGGGTGATCGTGGATAGGTTGACGAAATATGCTCATTTCATACCGATGAAGGTTGGCTATCCTCTGAGTAGGTTAGCAGATATATACGTGCATGAGATTGTGAGAATGCACGAAGTACTGGTGTCCATTGTGTCAGATCGAGACCAAAGGTTTACTTCTCAATTTTGGATGAGCTTGCAGGAGGCATTGGGGACAAAGTTTACTTTCAGTACAGCGTTCCACCCCCAGACTGATGGACAGTCATAGAGGACGATACAGATCTTAGAAGATATGTTGCGAGCTTGTGTGTTAGACTTTGGTGGTAGCTGGATACAGTTTATGCCACTAGTGGAGTTCGCTTATAATAACAGTTTCCAAACTAGTATCGGGATGAGACCATTTGAGGCTTTGTATGGTCGGAGGTGTCAATCTCCTTTGTGTTGGGGTGAGGTTGGTGAACATCAGGTGTTAGGACCTGAACTCGTGCAGCAGGCGTCTAAGAAGGTGGGTTTGATCCGGGAGAGGATTAAATCAGCTCAGAGTCGGCAGAAGAGTTATGCAGATGTTCGCCTCCGTGAGTTAGAGTTTGAGGTGAGGGGTAAGGTATTTCTGTGTATCGCTCCGATGAAAGGGGTGATGAGATTCGAGAGGAAGGGCAAGCTGAGCCCGAGGTACATCGGAGCATTCGAGGTTCTCGAGCGAGTGGGTCCGGTAGCCTATAGGATTGCAGTACCCCCAGCATTCTCGAGGGTCCACGATTTGTTTCACGTATCCATGTTGAGGAGGTATGTGCTGGATCCATCATATGTTATCAGCTATGATGAGTTGGAAATCGGGGATACTTTAGCATATGAGGAGATACCTGTTCAGGTTCTAGACCGTAAAGTTCAGAAGTTGCGTACCAAAGAGATACCGTTAGTAAAGATATTGTGGTGAAACCATGAGGTTGAGGAAGCTTCTTGGGAACTGGAAACCGAAATATGCTAGAAGTATCCACTGTTGTTTTGAGTACTTGTACGTTATCCTACTTGGGTTGGGATAGGTGGTTAGTTTTCGGGAGTGTGTATGTTTTGAACTCCTGAGATGGTTGTATAGGTAATCACGGTATTCCTCTACCATAAGTAAGGGTGTGTATGTATGTGTATGATGGGGCTACGCTGTAGTAGTCGCCAGTTTTTTTTTTGGGAGTTGCATGTATGTGTTCAGTTGTATATATGAGTTTGTGAATGAGAGATGGGCAAATTTCGAGGACGAAATTTTTGTAAGGAGGGGAGACTGTAAGAACCCAAACCGTGATATATGGGTTAAAATAAATAAGAGAGGGGCAAATTGGGAATTTAGTAGATTTCGTCGACGAAGCTAGGATTCATTGATGAAGTCCATGTAAGTCTCGTCGACAAAGTTTAGAGGTTCATCAACGAGGAGAAGCTGAGAGATTTCGGGAAACCAGTGATATCAGGATTCGTCGACTAATCCATCGTCTCATCGATGAGCTGTCTATATGACCTCATCAACGAGGACACCATTTCGTCGATGAGGACGCTCGAGTCAAAGGGCTATAAATATCAATTCACTTTACTTCTCAACTAAGAAAACTAAAAATCTTCTCTCTCTCTCTCTAGAACTCTCCGTACACTTCCTCTCTCTAGATTTTTTCGTTGTTCATTGCGTTAATCATGAATCTGAAGTTACCACGAGGATCATGGAAGGATTCTCTACAAGTTCTATGGATCGGATTCTCGGTTTGGCCAATTTTGGGTTTTGGCGTAAAATCGAGGTAAGGCTCGATTTTCAATTCTGATCCGGTAGTTTTGTAGAGAATAGTGTTGTAGTATCTTCTGTATTGTGATTTGTAGGTTTTGGAACTTGATTCGCTATTTAGGAGCCTTAGAGTTTGGGAATTTCTATTCGGGGAAAAGGTAAAGGGAATTATGTTTATATCTGTTATTTTCGAAATCGGACTCGGTGGAACTGTGGTTCACGGTCCTGTGTGCGTTATGGCTACTCATTTGGGGGAATCTAACTGGGAAAACTATGGGTTTTTCATGATTATAGTTTTGGGTAAAAGGGGGCGACGGACTGCATCCTTGGTTTTGTTGAAAACCGAATGTATATGTTGATTTATACTGTGTTATAGGGATGACCATGCCTTGACTTATTTAAACTGTACGTGTTTGGAAAACCATGATTTTATATTACCAAATGGGCGTGATTTGTTTGGTTATATGAGCATGCATGTGTGTGTGATTTGTTTAAATGCTAGTAGGAACGCGGTTCCGAATTGTTCCAGGTACTGAGAGTGTCCAGCTCTATATCCGAGGGCATATGAAATCACTGGCCATAGATTGGCAGAGTGTTCAGTTCTATATCTGAGGGCGTGAGCCTATTTCAGTAGATTAGGCCGAGGGGTGTGGCTCCACCAGCTTAGCGCTGGTACGATGCCATGGGAGTTGGGACTAGCCATGTGCTAGTGGGGCCGTATTACGCGGGTTGGCTATGGGCCAATATCGTATGTCGTGGGCCGGCTTCGGGCTGATGGATGTGACGACATCGGGATTGTTGATCATGTGTGTATGTGTGTGTATGCACTATTATGAAATTAGTACTAGAACTGCATTTAACTGCGTGTATGTTGCATCATGATAACACTCAAATGCCACACACCGATATAACTTGTGTTCTTCCTTACTGAGAGGTGTCTCACCCCTACTGTACGTATATTTTTATAGGTCCTTCAAGTAACCGGAACTAGCGTCCTTGGTCGGGAGCATAGTGACCAGTGTACTGCGGGTAGTCTTGGGTAAGTTATATGACTTGTATTTTGTGGGTTGCCATTTTGAGATGTGTTAGGCACCCACTTGTTTTTTGTGTGATGGAACCTTGATTCTGCACTTGTATAGACTCTGGTATGATACTGCATATATATATTGAATGACCTTTTCTAGCTGGATATATGGTTATGTTTGGATGCGTTTAGGGTGCCTGGGAACCCCATGGGATCGGACCCTCATCCTTGGTACTGTATCTGTGGATGGTTTCTATGATACAGGGACATGTTAGATTACATTTTCACCACTGGGTCCCATTTCCGGGTTCGGGTGTGACAATGTTGGTGACTACCCTCGGGTATCAATGATGCTTGGAAATCCTAGGAATTTTTTAATGGTGAAGTTCTTGGAGATACTGGTTATCCTAAGGTTTTATGAAAAGTTATGGTTCTTTGGTATATGTTATTCTCTCTCGTGTTTCTTGTACTTAAAGAAAATATTCAATCTTTTCATATTTTCATAAGCCAGCCATGGGTCTTTGGGTCACTTTGTAAGGAAAGTATAGGGTCAAAATTCAATTTCAGTCTGCAATAAAAAAAAATGTCATGGAAGTAAATGTAGATTTTGTTCAATCAAAAGAGGAATAGAAGATAATTTTTTCTTGTAGCCTATGAGTCAAGTATCCAGTGAAATTAGAATTTCAAAAATTGAAGATCTTTTAAATTTGTTTAAGAAAACAAAACAAGAATCTAATAAATGTAAATTAAATGAAGACACACACCAAATGATATGGAGAATAATTAATTTAGGTGAGTGTGAGAAGATCCTGCAATAAGAAATCATATTACTAGCCCATAGAAATGTATGCAACACCCAAGGGAATGTCAGCATGTGAAAAAAAGAAAAAGAAAAAAGACTACAATGCATAAGGTGTCTTTAGACTCGTCCCATGATCAGTCAGGTTAGTCATCTCATATTTGGAAGTTACAATTCTTGCATCTGTTTAACAAGATAATCTAGTATATTAAGTTGATAAACTAAGGAAAAATTTGGTTGGAAACCATCAAAGTTTTTTAATGTACGGAATTAGAATTCAAATAAACGAGCACACATATATAGTATGGAAGCGAAACTTCCACAAAATAGTGTTAGATTGAAAAAGAACCCTTCAATTTGCAAGTGGAAAATTTTGGATAGGGTGCTTTGTTTGCTTGGAGGAGAAAACCCAAATTTGCAGCTAATGGAGTTAGATTTCCTTATTTGGTGGTTAGATGGATTTGTGAATGTTTGCCTTTGCTTTTGAAAATTGAAGGAAAGTACTCATTAAAAAATTTAGCAAGATAAAGACTTGGATGGGGACAAAAGAAAATTAGAATGGTAAGCTTATGGAGTTGGGTTTACAAATGAATAGTAAAGGTTCTTGCAAGAGTTGGTGGCAATTGTGAGTTTGGATAAGGCAAGTGTAGTTGTGGTCTTTGTTATTCATCTTTTGTGTTTTAAAGTTTAAGGTTGAATTCTTCCTGATAGTGGAAAAATAATGCAGTTTGTTATCAAGAGATTATTATTAACTTCCTAATATTAAGTTATTTATTTATGGTGATTTCAATGGGGGCAAATCTTCAAAATTCTAGGATACTATTGCTTGGGAAGCAAGATTTTAGGTTATTTAGGAAATTGATATTTTTGTTTAATTGGGTTTCTTAATTCAGTCTCCTTATCTTCCAAGCATAAGCCTATAAAGGCCTGCATACATTAGTTTTGAGGGATTGTAATGAAGAAATAAAGTTATTGGATAATGATCCTGTATCACTGCATATAGGAAAGTTTCTTTGCCTTATAATTATGTTTTGTACCAGGGGTTTCCAAAATCTTTAGTGAGGTGATGCACGATAACGAAGGCTTCGGATACCTTAGTTTTGGTAAGTTTTCTTTTCATATATCCTTAAATCTAATGTTACAAAATGAAGCATCTATTACAAGGGTCATGGAGGTGCACCATTTCCTTGTGTTTCAGAAGTTGAACTGGAAGTCGATGATGAGGTTTTGGTTAAGAGCTATTTTGCATATAAACCAATTGTACTGGGGAAGATTATATATGGACAAAATATGCAAACATGCATTTTAAATATTGGTGGGAATGACCTCCTAGTCAACTTATTAACATGAATATTGTGAATTATGATGTAATCCTATAAATGGAGTGGTATCTATTTATCATACACTTAGTTGATTATTTCTAAAAGAAAGTAGTACTTGAAGATTCAAATGGAGTAACGATTTCTTTCCAACTAACAAGCTCTCATGTTTTATATCTTGAGTGCTTGTGAAAGAATGGAATTGGGGCACATGTCTGGGGTTTGTACAACAATGAAAGAAAATATACAAGTTAATGAAACCCAAACTTCTTTACCCATAGGTGATGAATTTCTAGATATTTTTTCATATGGTTTATCGGGGCTGCCTCCAAAAGGAGATTAAATGTAATATTGATTTGGTGCTAGGAAGAGAGCCTATATCGACTAGTTTATATAGAATGGCATTGGTTGAACTAAGGAAACCTAGAGTGCAACTAGAAGATCTCCTCGACAAGGAATTTATTCGATCTAGTGTATCACCATGGGTTGCACCTGTGTTATTTACTAAGAAACATAAAGGGGTCCTTGAGGCTATGCATTGATTATTGGAAGTTGAATCACATTACATTAAGAATTGGTATTGACTTCTACGAATTGGTGGACTATTTGATCAACTGGAAAAATCCCAAAATTTCTGAAGATTGGCTTACAATCAAATTACCACCAATTGAGTTTTGGGAATTAAACATCCCAAAGACTGAAATTAGTACACAGTATGATCACTATAAGTTCTTGTGTTACCATTTGGGGTTACCAATGCACCTTACATTTTTATGAATATGATGAATCAAGTCATTCAATCATACTGGGATCAATTTAGTATAGTTTTTATAGATGATTTTTGATATTTTTAAAGATTCAAGAAGAGCATGAACAACATTTGTGATTAATTTTACAAACATTATGAGAGCATTAGTTATATGCTAAATGGGAAATGTGAGTTCTGGATAACTAGTGCGAAATTTTTAGGTCATGTCATAATCAAAGAATGGTTATCTATTGATTCTTCTAAGGTTGATGTTGTATTGAGTTGGGAAATGCATAAAAATGTGGTTTAAATTCATAACTTCCTGGGTTTGGCAGGGTATTATCATAGGATTGTGAGGAATTTTTCTAGAATGTCTGTGCCACTGATTGAGTTGACAAGGAAAGGAAAGAAATTTGTGTAGAATGTGAATGAGAGTTTCAATAATTAAAACATCGATTAGCAATAGCTTCAACAGTAACTCTTCCAAATAATGAGGATCATTATGTTGAATTTATAGATGCTTCCTTGAATGGATTGGGATGTGTATTAATGAAAAAGGAAAAGGTGGTTGCCTATGGATCATGACACTTAAAGCCTCACAAGCGCAATTATCCAAGCCATGACTTGGAATTAGATGCTATTATGTTTGCATTAAAATTATAGCATTAATACTTATATGGAAACAAATTTGAACTGTATTCAGATGATAAAAGCCTTAAATACCTCTTTATTCAGAAGAAATTTTATTTTGGAGGTAGAGGATGATAAGGGGGTGGTTACTAGGGATCCCAACCATTTAACAGTTTGGTTACTGAATGTTGTAAGTAACACTTTTTAAAGAAGGATTTAGAATATATTATCTGTTGAGAGAGAAAGGTTATGCCATTGTTAGATCTTTGGGGAACTGAAAATGAGAATTAAAGTTGTTGAGTGTTGGTGCTAAAGCAAGGGATATTAGACTAGGATGTCCAATCCATCGGTTAATGTTAGTTATCAATTTTTAATAGAGTTGTTTACAAGATTAACCCAAAACTTGTTAGGTTAAGGATAGATTTTTATTTGTGGTTATATTCAGCAAATTTTGAGGACGAAATTTCTATAAAGAGAGGAGAATATAACGCCCCATAAAAATAATATGGATATAAGTGTATATAAACATAATTAGTATATGTGAATGCAAAAAATTAACCAGACAATGTTTAAAATTTAATCTAAAAATTAAAAAAAAATCAATTATAGCCCAACAAAACAAGTAACAAATCGAAATAATAGATCCATCCCGTATATCAAAACATTTGGGTCATTCATAGCATTACTATACCCTCTCTATTCATTGTGGGTTGGTTATTCATTAGCATGGGTTTAGCTTACTAAGTGTTTGGAAGAATTGTATGGGAAATACTTCAGGAAGTTATGCAGGGGTGTTCGGTATTGCTGAATAGAGCCCCTACTTTGCATAGATTAGGCGTACATGCTTTCCACTCTGTCACGCCCCGAACCCACCAAATGGGGCTTGGGGTGTGATGTGATCCAATCACCTGTGTCTGATATTATAACCTCAATCACATAGCGGAAATAAATAAATATCCTCTATAATATAATAGAGTTCTATTTATATATAACCAAAAAAAAAAAGTATTCTCCAACATCCAGTATTCACAAAATTACTAACTTAATCTATTCCCCTTACCTGGTTTCCAAAAACTACGCCTGCAAGGATCCCAAAATTATACCCGCGGTGCTCACCCAAACCCTAATTCAATAAATCCTAATTTAATCAAATCAACCCCAAATAAATACTATTTTAACATTTACTAGGCTTGTACACTCCAAATAAATAATTAAACTACCAAAAATAATCAATTTGCTTAATTTCCTAAATCTTACCCTAGCCTTGGATTGGTGCCTAGAAAGTCCAATTCAAAGATCTGTTCCTCTAGACTTGTAGAGAAATGCTCCTAAAACCATGTGGTGGTTTCAATGATACCACCTTGTCAAGCCCTGAACCCGCCAAGTGGGGTCTGAGGTGTGATGTGATCCAATCACCTATGTTTGATACCATAACCTTAATCACGTAGTAGAAAAATAAATAAACATCCTTAATAATATACCACAGTACTATATAAACATACCAAAAATTTCCCAACATCCAGTATCCATATATATATATATATTCATCTCATAAAACTAAAAACAAAAATAAAAAATACAACCAAAATATGTACCCTCTCACAAAATATTGTGCCAACAAACACGACCCTGAGCTCGCTAAGTTCGATCACATGGAGGTCCTAAAAAAGATGAAATTCATATCGGGTGAGACACATCTCAGTAAGAAGGAATAGATTAAAACCAATATGTGGCTATCATGAGGTTGGTGTATAAAATATAATCATCATTTACAAATTAATCCATAATTATGAAATCATTTTCTATCCTTACTTACACACATTCAGCGTATTTTATTAACGAGAGTTCCCAAGGATTTGAATGATTACCTGCCCATACAAGTAGCACCCCTCTACTTTGATACCTTATGCAACCTATGGCTACAACTGAAGCATATCAAGGCACTTACCTTACTCAGTAAGCCCTCAGGTAGATAGTTTATCTCGTATTCACACACATTCATACAAATGTTTATAGGAAGAAGTTCCCGATACTAAGGAAGATTATCCGCTTATACAAGTAGCTTCCCTCTGCTCTAATATGTTATGCAGTCCAGTATGACTACATCTGATATTAATCGGGACACTTGCCTTTCTTAGCAAGCCCTCGGGCAAATGGAGAGTATACTTTGCCCCAAATACATATAATTCTACACAATATAATACATTTATTACTTTACTCCGTGTCTGTTATCTTTGAATTATTCATCTTTTCAAGTATTTCACATCACATAAATCTCACTTCCACATTTCACATTCATATTTCACTTTCTTTGTATTCCTGTATGCATTCATATA
This sequence comes from Malania oleifera, assembly GCF_029873635.1. Taxonomy (NCBI): domain Eukaryota; kingdom Viridiplantae; phylum Streptophyta; class Magnoliopsida; order Santalales; family Ximeniaceae; genus Malania; species Malania oleifera. The sequence goes on from NC_080423.1 coordinate 25,851,247, forward strand.
TTCTGCTCTCATTTAATTCGCTGGTTAAATTAACAATTATTAGAAATCACTACCAAATGGATAACACACTATCATGCTTCCCCCCATAACGGGTTGTGCGGCCCGAAGGCTGGACTTAACCCTGGTCGGCCCACCTGAGTTAAATAAAAAAAAAACAATCTCTTCAGTCCGTAAGTCAAATTGGCTTTCCCACACTGGTCCAGACTCCAGGGGGAACTCTACCCTACACAGCATAATCGATCATCCCATCTCCACACTCTCCACGAGATGTGTGGGTGCACTAATTCTTCAGAAATCATATGCAACAGTACTATGCATAACATGAAACCACAATCCACCGGAGCTCTCAAACCATAACTTGCAATTTAACATTCACATTCAACTCTGATTTAACAATCACACACAATAAATATTCTCAACACATTTTAGTATTTCCAACATCTCATAAATATATATATATATATATATATATATCATAATTCATCGCAATATATTCTTTTTACTCATGCCACACGATTTAGAATAATACACATATTTACACATTTACTAAAAATATGTCAACCCACATTCATCATTCACATTATTGAAAATACACATTTAAATATCTCCACAATTATTCAGAAAATCCATTACTTCCATCATTCCATTTTCGCAAATAATAAGTAATAACACATCCCAAAGCTCAAAATCATAGTTCAAACGGTTGGCTTTTCTAAAATGCGCATAATAAACATATACTTACACATATTATTTTTCCATTTTAACCAGTAAATTCACAAAATTATTGGTTTAATCTATTCCCCTTACCTAGTTTCCGGAAACTACGCTTGTAGGGATCCCGAAACTATACTTGCGCTCACCCGAACCCTGAATTCATAAATCCTAGCTTATCAAATCAACCCCAAATAAAATACTATTTTAACATTTCCTAGGTCCATAAACTCCAAATAAATAATTAAATTACCAAAATCATCAAATTTTCTTAATTTCCTAAATCTTACCCTAGTCTTGGAGTGGTGCCTAGAAAGCCCAGTTCAAAAATTCGTTTCGCTAGACTTCTAGAGAAACGCTCCTATAACCATGTGGTGGTTTCAGATCATTAGTTAGGCTAAAGATTTGAAAGAAATTGAGAAGAGAGAGTGAGTTTACCTTACCCCAGGAGCTCCCTTTAATGAGAAGCATTAAGTATATTACAAGAAAGGAAGATAGTAAGATTTAGTGATCATAAAAAAATAAATTAATTAATTAATTAATAATTTTTAATAATAATATAATATAATATATTAATATATTAATATATTAATATAATATAATAGAATATTATAATATTATATATATATATACACAAACATATAAGTATCCTAAAGCCTTGGAGGCTTGAGGAGATTCAAAATTGAAATTGGAAATCAAAGGGCCCCCCTCATGACTCTCTCTCTCTTTTCAATTTCTGTTCATTCGTAAGTCGAATAAAAAAACGAACATCATATCCGGGTCCTAACTCTGCTCTTGAACTTTTTAACCGAAGTGGATTCGTTGTTTAGACGTCATAGGCACTACTTAAAGGCTAAGGTAAGGGGAATAGATTATGTCAAGTTTCTTTTTAAAATATTCCCGATTAAATTTGAGTACATGAATTTAATTAGAATTGTGTTATTTAAAATATGCCCGTTTTAAATGGAGTATGTGAAATTAATTATATCTATGATTAGATTTTATTTTAAAAATATGTCCGAGTTAAATTAAACTACAGGGATTTGATTATATCATATTTTTGGGAATATTTTGAAATAATACATATGTTTTTTTTAATATTTAGACATATGGAAATGGAAATTTTGAATTTATTATATGTATGTTTTGGGAAAAACTGAGTATTTGAGTTTAAGTAAAACCCTAGAGATGATTATACCATTATTTCTCAACAGAAAAATATAATTATCACAGGATGATTATTATGTTATGAATTATCACTCAAATTGTGTGGCATGAGTAATGAATATATTACAGCATAAACAAACCTGTTAGAATATTTTATGAAAATAAAGAGCGAAGTATAGTTTTACACAGAATTATGATATGACAGATTTTTACAGAGTTATGAAATAACAGTTCAGGTGGCTTTATGCCGAATTCAGTTGAGACGACTTTATGCCCAATTCAGTTCAGACAACTTATGCCAAGATATGACATGACAATTTTATTTTATAAATTGCATTATATGGTATTAGAACCCTTATAGACCAATTATATTTAGAGCACGATACCGTAGCTAGCCAGATCAGTCAGTGTCACCACACTACTCAGATAGTATGTTGAGATATGGATAGTCGATTGTGCCTAGAGTAGAGTAGACTACCCCACTGGCAGTTTGGACCAGGTTGGGTAGGCCAATCGTACTTTTAGACGCATTATGTTTGACTTACCGTGATAGGCCAACCATTCCTAAGTGCCACCCACGAGCCGCACAACTTGATCATGTGGGGTTATTACATGATACTATATGATTAATGTTCATCCAGGGAAAATCCTTTATGTATACAAATATTAGATGATTTACATACATAGATAAAATTATTACAATAAAGTATGTTCATGTTGAAAATTATGTATTTTCAAAATATATATATATATAGGTGTGAGTACAGATTTACATGATTTTATCAGTTAAAGTTAATTATTTGAAGTATATACTCATGCTACACTAAAACTCATGTTGCACACTGATGATAATCTATTCGATCTTATTGAGAAGTGTCTCACCCCATGATTATCCAATATTTTTCAAATTCCATGTGAAGTATAACAGTGATCAGAGTAGCACAGTAGAAGCATAGGTGGGACAGAAGATTCTATTTAGAATAAATATTAAATAAATTTTGTTTTGGTGAGGCCAGATTTTAGGGATATGAATTGTACTATTGGAAATGATAATGTTATATTGGGATAATTAGTACTCCGGTAATTTGAATTTGAGGTCTTCCGCTATATGTATCAGTGATTATTGTAATATGAAATATTTAAGTTATTACAAGTGGTATCAGAGAAATTGAACGAAATTTTTTGGGTCGTCACAGTTTTTAAGTGTGATTTTCATTCAAGCTCTTCAAGCATATCCACTTGAATCCATAAGATCAATTAAGCCTTGAAACATAACCATAAACAACCAGGTTAAGTATCCTTGATTTTTGATCATCAAAACGAGATTAAGTCTTGTTAGGTCAACAATCTCCCCATTTTTTATGATGACAAGTAAAGAGCAAACATGACAAAACTGTTATCCCGTTTTGATAATGACAAATATCTTGGTATCTTACCTATGTCTTGAGTTTGTAAACAGGACCACACTTTGCACGCAAGGGTAAGGATACAGTGGAAGTCGTAAAGATCTTAATGTCCATATCACAAGATGGCAATTGAAGGAATAAATGAAACGAAGACCAATATTTCATTCTTGTAATTGCAATTCAAATTTTTTGGTCTATAATAATGGTCTGTAATAATTTGCATATCATGCATAATAGGTATTTATGCTCAAAAGGCCTTATAATGACCATACGAACCATCACCCCTCTAACTTAAATGCCATATGCTTATTCACACTAGGTTGATGAAGCACAGAGGCCAAAATGGACTTCAATACACACTTTTGAGTGGTCTCGGTTGACCGAACCCTTTGCAGTATAAATGCCTCGTTCGACTAAACAAGTTAAAAGTCAACATGTTGAGTTGGCCTTAGTCAACCAACATATTTTAAACATACTGTCCACGGTCGTCCGAACCTTGCATGTGACCCCTTTCACCCTCCTTAGCCGACCAAATTGGTAGTTCAAATTGAACTCAACTGGCCAAGTTCAAGACTCAGCAAACCAAACCACTCACTAGTCGACCGAAACCAAGTAGCTTTGGAAAATCGCCTAAGCTCAGCCGACCGAGTATGCCCACGGTTGATTGAACCTGGAAAGTGGCTATGAATTTATGTGAGTGTTCGGGCAACCGACCCTAGGCGTTGGGCGACCGAAACTCTTGGGTTGAAATTTTTTAACTCCGATAAACGAGGTTAATTTTAATTAAATATCATTAATTTTTTTCCAAAAGGACCTTCATGTCCCCAAAGGTTAATTTTTTATGGATGTCTATATATACTCCCTCATTTATCTTAATTAGTATGAGATTGGCGGATATCATTAGTGAAAATCTTTTGAATTTTTCATACTCATTTTTGCTCATAAACTTTAAATCTTCCAAACAAGTTTAATATTCTCCCTTCACTTTGATTTGAAAAATCCTTTTTAAGGAGAATCATTTGTTATACCCCCTTGGTTGCAAACTAATTGCAACTTGTAAGGGTTTGTGATTTCATACTATTGTGCTCATTTCCTATATTAGTTTGAAGCTTACGACTCTCTTATTTTGCCTCATCTGAAGCTAAAGTTTTTCCCGTTCTATTTTATTGATAAATACTATTCGAGAAGAACTCATTTTTAGCTTCTAA